>NC_068935.1:138103364-138703364 GCF_023091745.1 Budorcas taxicolor | reverse complement strand
GAGGCTGCTCTGCCCTGGGCGAGCCTTGCCCAGATTGCCTCACTGCTAGGCTTCCTGCCCGGGAAGGAGCAGGCTGCCCGAGACAGGCAGACGCTCCTGGCGCCTTCCTGGCCTCAGCTCCACTCCTGCCTTGCCTTTGTAGCTAGTCCCCAGGCGTCCTTGCGGAGGGCTTAGGGGCCGGTGGGGTGCACGCTGCCAAGCTCTCCAGCCGTGAGAGCTCTGTCATAGGGAAGGGAATGGCAAGTGCAGGGCTCCTCCAGCGGTCGCTTGGCCGCCCAGACTCAGCACAGCACGGAGAGCACCAGGCTTCCCAGGGCCCCTGGCTGTGGTCTGCAGCCCCACACACCCGGAGGCTGACTCCGTGAGCGCCGAGAAGGTGCCTGACAGACGTCATTTCCCTAGTGCTCTCCCAACCAACAGAGACGTGTGCAGGTGGTTGGGGCCTGCCCCTGCGTGTCTGGGCTGCCGCCCACAGCCTCCGCTCCGGGGAAGCAGCCCCTGTGCCAAGACTGGCAGGAGGCGCGGGGCGTCCCTGCCTGGAAGCCAAGTGCACAGTGCGCTTGGAAGCGAGCCTCCTTGGGAAGAGTGGAGGGAGCCACGCCGCGTGCAGCTGCAATCCCTGCTTGGGCCGAGCCGAGTGTGCCTCCAGTACGGCAGAGCTCCAGCTCTGCTCAGAGGCCGGATCTAGTCAAGTGCCTTGCGCGAGGCTGCTCTGCCCTGGGCGAGACTTGCCCAGGCTTGCCTCGCTTCTAGGCTTGCTGCCCAGGAAGGAGCAGGCTGTGCGATGCTGGGAGAGGCCACTGGCGCCTTCCTGGCCTCAGCTCCACTCCTGCCTTGCCTTTGCATCTAGGCCCCGGGCGTCCTTGGGGAAGGCTTAGGAGCCGGTGGCTTGCACACTGCCAAGCCCTCCAGCAGTGAGGCCTCTGGTAGAGGGGAGGGGAGGGCAAGTGCAGGGCTCCTCCAGCGGTTGCTTGGCCGCCCAGACTCAGCGCCGCACGGAAAGCACCAGGCTTCCCAGGTCCCCTGGCTCTGGTCTGCAGCCCCACACTCCCGGAGGCTGACTCCGTGGGCGCCCAGCAGGTGCCTGACAGACGTCATGTCCCTAGTGCTCTGCTCCCCAGCGGAGACGTGTGCAGGTGGTGGGGCCTGCCCCTGCGTGTCTGGGCTCCCGCCGGCAGCCCCAGCTCCAGGGAAGCAGCCCCTGAGGCAAGACCTGTAGGAGGCGCGGGGCGCCCCCGCCTGGAAGCCTAGTGCACAGCACACGGGAAGCGAGCCTCCTCGGGAGAAGCGGAGGCAGCCCAGCTGCGTGCGTCTGCAATCACTCCTTGGGCGGAGCCCAGTGAGCCTCCAGTACGGCAGAGCTCCAGCTCTGCTCAGAGGCCCGACCTGGCAGAGTTGCTGGCGTGAGGCTGCTCTGCCCTGGGCGAGCCTTGCACAGATTGCCTCACTGCTAGGCTTCCTGCCCGGGAAGGAGCAGGTTGTGCGATGCTGGGAGAGGCCACTGGCGCCTTCCTGGCCTCAGCTCCACTCCTGCCTTGCCTTTGCATCTAGGCCCCGGGCGTCCTTGGGGAAGGCTTAGGAGCCGGTGTCTTGCGCACTGCCAAGCCCTCCAGCAGTGAGGCCTCTCGTAGAGGGGAGGGGAGGGCAAGTGCAGGGTTCCTCCAGCGGGTGCTTGTCCGCCCAGACTCAGCGCCGCACGGAGAGCACAAGGCTCCCAGGTCCCCTGGCTGTGGTCTGCAGCCCCACACTCCCGGAGGCTGACTCCGTGGGCGCCCAGAAGTTGCCTGACAGACGTCATGTCCCTAGCTAGCGCTCTGCTCCCCAGCAGAGACGTGTGCAGGTGGTGGGGCCTGCCTCTGCGTGTCTGGGTTCCCGCCGGCAGCCCCAGCTCCAGGGAAGCAGCCCCTGAGGCAAGACCTGTAGGAGGCGCGGGGCGCCCCCGCCTGGAAGCCTAGTGCACAGCATGCGGGAAGCGAGCCTCCTCGGGAGAAGAGGAGGCAGCCCAGCTGCGTGCGTCTGCAATCACTCCTTGGGCGGAGCCCAGTGAGCCTCCAGGACGGCAGAGCTCCAGCTCTGCTCAGAGGCCCGATCTGGCAGAGTTGCTGGCGTGAGACTGCTCTGCCCTGGGCGAGCCTTGCCCAGACTTGCCTCGCTGCTAGGCTTCCTGCCCGGGAAGGAGCAGGCTGCGCGAGACAGGGAGACGCTCCTGGCGCCTTCCTGGCCTCAGCTCCACTCCTGCCTTGCCTTTGCACCTAGTCCCCAGGCGTCCTTGCGGAGTGCTTAGGGGCCGGTGGGGTGCACGCTGCCAAGCCCTCCAGCCATGAGAGCTCTGTCATAGGGAAGGGAATGGCAAGTGCAGGGCTCCTCCAGCGGTCGCTTGGCCGCCCAGACTCAGCACAGCACGGAGAGCACCAGGCTTCCCAGGGCCCCTGGCTGTGGTCTGCAGCCCCACACACCCGGAGGCTGACTGCGTGAGCGCCCAGAAGGTGCCTGACAGACGTCATTTCCCTTGTGCTCTCCCAACCAGCAGAGACGTGTGCAGGTGGTTGGGGCCTGCCCCTGCGTGTCTGGGCTGCCGCCCACAGCCTCCGCTCAGGGGAAGCAGCCCCTGTGCCAAGACCTGCAGGAGGCGCGGGGCGTCCCTGCCTGGAAGCCAAGTGCACAGTCCGCTTGGAAGCGAGCCTCCTTGGGAAGAGTGGAGGGAGCCAAGCCGCGTGCAGCTGCAATCCCTGCTTGGGCCGAGCCGAGTGTGCCTCCAGTACGGCAGAGCTCCAGCTCTGCTCAGAGGCCGGGTCTAGTCAAGTGCCTTGCGCGAGGCTGCTCTGCCCTGGGCGAGAATTGCCCAGGCTTGCCTCGCTGCTAGGCTTGCTGCCCAGGAAAGAGCAGGCTGTGCGATGCTGGGAGAGGCCACTGGCGCCTTCCTGGCCTCAGCTCCACTCCTGCCTTGCCTTTGCATCTAGGCCCCGGGCGTCTTGGGGAAGCCTTAGGAGCCGGTGGCTTGCACACTGCCAAGCCCTCCAGCAGTGAGGCCTCTCGTAGAGGGGAGGGGAGGGCAAGTGCAGGGCTCCTCCAGCGGTTGCTTGGCCGCCCAGACTCAGCGCCGCACGGAGAGCACAAGGCTCCCAGGTCCCCTGGCTCTGGTCTGCAGCCCCACACTCCCGGAGGCTGACTCCGTGGGCGCCCAGCAGTTGCCTGACAGACGTCATGTCCCTAGTGCTCTGCTCCCCAGCAGAGACGTGTGCAGGTGGTGGGGCCTGCCCCTGCGTGTCTGGGCTCCCGCCGGCAGCCCCAGCTCCAGGGAAGCAGCCCCTGAGGCAAGACGTGTAGGAGGCGCGGGGCGCCCCCGCCTGGAAGCCTAGTGCACAGCACGCGGGAAGAGAGCCTCCTCCGGAGGAGAGGAGGCAGCCCAGCTGCGTGCGTCTGCAATCACTCCTTGGGCGGAACCCAGTGAGCCTCCAGTACGGCAGAGCTCCAGCTCTGCTCAGAGGCCCGATCTGTCAGAGTTGCTGGCGTGAGGCTGCTCTGCCCTGGGCGAGCCTTGCCCAGATTGCCTCGCTGCTAGGCTTCCTGCCCGGGAAGGAGCAGGCTGCGCGAGACAGGCAGACGCTCCTGGCGCCTTCCTGGCCTCAGCTCCACTCCTGCCTTGCCTTTGCACCTAGTCCCCAGGCGTCCTTGCGGAGGGCTTAGGGGCCAGTGGGGTGCACGCTGCCAAGCTCTCCAGCCGTGAGAGCTCTGTCATAGGGAAGGGAATGGCAAGTGCAGGGCTCCTCCAGCGGTCGCTTGGCCGCCCAGACTCAGCACAGCACGGAGAGCACCAGGCTTCCCAGGGCCCCTGGCTGTGGTCTGCAGCCCCACACACCCGGAGGCTGACTCCGTGAGCGCCGAGAAGGTGCCTGACAGACGTCATTTCCCTAGTGCTCTCCCAACCAGCAGAGACGTGTGCAGGTGGTTGGGGCCTGCCCCTGCGTGTCTGGGCTCCCGCCGGCAGCCCCAGCTCCAGGGAAGCAGCCCCTGAGCCAAGACCTGTAGGAGGCGCGGCGCGCCCCCGCCTGGAAGCCTAGTGCACAGCACGCGGGAAGCGAGCCTCCTCGGGAGGAGAGGAGGCAGCCCAGCTGCGTGCGTCTGCAATCACTCCTTGGGCGGAACCCAGTGAGCCTCCAGTACGGCAGAGCTCCAGCTCTGCTCAGAGGCCCGATCTGTCAGAGTTGCTGGCGTGAGGCTGCTCTGCCCTGGGCGAGCCTTGCCCAGATTGCCTCGCTGCTAGGCTTCCTGCCCGGGAAGGAGCAGGCTGCGCGAGACAGGCAGACGCTCCTGGCGCCTTCCTGGCCTCAGCTCCACTCCTGCCTTGCCTTTGCACCTAGTCCCCAGGCGTCCTTGCGGAGGGCTTAGGGGCCGGTGGGGTGCACGCTGCCAAGCCCTCCAGCCGTGAGAGGTCTGTCATAGGGAAGGGAATGGCAAGTGCAGGGCTCCTCCAGCGGTCGCTTGGCCGCCCAGACTCAGCACAGCACGGAGAGCACCAGGCTTCCCAGGGACCCTGGCTGTGTTCTGCAGCCCCACACACCCGGAGGCTGACTCCGTGAGCGCCCAGAAGGTGCCTGACAGACGTCATTTCCCTAGTGCTCTCCCAACCAGCAGAGACGTGTGCAGGTGGTTGGGGCCTGCCCCTGCGTGTCTGGGCTGCCGCCCACAGCCTCCGCTCCGGGGAAGCAGCCCCTGTGCCAAGACTGGCAGGAGGCGCGGGGCGTCCCTGCCTGGAAGCCAAGTGCACAGTGCGCTTGGAAGCGAGCCTCCTTGGGAAGAGTGGAGGGAGCCACGCCGCGTGCAGCTGCAATCCCTGCTTGGGCCGAGCCGAGTGTGCCTCCAGTACGGCAGAGCTCCAGCTCTGCTCAGAGGCCGGATCTAGTCAAGTGCCTTTCGCGAGGCTGCTCTGCCCTGGGCGAGACTTGCCCAGGCTTGCCTCGCTGCTAGGCTTGCTGCCCAGGAAGGAGCAGGCTGTGCGATGCTGGGAGAGGCCACTGGCACCTTCCTGGCCTCAGCTCCACTCCTGCCTTGCCTTTGCATCTAGGCCCCGGGCGTCCTTGGGGAAGGCTTAGGAGCCGGTGGCTTGCACACTGCCAAGCCCTCCAGCAGTGAGGCCTCTGGTAGAGGGGAGGGGAGGGCAAGTGCAGGGCTCCTCCAGCGGTTGCTTGGCCGCCCAGACTCAGCGCCGCACGGAGAGCACCAGGCTTCCCAGGTCCCCTGGCTCTGGTCTGCAGCCCCACACTCCCGGAGGCTGACTCCGTGGGCGCCCAGCAGGTGCCTGACAGACGTCATGTCCCTAGTGCTCTGCTCCCCAGCAGAGACGTGTGCAGGTGGTGGGGCCTGCCCCTGCGTGTCTGGGCTCCCGCCGGCAGCCCCAGCTCCAGGGAAGCAGCCCCTGAGGCAAGACCTGTAGGAGGCGCGGGGCGACCCCGCCTGGAAGCCTAGTGCACAGCACACGGGAAGCGAGCCTCCTCGGGAGAAGCGGAGGCAGCCCAGCTGCGTGCGTCTGCAATCACTCCTTGGGCGGAGCCCAGTGAGCCTCCAGTACGGCAGAGCTCCAGCTCTGCTCAGAGGCCCGACCTGGCAGAGTTGCTGGCGTGAGGCTGCTCTGCCCTGGGCGAGCCTTGCACAGATTGCCTCACTGCTAGGCTTCCTGCCCGGGAAGGAGCAGGTTGTGCGATGCTGGGAGAGGCCACTGGCGCCTTCCTGGCCTCAGCTCCACTCCTGCCTTGCCTTTGCATCTAGGCCCCGGGCGTCCTTGGGGAAGGCTTAGGAGCCGGTGTCTTGCGCACTGCCAAGCCCTCCAGCAGTGAGGCCTCTCGTAGAGGGGAGGGGAGGGCAAGTGCAGGGTTCCTCCAGCGGGTGCTTGTCCGCCCAGACTCAGCGCCGCACGGAGAGCACAAGGCTCCCAGGTCCCCTGGCTGTGGTCTGCAGCCCCACACTCCCGGAGGCTGACTCCGTGGGCGCCCAGAAGTTGCCTGACAGACGTCATGTCCCTGGCTAGCGCTCTGCTCCCCAGCAGAGACGTGTGCAGGTGGTGGGGCCTGCCTCTGCGTGTCTGGGTTCCCGCCGGCAGCCCCAGCTCCAGGGAAGCAGCCCCTGAGGCAAGACCTGTAGGAGGCGCGGGGCGCCCCCGCCTGGAAGCCTAGTGCACAGCATGCGGGAAGCGAGCCTCCTCGGGAGAAGAGGAGGCAGCCCAGCTGCGTGCGTCTGCAATCACTCCTTGGGCGGAGCCCAGTGAGCCTCCAGTACGGCAGAGCTCCAGCTCTGCTCAGAGGCCCGATCTGGCAGAGTTGCTGGCGTGAGGCTGCTCTGCCCTGGGCGAGCCTTGCCCAGACTTGCCTCGCTGCTAGGCTTCCTGCCCGGGAAGGACCAGGCTGCGCGAGACAGGGAGACGCTCCTGGCGCCTTCCTGGCCTCAGCTCCACTCCTGCCTTGCCTTTGCACCTAGTCCCCAGGCGTCCTTGCGGAGTGCTTAGGGGCCGGTGGGGTGCACGCTGCCAAGCCCTCCAGCCATGAGAGCTCTGTCATAGGGAAGGGAATGGCAAGTGCAGGGCTCCTCCAGCGGTCGCTTGGCCGCCCAGACTCAGCACAGCACGGAGAGCACCAGGCTTCCCAGGGCCCCTGGCTGTGGTCTGCAGCCCCACACACCCGGAGGCTGACTGCGTGAGCGCCCAGAAGGTGCCTGACAGACGTCATTTCCCTTGTGCTCTCCCAACCAGCAGAGACGTGTGCAGGTGGTTGGGGCCTGCCCCTGCGTGTCTGGGCTGCCGCCCACAGCCTCCGCTCAGGGGAAGCAGCCCCTGTGCCAAGACCTGCAGGAGGCGCGGGGCGTCCCTGCCTGGAAGCCAAGTGCACAGTCCGCTTGGAAGCGAGCCTCCTTGGGAAGAGTGGAGGGAGCCAAGCCGCGTGCAGCTGCAATCCCTGCTTGGGCCGAGCCGAGTGTGCCTCCAGTACGGCAGAGCTCCAGCTCTGCTCAGAGGCCGGGTCTAGTCAAGTGCCTTGCGCGAGGCTGCTCTGCCCTGGGCGAGAATTGCCCAGGCTTGCCTCGCTGCTAGGCTTGCTGCCCAGGAAAGAGCAGGCTGTGCGATGCTGGGAGAGGCCACTGGCGCCTTCCTGGCCTCAGCTCCACTCCTGCCTTGCCTTTGCATCTAGGCCCCGGGCGTCTTGGGGAAGCCTTAGGAGCCGGTGGCTTGCACACTGCCAAGCCCTCCAGCAGTGAGGCCTCTCGTAGAGGGGAGGGGAGGGCAAGTGCAGGGCTCCTCCAGCGGTTGCTTGGCCGCCCAGACTCAGCGCCGCACGGAGAGCACAAGGCTCCCAGGTCCCCTGGCTCTGGTCTGCAGCCCCACACTCCCGGAGGCTGACTCCGTGGGCGCCCAGCAGTTGCCTGACAGACGTCATGTCCCTAGTGCTCTGCTCCCCAGCAGAGACGTGTGCAGGTGGTGGGGCCTGCCCCTGCGTGTCTGGGCTCCCGCCGGCAGCCCCAGCTCCAGGGAAGCAGCCCCTGAGGCAAGACGTGTAGGAGGCGCGGGGCGCCCCCGCCTGGAAGCCTAGTGCACAGCACGCGGGAAGAGAGCCTCCTCCGGAGGAGAGGAGGCAGCCCAGCTGCGTGCGTCTGCAATCACTCCTTGGGCGGAACCCAGTGAGCCTCCAGTACGGCAGAGCTCCAGCTCTGCTCAGAGGCCCGATCTGTCAGAGTTGCTGGCGTGAGGCTGCTCTGCCCTGGGCGAGCCTTGCCCAGATTGCCTCGCTGCTAGGCTTCCTGCCCGGGAAGGAGCAGGCTGCGCGAGACAGGCAGACGCTCCTGGCGCCTTCCTGGCCTCAGCTCCACTCCTGCCTTGCCTTTGCACCTAGTCCCCAGGCGTCCTTGCGGAGGGCTTAGGGGCCAGTGGGGTGCACGCTGCCAAGCTCTCCAGCCGTGAGAGCTCTGTCATAGGGAAGGGAATGGCAAGTGCAGGGCTCCTCCAGCGGTCGCTTGGCCGCCCAGACTCAGCACAGCACGGAGAGCACCAGGCTTCCCAGGGCCCCTGGCTGTGGTCTGCAGCCCCACACACCCGGAGGCTGACTCCGTGAGCGCCGAGAAGGTGCCTGACAGACGTCATTTCCCTAGTGCTCTCCCAACCAGCAGAGACGTGTGCAGGTGGTTGGGGCCTGCCCCTGCGTGTCTGGGCTCCCGCCGGCAGCCCCAGCTCCAGGGAAGCAGCCCCTGAGCCAAGACCTGTAGGAGGCGCGGCGCGCCCCCGCCTGGAAGCCTAGTGCACAGCACGCGGGAAGCGAGCCTCCTCGGGAGGAGAGGAGGCAGCCCAGCTGCGTGCGTCTGCAATCACTCCTTGGGCGGAACCCAGTGAGCCTCCAGTACGGCAGAGCTCCAGCTCTGCTCAGAGGCCCGATCTGGCAGAGTTGCTGGCGTGAGGCTGCTCTGCCCTGGGCGAGCCTTGCCCAGATTGCCTCACTGCTAGGCTTCCTGCCCGGGAAGGAGCAGGCTGCGCGAGACAGGCAGACGCTCCTGGCGCCTTCCTGGCCTCAGCTCCACTCCTGCCTTGCCTTTGTACCTAGTCCCCAGGCGTCCTTGCGGAGGGCTTAGGGGCCGGTGGGGTGCACGCTGCCAAGCCCTCCAGCCGTGAGAGGTCTGTCATAGGGAAGGGAATGGCAAGTGCAGGGCTCCTCCAGCGGTCGCTTGGCCGCCCAGACTCAGCACAGCACGGAGAGCACCAGGCTTCCCAGGGACCCTGGCTGTGTTCTGCAGCCCCACACACCCGGAGGCTGACTCCGTGAGCGCCCAGAAGGTGCCTGACAGACGTCATTTCCCTAGTGCTCTCCCAACCAGCAGAGACGTGTGCAGGTGGTTGGGGCCTGCCTCTGCGTGTCTGGGCTGCCGCCCACAGCCTCCGCTCAGGGGAAGCAGCCCCTGTGCCAAGACGTGCAGGAGGCGTGGGGCGTCCCTGCCTGGAAGCCAAGTGCACAGTGCGCTTGGAAGCGAGCCTCCTTGGGAAGAGTGGAGGGAGCCAAGCCGCGTGCAGCTGCAATCCCTGCTTGGGCCGAGCCGAGTGTGCCTCCAGTACGGCAGAGCTCCAGCTCTGCTCAGAGGCCGGATCTAGTCAAGTGCCTTTCGCGAGGCTGCTCTGCCCTGGGCGAGACTTGCCCAGGCTTGCCTCGCTGCTAGGCTTGCTGCCCAGGAAGGAGCAGGCTGTGCGATGCTGGGAGAGGCCACTGGCGCCTTCCTGGCCTCAGCTCCACTCCTGCCTTGCCTTTGCATCTAGGCCCCGGGCGTCCTTGGGGAAGGCTTAGGAGCCGGTGGCTTGCACACTGCCAAGCCCTCCAGCAGTGAGGCCTCTGGTAGAGGGGAGGGGAGGGCAAGTGCAGGGCTCCTCCAGCGGTTGCTTGGCCACCCAGACTCAGCGCCGCACGGAGAGCACAAGGCTCCCAGGTCCCCTGGCTCTGGTCTGCAGCCCCACACTCCCGGAGGCTGACTCCGTGGGCGCCCAGCAGTTGCCTGACAGACGTCATGTCCCTAGTGCTCTGCTCCCCAGCAGAGACGTGTGCAGGTGGTGGGGCCTGCCCCTGCGTGTCTGGGCTCCCGCCGGCAGCCCCAGCTCCAGGGAAGCAGCCCCTGAGCCAAGACCTGAAGGAGGCGCGGGGCGCCCCCGCCTGGAAGCCTAGTGCACAGCACACGGGAAGCGAGCCTCCTCGGGAGAAGCGGAGGCAGCCCAGCTGCGTGCGTCTGCAATCACTCCTTGGGCGGAGCCCAGTGAGCCTCCAGTACGGCAGAGCTCCAGCTCTGCTCAGAGGCCCGACCTGGCAGAGTTGCTGGCGTGAGGCTGCTCTGCACTGGGCGAGCCTTGCCCAGATTGCCTCACTGCTAGGCTTCCTGCCCGGGAAGGAGCAGGCTGTGCGATGCTGGGAGAGGCCACTGGCGCCTTCCTGGCCTCAGCTCCACTCCTGCCTTGCCTTTGCATCTAGGCCCCGGGCGTCCTTGGGGAAGGCTTAGGAGCCGGTGGCTTGCACACTGCCAAGCCCTCCAGCAGTGAGGCCTCTCGTAGAGGGGAGGGGAGGGCAAGTGCAGGGTTCCTCCAGCGGGTGCTTGGCCGCCCAGACTCAGCGCCGCACGGAGAGCACCAGGCTTCCCAGGGCCCCTGGCTGTGGTCTGCAGCCCCACACACCCGGAGGCTGACTCCGTGAGCGCCCAGAAGGTGCCTGACAGACGTCATTTCCCTAGTGATCTCCCAACCAGCAGAGACGTGTGCAGGTGGCTGGGGCCTGCCCCTGCGTGTCTGGGCTCCCGCCCACAGCCTCCGCTCAGGGGAAGCAGCCCCTGTGCCAAGACCTGCAGGAGGCGCGGGGCGTCCCTGCCTGGAAGCCAAGTGCACAGTCCGCTTGGAAGCGAGCCTCCTTGGGAAGAGTGGAGGGAGCCAAGCCGCGTGCAGCTGCAATCCCTGCTTGGGCCGAGCCGAGTGTGCCTCCAGTACGGCAGAGCTCCAGGTCTGCTCAGAGGCCGGCTCTAGTCAAGTGCCTTGCGCGAGGCTGCTCTGCCCTGGGCGAGACTTGCCCAGGCTTGCCTCGCTGCTAGGCTTGCTGCCCAGGAAAGAGCAGGCTGTGCGATGCTGGGAGAGGCCACTGGCGCCTTCCTGGCCTCAGCTCCACTCCTGCCTTGCCTTTGCATCTAGGCCCCGGGCGTCCTTGGGGAAGGCTTAGGAGCCGGTGGCTTGCACACTGCCAAGCCCTCCAGCAGTGAGGCCTCTGGTAGAGGGGAGGGTAGGGCAAGTGCAGGGCTCCTCCAGCGGGTGCTTGGCCGCCCAGACTCAGCGCCGCACGGAGAGCACAAGGCTCCCAGGTCCCCTGGCTCTGGTCTGCAGCCCCACACTCCCGGAGGCTGACTCCGTGGGCGCCCAGAAGGTGCCAGACAGACGTCATGTCCCTAGCGCTCTGCTCCCCAGCAGAGACGTGTGCAGGTGGTGGGGCCTGCCCCTGCGTGTCTGGGCTCCCGCCGGCAGCCCCAGCTCCAGGGAAGCAGCCCCTGAGCCAAGACCTGTAAGAGGCGCGGGGCGCCCCCGCCTGGAAGCCTAGTGCACAGCACGCGGGAAGCGAGCCTCCTCCGGAGAAGAGTAGGCAGTCCAGCTGCGTGCGTCTGCAATCACTCCTTGGGCGGAACCCAGTGAGCCTCCAGTACGGCAGAGCTCCAGCTCTGCTCAGAGGCCCGATCTGACAGAGTTGCTGGCGTGAGGCTGCTCTGCCCTGGGCGAGCCTTGCCCAGATTGCCTCACTGCTAGGCTTCCTGCCCGGGAAGGAGCAGGCTGCGCGAGACAGGCAGACGCTCCTGGCGCCTTCCTGGCCTCAGCTCCACTCCTGCCTTGCCTTTGCACCTAGTCCCCAGGCGTCCTTGCGGAGGGCTTAGGGGCCGGTGGGGTGCACGCTGCCAAGCCCTCCAGCCATGAGAGGTCTGTCATAGGGAAGGGAATGGCAAGTGCAGGGCTCCACCAGCGGTCGTTTGGCCGCCCAGACTCAGCACAGCACGGAGAGCACCAGGCTTCCCAGGGCCCCTGGCTGTGGTCTGCAGCCCCACACACCCGGAGGCTGACTCCGTGAGCGCCCAGAAGGTGCCTGACAGACGTCATTTCCCTAGTGCTCTCCCAAACAGCAGAGACCTGTGAAGGTGGTTGGGGCCTGCCCCTGCGTGTCTGGGCTGCCGCCCACAGCCTCCGCTCAGGGGAAGCAGCCCCTGTGCCAAGACGTGCAGGAGGCGCGGGGCGTCCCTGCCTGGAAGCCAAGTGCACAGTGCGCTTGGAAGCGAGCCTCCTTGGGAAGAGTGGAGGGAGCCAAGCCGCGTGCAGCTGCAATCCCTACTTGGGCCGAGCCGAGTGTGCCTCCAGTACGGCAGAGCTCCAGGTCTGCTCAGAGGCCGGATCTAGTCAAGTGCCTTGCGCGAGGCTGCTCTGCCCTGGGCGAGACTTGCCCAGGCTTGCCTCGCTGCTAGGCTTGCTGCCCAGGAAAGAGCAGGCTGTGCGATGCTGGGAGAGGCCACTGGCGCCTTCCTGGCCTCAGCTCCACTCCTGCCTTGCCTTTGCATCTAGGCCCCGGGCGTCCTTGGGGAAGGCTTAGGAGCCGGTGGCTTGCACACTGCCAAGCCCTCCAGCAGTGAGGCCTCTGGTAGAGGGGAGGGGAGGGCAAGTGCAGGGCTCCTCCAGCGGGTGCTTGGCCGCCCAGACTCAGCGCCGCACGGAGAGCACAAGGCTCCCAGGTCCCCTGGCTCTGGTCTGCAGCCCCACACTCCCGGAGGCTGACTCCGTTGGCGCCCAGAAGGTGCCAGACAGACGTCATGTCCCTAGTGCTCTGCTCCCCAGCAGAGACGTGTGCAGGTGGTGGGGCCTGCCCCTGCGTGTCTGGGCTCCCGCCGGCAGCCCCAGCTCCAGGGAAGCAGCCCCTGAGCCAAGACCTGTAGGAGGCGCGGGGCGCCCCCGCCTGGAAGCCTAGTGCACAGCACGCGGGAAGCGAGCCTCCTCCGGAGGAGAGTAGGCAGCCCAGCTGCGTGCGTCTGCAATCACTCCTTGGGCGGAACCCAGTGAGCCTCCAGTACGGCAGAGCTCCAGCTCTGCTCAGAGGCCCGATCTGACAGAGTTGCTGGCGTGAGGCTGCTCTGCCCTGGGCGAGCCTTGCCCAGATTGCCTCACTGCTAGGCTTCCTGCCCGGGAAGGAGCAGGCTGCGCGAGACAGGCAGACGCTCCTGGCGCCTTCCTGGCCTCAGCTCCACTCCTGCCTTGCCTTTGCACCTAGTCCCCAGGCGTCCTTGCGGAGGGCTTAGGGGCCGGTGGGGTGCACGCTGCCAAGCCCTCCAGCCATGAGAGGTCTGTCATAGGGAAGGGAATGGCAAGTGCAGGGCTCCACCAGCGGTCGTTTGGCCGCCCAGACTCAGCACAGCACGGAGAGCACCAGGCTTCCCAGGGCCCCTGGCTGTGGTCTGCAGCCCCACACACCCGGAGGCTGACTCCGTGAGCGCCCAGAAGGTGCCTGACAGACGTCATTTCCCTAGTGCTCTCCCAAACAGCAGAGACCTGTGAAGGTGGTTGGGGCCTGCCCCTGCGTGTCTGGGCTGCCGCCCACAGCCTCCGCTCAGGGGAAGCAGCCCCTGTGCCAAGACGTGCAGGAGGCGCGGGGCGTCCCTGCCTGGAAGCCAAGTGCACAGTGCGCTTGGAAGCGAGCCTCCTTGGGAAGAGTGGAGGGAGCCAAGCCGCGTGCAGCTGCAATCCCTGCTTGGGCCGAGCCGAGTGTGCCTCCAGTACGGCAGAGCTCCAGCTCTGCTCAGAGGCCGGATCTAGTCAAGTGCCTTGCGCGAGGCTGCTCTGCCCTGGGCGAGACTTGCCCAGGCTTGCCTCGCTGCTAGGCTTGCTGCCCAGGAAGGAGCAGGCTGTGCGATGCTGGGAGAGGCCACTGGCGCCTTCCTGGCCTCAGCTCCACTCCTGCCTTGCCTTTGCATCTAGGCCCCGGGCGTCCTTGGGGAAGGCTTAGGAGCCGGTGGCTTGCACACTGCCAAGCCCTCCAGCAGTGAGGCCTCTCGTAGAGGGGAGGGGAGGGCAAGTGCAGGGCTCCTCCATCGGTTGGTTGGCCGCCCAGACTCAGCGCCGCACGGAGAGCACAAGGCTCCCAGGTCCCCTGGCTCTGGTCTGCAGCCCCACACTCCCGGAGGCTGACTCCGTGGGCGCCCAGCAGGTGCCTGACAGACGTCATGTCCCTAGCGCTCTGCTCCCCAGCAGAGACGTGTGCAGGTGGTGGGGCCTGCCCCTGCGTGTCTGGGCTCCCGCCGGCAGCCCCAGCTCCAGGGAAGCAGGCCCTGAGCCAAGACCTGTAGGAGGCGCGGGGCGCCCCCGCCTGGAAGCCTAGTGCACAGCACGCGGGAAGCGAGCCTCCTTGGGAGGAGAGGAGGCAGCCCAGCTGCGTGCGTCTGCAATCACTCCTTGGGCGGAACCCAGTGAGCCTCCAGTACGGCAGAGCTCCAGCTCTGCTCAGAGGCCCGATCTGTCAGAGTTGCTGGCGTGAGGCTGCTCTGCCCTGGGCGAGCCTTGCCCAGATTGCCTCACTGCTAGGCTTCCTGCCCGGGAAGGAGCAGGCTGCGCGAGACAGGCAGACGCTCCTGGCGCCTTCCTGGCCTCAGCTCCACTCCTGCCTTGCCTTTGCACCTAGTCCCCAGGCGTCCTTGCGGAGGGCTTAGGGGCCGGTTGGGTGCACGCTGCCAAGCCCTCCAGCCATGAGAGGTTTGTCATAGGGAAGGGAATGGCATGTGCAGGGCTCCTCCAGCGGTCGCTTGGCCGCCCAGACTCAGCACAGAACGGAGAGCACCAGGCTTCCCAGGGACCCTGGCTGTGTTCTGCAGCCTCACACACCCGGAGGCTGACTCCGTGAGCGCCCAGAAGGTGCCTGACAGACGTCATTTCCCTAGTGCTCTCCCAAACAGCAGAGACCTGTGAAGGTGGTTGGGGCCTGCCTCTGCGTGTCTGGGCTGCCGCCCACAGCCTCCGCTCAGGGAAGCAGCCCCTGTGCCAAGACGTGCAGGAGGCGCGGGGCGTCCCTGCCTGGAAGCCAAGTGCACAGTGCGCCTGGAAGCCAAGTGCACAGTCCGCTTGGAAGCGAGCCTCCTTGGGAAGAGTCGAGGGAGCCAAGCGGCGTGCAGCTGCAATCCCTGCTTGGGCCGAGCCAAGTGTGCCTCCAGTACGGCAGAGCTCCAGCTCTGCTCAGAGGCCGGATCTAGTCAAGTGCCTTGCACGAGGCTGCTCTGCCCTGGGCGAGCCGTGCCCAGGCTTGCCTCGCTGCTAGGCTTGCTGCCCAGGAAGGAGCAGGCTGTGCGATGCTGGGAGAGGCCACTGGCGCCTTCCTGGCCTCAGCTCCACTCCTGCCTTGCCTTTGCATCTAGGCCCCGGGCGTCCTTGGGGAAGGCTTAGGAGCCGGTGGCTTGCACACTGCCAAGCTCTCCAGCAGTGAGGCCTCTCGTAGAGGGGAGGGGAGGGCAAGTGCAGGGCTCCTCCAGCGGGTGCTTGTCCGCCCAGACTCAGCGCCGCACGGAGAGCACAAGGCTCCCAGGTCCCCTGGCTCTGGTCTGCAGCCCACACTCCCGGAGGCTGACTCCGTGGGCGCCCAGAAGGTGCCTGACAGACGTCATGTCCGTAGCTAGCGCTCTGCTCCCCAGCAGAGACGTGTGCAGGTGGTGGGGCCTGCCTCTGCGTGTCTGGGTTCCCGCCGGCAGCCCCAGCTCCAGGGAAGCAGCCCCTGAGCCAAGACCTGTAGGAGGCGCGGGGCGGCCCTGCGTGGAAGCCTAGTGCACAGCACGCGGGAAGCGAGCCTCCTCGGGAGAAGAGGAGGCAGCCCAGCTGCGTGCGTCTGCAATCACTCCTTGGGCGGAGCCCAGTGAGCCTCCAGTACGGCAGAGCTCCAGCTCTGCTCAGAGGCCCGATCTGGCAGAGTTGCTGGCGTGAGGCTGCTCTGCCCTGGGCGAGCCTTGCCCAGACTTGCCTCGCTGCTAGGCTTCCTGCCCGGGAAGGAGCAGGCTGCGCGAGACAGGCAGACGCTCCTGGCGCCTTCCTGGCCTCAGCTCTACTCCTGCTTTGCCTTTGCACCTAGTCCCCAGGCGTCCTTGTGGAGGGCTTAGGGGCCGGTGGGGTACCCGTTGCCAAGCCCTCCAGCCGTGAGAGCTCTGTCATAGGGAAGGGAATGGCAAGTGCAGGGCTCCTCCAGCGGTTGCTTGGCCGCCCAGACCCAGCACAGCACGGAGAGCACCAGGCTTCCCAGGGCCCCTGGCTGTGGTCTGCAGCCCCACACACCCGGAGGCTGACTCCATGAGCGCCCAGAAGGTGCCTGACAGACGTCATTTCCCTAGTGATCTCCCAACCAGCAGAGACGTGTGCAGGTGGCTGGGGCCTGCCCCTGCGTGTCTGGGCTCCCGGCCACAGCCTCCGCTCAGGGGAAGCAGCCCCTGTGCCAAGACCTGCAGGAGGCGCGGGGCGTCCCTGCCTGGAAGCCAAGTGCACAGTCCGCTTGGAAGCGAGCCTCCTTGGGAAGAGTGGAGGGAGCCAAGCCGCGTGCAGCTGCAATCCCTGCTTGGGCCGAGCCGAGTGTGCCTCCAGTACGGCAGAGCTCCAGGTCTGCTCAGAGGCCGTATCTAGTCAAGTGCCTTGCGCGAGGCTGCTCTGCCCTGGGCGAGACTTGCCCAGGCTTGCCTCGCTGCTAGGCTTGCTGCCCAGGAAAGAGCAGGCTTTGCGATGCTGGGAGAGGCCACTGGCGCCTTCCTGGCCTCAGCTCCACTCCTGCCTTGCCTTTGCATCTAGGCCCCGGGCGTCCTTGGGGAAGGCTTAGGAGCCGGTGGCTTGCACACTGCCAAGCCCTCCAGCAGTGAGGCCTCTCGTAGAGGGGAGGGGAGGGCAAGTGCAGGGCTCCTCCATCGGTTGGTTGGCCGCCCAGACTCAGCGCCGCATGGAGAGCACAAGGCTCCCAGGTCCCCTGGCTCTGGTCTGCAGCCCCACACTCCCGGAGGCTGACTCCGTGGGCGCCCAGCAGGTGCCTGACAGACGTCATGTCCCTAGCGCTCTGCTCCCCAGCAGAGACGTGTGCAGGTGGTGGGGCCTGCCCCTGCGTGTCTGGGCTCCCGCCGGCAGCCCCAGCTCCAGGGAAGCAGGCCCTGAGCCAAGACCTGTAGGAGGCGCGGGGCGCCCCCGCCTGGAAGCCTAGTGCACAGCACGCGGGAAGCGAGCCTCCTTGGGAGGAGAGGAGGCAGCCCAGCTGCGTGCGTCTGCAATCACTCCTTGGGCGGAACCCAGTGAGCCTCCAGTACGGCAGAGCTCCAGCTCTGCTCAGAGGCCCGATCTGTCAGAGTTGCTGGCGTGAGGCTGCTCTGCCCTGGGCGAGCCTTGCCCAGATTGCCTCACTGCTAGGCTTCCTGCCCGGGAAGGAGCAGGCTGCGCGAGACAGGCAGACGCTCCTGGCGCCTTCCTGGCCTCAGCTCCACTCCTGCCTTGCCTTTGCACCTAGTCCCCAGGCGTCCTTGCGGAGGGCTTAGGGGCCGGTTGGGTGCACGCTGCCAAGCCCTCCAGCCATGAGAGGTCTGTCATAGGGAAGGGAATGGCATGTGCAGGGCTCCTCCAGCGGTCGCTTGGCCGCCCAGACTCAGCACAGAACGGAGAGCACCAGGCTTCCCAGGGACCCTGGCTGTGTTCTGCAGCCTCACACACCCGGAGGCTGACTCCGTGAGCGCCCAGAAGGTGCCTGACAGACGTCATTTCCCTAGTGCTCTCCCAAACAGCAGAGACCTGTGAAGGTGGTTGGGGCCTGCCTCTGCGTGTCTGGGCTGCCGCCCACAGCCTCCGCTCAGGGAAGCAGCCCCTGTGCCAAGACGTGCAGGAGGCGCGGGGCGTCCCTGCCTGGAAGCCAAGTGCACAGTGCGCCTGGAAGCCAAGTGCACAGTCCGCTTGGAAGCGAGCCTCCTTGGGAAGAGTCGAGGGAGCCAAGCCGCGTGCAGCTGCAATCCCTGCTTGGGCCGAGCCGAGTGTGCCTCCAGTACGGCAGAGCTCCAGCTCTGCTCAGAGGCCGGATCTAGTCAAGTGCCTTGCGCGAGGCTGCTCTGCCCTGGGCGAGCCGTGCCCAGGCTTGCCTCGCTGCTAGGCTTGCTGCCCAGGAAGGAGCAGGCTGTGCGATGCTGGGAGAGGCCACTGGCGCCTTCCTGGCCTCAGCTCCACTCCTGCCTTGCCTTTGCATCTAGGCCCCGGGCGTCCTTGGGGAAGGCTTAGGAGCCGGTGGCTTGCACACTGCCAAGCTCTCCAGCAGTGAGGCCTCTCGTAGAGGGGAGGGGAGGGCAAGTGCAGGGCTCCTCCAGCGGGTGCTTGTCCGCCCAGACTCAGCGCCGCACGGAGAGCACAAGGCTCCCAGGTCCCCTGGCTCTGGTCTGCAGCCCACACTCCCGGAGGCTGACTCCGTGGGCACCCAGAAGGTGCCTGACAGACGTCATGTCCCTAGCTAGCGCTCTGCTCCCCAGCAGAGACGTGTGCAGGTGGTGGGGCCTGCCTCTGCGTGTCTGGGTTCCCGCCGGCAGCCCCAGCTCCAGGGAAGCAGCCCCTGAGCCAAGACCTGTAGGAGGCGCGGGGCGGCCCTGCGTGGAAGCCTAGTGCACAGCACGCGGGAAGCGAGCCTCCTCGGGAGAAGAGGAGGCAGCCCAGCTGCGTGCGTCTGCAATCACTCCTTGGGCGGAGCCCAGTGAGCCTCCAGTACGGCAGAGCTCCAGCTCTGCTCAGAGGCCCGATCTGGCAGAGTTGCTGGCGTGAGGCTGCTCTGCCCTGGGCGAGCCTTGCCCAGACTTGCCTCGCTGCTAGGCTTCCTGCCCGGGAAGGAGCAGGCTGCGCGAGACAGGCAGACGCTCCTGGCGCCTTCCTGGCCTCAGCTCTACTCCTGCTTTGCCTTTGCACCTAGTCCCCAGGCGTCCTTGTGGAGGGCTTAGGGGCCAGTGGGGTACCCGTTGCCAAGCCCTCCAGCCGTGAGAGCTCTGTCATAGGGAAGGGAATGGCAAGTGCAGGGCTCCTCCAGCGGTTGCTTGGCCGCCCAGACCCAGCACAGCACGGAGAGCACCAGGCTTCCCAGGGCCCCTGGCTGTGGTCTGCAGCCCCACACACCCGGAGGCTGACTCCGTGAGCGCCCAGAAGGTGCCTGACAGACGTCATTTCCCTAGTGATCTCCCAACCAGCAGAGACGTGTGCAGGTGGCTGGGGCCTGCCCCTGCGTGTCTGGGCTCCCGCCCACAGCCTCCGCTCAGGGGAAGCAGCCCCTGTGCCAAGACCTGCAGGAGGCGCGGGGCGTCCCTGCCTGGAAGCCAAGTGCACAGTGCGCTTGGAAGCGAGCCTCCTTGGGAAGAGTGGAGGGAGCCAAGCCGCGTGCAGCTGCAATCCCTGCTTGGGCCGAGCCGAGTGTGCCTCCAGTACGGCAGAGCTCCAGGTCTGCTCAGAGGCCGGATCTAGTCAAGTGCCTTGCGCGAGGCTGCTCTGCCCTGGGCGAGACTTGCCCAGGCTTGCCTCGCTGCTAGGCTTGCTGCCCAGGAAAGAGCAGGCTGTGCGATGCTGGGAGAGGCCACTGGCGCCTTCCTGGCCTCAGCTCCACTCCTGCCTTGCCTTTGCATCTAGGCCCCGGGCGTCCTTGGGGAAGGCTTAGGAGCCGGTGGCTTGCACACTGCCAAGCCCTCCAGCAGTGAGGCCTCTGGTAGAGGGGAGGGTAGGGCAAGTGCAGGGCTCCTCCAGCGGGTGCTTGGCCGCCCAGACTCAGCGCCGCACGGAGAGCACAAGGCTCCCAGGTCCCCTGGCTCTGGTCTGCAGCCCCACACTCCTGGAGGCTGACTCCGTGGGCGCCCAGAAGGTGCCAGACAGACGTCATGTCCCTAGCGCTCTGCTCCCCAGCAGAGACGTGTGCAGGTGGTGGGGCCTGCCCCTGCGTGTCTGGGCTCCCGCCGGCAGCCCCAGCTCCAGGGAAGCAGCCCCTGAGCCAAGACCTGTAAGAGGCGCGGGGCGCCCCCGCCTGGAAGCCTAGTGCACAGCACGCGGGAAGCGAGCCTCCTCCGGAGGAGAGTAGGCAGCCCAGCTGCGTGCGTCTGCAATCACTCCTTGGGCGGAACCCAGTGAGCCTCCAGTACGGCAGAGCTCCAGCTCTGCTCAGAGGCCCGATCTGACAGAGTTGCTGGCGTGAGGCTGCTCTGCCCTGGGCGAGCCTTGCCCAGATTGCCTCACTGCTAGGCTTCCTGCCCGGGAAGGAGCAGGCTGCGCGAGACAGGCAGACGCTCCTGGCGCCTTCCTGGCCTCAGCTCCACTCCTGCCTTGCCTTTGCACCTAGTCCCCAGGCGTCCTTGCGGAGGGCTTAGGGGCCGGTGGGGTGCACGCTGCCAAGCCCTCCAGCCATGAGAGGTCTGTCATAGGGAAGGGAATGGCAAGTGCAGGGCTCCACCAGCGGTCGTTTGGCCGCCCAGACTCAGCACAGCACGGAGAGCACCAGGCTTCCCAGGGCCCCTGGCTGTGGTCTGCAGCCCCACACACCCGGAGGCTGACTCCGTGAGCGCCCAGAAGGTGCCTGACAGACGTCATTTCCCTAGTGCTCTCCCAAACAGCAGAGACCTGTGAAGGTGGTTGGGGCCTGCCCCTGCGTGTCTGGGCTGCCGCCCACAGCCTCCGCTCAGGGGAAGCAGCCCCTGTGCCAAGACGTGCAGGAGGCGCGGGGCGTCCCTGCCTGGAAGCCAAGTGCACAGTGCGCTTGGAAGCGAGCCTCCTTGGGAAGAGTGGAGGGAGCCAAGCCGCGTGCAGCTGCAATCCCTGCTTGGGCCGAGCCGAGTGTGCCTCCAGTACGGCAGAGCTCCAGCTCTGCTCAGAGGCCGGATCTAGTCAAGTGCCTTGCGCGAGGCTGCTCTGCCCTGGGCGAGACTTGCCCAGGCTTGCCTCGCTGCTAGGCTTGCTGCCCAGGAAGGAGCAGGCTGTGCGATGCTGGGAGAGGCCACTGGCGCCTTCCTGGCCTCAGCTCCACTCCTGCCTTGCCTTTGCATCTAGGCCCCGGGCGTCCTTGGGGAAGGCTTAGGAGCCGGTGGCTTGCACACTGCCAAGCCCTCCAGCAGTGAGGCCTCTCGTAGAGGGGAGGGGAGGGCAAGTGCAGGGCTCCTCCATCGGTTGGTTGGCCGCCCAGACTCAGCGCCGCACGGAGAGCACAAGGCTCCCAGGTCCCCTGGCTCTGGTCTGCAGCCCCACACTCCCGGAGGCTGACTCCGTGGGCGCCCAGCAGGTGCCTGACAGACGTCATGTCCCTAGCGCTCTGCTCCCCAGCAGAGACGTGTGCAGGTGGTGGGGCCTGCCCCTGCGTGTCTGGGCTCCCGCCGGCAGCCCCAGCTCCAGGGAAGCAGGCCCTGAGCCAAGACCTGTAGGAGGCGCGGGGCGCCCCCGCCTGGAAGCCTAGTGCACAGCACGCGGGAAGCGAGCCTCCTTGGGAGGAGAGGAGGCAGCCCAGCTGCGTGCGTCTGCAATCACTCCTTGGGCGGAACCCAGTGAGCCTCCAGTACGGCAGAGCTCCAGCTCTGCTCAGAGGCCCGATCTGTCAGAGTTGCTGGCGTGAGGCTGCTCTGCCCTGGGCGAGCCTTGCCCAGATTGCCTCACTGCTAGGCTTCCTGCCCGGGAAGGAGCAGGCTGCGCGACACAGGCAGACGCTCCTGGCGCCTTCCTGGCCTCAGCTCCACTCCTGCCTTGCCTTTGCACCTAGTCCCCAGGCGTCCTTGCGGAGGGCTTAGGGGCCGGTGGGGTGCACGCTGCCAAGCCCTCCAGCCATGAGAGGTCTGTCATAGGGAAGGGAATGGCATGTGCAGGGCTCCTCCAGCGGTCGCTTGGCCGCCCAGACTCAGCACAGAACGGAGAGCACCAGGCTTCCCAGGGACCCTGGCTGTGTTCTGCAGCCCCACACACCCGGAGGCTGACTCCGTGAGCGCCCAGAAGGTGCCTGACAGACGTCATTTCCCTAGTGCTCTCCCAAACAGCAGAGACCTGTGAAGGTGGTTGGGGCCTGCCTCTGCGTGTCTGGGCTGCCGCCCACAGCCTCCGCTCAGGGGAAGCAGCCCCTGTGCCAAGACGTGCAGGAGGCGCGGGGCGTCCCTGCCTGGAAGCCAAGTGCACAGTGCGCCTGGAAGCCAAGTGCACAGTGCGCTTGGAAGCGAGCCTCCTTGGGAAGAGTGGAGGGAGCCAAGCCGCGTGCAGCTGCAATCCCTGCTTGGGCCGAGCCGAGTGTGCCTCCAGTACGGCAGAGCTCCAGCTCTGCTCAGAGGCCGGATCTAGTCAAGTGCCTTGCACGAGGCTGCTCTGCCCTGGGCGAGACTTGCCCAGGCTTGCCTCGCTGCTAGGCTTGCTGCCCAGGAAGGAGCAGGCTGTGGGATGCTGGGAGAGGCCACTGGCGCCTTCCTGGCCTCAGCTCCACTCCTGCCTTGCCTTTGCACCTAGTCCCCAGGCGTCCTTGCAGAGGGCTTAGGGGCCGGTGGGGTGCACGCTGCCAAGCTCTCCAGCCGTGAGAGCTCTGTCATAGGGAAGGGAATGGCAAGTGCAGGGCTCCTCCAGCGGTCGCTTGGCCGCCCAGACTCAGCACAGCACGGAGAGCACCAGGCTCCCCAGGGCCCCTGGCTGTGGTCTGCAGCCCCACACACCCAGAGGCTGACTCCGTGAGCGCCCAGAAGGTGCCTGACAGACGTCATTTCCCTAGTGCTCTCCCAACCAGCAGAGACGTGTGCAGGTGGTTGGGGCCTGCCCCTGCGTGTCTGGGCTGCCGCCCACAGCCTCTGCTCCGGGGAAGCAGCCCCTGTGCCAAGACTGGCAGGAGGCGCGGGGCGTCCCTGCCTGGAAGCCAAGTGCACAGTCCGCTTGGAAGCGAGCCTCCTTGGGAAGAGTCGAGGGAGCCAAGCCGCGTGCAGCTGCAATCCCTGCTTGGGCCGAGCCGAGTGTGCCTCCAGTACGGCAGAGCTCCAGCTCTGCTCAGAGGCCGGATCTAGTCAAGTGCCTTGCGCGAGGCTGCTCTGCCCTGGGCGAGCCGTGCCCAGGCTTGCCTCGCTGCTAGGCTTGCTGCCCAGGAAGGAGCAGGCTGTGCGATGCTGGGAGAGGCCACTGGCGCCTTCCTGGCCTCAGCTCCACTCCTGCCTTGCCTTTGCATCTAGGCCCCGGGCGTCCTTGGGGAAGGCTTAGGAGCCGGTGGCTTGCACACTGCCAAGCTCTCCAGCAGTGAGGCCTCTCGTAGAGGGGAGGGGAGGGCAAGTGCAGGGCTCCTCCAGCGGGTGCTTGTCCGCCCAGACTCAGCGCCGCACGGAGAGCACAAGGCTCCCAGGTCCCCTGGCTCTGGTCTGCAGCCCACACTCCCGGAGGCTGACTCCGTGGGCGCCCAGAAGGTGCCTGACAGACGTCATGTCCCTAGCTAGCGCTCTGCTCCCCAGCAGAGACGTGTGCAGGTGGTGGGGCCTGCCTCTGCGTGTCTGGGTTCCCGCCGGCAGCCCCAGCTCCAGGGAAGCAGCCCCTGAGCCAAGACCTGTAGGAGGCGCGGGGCGGCCCTGCGTGGAAGCCTAGTGCACAGCACGCGGGAAGCGAGCCTCCTCGGGAGAAGAGGAGGCAGCCCAGCTGCGTGCGTCTGCAATCACTCCTTGGGCGGAGCCCAGTGAGCCTCCAGTACGGCAGAGCTCCAGCTCTGCTCAGAGGCCCGATCTGGCAGAGTTGCTGGCGTGAGGCTGCTCTGCCCTGGGCGAGCCTTGCCCAGACTTGCCTCGCTGCTAGGCTTCCTGCCCGGGAAGGAGCAGGCTGCGCGAGACAGGCAGACGCTCCTGGCGCCTTCCTGGCCTCAGCTCTACTCCTGCTTTGCCTTTGCACCTAGTCCCCAGGCGTCCTTGTGGAGGGCTTAGGGGCCGGTGGGGGTACCCGTTGCCAAGCCCTCCAGCCGTGAGAGCTCTGTCATAGGGAAGGGAATGGCAAGTGCAGGGCTCCTCCAGCGGTTGCTTGGCCGCCCAGACCCAGCACAGCACGGAGAGCACCAGGCTTCCCAGGGCCCCTGGCTGTGGTCTGCAGCCCCACACACCCGGAGGCTGACTCCGTGAGCGCCCAGAAGGTGCCTGACAGACGTCATTTCCCTAGTGATCTCCCAACCAGCAGAGACGTGTGCAGGTGGCTGGGCCCTGCCCCTGCGTGTCTGGGCTCCCGCCCACAGCCTCCGCTCAGGGGAAGCAGCCCCTGTGCCAAGACCTGCAGGAGGCGCGGGGCGTCCCTGCCTGGAAGCCAAGTGCACAGTCCGCTTGGAAGCGAGCCTCCTTGGGAAGAGTGGAGGGAGCCAAGCCGCGTGCAGCTGCAATCCCTGCTTGGGCCGAGCCGAGTGTGCCTCCAGTACGGCAGAGCTCCAGGTCTGCTCAGAGGCCGGCTCTAGTCAAGTGCCTTGCGCGAGGCTGCTCTGCCCTGGGCGAGACTTGCCCAGGCTTGCCTCGCTGCTAGGCTTGCTGCCCAGGAAGGAGCAGGCTGTGGGATGCTGGGAGAGGCCACTGGCGCCTTCCTGGCCTCAGCTCCACTCCTGCCTTGCCTTTGCACCTAGTCCCCAGGCGTCCTTGCAGAGGGCTTAGGGGCCGGTGGGGTGCACGCTGCCAAGCTCTCCAGCCGTGAGAGCTCTGTCATAGGGAAGGGAATGGCAAGTGCAGGGCTCCTCCAGCGGTCGCTTGGCCGCCCAGACTCAGCACAGCACGGAGAGCACCAGGCTCCCCAGGGCCCCTGGCTGTGGTCTGCAGCCCCACACACCCAGAGGCTGACTCCGTGAGCGCCCAGAAGGTGCCTGACAGACGTCATTTCCCTAGTGCTCTCCCAACCAGCAGAGACGTGTGCAGGTGGTTGGGGCCTGCCCCTGCGTGTCTGGGCTGCCGCCCACAGCCTCTGCTCCGGGGAAGCAGCCCCTGTGCCAAGACTGGCAGGAGGCGCGGGGCGTCCCTGCCTGGAAGCCAAGTGCACAGTCCGCTTGGAAGCGAGCCTCCTTGGGAAGAGTCGAGGGAGCCAAGCCGCGTGCAGCTGCAATCCCTGCTTGGGCCGAGCCGAGTGTGCCTCCAGTACGGCAGAGCTCCAGCTCTGCTCAGAGGCCGGATCTAGTCAAGTGCCTTGCGCGAGGCTGCTCTGCCCTGGGCGAGCCGTGCCCAGGCTTGCCTCGCTGTTAGCCTTGCTGCCCAGGAAGGAGCAGGCTGTGCGATGCTGGGAGAGGCCACTGGCGCCTTCCTGGCCTCGGCTCCACTCCTGCCTTGCCTTTGCATCTAGGCGCCGGGCGTCCTTGGGGAAGGCTTAGGAGCCGGTGGCTTGCACACTGCCAAGCTCTCCAGCAGTGAGGCCTCTCTTCGAGGGGAGGGGAGGGCAAGTGCAGGGCTCCTCCAGCGGGTGCTTGTCCGCCCAGACTCAGCGCCGCACGGAGAGCACAAGGCTCCCAGGTCCCCTGGCTCTGGTCTGCAGCCCACACTCCCGGAGGCTGACTCCGTGGGCGCCCAGAAGGTGCCTGACAGACGTCATGTCCCTAGCTAGCGCTCTGCTCCCCAGCAGAGACGTGTGCAGGTGGTGGGGCCTGCCTCTGCGTGTCTGGGTTCCCGCCGGCAGCCCCAGCTCCAGGGAAGCAGCCCCTGAGCCAAGACCTGTAGGAGGCGCGGGGCGGCCCTGCGTGGAAGCCTAGTGCACAGCACGCGGGAAGCGAGCCTCCTCGGGAGAAGAGGAGGCAGCCCAGCTGCGTGCGTCTGCAATCACTCCTTGGGCGGAGCCCAGTGAGCCTCCAGTACGGCAGAGCTCCAGCTCTGCTCAGAGGCCCGATCTGGCAGAGTTGCTGGCGTGAGGCTGCTCTGCCCTGGGCGAGCCTTGCCCAGACTTGCCTCGCTGCTAGGCTTCCTGCCCGGGAAGGAGCAGGCTGCGCGAGACAGGCAGACGCTCCTGGCGCCTTCCTGGCCTCAGCTCTACTCCTGCTTTGCCTTTGCACCTAGTCCCCAGGCGTCCTTGTGGAGGGCTTAGGGGCCGGTGGGGTACCCGTTGCCAAGCCCTCCAGCCGTGAGAGCTCTGTCATAGGGAAGGGAATGGCAAGTGCAGGGCTCCTCCAGCGGTTGCTTGGCCGCCCAGACCCAGCACAGCACGGAGAGCACCAGGCTTCCCAGGGCCCCTGGCTGTGGTCTGCAGCCCCACACACCCGGAGGCTGACTCCGTGAGCGCCCAGAAGGTGCCTGACAGACGTCATTTCCCTAGTGATCTCCCAACCAGCAGAGACGTGTGCAGGTGGCTGGGGCCTGCCCCTGCGTGTCTGGGCTCCCGCCCACAGCCTCCGCTCAGGGGAAGCAGCCCCTGTGCCAAGACCTGCAGGAGGCGCGGGGCGTCCCTGCCTGGAAGCCAAGTGCACAGTCCGCTTGGAAGCGAGCCTCCTTGGGAAGAGTGGAGGGAGCCAAGCCGCGTGCAGCTGCAATCCCTGCTTGGGCCGAGCCGAGTGTGCCTCCAGTACGGCAGAGCTCCAGGTCTGCTCAGAGGCCGGCTCTAGTCAAGTGCCTTGCGCGAGGCTGCTCTGCCCTGGGCGAGACTTGCCCAGGCTTGCCTCGCTGCTAGGCTTGCTGCCCAGGAAAGAGCAGGCTGTGCGATGCTGGGAGAGGCCACTGGCGCCTTCCTGGCCTCAGCTCCACTCCTGCCTTGCCTTTGCATCTAGGCCCCGGGCGTCCTTGGGGAAGGCTTAGGAGCCGGTGGCTTGCACACTGCCAAGCCCTCCAGCAGTGAGGCCTCTGGTAGAGGGGAGGGTAGGGCAAGTGCAGGGCTCCTCCAGCGGGTGCTTGGCCGCCCAGACTCAGCGCCGCACGGAGAGCACAAGGCTCCCAGGTCCCCTGGCTCTGGTCTGCAGCCCCACACTCCCGGAGGCTGACTCCGTGGGCGCCCAGAAGGTGCCAGACAGACGTCATGTCCCTAGCGTTCTGCTCCCCAGCAGAGACGTGTGCAGGTGGTGGGGCCTGCCCCTGCGTGTCTGGGCTCCCGCCGGCAGCCCCAGCTCCAGGGAAGCAGCCCCCGAGGCAAGACCTGTAAGAGGCGCGGGGCGCCCCCGCCTGGAAGCCTAGTGCACAGCACGCGGGAAGCGAGCCTCCTCCGGAGGAGAGTAGGCAGCCCAGCTGCGTGCGTCTGCAATCACTCCTTGGGCGGAACCCAGTGAGCCTCCAGTACGGCAGAGCTCCAGCTCTGCTCAGAGGCCCGATCTGACAGAGTTGCTGGCGTGAGGCTGCTCTGCCCTGGGCGAGCCTTGCCCAGATTGCCTCACTGCTAGGCTTCCTGCCCGGGAAGGAGCAGGCTGCGCGAGACAGGCAGACGCTCCTGGCGCCTTCCTGGCCTCAGCTCCACTCCTGCCTTGCCTTTGCACCTAGTCCCCAGGCGTCCTTGCGGAGGGCTTAGGGGCCGGTGGGGTGCACGCTGCCAAGCCCTCCAGCCATGAGAGGTCTGTCATAGGGAAGGGAATGGCAAGTGCAGGGCTCCACCAGCGGTCGTTTGGCCGCCCAGACTCAGCACAGCACGGAGAGCACCAGGCTTCCCAGGGCCCCTGGCTGTGGTCTGCAGCCCCACACACCCGGAGGCTGACTCCGTGAGCGCCCAGAAGGTGCCTGACAGACGTCATTTCCCTAGTGCTCTCCCAAACAGCAGAGACCTGTGAAGGTGGTTGGGGCCTGCCCCTGCGTGTCTGGGCTGCCGCCCACAGCCTCCGCTCAGGGGAAGCAGCCCCTGTGCCAAGACGTGCAGGAGGCGCGGGGCGTCCCTGCCTGGAAGCCAAGTGCACAGTGCGCTTGGAAGCGAGCCTCCTTGGGAAGAGTGGAGGGAGCCAAGCCGCGTGCAGCTGCAATCCCTGCTTGGGCCGAGCCGAGTGTGCCTCCAGTACGGCAGAGCTCCAGCTCTGCTCAGAGGCCGGATCTAGTCAAGTGCCTTGCGCGAGGCTGCTCTGCCCTGGGCGAGACTTGCCCAGGCTTGCCTCGCTGCTAGGCTTGCTGCCCAGGAAGGAGCAGGCTGTGCGATGCTGGGAGAGGCCACTGGCGCCTTCCTGGCCTCAGCTCCACTCCTGCCTTGCCTTTGCATCTAGGCCCCGGGCGTCCTTGGGGAAGGCTTAGGAGCCGGTGGCTTGCACACTGCCAAGCCCTCCAGCAGTGAGGCCTCTCGTAGAGGGGAGGGGAGGGCAAATGCAGGGCTCCTCCATCGGTTGGTTGGCCGCCCAGACTCAGCGCCGCACGGAGAGCACAAGGCTCCCAGGTCCCCTGGCTCTGGTCTGCAGCCCCACACTCCCGGAGGCTGACTCCGTGGGCGCCCAGCAGGTGCCTGACAGACGTCATGTCCCTAGCGCTCTGCTCCCCAGCAGAGACGTGTGCAGGTGGTGGGGCCTGCCCCTGCGTGTCTGGGCTCCCGCCGGCAGCCCCAGCTCCAGGGAAGCAGGCCCTGAGCCAAGACCTGTAGGAGGCGCGGGGCGCCCCCGCCTGGAAGCCTAGTGCACAGCACGCGGGAAGCGAGCCTCCTTGGGAGGAGAGGAGGCAGCCCAGCTGCGTGCGTCTGCAATCACTCCTTGGGCGGAACCCAGTGAGCCTCCAGTACGGCAGAGCTCCAGCTCTGCTCAGAGGCCCGATCTGTCAGAGTTGCTGGCGTGAGGCTGCTCTGCCCTGGGCGAGCCTTGCCCAGATTGCCTCACTGCTAGGCTTCCTGCCCGGGAAGGAGCAGGCTGCGCGAGACAGGCAGACGCTCCTGGCGCCTTCCTGTCCTCAGCTCCACTCCTGCCTTGCCTTTGCACCTAGTCCCCAGGCGTCCTTGCGGAGGGCTTAGGGGCCGGTGGGGTGCACGCTGCCAAGCCCTCCAGCCATGAGAGGTCTGTCATAGGGAAGGGAATGGCATGTGCAGGGCTCCTCCAGCGGTCGCTTGGCCGCCCAGACTCAGCACAGAACAGAGAGCACCAGGCTTCCCAGGGACCCTGGCTGTGTTCTGCAGCCCCACACACCCGGAGGCTGACTCCGTGAGCGCCCAGAAGGTGCCTGACAGACGTCATTTCCCTAGTGCTCTCCCAAACAGCAGAGACCTGTGAAGGTGGTTGGGGCCTGCCTCTGCGTGTCTGGGCTGCCGCCCACAGCCTCCGCTCAGGGGAAGCAGCCCCTGTGCCAAGACGTGCAGGAGGCGCGGGGCGTCCCTGCCTGGAAGCCAAGTGCACAGTGCGCCTGGAAGCCAAGTGCACAGTGCGCTTGGAAGCGAGCCTCCTTGGGAAGAGTGGAGGGAGCCAAGCCGCGTGCAGCTGCAATCCCTGCTTGGGCCGAGCCGAGTGTGCCTCCAGTACGGCAGAGCTCCAGCTCTGCTCAGAGGCCGGATCTAGTCAAGTGCCTTGCACGAGGCTGCTCTGCCCTGGGCGAGACTTGCCCAGGCTTGCCTCGCTGCTAGGCTTGCTGCCCAGGAAGGAGCAGGCTGTGGGATGCTGGGAGAGGCCACTGGCGCCTTCCTGGCCTCAGCTCCACTCCTGCCTTGCCTTTGCACCTAGTCCCCAGGCGTCCTTGCAGAGGGCTTAGGGGCCGGTGGGGTGCACACTGCCAAGCTCTCCAGCCGTGAGAGCTCTGTCATAGGGAAGGGAATGGCAAGTGCAGGGCTCCTCCAGCGGTCGCTTGGCCGCCCAGACTCAGCACAGCACGGAGAGCACCAGGCTCCCCAGGGCCCCTGGCTGTGGTCTGCAGCCCCACACACCCAGAGGCTGACTCCGTGAGCGCCCAGAAGGTGCCTGACAGACGTCATTTCCCTAGTGCTCTCCCAACCAGCAGAGACGTGTGCAGGTGGTTGGGGCCTGCCCCTGCGTGTCTGGGCTGCCGCCCACAGCCTCTGCTCCGGGGAAGCAGCCCCTGTGCCAAGACTGGCAGGAGGCGCGGGGCGTCCCTGCCTGGAAGCCAAGTGCACAGTCCGCTTGGAAGCGAGCCTCCTTGGGAAGAGTGGAGGGAGCCAAGCCGCGTGCAGCTGCAATCCCTGCTTGGGCCGAGCCGAGTGTGCCTCCAGTACGGCAGAGCTCCAGCTCTGCTCAGAGGCCGGATCTAGTCAAGTGCCTTGCGCGAGGCTGCTCTGCCCTGGGCGAGACTTGCCCAGGCTTGCCTCGCTGCTAGGCTTGCTGCCCAGGAAGGAGCAGGCTGTGCGATGCTGGGAGAGGCCACTGGCGCCTTTCTGGCCTCAGCTCCACTCCTGCCTTGCCTTTGCATCTAGGCCCCGGGCGTCCTTGGGGAAGGCTTAGGAGCCGGTGGCTTGCACACTGCCAAGCCCTCCAGCAGTGAGGCCTCTCGTAGAGGGGAGGGGAGGGCAAGTGCAGGGCTCCTCCAGCGGTTGCTTGGCCGCCCAGACTCAGCGCCGCACGGAGAGCACAAGGCTCCCAGGTCCCCTGGCTCTGGTCTGCAGCCCCACACTCCCAGAGGCTGACTCCGTGGGCGCCCAGCAGGTGCCTGACAGACGTCATGTCCCTAGCGCTCTGCTCCCCAGCAGAGACGTGTGCAGGTGGTGGGGCCTGCCCCTGCGTGTCTGGGCTCCCGCCGGCAGCCCCAGCTCCAGGGAAGCAGCCCCTGAGCCAAGACCTGTAGGAGGCGCGGGGCGCCCCCGCCTGGAAGCATAGTGCACAGCACGCGGGAAGCGAGCCTCCTCGGGAGGAGAGGAGGCAGCCCAGATGCGTGCGTCTGCAATCACTCCTTGGGCGGAACCCAGTGAGCCTCCAGTACGACAGAGCTCCAGCTCTGCTCAGAGGCCCGATCTGTCAGAGTTGCTGGCGTGAGGCTGCTCTGCCCTGGGCGAGCCTTGCCCAGATTGCCTCGCTGCTAGGCTTCCTGCCCGGGAAGGAGCAGGCTGCGCGAGACAGGCAGACGCTCCTGGCGCCTTCCTGGCCTCAGCTCCACTCCTGCCTTGCCTTTGCACCTAGTCCCCAGGCGTCCTTGCGGAGGGCTTAGGGGCCGGTGGGGTGCACGCTGCCAAGCCCTCCAGCCGTGAGAGGTCTGTCATAGGGAAGGGAATGGCAAGTGCAGGGCTCCTCCAGCGGTCGCTTGGCCGCCCAGACTCAGCACAGAACGGAGAGCACCAGGCTTCCCAGGGACCCTGGCTGTGTTCTGCAGCCCCACACACCCGGAGGCTGACTCCGTGAGCGCCCAGAAGGTGCCTGACAGACGTCATTTCCCAAGTGCTCTCCCAAACAGCAGAGACCTGTGAAGGTGGTTGGGGCCTGCCTCTGCGTGTCTGGGCTCCCGCCCACAGCCTCCGCTCAGGGGAAGCAGCCCCTGTGCCAAGACGTGCAGGAGGCGCGGGGCGTCCCTGCCTGGAAGCCAAGTGCACAGTCCGCTTGGAAGCGAGCCTCCTTGGGAAGAGTGGAGGGAGCCAAGCCGCGTGCAGCTGCAATCCCTGCTTGGGCCGAGCCGAGTGTGCCTCCAGTACGGCAGAGCTCCAGCTCTGCTCAGAGGCCGGATCTAGTCAAGTGCCTTGCGCGAGGCTGCTCTGCCCTGGGCGAGACTTGCCCAGGCTTGCCTCGCTGCTAGGCTTGCTGCCCAGGAAGGAGCAGGCTGTGCGATGCTGGGAGAGGCCACTGGCGCCTTCCTGGCCTCAGCTCCACTCCTGCCTTGCCTTTGCATCTAGGCCCCGGGCGTCCTTGGGGAAGGCTTAGGAGCCGGTGGCTTGCACACTGCCAAGCCCTCCAGCAGTGAGGCCTCTCCTAGAGGGGAGGGTAGGGCAAGTGCAGGGCTCCTCCAGCGGGTGCTTGGCCGCCCAGACTCAGCGCCGCACGGAGAGCACAAGGCTCCCAGGTCCCCTGGCTCTGGTCTGCAGCCCCACACTCCCGGAGGCTGACTTCGTGGGCGCCCAGAAGGTGCCAGACAGACGTCATGTCCCTAGCGCTCTGCTCCCAAGCAGAAAGGTGTGCAGGTGGTGGGGCCTGCCCCTGCGTGTCTGGGCTCCCGCCGGCAGCCACAGCTCCAGGGAAGCAGCCCCTGAGCCAAGCCCTGTAGGAGGCGCGGGGCGCCCCCGCCTGGAAGCCTAGTGCACAGCAGGCGGGAAGCGAGCCTCCTCGGGAGAAGAGGAGGCAGCCCAGCTGCGTGCATCTGCACTAACTCCTTGGGCGGAGCCCAGTGAGCCTCCAGGACGGCAGAGCTCCAGCTCTGCTCAGAGGCCCGATCTGGCAGAGTTGCTGGCGTGAGGCTGCTCTTCCCTGGGCGAGCCTTGCCCAGATTGCCTCACTGCTAGGCTTTCTGCCCGGGAAGGAGCAGGCTGCGCGAGACAGGCAGACGCTCCTGGCGCCTTCCTGGCCTCAGCTCCACTCCTGCCTTGTCTTTGCACCTAGTCCCCAGGCGTCCTTGAGGAGGGCTTAGGGGCCGGTGGGTTGCACGCTTCCAAGCCCTCCAGCCGTGAGAGCTCTGTCATAGGGAAGGGAATGGCAAGTGCAGGGCTCCTCCAGCGGTTGCTTGGCCGCCCAGACTCAGCACAGCACGGAGAGCACCAGGCTTCCCAGGGCCCCTGGCTGTGGTCTGCAGCCCCACACACCCGGAGGCTGACTCCATGAGCGCCCAGAAGGTGCCTGACAGACGTCATTTCCCTAGTGCTCTCCCAACCAGCAGAGACGTGTGCAGGTGGTTGGGGCCTGCCCCTGCGTGTCTGGGCTGCCGACCACAGCCTCAGCTCAGGGGAAGCAGCCCCTGTGCCAAGACCTGCAGGAGGCGCGGGGCGTCCCTGCCTGGAAGCCAAGTGCACAGTCCGCTTGGAAGCGAGCCTCCTTGGGAAGAGTCGAGGGAGCCAAGCCGCGTGCAGCTGCAATCCCTGCTTGGGCCGAGCCGAGCGTGCCTCCAGTACGGCAGAGCTCCAGCTCTGCTCAGAGGCCGGATCTAGTCAAGTGCCTTGCGCGAGGCTGCTCTGCCCTGGGCGAGACTTGCCCAGGCTTGCCTCGCTGCTAGGCTTGCTGCCCAGGAAGGAGCAGGCTGTGCGATGCTGGGAGAGGCCACTGGCGCCTTCCTGGCCTCAGCTGCACTCCTGCCTTGCCTTTGCATCTAGGCCCCGGGCGTCCGTGGGGAAGGCTTAGGAGCCGGTGGCTTGCACACTGCCAAGCCCTCCGGCAGTGAGGCCTCTCTTCGAGGGGAGGGGAGGGCAAGTGCAGGGCTCCTCCAGCGGGTGCTTGGCCGCCCAGACTCAGCGCCGCACGGAGCGCACAAGGCTCCCAGGTCCCCTGGCTGTGGTCTGCAGACCCACACACCCGGAGGCTGACTCCGTGGGCGCCCAGAAGATGCCTGACAGACGTCATGTCCCTAGCGCTCTCCTCCCCAGCAGAGACGTGTGCAGGTGGTGGGGCCTGCCCCTGCGTGTCTGGGCTCCCGCCAGCAGCCCCAGCTCCAGGGAAGCAGCCCCTGTGCCAAGCCCTGTAGGAGGCGCGGGGCGCCCCCGCCTGGAAGCCTAGTGCACAGCAGGCGGGAAGCGAGCCTCCTCCAGAGAAGAGGAGACAGCCCAGCTGCGTGCCTCTGCACTCATTCCTTGGGCGGAGCCCAGTGAGCCTCCAGGACGGCAGAGCTCCAGCTCTGCTCAGAGGCCGGATCTAGTCAAGTGCCTTGTGCGAGGCTGCTCTGCCCTGGGCGAGACTTGCCCAGGCTTGCCTCGCTGCTAGGCTTGCTGCCCAGGAAGGAGCAGGCTGTGCGATGCTGGGAGAGGCCACTGGCGCCTTCCTGGCCTCAGCTCCACTCCTGCCTTGCCTTTGCATCTAGGCCCCGGGCGTCCTTGGGGAATGCTTAGGAGCAGGTGGCTTGCACACTGCCAAGCCCTCCAGCAGTGAGGCCTCTCGTAGAGGGGAGGGGAGGGCAAGTGCAGGGCTCCACCAGCGATTGCTTGGCCGCCCAGACTCAGCGCCGCACGGAGAGCACAAGGTTCCCAGGTCCCCTGGCTGTGGTCTGCAGCCCCACAGTCCTGGAGGCTTACTCCGTGGGCGCCCAGAAGGTGCCTGACAGACGTCATGTCCCTCGCGCTCTGCTCCCCAGCAGATACGTGTGCAGGTGGTGGGGCCTGCCCCTGCGTGTCTGGGCTCCCGCCGGCAGCCCCAGCTCCAGGGAAGCAGCCCCTGAGCCAAGACCTGTAGGAGGCGCGGGGCGCCCCCGCCTGGAAGCCTAGTGCACAGCATGCGGGGAGCGAGCCTCCTCCGGAGAAGAGGGGGCAGCCCAGCTGCATGCGTCTGCAATCACTCCATGGGCGTTGCCCAGTGAGCCTCCAGGACGGCAGAGCTCCAGCTCTGCTCAGAGGCCCGATCTGGCAGAGTTGCTGGCGTGAGGCTGCTCTGCCCTGGGCGAGCCTTGCCCAGATTGCCTCACTGCTAGGCTTTCTGCCCGGGAAGGAGCAGGCTGCGCCAGACAGGCAGACGCTCCTGGCGCCTTCCTGGCCTCAGCTCCACTCCTGCCTTGCCTTTGCACCTAGTCCACAGGCGTCCTTGCGGAGGGCTTAGGGGCCGGTGGGTTGCACGCTGCCAAGCCCTCCAGCCGTGAGAGCTCTGTCATAGGGAAGGGAATGGCAAGTGCAGGGCTCCTCCAGCACTCGCTTGGCCGCCCAGACTCAGCACAGCACGGAGAGCCCCAGGCTCCCAGGGCCCCTGGATGTGGTCTGCAGCCCCACACAGCCGGAGGCTGACTCCGCGAGCGCCCAGAAGGTGCCTGACAGACGTCATTTCCCTAGTGCTCTCCCCACCAGCAGAGACTTGGGCAGGTGCTTGGGGCCTGCCCCTGCGTGTCTGGGCTGCCGCCCACAGCCTCCGCTCAGGGGAAGCAGCCCCTGTGCCAAGACCTGCAGGAGGCGCGGGGCGTCCCTGCCTGGAAGCCAAGTGCACAGTCCGCTTGGAAGCGAGCCTCCTTGGGAAGAGTCGAGGGAGCCAAGCCCCGTGCAGCTGCAATCCCTGCTTGGGCCGAGCCGAGCGTGCCTCCAGTACGGCAGAGCTCCAGCTCTGCTCAGAGGCCGGATCTAGTCAAGTGCCTTGCGCGAGGCTGCTCTGCCCTGGGCGAGACTTGCCCAGGCTTGCCTCGCTGCTAGGCTTGCTGCCCAGGAAGGAGCAGGCTGTGCGATGCTGGGAGAGGCCACTGGCGCCTTCCTGGCCTCAGCTGCACTCCTGCCTTGCCTTTGCATCTAGGCCCCGGGCGTCCGTGGGGAAGGCTTAGGAGCCGGTGGCTTGCACACTGCCAAGCCCTCCGGCAGTGAGGCCTCTCTTCGAGGGGAGGGGAGGGCAAGTGCAGGGCTCCTCCAGCGGGTGCTTGGCCGCCCAGACTCAGCGCCTCACGGAGCGCACAAGGCTCCCAGGTCCCCTGGCTGTGGTCTGCAGCCCCACACACCCGGAGGCTGACTCCGTGGGCGCCCAGAAGGTGCCTGACAGACGTCATGTCCCTAGCGCTCTCCTCCCCAGCAGAGACGTGTGCAGGTGGTGGGGCCTGCCCCTGCGTGTCTGGGCTCCCGCCGGCAGCCCCAGCTCCAGGGAAGCAGCCCCTGAGCCAAGCCCTGTAGGAGGCGCGGGGCGCCCCCGCCTGGAAGCCTAGTGCACAGCAGGCGGGAAGCGAGCCTCCTCGGGAGAAGAGGAGGCAGCCCAGCTGCGTGTGTCTGCACTCACTCCTTGGGCGGAGCCCAGTGAGCCTCTAGGACGGCAGAGCTCCAGCTCTGCTCAGAGGCCCGGTCTGGCAGAGTTGCTGGCGTGAGGCTGCTCTGCCCTGGGCGAGCCTTGCCCAGACTTGCCTCGCTGCTGGGCTTCCTGCCCGGGAAGAGCAGGCTGCGCCAGACAGGCAGACGCTCCTGGCGCCTTCCTGGCCTCAGCTCCACTCCTGCCTTGCCTTTGCACCTAGTCCCCAGGCGTCCTTGCGGAGGGCTTAGGGGCCGGTGGCTTGCACACTGCTAAGCCCTCCAGCAGTGAGGCCTCTCGTAGAGGGGAGGGGAGGGCAAGTGCAGGGCTCCTCCAGCGGTTGCTTGGCCGCCCAGACTCAGCACAGCACGGAGAGCGCAAGGCTTCCCAGGGCCCCTGGCTGTGGTCTGCAGCCCCACACAGCCGGAGGCTGACTCCGTGAGCGCCCAGAAGGTGCCTGACAGACGTCATTTCCCTAGTGCTCTCCCCACCAGCAGAGACGTGGGCAGGTGGTTGGGGCCTGCCCCTGCGTGTCTGGGCTGCCGCCCACAGCCTCCGCTCAGGGGAAGCAGCCCCTGTGCCAAGACCTGCAGGAGGCGCGGGGCGTCCCTGCCTGGAAGCCAAGTGCACAGTCCGCTTGGAAGCGAGCCTCCTTGGGAAGAGTCGAGGGAGCCAAGCCGCGTGCAGCTGCAATCCCTGCTTGGGCCGAGCCGAGTGTGCCTCCAGTACGGCAGAGCTCCAGCTCTGCTCAGAGGCCGGATCTAGTCAAGTGCCTTGCGCGAGGCTGCTCTGCCCTGGGCGAGACTTGCCCAGGCTTGCCTGGCTGCTAGGCTTGCTGCCCAGGAAGGAGCAGGCTGTGCGATGCTGGGAGAGGCCACTGGCGCCTTCCTGGCCTCAGCTCCACTCCTGCCTTGCCTTTGCATCTAGGCCCCGGGCGTCCTTGTGGAAGGCTTAGGAGCCGGTGGCTTGCACACTGCCAAGCCCTCCGGCAGTGAGGCCTCTCTTCGAGGGGAGGGGAGGTCAAGTGCAGGGCTCCTCCAGCGGGTGCTTGGCCGCCCAGACTCAGCGCAGCACGGAGAGCACAAGGCTCCCAGGTCCCCTGGCTGTGGTCTGCAGCCCCACACACCCGGAGGCTGACTCCGTGGGCGCCCAGAAGGTGCCTGACAGACGTCATGTCCCTAGCGCTCTCCTCCCCAGCAGAAACGTGTGCAGGTGGTGGGGCCTGCCCCTGCGTGTCTGGGCTCCCGCCGGCAGCCCCAGCTCCAGGGAAGCAGCCCCTGAGCCAAGCCCTGTAGGAGGCGCGGGGCGCCCCCGCCTGGAAGCCTAGTGCACAGCAGGCGGGAAGCGAGCCTCCTCGGGAGAAGAGGAGGCAGCCCAGCTGCGTGTGTCTGCACTCACTCCTTGGGCGGAGCCCAGTGAGCCTCCAGGACGGCAGAGCTCCAGCTCTGCTCAGAGGCCCGATCTGGCAGAGTTGCTGGCGTGAGGCTGCTCTGCCCTGGGCGAGCCTTGCCCAGATTGCCTCACTGCTAGGCTTTCTGCCCGAGAAGGAGCAGGCTGCGCCAGACAGGCAGACGCTCCTGGCGCCTTCCTGGCCTCAGCTCCACTCCTGCCTTGCCTTTGCACCTAGTCCCCAGGCGTCGTTGCGGAGGGCTTAGGGGCCGGTGGGTTGCACGCTGCCAAGCCCTCCAGCCGTGAGAGCTCTGTCATAGGGAAGGGAATGGCAAGTGCAGGGCTCCTCCAGCGCTCGCTTGGCCGCCCAGACTCAGCACAGCACGGAGAGCCCCAGGCTCCCAGGGCCCCTGGCTGTGGTCTGCAGCCCCACACAGCCGGAGGCTGACTCCGCGAGCGCCCAGAAGGTGCATGACAGACGTCATTTCCCTAGTGCTCTCCCCACCAGCAGAGACGTGGGCAGGTGGATGGGGCCTGCCCCTGCGTGTCTGGGCTGCCGCCCACAGCCTCCGCTCAGGGGAAGCAGCCCCTGTGCCAAGACCTGCAGGAGGCGCGGGGCGTCCCTGCCTGGAAGCCAAGTGCACAGTCCGCTTGGAAGCGAGCCTCCTTGGGAAGAGTCGAGGGAGCCAAGCCCCGTGCAGCTGCAATCCCTGCTTGGGCCGAGCCGAGCGTGCCTCCAGTACGGCAGAGCTCCAGCTCTGCTCAGAGGCCGGATCTAGTCAAGTGCCTTGCGCGAGGCTGCTCTGCCCTGGGCGAGACTTGCCCAGGCTTGCCTCGCTGCTAGGCTTGCTGCCCAGGAAGGAGCAGGCTGTGCGATGCTGGGAGAGGCCACTGGCGCCTTCCTGGCCTCAGCTGCACTCCTGCCTTGCCTTTGCATCTAGGCCCCGGGCGTCCGTGGGGAAGGCTTAGGAGCCGGTGGCTTGCACACTGCCAAGCCCTCCGGCAGTGAGGCCTCTCTTCGAGGGGAGGGGAGGGCAAGTGCAGGGCTCCTCCAGCGGGTGCTTGGCCGCCCAGACTCAGCGCCGCACGGAGCGCACAAGGCTCCCAGGTCCCCTGGCTGTGGTCTGCAGACCCACACACCCGGAGGCTGACTCCGTGGGCGCCCAGAAGGTGCCTGACAGACGTCATGTCCCTAGCGCTCTCCTCCCCAGCAGAGACGTGTGCAGGTGGTGGGGCCTGCCCCTGCGTGTCTGGGCTCCCGCCGGCAGCCCCAGCTCCAGGGAAGCAGCCCCTGAGCCAAGCCCTGTAGGAGGCGCGGGGCGCCCCCGCCTGGAAGCCTAGTGCACAGCAGGCGGGAAGCGAGCCTCCTCGGGAGAAGAGGAGGCAGCCCAGCTGCGTGCATCTGCACTCACTCCTTGGGCGGAGCCCAGTGAGCCTCCAGGACGGCAGAGCTCCAGCTCTGCTCAGAGGCCCGATCTGGCAGAGTTGCTGGCATGAGGCTGCTCTGCCCTGGGCGAGCCTTGCCCAGATTGCCTCACTGCTAGGCTTTCTGCCCGGGAAGGAGCAGGCTGCGCGAGACAGGCAGACGCTCCTGGCGCCTTCCTGGCCTCAGCTCCACTCCTGCCTTGTCTTTGCACCTAGTCCCCAGGCGTCCTTGAGGAGGGCTTAGGGGCCGGTGGGTTGCACGCTGCCAAGCCCTCCAGCCGTGAGAGCTCTGTCATAGGGAAGGGAATGGCAAGTGCAGGGCTCCTCCAGCGGTCGCTTGGCCGCCCAGACTCAGCACAGCACGGAGAGCACCAGGCTTCCCAGGGCCCCTGGCTGTGGTCTGCAGCCCCACACACCCGGAGGCTGACTCCATGAGGGCCCAGAAGGTGCCTGACAGACGTCATGTCCCTAGCGCTCTCCTCCCCAGCAGAGACGTGTTCAGGTGGTGGGGCCTGCCCCTGCGTGTCTGGGCTCCCGCCGGCAGCCCCAGCTCCAGGGAAGCAGCCCCTGTGCCAAGCCCTGTAGGAGGCGCGGGGCGCCCCCGCCTGGAAGCCTAGTGCACAGCACGCCGGAAGCGAGCCTCCTCGGGAGAAGAGGAGACAGCCCAGCTGCGTGCCTCTGCACTCACTCCTTGGGCGGAGCCCAGTGAGTCTCCAGGACGGCAGAGCTCCAGCTCTGCTCAGAGGCCGGATCTAGTCAAGTGCCTTGTGCGAGGCTGCTCTGCCCTGGGCGAGACTTGCCCAGGCTTGCCTCGCTGCTAGGCTTGCTGCCCAGGAAGGAGCAGGCTGTGCGATGCTGGGAGAGGCCACTGGCGCCTTCCTGGCCTCAGCTCCACTCCTGCCTTGCCTTTGCATCTAGGCCCCGGGCGTCCTTGGGGAATGCTTAGGAGCAGGTGGCTTGCACACTGCCAAGCCCTCCAGCAGTGAGGCATCTCGTAGAGGGGAGGGGAGGGCAAGTGCAGGGCTCCACCAGCGATTGCTTGGCCGCCCAGACTCAGCGCCGCACGGAGAGCACAAGGTTCCCAGGTCCCCTGGCTGTGGTCTGCAGCCCCACAGTCCTGGAGGCTTACTCCGTGGGCGCCCAGAAGGTGCCTGACAGACGTCATGTCCCTAGCGCTCTGCTCCCCAGCAGAGACGTGTGCAGGTGGTGGGGCCTGCCCCTGCGTGTCTGGGCTCCCGCCGGCAGCCCCAGCTCCAGGGAAGCAGCCCCTGAGCCAAGACCTGTAGGAGGCGCGGGGCGCCCCCGCCTGGAAGCCTAGTGCACAGCATGCGGGAAGCGAGCCTCCTCCGGAGAAGAGGGGGCAGCCCAGCTGCATGCGTCTGCAATCACTCCATGGGCGGAGCCCAGTGAGCCTCCAGGACGGCAGAGCTCCAGCTCTGCTCAGAGGCCCGATCTGGCAGAGTTGCTGGCGTGAGGCTGCTCTGCCCTGGGCGAGCCTTGCCCAGATTGCCTCACTGCTAGGCTTTCTGCCCGGGAAGGAGCAGGCTGCGCCAGACAGGCAGACGCTCCTGGTGCCTTCCTGGCCTCAGCTCCACTCCTGCCTTGCCTTTGCACCTAGTCCACAGGCGTCCTTGCGGAGGGCTTAGGGGCCGGTGGGTTGCACGCTGCCAAGCCCTCCAGCCGTGAGATCTCTGTCATAGGGAAGGGAATGGCAAGTGCAGGGCTCCTCCAGCGCTCGCTTGGCCGCCCAGACTCAGCACAGCACGGAGAGCCCCAGGCTCCCAGGGCCCCTGGCTGTGGTCTGCAGCCCCACACAGCCGGAGGCTGACTCCGCGAGCGCCCAGAAGGTGCCTGACAGACGTCATTTCCCTAGTGCTCTCCCCACCAGCAGAGACGTGGGCAGGTGGTTGGGGCCTGCCCCTGTGTGTCTGGGCTGCCGCCCACAGCCTCCGCTCAGGGGAAGCAGCCCCTGTGCCAAGACCTGCAGGAGGCGCGGGGCGTCCCTGCCTGGAAGCCAAGTGCACAGTCCGCTTGGAAGCGAGCCTCCTTGGGAAGAGTCGAGGGAGCCAAGCCGCGTGCAGCTGCAATCCCTGCTTGGGCCGAGCCGAGCGTGCCTCCAGTACGGCAGAGCTCCAGCTCTGCTCAGAGGCCGGATCTAGTCAAGTGCCTTGCGCGAGGCTGCTCTGCCCTGGGCGAGACTTGCCCAGGCTTGCCTCGCTGCTAGGCTTGCTGCCCAGGAAGGAGCAGGCTGTGCGATGCTGGGAGAGGCCACTGTCGCCTTCCTGGCCTCAGCTGCACTCCTGCCTTGCCTTTGCATCTAGGCCCCGGGCGTCCGTGGGGAAGGCTTAGGAGCCGGTGGCTTGCACACTGCCAAGCCCTCCGGCAGTGAGGCCTCTCTTCGAGGGGAGGGGAGGGCAAGTGCAGGGCTCCTCCAGCGGGTGCTTGGCCGCCCAGACTCAGCGCCGCACGGAGCGCACAAGGCTCCCAGGTCCCCTGGCTGTGGTCTGCAGACCCACACACCCGGAGGCTGACTCCTTGGGCTCCCAGAAGGTGCCTGACAGACGTCATGTCCCTAGCGCTCTCCTCCCCAGCAGAGACGTGTGCAGGTGGTGGGGCCTGCCCCTGCGTGTCTGGGCTCCCGCCGGCAGCCCCAGCTCCAGGGAAGCAGCCCCTGAGCCAAGCCCTGTAGGAGGCGCGGGGCGCCCCCGCCTGGAAGCCTAGTGCACAGCAGGCGGGAAGCGAGCCTCCTCGGGAGAAGAGGAGGCAGCCCAGCTGCGTGTGTCTGCACTCACTCCTTGGGCGGAGCCCAGTGAGCCTCTAGGACGGCAGAGCTCCAGCTCTGCTCAGAGGCCCGGTCTGGCAGAGTTGCTGGCGTGAGGCTGCTCTGCCCTGGGCGAGCCTTGCCCAGACTTGCCTCGCTGCTGGGCTTCCTGCCCGGGAAGGAGCAGGCTGCGCCAGACAGGCAGACGCTCCTGGCGCCTTCCTGGCCTCAGCTCCACTCCTGCCTTGCCTTTGCACCTAGTCCCCAGGCGTCCTTGCGGAGGGCTTAGGGGCCGGTGGCTTGCACACTGCTAAGCCCTCCAGCAGTGAGGCCTCTCGTAGAGGGGAGGGGAGGGCAAGTGCAGGGCTCCTCCAGCGGTTGCTTGGCCGCCCAGACTCAGCACCGCACGGAGAGCACAAGGCTTCCCAGGGCCCCTGGCTGTGGTCTGCAGCCCCACACAGCCGGAGGCTGACTCCGTGAGCGCCCAGAAGGTGCCTGACAGACGTCATTTCCCTAGTGCTCTCCCCACCAGCAGAGACGTGGGAAGGTGGTTGGGGCCTGCCCCTGCGTGTCTGGGCTGCCGCCCACAGCCTCCGCTCATGGGAAGCAGCCCCTGTGCCAAGACCTGCAGGAGGCGCGGGGCGTCCCTGCCTGGAAGCCAAGTGCACAGTCCGCTTGGAAGCGAGCCTCCTTGGGAAGAGTCGAGGGAGCCAAGCCGCGTGCAGCTGCAATCCCTGCTTGGGCCGAGCCGAGTGTGCCTCCAGTACGGCAGAGCTCCAGCTCTGCTCAGAGGCCGGATCTAGTCAAGTGCCTTGCGCGAGGCCTGCTCTGCCCTGGGCGAGACTTGCCCAGGCTTGCCTCGCTGCTAGGCTTGCTGCCCAGGAAGGAGCAGGCTGTGCGATGCTGGGAGAGGCCACTGGCGCCTTCCTGGCCTCAGCTCCACTCCTGCCTTGCCTTTGCATCTAGGCCCCGGGCGTCCGTGGGGAAGGCTTAGGAGCCGGTGGCTTGCACACTGCCAAGCCCTCCGGCAGTGAGGCCTCTGGTAGAGGGGAGGGGAGGTCAAGTGCAGGGCTCCTCCAGCGGGTGCTTGGCCGCCCAGACTCAGCGCAGCACGGAGAGCACAAGGCTCCCAGGTCCCCTGGCTGTGGTCTGCAGCCCCACACACCCGGAGGCTGACTCCGTGGGCGCCCAGAAGGTGCCTGACAGACGTCATGTCCCTAGCGCTCTCCTCCCCAGCAGAGACGTGTGCAGGTGGTGGGGCCTGCCCCTGCGTGTCTGGGCTCCCGCCGGCAGCCCCAGCTCCAGGGAAGCAGCCCCTGAGCCAAGCCCTGTAGGAGGCGCGGGGCGCCCCCGCCTGGAAGCCTAGTGCACAGCAGGCGGGAAGCGAGCCTCCTCGGGAGAAGAGGAGGCAGCCCAGCTGCGTGTGTCTGCACTCACTCCTTGGGCGGAGCCCAGTGAGCCTCCAGGACGGCAGAGCTCCAGCTCTGCTCAGAGGCCCGATCTGGCAGAGTTGCTGGCGTGAGGCTGCTCTGCCCTGGGCGAGCCTTGCCCAGATTGCCTCACTGCTAGGCTTTCTGCCCGGGAAGGAGCAGGCTGCGCCAGACAGGCAGACGCTCCTGGCGCCTTCCTGGCCTCAGCTCCACTCCTGCCTTGCCTTTGCACCTAGTCCCCAGGCGTCCTTGCGGAGGGCTTAGGGGCCGGTGGGTTGCACGCTGCCAAGCCCTCCAGCCGTGAGAGCTCTGTCATAGGGAAGGGAATGGCAAGTGCAGGGCTCCTCCAGCGCTCGCTTGGCCGCCCAGACTCAGCACAGCACGGAGAGCCCCAGGCTCCCAGGGCCCCTGGCTGTGGTCTGCAGCCCCACACAGCCGGAGGCTGACTCCGCGAGCGCCCAGAAGGTGCCTGACAGACGTCATTTCCCTAGTGCTCTCCCCACCAGCAGAGACGTGGGCAGGTGGTTGGGGCCTGCCCCTGCGTGTCTGGGCTGCCGCCCACAGCCTCCGCTCAGGGGAAGCAGCCCCTGTGCCAAGACCTGCAGGAGGCGCGGGGCGTCCCTGCCTGGAAGCCAAGTGCACAGTCCGCTTGGAAGCGAGCCTCCTTGGGAAGAGTCGAGGGAGCCAAGCCCCGTGCAGCTGCAATCCCTGCTTGGGCCGAGCCGAGCGTGCCTCCAGTACGGCAGAGCTCCAGCTCTGCTCAGAGGCCGGATCTAGTCAAGTGCCTTGCGCGAGGCTGCTCTGCCCTGGGCGAGACTTGCCCAGGCTTGCCTCGCTGCTAGGCTTGCTGCCCAGGAAGGAGCAGGCTGTGCGATGCTGGGAGAGGCCACTGGCGCCTTCCTGGCCTCAGCTCCACTCCTGCCTTGCCTTTGCATCTAGGCCCCGGGCGTCCGTGGGGAAGGCTTAGGAGCTGGTGGCTTTCACACTGCCAAGCCCTCCGGCAGTGAGGCCTCTCTTCGAGGGGAGGGGAGGGCAAGTGCAGGGCTCCTCCAGCGGGTGCTTGGCCGCCCAGACTCAGCGCCGCACGGAGCGCACAAGGCTCCCAGGTCCCCTGGCTGTGGTCTGCAGACCCACACACCCGGAGGCTGACTCCGTGGGCGCCCAGAAGGTGCCTGACAGACGTCATGTCCCTAGCGCTCTCCTCCCCAGCAGAGACGTGTGCAGGTGGTGGGGCCTGCCCCTGCGTGTCTGGGCTCCCGCCGGCAGCCCCAGCTCCAGGGAAGCAGCCCCTGAGCCAAGCCCTGTAGGAGGCGCGGGGCGCCCCCGCCTGGAAGCCTAGTGCACAGCAGGCGGGAAGCGAGCCTCCTCGGGAGAAGAGGAGGCAGCCCAGCTGCGTGTGTCTGCACTCACTCCTTGGGCGGAGCCCAGTGAGCCTCTAGGACGGCAGAGCTCCAGCTCTGCTCAGAGGCCCGGTCTGGCAGAGTTGCTGGCGTGAGGCTGCTCTGCCCTGGGCGAGCCTTGCCCAGACTTGCCTCGCTGCTGGGCTTCCTGCCCGGGAAGGAGCAGGCTGCGCCAGACAGGCAGACGCTCCTGGCGCCTTCCTGGCCTCAGCTCCACTCCTGCCTTGCCTTTGCACCTAGTCCCCAGGCGTCCTTGCGGAGGGCTTAGGGGCCGGTGGCTTGCACACTGCTAAGCCCTCCAGCAGTGAGGCCTCTCGTAGAGGGGAGGGGAGGGCAAGTGCAGGGCTCCTCCAGCGGTTGCTTGGCCGCCCAGACTCAGCACCGCACGGAGAGCACAAGGCTTCCCAGGGCCCCTGGCTGTGGTCTGCAGCCCCACACAGCCGGAGGCTGACTCCGTGAGCGCCCAGAAGGTGCCTGACAGACGTCATTTCCCTAGTGCTCTCCCCACCAGCAGAGACGTGGGCAGGTGGTTGGGGCCTGCCCCTGCGTGTCTGGGCTGCCGCCCACAGCCTCCGCTCAGGGGAAGCAGCCCCTGTGCCAAGACCTGCAGGAGGCGCGGGGCGTCCCTGCCTGGAAGCCAAGTGCACAGTCCGCTTGGAAGCGAGCCTCCTTGGGAAGAGTCGAGGGAGCCAAGCCGCGTGCAGCTGCAATCCCTGCTTGGGCCGAGCCGAGTGTGCCTCCAGTACGGCAGAGCTCCAGCTCTGCTCAGAGGCCGGATCTAGTCAAGTGCCTTGCGCGAGGCTGCTCTGCCCTGGGCGAGACTTGCCCAGGCTTGCCTCGCTGCTAGGCTTGCTGCCCAGGAAGGAGCAGGCTGTGCGATGCTGGGAGAGGCCACTGGCGCCTTCCTGGCCTCAGCTCCACTCCTGCCTTGCCTTTGCATCTAGGCCCCGGGCGTCCGTGGGGAAGGCTTAGGAGCCGGTGGCTTGCACACTGCCAAGCCCTCCGGCAGTGAGGCCTCTCTTCGAGGGGAGGGGAGGTCAAGTGCAGGGCTCCTCCAGCGGGTGCTTGGCCGCCCAGACTCAGCGCAGCACGGAGAGCACAAGGCTCCCAGGTCCCCTGGCTGTGGTCTGCAGCCCCACACACCCGGAGGCTGACTCCGTGGGCGCCCAGAAGGTGCCTGACAGACGTCATGTCCCTAGCGCTCTCCTCCCCAGCAGAGACGTGTGCAGGTGGTGGGGCCTGCCCCTGCGTGTCTGGGCTCCCGCCGGCAGCCCCAGCTCCAGGGAAGCAGCCCCTGAGCCAAGCCCTGTAGGAGGCGCGGGGCGCCCCCGCCTGGAAGCCTAGTGCACAGCAGGCGGGAAGCGAGCCTCCTCGGGAGAAGAGGAGGCAGCCCAGCTGCGTGTGTCTGCACTCACTCCTTGGGCGGAGCCCAGTGAGCCTCCAGGACGGCAGAGCTCCAGCTCTGCTCAGAGGCCCGATCTGGCAGAGTTGCTGGCGTGAGGCTGCTCTGCCCTGGGCGAGCCTTGCCCAGATTGCCTCACTGCTAGGCTTTCTGCCCGAGAAGGAGCAGGCTGCGCCAGACAGGCAGACGCTCCTGGCGCCTTCCTGGCCTCAGCTCCACTCCTGCCTTGCCTTTGCACCTAGTCCCCAGGCGTCCTTGCGGAGGGCTTAGGGGCCGGTGGGTTGCACGCTGCCAAGCCCTCCAGCCGTGAGAGCTCTGTCATAGGGAAGGGAATGGCAAGTGCAGGGCTCCTCCAGCGCTCGCTTGGCCGCCCAGACTCAGCACAGCACGGAGAGCCCCAGGCTCCCAGGGCCCCTGGCTGTGGTCTGCAGCCCCACACAGCCGGAGGCTGACTCCGCGAGCGCCCAGAAGGTGCCTGACAGACGTCATTTCCCTAGTGCTCTCCCCACCAGCAGAGACGTGGGCAGGTGGATGGGGCCTGCCCCTGCGTGTCTGGGCTGCCGCCCACAGCCTCCGCTCAGGGGAAGCAGCCCCTGTGCCAAGACCTGCAGGAGGCGCGGGGCGTCCCTGCCTGGAAGCCAAGTGCACAGTCCGCTTGGAAGCGAGCCTCCTTGTGAAGAGTCGAGGGAGCCAAGCCCCGTGCAGCTGCAATCCCTGCTTGGGCCGAGCCGAGCGTGCCTCCAGTACGGCAGAGCTCCAGCTCTGCTCAGAGGCCGGATCTAGTCAAGTGCCTTGCGCGAGGCTGCTCTGCCCTGGGCGAGACTTGCCCAGGCTTGCCTCGCTGCTAGGCTTGCTGCCCAGGAAGGAGCAGGCTGTGCGATGCTGGGAGAGGCCACTGGCGCCTTCCTGGCCTCAGCTGCACTCCTGCCTTGCCTTTGCATCTAGGCCCCGGGCGTCCGTGGGGAAGGCTTAGGAGCCGGTGGCTTGCACACTGCCAAGCCCTCCGGCAGTGAGGCCTCTCTTCGAGGGGAGGGGAGGTCAAGAGCAGGGCTCCTCCAGCGGGTGCTTGGCCGCCCAGACTCAGCGCCGCACGGAGCGCACAAGGCTCCCAGGTCCCTTGGCTGTGGTCTGCAGACCCACACACCCGGAGGCTGACTCCGTGGGCGCCCAGAAGGTGCCTGACAGACGTCATGTCCCTAGCGCTCTCCTCCCCAGCAGAGACGTGTGCAGGTGGTGGGGCCTGCCCCTGCGTGTCTGGGCTCCCGCCGGCAGCCCCAGCTCCAGGGAAGCAGCCCCTGAGCCAAGCCCTGTAGGAGGCGCGGGGCGCCCCCGCCTGGAAGCCTAGTGCACAGCAGGCGGGAAGCGAGCCTCCTCGGGAGAAGAGGAGGCAGCCCAGCTGCGTGCATCTGCACTCACTCCTTGGGCGGAGCCCAGTGAGCCTCCAGGACGGCAGAGCTCCAGCTCTGCTCAGAGGCCCGATCTGGCAGAGTTGCTGGCGTGAGGCTGCTCTGCCCTGGGCGAGCCTTGCCCAGATTGCCTCACTGCTAGGCTTTCTGCCCGGGAAGGAGCAGGCTGCGCGAGACAGGCAGACGCTCCTGGCGCCTTCCTGGCCTCAGCTCCACTCCTGCCTTGTCTTTGCACCTAGTCCCCAGGCGTCCTTGAGGAGGGCTTAGGGGCCGGTGGGTTGCACGCTGCCAAGCCCTCCAGCCGTGAGAGCTCTGTCATAGGGAAGGGAATGGCAAGTGCAGGGCTCCTCCAGCGGTCGCTTGGCCGCCCAGACTCAGCACAGCACGGAGAGCACCAGGCTTCCCAGGGCCCCTGGCTGTGGTCTGCAGCCCCACACACCCGGAGGCTGACTCCATGAGGGCCCAGAAGGTGCCTGACAGACGTCATTTCCCTAGTGCTCTCCCAACCAGCAGAGACGTGTGCAGGTGGTTGGGGCCTGCCCCTGCGTGTCTGGGCTGCCGCCCACAGCCTCCGCTCAGGGGAAGCAGCCCCTGTGCCAAGACCTGCAGGAGGCGCGGGGCGTCCCTGCCTGGAAGCCAAGTGCACAGTCCGCTTGGAAGCGAGCCTCCTTGGGAAGAGTCGAGGGAGCCAAGCCGCGTGCAGCTGCAATCCCTGCTTGGACCGAGCCGAGTGTGCCTCCAGTACGGCAGAGCTCCAGCTCTGCTCAGAGGCCGGATCTAGTCAAGTTTCTTGCGCGAGGCTGCTCTGCCCTGGGCGAGACTTGCCCAGGCTTGCCTCGCTGCTAGGCTTGCTGCCCAGGAAGGAGCAGGCTGTGCGATGCTGGGAGAGGCCACTGGCGCCTTCCTGGCCTCAGCTCCACTCCTGCCTTGCCTTTGCATCTAGGCGCCGGGCGTCCTTGGGGAAGGCTTAGGAGCCGGAGGCTTGCACACTGCCAAGCCCTCCGGCAGTGAGGCCTCTCTTCGAGGGGAGGGGAGGGCAAGTGCAGGGCTCCTCCAGCGGGTGCTTGGCCGCCCAGACTCAGCGCCGCACGGAGAGCACAAGGCTCCCAGGTCCCCTGGCTGTGGTCTGCAGCCCCACACACCCGGAGGCTGACTCCGTGGGCGCCCAGAAGGTGCCTGACAGACGTCATGTCCCTAGCGCTCTCCTCCCCAGCAGAGACGTGTGCAGGTGGTGGGGCCTGCCCCTGCGTGTCTGGGCTCCCGCCGGCAGCCCCAGCTCCAGGGAAGCAGCCCCTGTGCCAAGCCCTGTAGGAGGCGCGGGGCGCCCCCGCCTGGAAGCCTAGTGCACAGCACGCGGGAAGCGAGCCTCCTTGGGAGAAGAGGAGACAGCCCAGCTGCGTGCCTCTGCACTCACTCCTTGGGCGGAGCCCAGTGAGTCTCCAGGACGGCAGAGCTCCAGCTCTGCTCAGAGGCCGGATCTAGTCAAGTGCCTTGTGCGAGGCTGCTCTGCCCTGGGCGAGACTTGCCCAGGCTTGCCTCGCTGCTAGGCTTGCTGCCCAGGAAGGAGCAGGCTGTGCGATGCTGGGAGAGGCCACTGGCGCCTTCCTGGCCTCAGCTCCACTCCTGCCTTGCCTTTGCATGTAGGCCCCGGGCGTCCTTGGGGAATGCTTAGGAGCAGGTGGCTTGCACACTGCCAAGCCCTCCAGCAGTGAGGCCTCTCGTAGAGGGGAGGGGAGGGCAAGTGCAGGGCTCCACCAGCGATTGCTTGGCCGCCCAGACTCAGCGCCGCACGGAGAGCACAAGGTTCCCAGGTCCCCTGGCTGTGGTCTGCAGCCCCACAGTCCTGGAGGCTAACTCCGTGGGCGCCCAGAAGGTGCCTGACAGACGTCATGTCCCTAGCGCTCTCCTCCCCAGCAGAGACGTGTGCAGGTGGTGGGGCCTGCCCCCGCGTGTCTGGGCTCCCGCCGTCAGCGCCAGCTCCAGGGAAGCAGCCCCTGAGCCAAGCCCTGTAGGAGGCGCGGGGCGCCCCCGCCTGGAAGCCTAGTGCACAGCACGCGGGAAGCGAGCCTCCTCGGGAGAAGAGGAGGCAGCCCAGCTGCGTGTGTCTGCACTCACTCCTTGGGCGGAGCCCAGTGAGCCTCTAGGACAGCAGAGCTCCAGCTCTGCTCAGAGGCCCGGTCTGGCAGAGTTGCTGGCGTGAGGCTGCTCTGCCCTGGGCGAGCCTTGCCCAGACTTGCCTCGCTGCTGGGCTTCCTGCCCGGGAAGGAGCAGGCTGCGCCAGACAGGCAGACGCTCCTGGCGCCTTCCTGGCCTCAGCTCCACTCCTGCCTTGCCTTTGCACCTAGTCCCCAGGCGTCCTTGCGGAGGGCTTAGGGGCCGGTGGCTTGCACACTGCTAAGCCCTCCAGCAGTGAGGCCTCTCGTAGAGGGGAGGGGAGGGCAAGTGCAGGGCTCCTCCAGCGGTTGCTTGGCCGCCCAGACTCAGCACCGCACGGAGAGCACAAGGCTTCCCAGGGCCCCTGGCTGTGGTCTGCAGCCCCACACAGCCGGAGGCTGACTCCGTGAGCGCCCAGAAGGTGCCTGACAGACGTCATTTCCCTAGTGCTCTCCCCACCAGCAGAGACGTGGGCAGGTGGTTGGGGCCTGCCCCTGCGTGTCTGGGCTGCCGCCCACAGCCTCCGCTCAGGGGAAGCAGCCCCTGTGCCAAGACCTGCAGGAGGCGCGGGGCGTCCCTGCCTGGAAGCCAAGTGCACAGTCCGCTTGGAAGCGAGCCTCCTTGGGAAGAGTCGAGGGAGCCAAGCCGCGTGCAGCTGCAATCCCTGCTTGGGCCGAGCCGAGTGTGCCTCCAGTACGGCAGAGCTCCAGCTCTGCTCAGAGGCCGGATCTAGTCAAGTGCCTTGCGCGAGGCTGCTCTGCCCTGGGCGAGACTTGCCCAGGCTTGCCTCGCTGCTAGGCTTGCTGCCCAGGAAGGAGCAGGCTGTGCGATGCTGGGAGAGGCCACTGGCGCCTTCCTGGCCTCAGCTCCACTCCTGCCTTGCCTTTGCATCTAGGCCCCGGGCGTCCGTGGGGAAGGCTTAGGAGCCGGTGGCTTGCACACTGCCAAGCCCTCCGGCAGTGAGGCCTCTCTTCGAGGGGAGGGGAGGGCAAGTGCAGGGCTCCTCCAGCGGGTGCTTGGCCGCCCAGACTCAGCGCCGCACGGAGAGCACAAGGCTCCCAGGTCCCCTGGCTGTGGTCTGCAGCCCCACACACCCGGAGGCTGACTCCGTGGGCGCCCAGAAGGTGCCTGACAGACGTCATGTCCCTAGCGCTCTCCTCCCCAGCAGAGACGTGTGCAGGTGGTGGGGCCTGCCCCTGCGTGTCTGGGCTCCCGCTGGCAGCCCCAGCTCCAGGGAAGCAGCCCCTGTGCCAAGCCCTGTAGGAGGCGCGGGGCGCCCCCGCCTGGAAGCCTAGTGCACAGCACGCGGGAAGCGAGCCTCCTTGGGAGAAGAGGAGACAGCCCAGCTGCGTGCCTCTGCACTCACTCCTTGGGCGGAGCCCAGTGAGTCTCCAGGACGGCAGAGCTCCAGCTCTGCTCAGAGGCCGGATCTAGTCAAGTGCCTTGTGCGAGGCTGCTCTGCCCTGGGCGAGACTTGCCCAGGCTTGCCTCGCTGCTAGGCTTGCTGCCCAGGAAGGAGCAGGCTGTGCGATGCTGGGAGAGGCCACTGGCGCCTTCCTGGCCTCAGCTCCACTCCTGCCTTGCCTTTGCATCTAGGCCCCGGGCGTCCTTGGGGAATGCTTAGGAGCAGGTGGCTTGCACACTGCCAAGCCCTCCAGCAGTGAGGCCTCTCGTAGAGGGGAGGGGAGGGCAAGTGCAGGGCTCCACCAGCGATTGCTTGGCCGCCCAGACTCAGCGCTGCACGGAGAGCACAAGGTTCCCAGGTCCCCTGGCTGTGGTCTGCAGCCCCACAGTCCTGGAGGCTAACTCCGTGGGCGCCCAGAAGGTGCCTGACAGACGTCATGTCCCTAGCGCTCTGCTCCCCAGCAGAGACTTGTGCAGGTGGTGGGGCCTGCCCCTGCGTGTCTGGGCTCCCGCCGGCAGCCCCAGCTCCAGGGAAGCAGCCCCTGAGCCAAGCCCTGTAGGAGGCGCGGGGCGCCCCCGCCTGGAAGCCTAGTGCACAGCAGGCGGGAAGCGAGCCTCCTCGGGAGAAGAGGAGGCAGCCCAGCTGCGTGTGTCTGCACTCACTCCTTGGGCGGAGCCCAGTGAGCCTCTAGGACAGCAGAGCTCCAGCTCTGCTCAGAGGCCCGGTCTGGCAGAGTTGCTGGCGTGAGGCTGCTCTGCCCTGGGCGAGCCTTGCCCAGACTTGCCTCGCTGCTGGGCTTCCTGCCCGGGAAGGAGCAGGCTGCGCCAGACAGGCAGACGCTCCTGGCGCCTTCCTGGCCTCAGCTCCACTCCTGCCTTGCCTTTGCACCTAGTCCCCAGGCGTCCTTGCGGAGGGCTTAGGGGCCGGTGGCTTGCACACTGCTAAGCCCTCCAGCAGTGAGGCCTCTCGTAGAGGGGAGGGGAGGGCAAGTGCAGGGCTCCTCCAGCGGTTGCTTGGCCGCCCAGACTCAGCACCGCACGGAGAGCACAAGGCTTCCCAGGGCCCCTGGCTGTGGTCTGCAGCCCCACACAGCCGGAGGCTGACTCCGTGAGCGCCCAGAAGGTGCCTGACAGACGTCATTTCCCTAGTGCTCTCCCCACCAGCAGAGACGTGGGCAGGTGGTTGGGGCCTGCCCCTGCGTGTCTGGGCTGCCGCCCACAGCCTCCGCTCAGGGGAAGCAGCCCCTGTGCCAAGACCTGCAGGAGGCGCGGGGCGTCCCTGCCTGGAAGCCAAGTGCACAGTCCGCTTGGAAGCGAGCCTCCTTGGGAAGAGTCGAGGGAGCCAAGCCGCGTGCAGCTGCAATCCCTGCTTGGGCCGAGCCGAGTGTGCCTCCAGTACGGCAGAGCTCCAGCTCTGCTCAGAGGCCGGATCTAGTCAAGTGCCTTGCGCGAGGCTGCTCTGCCCTGGGCGAGACTTGCCCAGGCTTGCCTCGCTGCTAGGCTTGCTGCCCAGGAAGGAGCAGGCTGTGCGATGCTGGGAGAGGCCACTGGCGCCTTCCTGGCCTCAGCTCCACTCCTGCCTTGCCTTTGCATCTAGGCCCCGGGCGTCCGTGGGGAAGGCTTAGGAGCCGGTGGCTTGCACACTGCCAAGCCCTCCGGCAGTGAGGCCTCTCTTCGAGGGGAGGGGAGGTCAAGTGCAGGGCTCCTCCAGCGGGTGCTTGGCCGCCCAGACTCAGCGCAGCACGGAGAGCACAAGGCTCCCAGGTCCCCTGGCTGTGGTCTGCAGCCCCACACACCCGGAGGCTGACTCCGTGGGCGCCCAGAAGGTGCCTGACAGACGTCATGTCCCTAGCGCTCTCCTCCCCAGCAGAGACGTGTGCAGGTGGTGGGGCCTGCCCCTGCGTGTCTGGGCTCCCGCCGGCAGCCCCAGCTCCAGGGAAGCAGCCCCTGAGCCAAGCCCTGTAGGAGGCGCGGGGCGCCCCCGCCTGGAAGCCTAGTGCACAGCAGGCGGGAAGCGAGCCTCCTTGGGAGAAGAGGAGGCAGCCCAGCTGCGTGTGTCTGCACTCACTCCTTGGGCGGAGCCCAGTGAGCCTCCAGGACGGCAGAGCTCCAGCTCTGCTCAGAGGCCCGATCTGGCAGAGTTGCTGGCGTGAGGCTGCTCTGCCCTGGGCGAGCCTTGCCCAGATTGCCTCACTGCTAGGCTTTCTGCCCGGGAAGGAGCAGGCTGCGCGAGACAGGCAGACGCTCCTGGCGCCTTCCTGGCCTCAGCTCCACTCCTCCCTTGCCTTTGCACCTAGTCCCCAGGCGTCCTTGCGGAGGGCTTAGGGGCCGGTGGGTTGCACGCTGCCAAGCCCTCCAGCCGTGAGAGCTCTGTCATAGGGAAGGGAATGGCAAGTGCAGGGCTCCTCCAGCGCTCGCTTGGCCGCCCAGACTCAGCACAGCACGGAGAGCCCCAGGCTCCCAGGGCCCCTGGCTGTGGTCTGCAGCCCCACACAGCCGGAGGCTGACTCCGCGAGCGCCCAGAAGGTGCCTGACAGACGTCATTTCCCTAGTGCTCTCCCCACCAGCAGAGACGTGGGCAGGTGGTTGGGGCCTGCCCCTGCGTGTCTGGGCTGCCGCCCACAGCCTCCGCTCAGGGGAAGCAGCCCCTGTGCCAAGACCTGCAGGAGGCGCGGGGCGTCCCTGCCTGGAAGCCAAGTGCACAGTCCGCTTGGAAGCGAGCCTCCTTGGGAAGAGTCGAGGGAGCCAAGCCGCGTGCAGCTGCAATCCCTGCTTGGGCCGAGCCGAGCGTGCCTCCAGTACGGCAGAGCTCCAGCTCTGCTCAGAGGCCGGATCTAGTCAAGTGCCTTGCGCGAGGCTGCTCTGCCCTGGGCGAGACTTGCCCAGGCTTGCCTCGCTGCTAGGCTTGCTGCCCAGGAAGGAGCAGGCTGTGCGATGCTGGGAGAGGCCACTGGCGCCTTCCTGGCCTCAGCTGCACTCCTGCCTTGCCTTTGCATCTAGGCCCCGGGCGTCCGTGGGGAAGGCTTAGGAGCTGGTGGCTTGCACACTGCCAAGCCCTCCGGCAGTGAGGCCTCTCTTCGAGGGGAGGGGAGGGCAAGTGCAGGGCTCCTCCAGCGGGTGCTTGGCCGCCCAGACTCAGCGCCGCACGGAGCGCACAAGGCTCCCAGGTCCCCTGGCTGTGGTCTGCAGCCCCACACACCCGGAGGCTGACTCCGTGGGCGCCCAGAAGGTGCCTGACAGACGTCATGTCCCTAGCGCTCTCCTCCCCAGCAGAGACGTGTGCAGGTGGTGGGGCCTGCCCCTGCGTGTCTGGGCTCCCGCCGGCAGCCCCAGCTCCAGGGAAGCAGCCCCTGAGCCAAGACCTGTAGGAGGCGCGGCGCGCCCCCGCCTGGAAGCCTAGTGCACAGCACGCGGGAAGCGAGCCTCCTCGGGAGAAGAGGAGACAGCCCAGCTGCGTGCGTCTGCACTCACTCCTTGGGCGGAGCCCAGTGAGCCTCCAGGACGGCAGAGCTCCAGCTCTGCTCAGAGGCCGGATCTAGTCAAGTGCCTTGTGCGAGGCTGCTCTGCCCTGGGCGAGACTTGCCCAGGCTTGCCTCGCTGCTAGGCTTGCTGCCCAGGAAGGAGCAGGCTGTGCGATGCTGGGAGAGGCCACTGGCGCCTTCCTGGCCTCAGCTCCACTCCTGCCTTGCCTTTGCATCTAGGCCCCGGGCGTCCTTGGGGAATGCTTAGGAGCAGGTGGCTTGCACACTGCCAAGCCCTCCAGCAGTGAGGCCTCTCGTAGAGGGGAGGGGAGGGCAAGTGCAGGGCTGCACCAGCGATTGCTTGGCCGCCCAGACTCAGCGCCGCACGGAGAGCCCCAGGCTTCCCAGGGCCCCTGGCTGTGGTCTGCAGCCCCACACAGCCGGAGGCTGACTCCGTGAGCGCCCAGAAGGTGCCTGACAGACGTCATTTCCCTAGTGCTCTCCCCACCAGCAGAGACGTGGGCAGGTGGTTGGGGCCTGCCCCTGCGTGTCTGGGCTGCCGCCCACAGCCTCCGCTCAGGGGAAGCAGCCCCTGTGCCAAGACCTGCAGGAGGCGCGGGGCGTCCCTGCCTGGAAGCCAAGTGCACAGTCCGCTTGGAAGCGAGCCTCCTTGGGAAGAGTCGAGGGAGCCAAGCCGCGTGCAGCTGCAATCCCTGCTTGGGCCGAGCCGAGTGTGCCTCCAGTACGGCAGAGCTCCAGCTCTGCTCAGAGGCCGGATCTAGTCAAGTGCCTTTCGCGAGGCTGCTCTGCCCTGGGCGAGACTTGCCCAGGCTTGCCTCGCTGCTAGGCTTGCTGCCCAGGAAGGAGCAGGCTGTGCGATGCTGGGAGAGGCCACTGGCGCCTTCCTGGCCTCAGCTCCACTCCTGCCTTGCCTTTGCATCTAGGCCCCGGGCGTCCGTGGGGAAGGCTTAGGAGCCGGTGGCTTGCACACTGCCAAGCCCTCCGGCAGTGAGGCCTCTCTTCGAGGGGAGGGGAGGTCAAGTGCAGGGCTCCTCCAGCGGGTGCTTGGCCGCCCAGACTCAGCGCAGCACGGAGAGCACAAGGCTCCCAGGTCCCCTGGCTGTGGTCTGCAGCCCCACACACCCGGAGGCTGACTCCGTGGGCGCCCAGAAGGTGCCTGACAGACGTCATGTCCCTAGCGCTCTCCTCCCCAGCAGAGACGTGTGCAGGTGGTGGGGCCTGCCCCTGCGTGTCTGGGCTCCCGCCGGCAGCCCCAGCTCCAGGGAAGCAGCCCCTGAGCCAAGCCCTGTAGGAGGCGCGGGGCGCCCCCGCCTGGAAGCCTAGTGCACAGCAGGCGGGAAGCGAGCCTCCTCGGGAGAAGAGGAGGCAGCCCAGCTGCGTGTGTCTGCACTCACTCCTTGGGCGGAGCCCAGTGAGCCTCCAGGACGGCAGAGCTCCAGCTCTGCTCAGAGGCCCGATCTGGCAGAGTTGCTGGCGTGAGGCTGCTCTGCCCTGGGCGAGCCTTGCCCAGATTGCCTCACTGCTAGGCTTTCTGCCCGGGAAGGAGCAGGCTGCGCCAGACAGGCAGACGCTCCTGGCGCCTTCCTGGCCTCAGCTCCACTCCTGCCTTGCCTTTGCACCTAGTCCCCAGGCGTCCTTGCGGAGGGCTTAGGGGCCGGTGGGTTGCACGCTGCCAAGCCCTCCAGCCGTGAGAGCTCTGTCATAGGGAAGGGAATGGCAAGTGCAGGGCTCCTCCAGCGCTCGCTTGGCCGCCCAGACTCAGCACAGCACGGAGAGCCCCAGGCTCCCAGGGCCCCTGGCTGTGGTCTGCAGCCCCACACAGCCGGAGGCTGACTCCGCGAGCGCCCAGAAGGTGCCTGACAGACGTCATTTCCCTAGTGCTCTCCCCACCAGCAGAGACGTGGGCAGGTGGTTGGGGCCTGCCCCTGCGTGTCTGGGCTGCCGCCCACAGCCTCCGCTCAGGGGAAGCAGCCCCTGTGCCAAGACCTGCAGGAGGCGCGGGGCGTCCCTGCCTGGAAGCCAAGTGCACAGTCCGCTTGGAAGCGAGCCTCCTTGGGAAGAGTCGAGGGAGCCAAGCCGCGTGCAGCTGCAATCCCTGCTTGGGCCGAGCCGAGCGTGCCTCCAGTACGGCAGAGCTCCAGCTCTGCTCAGAGGCCGGATCTAGTCAAGTGCCTTGCGCGAGGCTGCTCTGCCCTGGGCGAGACTTGCCCAGGCTTGCCTCGCTGCTAGGCTTGCTGCCCAGGAAGGAGCAGGCTGTGCGATGCTGGGAGAGGCCACTGGCGCCTTCCTGGCCTCAGCTGCACTCCTGCCTTGCCTTTGCATCTAGGCCCCGGGCGTCCTTGGGGAATGCTTAGGAGCAGGTGGCTTGCACACTGCCAAGCCCTCCAGCAGTGAGGCCTCTCGTAGAGGGGAGGGGAGGGCAAGTGCAGGGCTCCACCAGCGATTGCTTGGCCGCCCAGACTCAGCGCCGCACGGAGAGCACCAGGCTTCCCAGGGCCCCTGGCTGTGGTCTGCAGCCCCACACAGCCGGAGGCTGACTCCGTGAGCGCCCAAAAGGTGCCTGACAGACGTCATTTCCCTAGTGCTCTCCCCACCAGCAGAGACTTGGGCAGGTGCTTGGGGCCTGCCCCTGCGTGTCTGGGCTGCCGCCCACAGCCTCCGCTCAGGGGAAGCAGCCCCTGTGCCAAGACCTGCAGGAGGCGCGGGGCGTCCCTGCCTGGAAGCCAAGTGCACAGTCCGCTTGGAAGCGAGCCTCCTTGGGAAGAGTCGAGGGAGCCAAGCCGCGTGCAGCTGCAATCCCTGCTTGGGCCGAGCCGAGTGTGCCTCCAGTACGGCAGAGCTCCAGCTCTGCTCAGAGGCCGGATCTAGTCAAGTGCCTTGCGCGAGGCTGCTCTGCCCTGGGCGAGACTTGCCCAGGCTTGCCTCGCTGCTAGGCTTGCTGCCCAGGAAGGAGCAGGCTGTGCGATGCTGGGAGAGGCCACTGGCGCCTTCCTGGCCTCAGCTCCACTCCTGCCTTGCCTTTGCATCTAGGCCCCGGGCGTCCGTGGGGAAGGCTTAGGAGCCGGTGGCTTGCACACTGCCAAGCCCTCCGGCAGTGAGGCCTCTCTTCGAGGGGAGGGGAGGTCAAGTGCAGGGCTCCTCCAGCGGGTGCTTGGCCGCCCAGACTCAGCGCAGCACGGAGAGCACAAGGCTCCCAGGTCCCCTGGCTGGGGTCTGCAGCCCCACACACCCGGAGGCTGACTCCGTGGGCGCCCAGAAGGTGCCTGACAGACGTCATGTCCCTAGCGCTCTCCTCCCCAGCAGAGACGTGTGCAGGTGGTGGGGCCTGCCCCTGCGTGTCTGGGCTCCCGCCGGCAGCCCCAGCTCCAGGGAAGCAGCCCCTGAGCCAAGCCCTGTAGGAGGCGCGGGGCGCCCCCGCCTGGAAGCCTAGTGCACAGCAGGCGGGAAGCGAGCCTCCTTGGGAGAAGAGGAGGCAGCCCAGCTGCGTGTGTCTGCACTCACTCCTTGGGCGGAGCCCAGTGAGCCTCCAGGACGGCAGAGCTCCAGCTCTGCTCAGAGGCCCGATCTGGCAGAGTTGCTGGCGTGAGGCTGCTCTGCCCTGGGCGAGCCTTGCCCAGATTGCCTCACTGCTAGGCTTTCTGCCCGGGAAGGAGCAGGCTGCACGAGACAGGCAGACGCTCCTGGCGCCTTCCTGGCCTCAGCTCCACTCCTGCCTTGCCTTTGCACCTAGTCCCCAGGCGTCCTTGCGGAGGGCTTAGGGGCCGGTGGGTTGCACGCTGCCAAGCCCTCCAGCCGTGAGAGCTCTGTCATAGGGAAGGGAATGGCAAGTGCAGGGCTCCTCCAGCGCTCGCTTGGCCGCCCAGACTCAGCACAGCACGGAGAGCCCCAGGCTCCCAGGGCCCCTGGCTGTGGTCTGCAGCCCCACACAGCCGGAGGCTGACTCCGCGAGCGCCCAGAAGGTGCCTGACAGACGTCATTTCCCTAGTGCTCTCCCCACCAGCAGAGACGTGGGCAGGTGGTTGGGGCCTGCCCCTGCGTGTCTGGGCTGCCGCCCACAGCCTCCGCTCAGGGGAAGCAGCCCCTGTGCCAAGACCTGCAGGAGGCGCGGGGCGTCCCTGCCTGGAAGCCAAGTGCACAGTCCGCTTGGAAGCGAGCCTCCTTGGGAAGAGTCGAGGGAGCCAAGCCCCGTGCAGCTGCAATCCCTGCTTGGGCCGAGCCGAGCGTGCCTCCAGTACGGCAGAGCTCCAGCTCTGCTCAGAGCCCGGATCTAGTCAAGTGCCTTGTGCGAGGCTGCTCTGCCCTGGGCGAGACTTGCCCAGGCTTGCCTCGCTGCTAGGCTTGCTGCCCAGGAAGGAGCAGGCTGTGCGATGCTGGGAGAGGCCACTGGCGCCTTCCTGGCCTCAGCTCCACTCCTGCCTTGCCTTTGCATCTAGGCCCCGGGCGTCCTTGGGGAATGCTTAGGAGCAGGTGGCTTGCACACTGCCAAGCCCTCCAGCAGTGAGGCCTCTCGTAGAGGGGAGGGGAGGGCAAGTGCAGGGCTCCACCAGCGATTGCTTGGCCGCCCAGACTCAGCGCCGCACGGAGAGCACCAGGCTTCCCAGGGCCCCTGGCTGTGGTCTGCAGCCCCACACAGCCGGAGGCTGACTCCGTGAGCGCCCAAAAGGTGCCTGACAGACGTCATTTCCCTAGTGCTCTCCCCACCAGCAGAGACTTGGGCAGGTGCTTGGGGCCTGCCCCTGCGTGTCTGGGCTGCCGCCCACAGCCTCCGCTCAGGGGAAGCAGCCCCTGTGCCAAGACCTGCAGGAGGCGCGGGGCGTCCCTGCCTGGAAGCCAAGTGCACAGTCCGCTTGGAAGCGAGCCTCCTTGGGAAGAGTCGAGGGAGCCAAGCCGCGTGCAGCTGCAATCCCTGCTTGGGCCGAGCCGAGTGTGCCTCCAGTACGGCAGAGCTCCAGCTCTGCTCAGAGGCCGGATCTAGTCAAGTGCCTTGCGCGAGGCTGCTCTGCCCTGGGCGAGACTTGCCCAGGCTTGCCTCGCTGCTAGGCTTGCTGCCCAGGAAGGAGCAGGCTGTGCGATGCTGGGAGAGGCCACTGGCGCCTTCCTGGCCTCAGCTCCACTCCTGCCTTGCCTTTGCATCTAGGCCCCGGGCGTCCGTGGGGAAGGCTTAGGAGCCGGTGGCTTGCACACTGCCAAGCCCTCCGGCAGTGAGGCCTCTCTTCGAGGGGAGGGGAGGGCAAGTGCAGGGCTCCTCCAGCGGGTGCTTGGCCGCCCAGACTCAGCGCCGCACGGAGCGCACAAGGCTCCCAGGTCCCCTGGCTGTGGTCTGCAGACCCACACACCCGGAGGCTGACTCCGTGGGCGCCCAGAAGGTGCCTGACAGACGTCATGTCCCTAGCGCTCTCCTCCCCAGCAGAGACGTGTGCAGGTGGTGGGGCCTGCCCCTGCGTGTCTGGGCTCCCGCCGGCAGCCCCAGCTCCAGGGAAGCAGCCCCTGAGCCAAGCCCTGTAGGAGGCGCGGGGCGCCCCCGCCTGGAAGCCTAGTGCACAGCAGGCGGGAAGCGAGCCTCCTCGGGAGAAGAGGAGGCAGCCCAGCTGCGTGCATCTGCACTCACTCCTTGGGCGGAGCCCAGTGAGCCTCCAGGACGGCAGAGCTCCAGCTCTGCTCAGAGGCCCGATCTGGCAGAGTTGCTGGCGTGAGGCTGCTCTGCCCTGGGCGAGCCTTGCCCAGATTGCCTCACTGCTAGGCTTTCTGCCCGGGAAGGAGCAGGCTGCGCGAGACAGGCAGACGCTCCTGGCGCCTTCCTGGCCTCAGCTCCACTCCTGCCTTGTCTTTGCACCTAGTCCCCAGGCGTCCTTGAGGAGGGCTTAGGGGCCGGTGGGTTGCACGCTGCCAAGCCCTCCAGCCGTGAGAGCTCTGTCATAGGGAAGGGAATGGCAAGTGCAGGGCTCCTCCAGCGGTCGCTTGGCCGCCCAGACTCAGCACAGCACGGAGAGCCCCAGGCTTCCCAGGGCCCCTGGCTGTGGTCTGCAGCCCCACACACCCGGAGGCTGACTCCATGAGGGCCCAGAAGGTGCCTGACAGACGTCATTTCCCTAGTGCTCTCCCAACCAGCAGAGACGTGTGCAGGTGGTTGGGGCCTGCCCCTGCGTGTCTGGGCTGCCGCCCACAGCCTCCGCTCAGGGGAAGCAGCCCCTGTGCCAAGACCTGCAGGAGGCGCGGGGCGTCCCTGCCTGGAAGCCAAGTGCACAGTCCGCTTGGAAGCGAGCCTCCTTGGGAAGAGTCGAGGGAGCCAAGCCGCGTGCAGCTGCAATCCCTGCTTGGGCCGAGCCGAGTGTGCCTCCAGTACGGCAGAGCTCCAGCTCTGCTCAGAGGCCGGATCTAGTCAAGTTTCTTGCGCGAGGCTGCTCTGCCCCGGGCGAGACTTGCCCTGGCTTGCCTCGCTGCTAGGCTTGCTGCCCAGGAAGGAGCAGGCTGTGCGATGCTGGGAGAGGCCACTGGCGCCTTCCTGGCCTCAGCTCCACTCCTGCCTTGCCTTTGCATCTAGGCCCCGGGCGTCCTTGGGGAAGGCTTAGGAGCCGGAGGCTTGCACACGGCCAAGCCCTCCGGCAGTGAGGCCTCTCTTCGAGGGGAGGGGAGGGCAAGTGCAGGGCTCCTCCAGCGGGTGCTTGGCCGCCCAGACTCAGCGCCGCACGGAGAGCACAAGGCTCCCAGGTCCCCTGGCTGTGGTCTGCAGCCCCACACACCCGGAGGCTGACTCCGTGGGCGCCCAGAAGGTGCCTTACAGACGTCATGTCCCTAGCGCTCTCCTCCCCAGCAGAGACGTGTGCAGGTGGTGGGGCCTGCCCCTGTGTGTCTGGGCTCCCGCCGGCAGCCCCAGCTCCAGGGAAGCAGGCCCTGTGCCAAGCCCTGTAGGAGGCGCGGGGCGCCCCCGCCTGGAAGCCTAGTGCACAGCAGGCGGGAAGCGAGCCTCCTCGGGAGAAGAGGAGACAGCCCAGCTGCGTGCCTCTGCACTCACTCCTTGGGCGGAGCCCAGTGAGTCTCCAGGACGGCAGAGCTCCAGCTCTGCTCAGAGGCCGGATCTAGTCAAGTGCCTTGGGCGAGGCTGCTCTGCCCTGGGCGAGACTTGCCCAGGCTTGCCTCGCTGCTAGGCTTGCTGCCCAGGAAGGAGCAGGCTGTGCGATGCTGGGAGAGGCCACTGGCGCCTTCCTGGCCTCAGCTCCACTCCTGCCTTGCCTTTGCATCTAGGCCCCGGGCGTCCTTGGGGAATGCTTAGGAGCAGGTGGCTTGCACACTGCCAAGCCCTCCAGCAGTGAGGCCTCTCGTAGAGGGGAGGGGAGGGCAAGTGCAGGGCTCCACCAGCGATTGCTTGGCCGCCCAGACTCAGCGCCGCACGGAGAGCACAAGGTTCCCAGGTCCCCTGGCTGTGGTCTGCAGCCCCACAGTCCTGGAGGCTAACTCCGTTGGCGCCCAGAAGGTGCCTGACAGACGTCATGTCCCTAGCGCTCTGCTCCCCAGCAGAGACGTGTGCAGGTGGTGGGGCCTGCCCCTGCGTGTCTGGGCTCCCGCCGGCAGCCCCAGCTCCAGGGAAGCAGCCCCTGAGCCAAGCCCTGTAGGAGGCGCGGGGCGCCCCCGCCTGGAAGCCTAGTGCACAGCAGGCGGGAAGCGAGCCTCCTCGGGAGAAGAGGAGGCAGCCCAGCTGCGTGCCTCTGCACTCACTCCTTGGGCGGAGCCCAGTGAGTCTCCAGGACGGCAGAGCTCCAGCTCTGCTCAGAGGCCGGATCTAGTCAAGTGCCTTGGGCGAGGCTGCTCTGCCCTGGGCGAGACTTGCCCAGGCTTGCCTCGCTGCTAGGCTTCCTGCCCGGGAAGGAGCAGGCTGCGCCAGACAGGCAGACGCTCCTGGCGCCTTCCTGGCCTCAGCTCCACTCCTGCCTTGCCTTTGCACCTAGTCCCCAGGCGTCCTTGCGGAGGGCTTAGGGTCCGGTGGCTTGCACACTGCTAAGCCCTCCAGCAGTGAGGCCTCTCGTAGAGGGGAGGGGAGGGCAAGTGCAGGGCTCCTCCAGCGGTTGCTTGGCCGCCCAGACTCAGCACCGCACGGAGAGCACAAGGCTTCCCAGGGCCCCTGGCTGTGGTCTGCAGCCCCACACAGCCGGAGGCTGACTCCGTGAGCGCCCAGAAGGTGCCTGACAGACGTCATTTCCCTAGTGCTCTCCCCACCAGCAGAGACGTGGGCAGGTGGTTGGGGCCTGCCCCTGCGTGTCTGGGCTGCCGCCCACAGCCTCCGCTCAGGGGAAGCAGCCCCTGTGCCAAGACCTGCAGGAGGCGCGGGGCGTCCCTGCCTGGAAGCCAAGTGCACAGTCCGCTTGGAAGCGAGCCTCCTTGGGAAGAGTCGAGGGAGCCAAGCCGCGTGCAGCTGCAATCCCTGCTTGGGCCGAGCCGAGTGTGCCTCCAGTACGGCAGAGCTCCAGCTCTGCTCAGAGGCCGGATCTAGTCAAGTGCCTTGCGCGAGGCTGCTCTGCCCTGGGCGAGACTTGCCCAGGCTTGCCTCGCTGCTAGGCTTGCTGCCCAGGAAGGAGCAGGCTGTGCGATGCTGGGAGAGGCCACTGGCGCCTTCCTGGCCTCAGCTCCACTCCTGCCTTGCCTTTGCATCTAGGCCCCGGGCGTCCGTGGGGAAGGCTTAGGAGCCGGTGGCTTGCACACTGCCAAGCCCTCCGGCAGTGAGGCCTCTCTTCGAGGGGAGGGGAGGTCAAGTGCAGGGCTCCTCCAGCGGGTGCTTGGCCGCCCAGACTCAGCGCCGCACGGAGAGCACAAGGCTCGCAGGTCCCCTGGCTGTGGTCTGCAGACCCACACACCCGGAGGCTGACTCCGTGGGCGCCCAGAAGGTGCCTGACAGACGTCATGTCCCTAGCGCTCTCCTCCCCAGCAGAGACGTGTGCAGGTGGTGGGGCCTGCCCCTGCGTGTCTGGGCTCCCGCCGGCAGCCCCAGCTCCAGGGAAGCAGCCCCTGAGCCAAGACCTGTAGGAGGCGCGGCGCGCCCCCGCCTGGAAGCCTAGTGCACAGCACGCGGGAAGCGAGCCTCCTCGGGAGAAGAGGAGACAGCCCAGCTGCGTGCGTCTGCACTCACTCCTTGGGCGGAGCCCAGTGAGCCTCCAGGACGGCAGAGCTCCAGCTCTGCTCAGAGGCCGGATCTAGTCAAGTGCCTTGTGCGAGGCTGCTCTGCCCTGGGCGAGACTTGCCCAGGCTTGCCTCGCTGCTAGGCTTGCTGCCCAGGAAGGAGCAGGCTGTGCGATGCTGGGAGAGGCCACTGGCGCCTTCCTGGCCTCAGCTCCACTCCTGCCTTGCCTTTGCATCTAGGCCCCGGGCGTCCTTGGGGAATGCTTAGGAGCAGGTGGCTTGCACACTGCCAAGCCCTCCAGCAGTGAGGCCTCTCGTAGAGGGGAGGGGAGGGCAAGTGCAGGGCTCCACCAGCGATTGCTTGGCCGCCCAGACTCAGCGCCGCACGGAGAGCACCAGGCTTCCCAGGGCCCCTGGCTGTGGTCTGCAGCCCCACACAGCCGGAGGCTGACTCCGTGAGCGCCCAGAAGGTGCCTGACAGACGTCATTTCCCTAGTTCTCTCCCCACCAGCAGAGACGTGGGCAGGTGGTTGGGGCCTGCCCCTGCGTGTCTGGGCTGCCGCCCACAGCCTCCGCTCAGGGGAAGCAGCCCCTGTGCCAAGACCTGCAGGAGGCGCGGGGCGTCCCTGCCTGGAAGCCAAGTGCACAGTCCGCTTGGAAGCGAGCCTCCTTGGGAAGAGTCGAGGGAGCCAAGCCGCGTGCAGCTGCAATCCCTGCTTGGGCCGAGCCGAGTGTGCCTCCAGTACGGCAGAGCTCCAGCTCTGCTCAGAGGCCGGATCTAGTCAAGTGCCTTGCGCGAGGCTGCTCTGCCCTGGGCGAGACTTGCCCAGGCTTGCCTCGCTGCTAGGCTTGCTGCCCAGGAAGGAGCAGGCTGTGCGATGCTGGGAGAGGCCACTGGCGCCTTCCTGGCCTCAGCTCCACTCCTGCCTTGCCTTTGCATCTAGGCCCCGGGCGTCCGTGGGGAAGGCTTAGGAGCCGGTGGCTTGCACACTGCCAAGCCCTCCGGCAGTGAGGCCTCTCTTCGAGGGGAGGGGAGGTCAAGTGCAGGGCTCCTCCAGCGGGTGCTTGGCCGCCCAGACTCAGCGCAGCACGGAGAGCACAAGGATCCCAGGTCCCCTGGCTGTGGTCTGCAGCCCCACACACCCGGAGGCTGACTCCGTGGGCGCCCAGAAGGTGCCTGACAGACGTCATGTCCCTAGCGCTCTCCTCCCCAGCAGAGACGTGTGCAGGTGGTGGGGCCTGCCCCTGCGTGTCTGGGCTCCCGCCGGCAGCCCCAGCTCCAGGGAAGCAGCCCCTGAGCCAAGCCCTGTAGGAGGCGCGGGGCGCCCCCGCCTGGAAGCCTAGTGCACAGCAGGCGGGAAGCGAGCCTCCTCGGGAGAAGAGGAGGCAGCCCAGCTGCGTGTGTCTGCACTCACTCCTTGGGCGGAGCCCAGTGAGCCTCCAGGACAGCAGAGCTCCAGCTCTGCTCAGAGGCCCGATCTGGCAGAGTTGCTGGCGTGAGGCTGCTCTGCCCTGGGCGAGCCTTGCCCAGATTGCCTCACTGCTAGGCTTTCTGCCCGGGAAGGAGCAGGCTGCGCCAGACAGGCAGACGCTCCTGGCGCCTTCCTGGCCTCAGCTCCACTCCTGCCTTGCCTTTGCACCTAGTCCCCAGGCGTCCTTGCGGAGGGCTTAGGGGCCGGTGGGTTGCACGCTGCCAAGCCCTCCAGCCGTGAGAGCTCTGTCATAGGGAAGGGAATGGCAAGTGCAGGGCTCCTCCAGCGCTCGCTTGGCCGCCCAGACTCAGCACAGCACGGAGAGCCCCAGGCTCCCAGGGCCCCTGGCTGTGGTCTGCAGCCCCACACAGCCGGAGGCTGACTCCGCGAGCGCCCAGAAGGTGCCTGACAGACGTCATTTCCCTAGTGCTCTCCCCACCAGCAGAGACGTGGGCAGGTGGTTGGGGCCTGACCCTGCGTGTCTGGGCTGCCGCCCACAGCCTCCGCTCAGGGGAAGCAGCCCCTGTGCCAAGACCTGCAGGAGGCGCGGGGCGTCCCTGCCTGGAAGCCAAGTGCACAGTCCGCTTGGAAGCGAGCCTCCTTGGGAAGAGTCGAGGGAGCCAAGCCGCGTGCAGCTGCAATCCCTGCTTGGGCCGAGCCGAGCGTGCCTCCAGTACGGCAGAGCTCCAGCTCTGCTCAGAGGCCGGATCTAGTCAAGTGCCTTGCGCGAGGCTGCTCTGCCCTGGGCGAGACTTGCCCAGGCTTGCCTCGCTGCTAGGCTTGCTGCCCAGGAAGGAGCAGGCTGTGCGATGCTGGGAGAGGCCACTGGCGCCTTCCTGGCCTCAGCTGCACTCCTGCCTTGCCTTTGCATCTAGGCCCCGGGCGTCCGTGGGGAAGACTTAGGAGCTGGTGGCTTGCACACTGCCAAGCCCTCCGGCAGTGAGGCCTCTCTTCGAGGGGAGGGGAGGGCAAGTGCAGGGCTCCTCCAGCGGGTGCTTGGCCGCCCAGACTCAGCGCCGCACGGAGCGCACAAGGCTCCCAGGTCCCCTGGCTGTGGTCTGCAGCCCCACACACCCGGAGGCTGACTCCGTGGGCGCCCAGAAGGTGCCTGACAGACGTCATGTCCCTAGCGCTCTCCTCCCCAGCAGAGACGTGTGCAGGTGGTGGGGCCTGCCCCTGCGTGTCTGGGCTCCCGCCGGCAGCCCCAGCTCCAGGGAAGCAGCCCCTGAGCCAAGACCTGTAGGAGGCGCGGCGCGCCCCCGCCTGGAAGCCTAGTGCACAGCACGCGGGAAGCGATCCTCCTCGGGAGAAGAGGAGACAGCCCAGCTGCGTGCGTCTGCACTCACTCCTTGGGCGGAGCCCAGTGAGCCTCCAGGACGGCAGAGCTCCAGCTCTGCTCAGAGGCCGGATCTAGTCAAGTGCCTTGTGCGAGGCTGCTCTGCCCTGGGCGAGACTTGCCCAGGCTTGCCTCGCTGCTAGGCTTGCTGCCCAGGAAGGAGCAGGCTGTGCGATGCTGGGAGAGGCCACTGGCGCCTTCCTGGCCTCAGCTCCACTCCTGCCTTGCCTTTGCATCTAGGCCCCGGGCGTCCTTGGGGAATGCTTAGGAGCAGGTGGCTTGCACACTGCCAAGCCCTCCAGCAGTGAGGCCTCTCGTAGAGGGGAGGGGAGGGCAAGTGCAGGGCTCCACCAGCGATTGCTTGGCCGCCCAGACTCAGCGCCGCACGGAGAGCACAAGGTTCCCAGGTCCCCTGGCTGTGGTCTGCAGCCCCACAGTCCTGGAGGCTTACTCCGTGGGCGCCCAGAAGGTGCCTGACAGACGTCATGTCCCTCGCGCTCTGCTCCCCAGCAGAGACGTGTGCAGGTGGTGGGGCCTGCCCCTGCGTGTCTGGGCTCCCGCCGGCAGCCCCAGCTCCAGGGAAGCAGCCCCTGAGCCAAGACCTGTAGGAGGCGCGGGGCGCCCCCGCCTGGAAGCCTAGTGCACAGCATGCGGGAAGCGAGCCTCCTCCGGAGAAGAGGGGGCAGCCCAGCTGCATGCGTCTGCAATCACTCCATGGGCGGAGCCCAGTGAGCCTCCAGGACGGCAGAGCTCCAGCTCTGCTCAGAGGCCCGATCTGGCAGAGTTGCTGGCGTGAGGCTGCTCTGCCCTGGGCGAGCCTTGCCCAGATTGCCTCACTGCTAGGCTTTCTGCCCGGGAAGGAGCAGGCTGCGCCAGACAGGCAGACGCTCCTGGTGCCTTCCTGGCCTCAGCTCCACTCCTGCCTTGCCTTTGCACCTAGTCCACAGGCGTCCTTGCGGAGGGCTTAGGGGCCGGTGGGTTGCACGCTGCCAAGCCCTCCAGCCGTGAGAGCTCTGTCATAGGGAAGGGAATGGCAAGTGCAGGGCTCCTCCAGCGCTCGCTTGGCCGCCCAGACTCAGCACAGCACGGAGAGCCCCAGGCTCCCAGGGCCCCTGGCTGTGGTCTGCAGCCCCACACAGCCGGAGGCTGACTCCGCGAGCGCCCAGAAGGTGCCTGACAGACGTCATTTCCCTAGTGCTCTCCCCACCAGCAGAGACGTGGGCAGGTGGTTGGGGCCTGCCCCTGCGTGTCTGGGCTGCCGCCCACAGCCTCCGCTCAGGGGAAGCAGCCCCTGTGCCAAGACGTGCAGGAGGCGCGGGGCGTCCCTGCCTGGAAGCCAAGTGCACAGTGCGCCTGGAAGCCAAGTGCACAGTGCGCTTGGAAGCGAGCCTCCTTGGGAAGAGTGGAGGGAGCCAAGCCGCGTGCAGCTGCAATCCCTGCTTGGGCCGAGCCGAGTGTGCCTCCAGTACGGCAGAGCTCCAGCTCTGCTCAGAGGCCGGATCTAGTCAAGTGCCTTGCACGAGGCTGCTCTGCCCTGGGCGAGACTTGCCCAGGCTTGCCTCGCCTCTAGGCTTGCTGCCCAGGAAGGAGCAGGCTGTGGGATGCTGGGAGAGGCCACTGGCGCCTTCCTGGCCTCAGCTCCACTCCTGCCTTGCCTTTGCACCTAGTCCCCAGGCGTCCTTGCAGAGGGCTTAGGGGCCGGTGGGGTGCACACTGCCAAGCTCTCCAGCCGTGAGAGCTCTGTCATAGGGAAGGGAATGGCAAGTGCAGGGCTCCTCCAGCGGTCGCTTGGCCGCCCAGACTCAGCACAGCACGGAGAGCACCAGGCTCCCCAGGGCCCCTGGCTGTGGTCTGCAGCCCCACACACCCAGAGGCTGACTCCGTGAGCGCCCAGAAGGTGCCTGACAGACGTCATTTCCCTAGTGCTCTCCCAACCAGCAGAGACGTGTGCAGGTGGTTGGGGCCTGCCCCTGCGTGTCTGGGCTGCCGCCCACAGCCTCTGCTCCGGGGAAGCAGCCCCTGTGCCAAGACTGGCAGGAGGCGCGGGGCGTCCCTGCCTGGAAGCCAAGTGCACAGTCCGCTTGGAAGCGAGCCTCCTTGGGAAGAGTCGAGGGAGCCAAGCCGCGTGCAGCTGCAATCCCTGCTTGGGCCGAGCCGAGTGTGCCTCCAGTACGGCAGAGCTCCAGCTCTGCTCAGAGGCCGGATCTAGTCAAGTGCCTTGCGCGAGGCTGCTCTGCCCTGGGCGAGACTTGCCCAGGCTTGCCTCGCTGCTAGGCTTGCTGCCCAGGAAGGAGCAGGCTGTGCGATGCTGGGAGAGGCCCCTGGCGCCTTCCTGGCCTCAGCTCCACTCCTGCCTTGCCTTTGCATCTAGGCCCCGGGCGTCCTTGGGGAAGGCTTAGGAGCCGGTGGCTTGCACACTGCCAAGCCCTCCAGCAGTGAGGCCTCTCGTAGAGGGGAGGGGAGGGCAAGTGCAGGGCTCCTCCAGCGGTTGCTTGGCCGCCCAGACTCAGCGCCGCACGGAGAGCACAAGGCTCCCAGGTCCCCTGGCTCTGGTCTGCAGCCCCACACTCCCAGAGGCTGACTCCGTGGGCGCCCAGCAGGTGCCTGACAGACGTCATGTCCCTAGCGCTCTGCTCCCCAGCAGAGACGTGTGCAGGTGGTGGGGCCTGCCCCTGCGTGTCTGGGCTCCCGCCGGCAGCCCCAGCTCCAGGGAAGCAGCCCCTGAGCCAAGACCTGTAGGAGGCGCGGGGCGCCCCCGCCTGGAAGCATAGTGCACAGCACGCGGGAAGCGAGCCTCCTCGGGAGGAGAGGAGGCAGCCCAGATGCGTGCGTCTGCAATCACTCCTTGGGCGGAACCCAGTGAGCCTCCAGTACGACAGAGCTCCAGCTCTGCTCAGAGGCCCGATCTGTCAGAGTTGCTGGCGTGAGGCTGCTCTGCCCTGGGCGAGCCTTGCCCAGATTGCCTCGCTGCTAGGCTTCCTGCCCGATAAGGAGCAGGCTGCGCGAGACAGGCAGACGCTCCTGGCGCCTTCCTGGCCTCAGCTCCACTCCTGCCTTGCCTTTGCACCTAGTCCCCAGGCGTCCTTGCGGAGGGCTTAGGGGCCGGTGGGGTGCACGCTGCCAAGCCCTCCAGCCGTGAGAGGTCTGTCATAGGGAAGGGAATGGCAAGTGCAGGGCTCCTCCAGCGGTCGCTTGGCCGCCCAGACTCAGCACAGAACGGAGAGCACCAGGCTTCCCAGGGACCCTGGCTGTGTTCTGCAGCCCCACACACCCGGAGGCTGACTCCGTGAGCGCCCAGAAGGTGCCTGACAGACGTCATTTCCCAAGTGCTCTCCCAAACAGCAGAGACCTGTGAAGGTGGTTGGGGCCTGCCTCTGCGTGTCTGGGCTCCCGCCCACAGCCTCCGCTCAGGGGAAGCAGCCCCTGTGCCAAGACGTGCAGGAGGCGCGGGGCGTCCCTGCCTGGAAGCCAAGTGCACAGTCCGCTTGGAAGCGAGCCTCCTTGGGAAGAGTGGAGGGAGCCAAGCCGCGTGCAGCTGCAATCCCTGCTTGGGCCGAGCCGAGTGTGCCTCCAGTACGGCAGAGCTCCAGCTCTGCTCAGAGGCCGGATCTAGTCAAGTGCCTTGCGCGAGGCTGCTCTGCCCTGGGCGAGACTTGCCCAGGCTTGCCTCGCTGCTAGGCTTGCTGCCCAGGAAGGAGCAGGCTGTGCGATGCTGGGAGAGGCCACTGGCGCCTTCCTGGCCTCAGCTCCACTCCTGCCTTGCCTTTGCATCTAGGCCCCGGGCGTCCTTGGGGAAGGCTTAGGAGCCGGTGGCTTGCACACTGCCAAGCCCTCCAGCAGTGAGGCCTCTCCTAGAGGGGAGGGTAGGGCAAGTGCAGGGCTCCTCCAGCGGGTGCTTGGCCGCCCAGACTCAGCGCCGCACGGAGCGCACAAGGCTCCCAGGTCCCCTGGCTGTGGTCTGCAGCCCCACACACCCGGAGGCTGACTCCGTGGGCGCCCAGAAGGTGCCTGACAGACGTCATGTCCCTAGCGCTCTCCTCCCCAGCAGAGACGTGTGCAGGTGGTGGGGCCTGCCCCTGCGTGTCTGGGCTCCCGCCGGCAGCCCCAGCTCCAGGGAAGCAGCCCCTGAGCCAAGCCCTGTAGGAGGCGCGGGGCGCCCCCGCCTGGAAGCCTAGTGCACAGCAGGCGGGAAGCGAGCCTCCTCGGGAGAAGAGGAGGCAGCCCAGCTGCGTGTGTCTGCACTCACTCCTTGGGCGGAGCCCTGTGAGCCTCCAGGACGGCAGAGCTCCAGCTCTGCTCAGAGGCCCGATCTGGCAGAGTTGCTGGCGTGAGGCTGCTCTGCCCTGGGCGAGCCTTGCCCAGATTGCCTCACTGCTAGGCTTTCTGCCCGGGAAGGAGCAGGCTGCGCCAGACAGGCAGACGCTCCTGGCGCCTTCCTGGCCTCAGCTCCACTCCTGCCTTGCCTTTGCACCTAGTCCCCAGGCGTCCTTGCGGAGGGCTTAGGGGCCGGTGGGTTGCACGCTGCCAAGCCCTCCAGCCGTGAGAGCTCTGTCATAGGGAAGGGAATGGCAAGTGCAGGGCTCCTCCAGCGCTCGCTTGGCCGCCCAGACTCAGCACAGCACGGAGAGCCCCAGGCTCCCAGGGCCCCTGGCTGTGGTCTGCAGCCCCACACAGCCGGAGGCTGACTCCGCGAGCGCCCAGAAGGTGCCTGACAGACGTCATTTCCCTAGTGCTCTCCCCACCAGCAGAGACGTGGGCAGGTGGTTGGGGCCTGCCCCTGCGTGTCTGGGCTGCCGCCCACAGCCTCCGCTCAGGGGAAGCAGCCCCTGTGCCAAGACGTGCAGGAGGCGCGGGGCGTCCCTGCCTGGAAGCCAAGTGCACAGTGCGCCTGGAAGCCAAGTGCACAGTGCGCTTGGAAGCGAGCCTCCTTGGGAAGAGTGGAGGGAGCCAAGCCGCGTGCAGCTGCAATCCCTGCTTGGGCCGAGCCGAGTGTGCCTCCAGTACGGCAGAGCTCCAGCTCTGCTCAGAGGCCGGATCTAGTCAAGTGCCTTGCACGAGGCTGCTCTGCCCTGGGCGAGACTTGCCCAGGCTTGCCTCGCCTCTAGGCTTGCTGCCCAGGAAGGAGCAGGCTGTGGGATGCTGGGAGAGGCCACTGGCGCCTTCCTGGCCTCAGCTCCACTCCTGCCTTGCCTTTGCACCTAGTCCCCAGGCGTCCTTGCAGAGGGCTTAGGGGCCGGTGGGGTGCACACTGCCAAGCTCTCCAGCCGTGAGAGCTCTGTCATAGGGAAGGGAATGGCAAGTGCAGGGCTCCTCCAGCGGTCGCTTGGCCGCCCAGACTCAGCACAGCACGGAGAGCACCAGGCTCCCCAGGGCCCCTGGCTGTGGTCTGCAGCCCCACACACCCAGAGGCTGACTCCGTGAGCGCCCAGAAGGTGCCTGACAGACGTCATTTCCCTAGTGCTCTCCCAACCAGCAGAGACGTGTGCAGGTGGTTGGGGCCTGCCCCTGCGTGTCTGGGCTGCCGCCCACAGCCTCTGCTCCGGGGAAGCAGCCCCTGTGCCAAGACTGGCAGGAGGCGCGGGGCGTCCCTGCCTGGAAGCCAAGTGCACAGTCCGCTTGGAAGCGAGCCTCCTTGGGAAGAGTCGAGGGAGCCAAGCCGCGTGCAGCTGCAATCCCTGCTTGGGCCGAGCCGAGTGTGCCTCCAGTACGGCAGAGCTCCAGCTCTGCTCAGAGGCCGGATCTAGTCAAGTGCCTTGCGCGAGGCTGCTCTGCCCTGGGCGAGACTTGCCCAGGCTTGCCTCGCTGCTAGGCTTGCTGCCCAGGAAGGAGCAGGCTGTGCGATGCTGGGAGAGGCCCCTGGCGCCTTCCTGGCCTCAGCTCCACTCCTGCCTTGCCTTTGCATCTAGGCCCCGGGCGTCCTTGGGGAAGGCTTAGGAGCCGGTGGCTTGCACACTGCCAAGCCCTCCAGCAGTGAGGCCTCTCGTAGAGGGGAGGGGAGGGCAAGTGCAGGGCTCCTCCAGCGGTTGCTTGGCCGCCCAGACTCAGCCCCGCACGGAGAGCACAAGGCTCCCAGGTCCCCTGGCTCTGGTCTGCAGCCCCACACTCCCAGAGGCTGACTCCGTGGGCGCCCAGCAGGTGCCTGACAGACGTCATGTCCCTAGCGCTCTGCTCCCCAGCAGAGACGTGTGCAGGTGGTGGGGCCTGCCCCTGCGTGTCTGGGCTCCCGCCGGCAGCCCCAGCTCCAGGGAAGCAGCCCCTGAGCCAAGACCTGTAGGAGGCGCGGGGCGCCCCCGCCTGGAAGCATAGTGCACAGCACGCGGGAAGCGAGCCTCCTCGGGAGGAGAGGAGGCAGCCCAGATGCGTGCGTCTGCAATCACTCCTTGGGCGGAACCCAGTGAGCCTCCAGTACGACAGAGCTCCAGCTCTGCTCAGAGGCCCGATCTGTCAGAGTTGCTGGCGTGAGGCTGCTCTGCCCTGGGCGAGCCTTGCCCAGATTGCCTCGCTGCTAGGCTTCCTGCCCGATAAGGAGCAGGCTGCGCGAGACAGGCAGACGCTCCTGGCGCCTTCCTGGCCTCAGCTCCACTCCTGCCTTGCCTTTGCACCTAGTCCCCAGGCGTCCTTGCGGAGGGCTTAGGGGCCGGTGGGGTGCACGCTGCCAAGCCCTCCAGCCGTGAGAGGTCTGTCATAGGGAAGGGAATGGCAAGTGCAGGGCTCCTCCAGCGGTCGCTTGGCCGCCCAGACTCAGCACAGAACGGAGAGCACCAGGCTTCCCAGGGACCCTGGCTGTGTTCTGCAGCCCCACACACCCGGAGGCTGACTCCGTGAGCGCCCAGAAGGTGCCTGACAGACGTCATTTCCCAAGTGCTCTCCCAAACAGCAGAGACCTGTGAAGGTGGTTGGGGCCTGCCTCTGCGTGTCTGGGCTCCCGCCCACAGCCTCCGCTCAGGGGAAGCAGCCCCTGTGCCAAGACGTGCAGGAGGCGCGGGGCGTCCCTGCCTGGAAGCCAAGTGCACAGTCCGCTTGGAAGCGAGCCTCCTTGGGAAGAGTGGAGGGAGCCAAGCCGCGTGCAGCTGCAATCCCTGCTTGGGCCGAGCCGAGTGTGCCTCCAGTACGGCAGAGCTCCAGCTCTGCTCAGAGGCCGGATCTAGTCAAGTGCCTTGCGCGAGGCTGCTCTGCCCTGGGCGAGACTTGCCCAGGCTTGCCTCGCTGCTAGGCTTGCTGCCCAGGAAGGAGCAGGCTGTGCGATGCTGGGAGAGGCCACTGGCGCCTTCCTGGCCTCAGCTCCACTCCTGCCTTGCCTTTGCATCTAGGCCCCGGGCGTCCTTGGGGAAGGCTTAGGAGCCGGTGGCTTGCACACTGCCAAGCCCTCCAGCAGTGAGGCCTCTCCTAGAGGGGAGGGTAGGGCAAGTGCAGGGCTCCTCCAGCGGGTGCTTGGCCGCCCAGACTCAGCGCCGCACGGAGAGCACAAGGCTCCCAGGTCCCCTGGCTCTGGTCTGCAGCCCCACACTCCCGGAGGCTGACTTCGTGGGCGCCCAGAAGGTGCCAGACAGACGTCATGTCCCTAGCGCTCTGCTCCCAAGCAGAAAGGTGTGCAGGTGGTGGGGCCTGCCCCTGCGTGTCTGGGCTCCCGCCGGCAGCCACAGCTCCAGGGAAGCAGCCCCTGAGCCAAGCCCTGTAGGAGGCGCGGGGCGCCCCCGCCTGGAAGCCTAGTGCACAGCAGGCGGGAAGCGAGCCTCCTCGGGAGAAGAGGAGGCAGCCCAGCTGCGTGCATCTGCACTAACTCCTTGGGCGGAGCCCAGTGAGCCTCCAGGACGGCAGAGCTCCAGCTCTGCTCAGAGGCCCGATCTGGCAGAGTTGCTGGCGTGAGGCTGCTCTTCCCTGGGCGAGCCTTGCCCAGATTGCCTCACTGCTAGGCTTTCTGCCCGGGAAGGAGCAGGCTGCGCGAGACAGGCAGACGCTCCTGGCGCCTTCCTGGCCTCAGCTCCACTCCTGCCTTGTCTTTGCACCTAGTCCCCAGGCGTCCTTGAGGAGGGCTTAGGGGCCGGTGGGTTGCACGCTGCCAAGCCCTCCAGCCGTGAGAGCTCTGTCATAGGGAAGGGAATGGCAAGTGCAGGGCTCCTCCAGCGGTTGCTTGGCCGCCCAGACTCAGCACAGCACGGAGAGCACCAGGCTTCCCAGGGCCCCTGGCTGTGGTCTGCAGCCCCACACACCCGGAGGCTGACTCCATGAGCGCCCAGAAGGTGCCTGACAGACGTCATTTCCCTAGTGCTCTCCCAACCAGCAGAGACGTGTGCAGGTGGTTGGGGCCTGCCCCTGCGTGTCTGGGCTGCCGACCACAGCCTCAGCTCAGGGGAAGCAGCCCCTGTGCCAAGACCTGCAGGAGGCGCGGGGCGTCCCTGCCTGGAAGCCAAGTGCACAGTCCGCTTGGAAGCGAGCCTCCTTGGGAAGAGTCGAGGGAGCCAAGCCGCGTGCAGCTGCAATCCCTGCTTGGGCCGAGCCGAGCATGCCTCCAGTACGGCAGAGCTCCAGCTCTGCTCAGAGGCCGGATCTAGTCAAGTGCCTTGCGCGAGGCTGCTCTGCCCTGGGCGAGACTTGCCCAGGCTTGCCTCGCTGCTAGGCTTGCTGCCCAGGAAGGAGCAGGCTGTGCGATGCTGGGAGAGGCCACTGGCGCCTTCCTGGCCTCAGCTGCACTCCTGCCTTGCCTTTGCATCTAGGCCCCGGGCGTCCGTGGGGAAGGCTTAGGAGCCGGTGGCTTGCACACTGCCAAGCCCTCCGGCAGTGAGGCCTCTCTTCGAGGGGAGGGGAGGGCAAGTGCAGGGCTCCTCCAGCGGGTGCTTGGCCGCCCAGACTCAGCGCCGCACGGAGCGCACAAGGCTCCCAGGTCCCCTGGCTGTGGTCTGCAGACCCACACACCCGGAGGCTGACTCCGTGGGCGCCCAGAAGGTGCCTGACAGACGTCATGTCCCTAGCGCTCTCCTCCCCAGCAGAGACGTGTGCAGGTGGTGGGGCCTGCCCCTGCGTGTCTGGGCTCCCGCCAGCAGCCCCAGCTCCAGGGAAGCAGCCCCTGTGCCAAGCCCTGTAGGAGGCGCGGGGCGCCCCCGCCTGGAAGCCTAGTGCACAGCAGGCGGGAAGCGAGCCTCCTCCAGAGAAGAGGAGACAGCCCAGCTGCGTGCCTCTGCACTCATTCCTTGGGCGGAGCCCAGTGAGCCTCCAGGACGGCAGAGCTCCAGCTCTGCTCAGAGGCCGGATCTAGTCAAGTGCCTTGTGCGAGGCTGCTCTGCCCTGGGCGAGACTTGCCCAGGCTTGCCTCGCTGCTAGGCTTGCTGCCCAGGAAGGAGCAGGCTGTGCGATGCTGGGAGAGGCCACTGGCGCCTTCCTGGCCTCAGCTCCACTCCTGCCTTGCCTTTGCATCTAGGCCCCGGGCGTCCTTGGGGAATGCTTAGGAGCAGGTGGCTTGCACACTGCCAAGCCCTCCAGCAGTGAGGCCTCTCGTAGAGGGGAGGGGAGGGCAAGTGCAGGGCTCCACCAGCGATTGCTTGGCCGCCCAGACTCAGCGCCGCACGGAGAGCACAAGGTTCCCAGGTCCCCTGGCTGTGGTCTGCAGCCCCACAGTCCTGGAGGCTTACTCCGTGGGCGCCCAGAAGGTGCCTGACAGACGTCATGTCCCTCGCGCTCTGCTCCCCAGCAGATACGTGTGCAGGTGGTGGGGCCTGCCCCTGCGTGTCTGGGCTCCCGCCGGCAGCCCCAGCTCCAGGGAAGCAGCCCCTGAGCCAAGACCTGTAGGAGGCGCGGGGCGCCCCCGCCTGGAAGCCTAGTGCACAGCATGCGGGGAGCGAGCCTCCTCCGGAGAAGAGGGGGCAGCCCAGCTGCATGCGTCTGCAATCACTCCATGGGCGGAGCCCAGTGAGCCTCCAGGACGGCAGAGCTCCAGCTCTGCTCAGAGGCCCGATCTGGCAGAGTTGCTGGCGTGAGGCTGCTCTGCCCTGGGCGAGCCTTGCCCAGATTGCCTCACTGCTAGGCTTTCTGCCCGGGAAGGAGCAGGCTGCGCCAGACAGGCAGACGGTCCTGGCGCCTTCCTGGCCTCAGCTCCACTCCTGCCTTGCCTTTGCACCTAGTCCACAGGCGTCCTTGCGGAGGGCTTAGGGGCCGGTGGGTTGCACGCTGCCAAGCCCTCCAGCCGTGAGAGCTCTGTCATAGGGAAGGGAATGGCAAGTGCAGGGCTCCTCCAGCACTCGCTTGGCCGCCCAGACTCAGCACAGCACGGAGAGCCCCAGGCTCCCAGGGCCCCTGGATGTGGTCTGCAGCCCCACACAGCCGGAGGCTGACTCCGCGAGCGCCCAGAAGGTGCCTGACAGACGTCATTTCCCTAGTGCTCTCCCCACCAGCAGAGACGTGGGCAGGTGGTTGGGGCCTGCCCCTGCGTGTCTGGGCTGCCGCCCACAGCCTCCGCTCAGGGGAAGCAGCCCCTGTGCCAAGACGTGCAGGAGGCGCGGGGCGTCCCTGCCTGGAAGCCAAGTGCACAGTCCGCTTGGAAGCGAGCCTCCTTGGGAAGAGTCGAGGGAGCCAAGCCCCGTGCAGCTGCAATCCCTGCTTGGGCCGAGCCGAGCGTGCCTCCAGTACGGCAGAGCTCCAGCTCTGCTCAGAGGCCGGATCTAGTCAAGTGCCTTGCGCGAGGCTGCTCTGCCCTGGGCGAGACTTGCCCAGGCTTGCCTCGCTGCTAGGCTTGCTGCCCAGGAAGGAGCAGGCTGTGCGATGCTGGGAGAGGCCACTGGCGCCTTCCTGGCCTCAGCTGCACTCCTGCCTTGCCTTTGCATCTAGGCCCCGGGCGTCCGTGGGGAAGGCTTAGGAGCCGGTGGCTTGCACACTGCCAAGCCCTCCGGCAGTGAGGCCTCTCTTCGAGGGGAGGGGAGGGCAAGTGCAGGGCTCCTCCAGCGGGTGCTTGGCCGCCCAGACTCAGCGCCGCACGGAGCGCACAAGGCTCCCAGGTCCCCTGGCTGTGGTCTGCAGCCCCACACACCCGGAGGCTGACTCCGTGGGCGCCCAGAAGGTGCCTGACAGACGTCATGTCCCTAGCGCTCTCCTCCCCAGCAGAGACGTGTGCAGGTGGTGGGGCCTGCCCCTGCGTGTCTGGGCTCCCGCCGGCAGCCCCAGCTCCAGGGAAGCAGCCCCTGAGCCAAGCCCTGTAGGAGGCGCGGGGCGCCCCCGCCTGGAAGCCTAGTGCACAGCAGGCGGGAAGCGAGCCTCCTCGGGAGAAGAGGAGGCAGCCCAGCTGCGTGTGTCTGCACTCACTCCTTGGGCGGAGCCCAGTGAGCCTCTAGGACGGCAGAGCTCCAGCTCTGCTCAGAGGCCCGGTCTGGCAGAGTTGCTGGCGTGAGGCTGCTCTGCCCTGGGCGAGCCTTGCCCAGACTTGCCTCGCTGCTGGGCTTCCTGCCCGGGAAGAGCAGGCTGCGCCAGACAGGCAGACGCTCCTGGCGCCTTCCTGGCCTCAGCTCCACTCCTGCCTTGCCTTTGCACCTAGTCCCCAGGCGTCCTTGCGGAGGGCTTAGGGGCCGGTGGCTTGCACACTGCTAAGCCCTCCAGCAGTGAGGCCTCTCGTAGAGGGGAGGGGAGGGCAAGTGCAGGGCTCCTCCAGCGGTTGCTTGGCCGCCCAGACTCAGCACCGCACGGAGAGCGCAAGGCTTCCCAGGGCCCCTGGCTGTGGTCTGCAGCCCCACACAGCCGGAGGCTGACTCCGTGAGCGCCCAGAAGGTGCCTGACAGACGTCATGTCCCTAGCGCTCTCCTCCCCAGCAGAGACGTGTGCAGGTGGTGGGGCCTGCCCCTGCGTGTCTGGGCTCCCGCCGGCAGCCCCAGCTCCAGGGAAGCAGCCCCTGAGCCAAGCCCTGTAGGAGGCGCGGGGCGCCCCCGCCTGGAAGCCTAGTGCACAGCAGGCGGGAAGCGAGCCTCCTCGGGAGAAGAGGAGGCAGCCCAGCTGCGTGTGTCTGCACTCACTCCTTGGGCGGAGCCCAGTGAGCCTCCAGGACGGCAGAGCTCCAGCTCTGCTCAGAGGCCCGATCTGGCAGAGTTGCTGGCGTGAGGCTGCTCTGCCCTGGGCGAGCCTTGCCCAGATTGCCTCACTGCTAGGCTTTCTGCCCGAGAAGCAGCAGGCTGCGCCAGACAGGCAGACGCTCCTGGCGCCTTCCTGGCCTCAGCTCCACTCCTGCCTTGCCTTTGCACCTAGTCCCCAGGCGTCGTTGCGGAGGGCTTAGGGGCCGGTGGGTTGCACGCTGCCAAGCCCTCCAGCCGTGAGAGCTCTGTCATAGGGAAGGGAATGGCAAGTGCAGGGCTCCTCCAGCGCTCGCTTGGCCGCCCAGACTCAGCACAGCACGGAGAGCCCCAGGCTCCCAGGGCCCCTGGCTGTGGTCTGCAGCCCCACACAGCCGGAGGCTGACTCCGCGAGCGCCCAGAAGGTGCCTGACAGACGTCATTTCCCTAGTGCTCTCCCCACCAGCAGAGACGTGGGCAGGTGGATGGGGCCTGCCCCTGCGTGTCTGGGCTGCCGCCCACAGCCTCCGCTCAGGGGAAGCAGCCCCTGTGCCAAGACCTGCAGGAGGCGCGGGGCGTCCCTGCCTGGAAGCCAAGTGCACAGTCCGCTTGGAAGCGAGCCTCCTTGGGAAGAGTCGAGGGAGCCAAGCCCCGTGCAGCTGCAATCCCTGCTTGGGCCGAGCCGAGCGTGCCTCCAGTACGGCAGAGCTCCAGCTCTGCTCAGAGGCCGGATCTAGTCAAGTGCCTTGCGCGAGGCTGCTCTGCCCTGGGCGAGACTTGCCCAGGCTTGCCTCGCTGCTAGGCTTGCTGCCCAGGAAGGAGCAGGCTGTGCGATGCTGGGAGAGGCCACTGGCGCCTTCCTGGCCTCAGCTGCACTCCTGCCTTGCCTTTGCATCTAGGCCCCGGGCGTCCGTGGGGAAGGCTTAGGAGCCGGTGGCTTGCACACTGCCAAGCCCTCCGGCAGTGAGGCCTCTCTTCGAGGGGAGGGGAGGGCAAGTGCAGGGCTCCTCCAGCGGGTGCTTGGCCGCCCAGACTCAGCGCCGCACGGAGCGCACAAGGCTCCCAGGTCCCCTGGCTGTGGTCTGCAGACCCACACACCCGGAGGCTGACTCCGTGGGCGCCCAGAAGGTGCCTGACAGACGTCATGTCCCTAGCGCTCTCCTCCCCAGCAGAGACGTGTGCAGGTGGTGGGGCCTGCCCCTGCGTGTCTGGGCTCCCGCCGGCAGCCCCAGCTCCAGGGAAGCAGCCCCTGAGCCAAGCCCTGTAGGAGGCGCGGGGCGCCCCCGCCTGGAAGCCTAGTGCACAGCAGGCGGGAAGCGAGCCTCCTCGGGAGAAGAGGAGGCAGCCCAGCTGCGTGCATCTGCACTCACTCCTTGGGCGGAGCCCAGTGAGCCTCCAGGACGGCAGAGCTCCAGCTCTGCTCAGAGGCCCGATCTGGCAGAGTTGCTGGCGTGAGGCTGCTCTGCCCTGGGCGAGCCTTGCCCAGATTGCCTCACTGCTAGGCTTTCTGCCCGGGAAGGAGCAGGCTGCGCGAGACAGGCAGACGCTCCTGGCGCCTTCCTGGCCTCAGCTCCACTCCTGCCTTGTCTTTGCACCTAGTCCCCAGGCGTCCTTGAGGAGGGCTTAGGGGCCGGTGGGTTGCACGCTGCCAAGCCCTCCAGCCGTGAGAGCTCTGTCATAGGGAAGGGAATGGCAAGTGCAGGGCTCCTCCAGCGGTCGCTTGGCCGCCCAGACTCAGCACAGCACGGAGAGCACCAGGCTTCCCAGGGCCCCTGGCTGTGGTCTGCAGCCCCACACACCCGGAGGCTGACTCCATGAGGGCCCAGAAGGTGCCTGACAGACGTCATGTCCCTAGCGCTCTCCTCCCCAGCAGAGACGTGTTCAGGTGGTGGGGCCTGCCCCTGCGTGTCTGGGCTCCCGCCGGCAGCCCCAGCTCCAGGGAAGCAGCCCCTGTGCCAAGCCCTGTAGGAGGCGCGGGGCGCCCCCGCCTGGAAGCCTAGTGCACAGCACGCCGGAAGCGAGCCTCCTCGGGAGAAGAGGAGACAGCCCAGCTGCATGCCTCTGCACTCACTCCTTGGGCGGAGCCCAGTGAGTCTCCAGGACGGCAGAGCTCCAGCTCTGCTCAGAGGCCGGATCTAGTCAAGTGCCTTGTGCGAGGCTGCTCTGCCCTGGGCGAGACTTGCCCAGGCTTGCCTCGCTGCTAGGCTTGCTGCCCAGGAAGGAGCAGGCTGTGCGATGCTGGGAGAGGCCACTGGCGCCTTCCTGGCCTCAGCTCCACTCCTGCCTTGCCTTTGCATCTAGGCCCCGGGCGTCCTTGGGGAATGCTTAGGAGCAGGTGGCTTGCACACTGCCAAGCCCTCCAGCAGTGAGGCATCTCGTAGAGGGGAGGGGAGGGCAAGTGCAGGGCTCCACCAGCGATTGCTTGGCCGCCCAGACTCAGCGCCGCACGGAGAGCACAAGGTTCCCAGGTCCCCTGGCTGTGGTCTGCAGCCCCACAGTCCTGGAGGCTTACTCCGTGGGCGCCCAGAAGGTGCCTGACAGACGTCATGTCCCTCGCGCTCTGCTCCCCAGCAGAGACGTGTGCAGGTGGTGGGGCCTGCCCCTGCGTGTCTGGGCTCCCGCCGGCAGCCCCAGCTCCAGGGAAGCAGCCCCTGAGCCAAGACCTGTAGGAGGCGCGGGGCGCCCCCGCCTGGAAGCCTAGTGCACAGCATGCGGGAAGCGAGCCTCCTCCGGAGAAGAGGGGGCAGCCCAGCTGCATGCGTCTGCAATCACTCCATGGGCGGAGCCCAGTGAGCCTCCAGGACGGCAGAGCTCCAGCTCTGCTCAGAGGCCCGATCTGGCAGAGTTGCTGGCGTGAGGCTGCTCTGCCCTGGGCGAGCCTTGCCCAGATTGCCTCACTGCTAGGCTTTCTGCCCGGGAAGGAGCAGGCTGCGCCAGACAGGCAGACGCTCCTGGTGCCTTCCTGGCCTCAGCTCCACTCCTGCCTTGCCTTTGCACCTAGTCCACAGGCGTCCTTGCGGAGGGCTTAGGGGCCGGTGGGTTGCACGCTGCCAAGCCCTCCAGCCGTGAGATCTCTGTCATAGGGAAGGGAATGGCAAGTGCAGGGCTCCTCCAGCGCTCGCTTGCCCGCCCAGACTCAGCACAGCACGGAGAGCCCCAGGCTCCCAGGGCCCCTGGCTGTGGTCTGCAGCCCCACACAGCCGGAGGCTGACTCCGCGAGCGCCCAGAAGGTGCCTGACAGACGTCATTTCCCTAGTGCTCTCCCCACCAGCAGAGACGTGGGCAGGTGGTTGGGGCCTGCCCCTGTGTGTCTGGGCTGCCGCCCACAGCCTCCGCTCAGGGGAAGCAGCCCCTGTGCCAAGACCTGCAGGAGGCGCGGGGCGTCCCTGCCTGGAAGCCAAGTGCACAGTCCGCTTGGAAGCGAGCCTCCTTGGGAAGAGTCGAGGGAGCCAAGCCGCGTGCAGCTGCAATCCCTGCTTGGGCCGAGCCGAGCGTGCCTCCAGTACGGCAGAGCTCCAGCTCTGCTCAGAGGCCGGATCTAGTCAAGTGCCTTGCGCGAGGCTGCTCTGCCCTGGGCGAGACTTGCCCAGGCTTGCCTCGCTGCTAGGCTTGCTGCCCAGGAAGGAGCAGGCTGTGCGATGCTGGGAGAGGCCACTGTCGCCTTCCTGGCCTCAGCTGCACTCCTGCCTTGCCTTTGCATCTAGGCCCCGGGCGTCCGTGGGGAAGGCTTAGGAGCCGGTGGCTTGCACACTGCCAAGCCCTCCGGCAGTGAGGCCTCTCTTCGAGGGGAGGGGAGGGCAAGTGCAGGGCTCCTCCAGCGGGTGCTTGGCCGCCCAGACTCAGCGCCGCACGGAGCGCACAAGGCTCCCAGGTCCCCTGGCTGTGGTCTGCAGACCCACACACCCGGAGGCTGACTCCTTGGGCTCCCAGAAGGTGCCTGACAGACGTCATGTCCCTAGCGCTCTCCTCCCCAGCAGAGACGTGTGCAGGTGGTGGGGCCTGCCCCTGCGTGTCTGGGCTCCCGCCGGCAGCCCCAGCTCCAGGGAAGCAGCCCCTGAGCCAAGCCCTGTAGGAGGCGCGGGGCGCCCCCGCCTGGAAGCCTAGTGCACAGCAGGCGGGAAGCGAGCCTCCTCGGGAGAAGAGGAGGCAGCCCAGCTGCGTGTGTCTGCACTCACTCCTTGGGCGGAGCCCAGTGAGCCTCTAGGACGGCAGAGCTCCAGCTCTGCTCAGAGGCCCGGTCTGGCAGAGTTGCTGGCGTGAGGCTGCTCTGCCCTGGGCGAGCCTTGCCCAGACTTGCCTCGCTGCTGGGCTTCCTGCCCGGGAAGGAGCAGGCTGCGCCAGACAGGCAGACGCTCCTGGCGCCTTCCTGGCCTCAGCTCCACTCCTGCCTTGCCTTTGCACCTAGTCCCCAGGCGTCCTTGCGGAGGGCTTAGGGGCCGGTGGCTTGCACACTGCTAAGCCCTCCAGCAGTGAGGCCTCTCGTAGAGGGGAGGGGAGGGCAAGTGCAGGGCTCCTCCAGCGGTTGCTTGGCCGCCCAGACTCAGCACCGCACGGAGAGCACAAGGCTTCCCAGGGCCCCTGGCTGTGGTCTGCAGCCCCACACAGCCGGAGGCTGACTCCGTGAGCGCCCAGAAGGTGCCTGACAGACGTCATTTCCCTAGTGCTCTCCCCACCAGCAGAGACGTGGGAAGGTGGTTGGGGCCTGCCCCTGCGTGTCTGGGCTGCCGCCCACAGCCTCCGCTCATGGGAAGCAGCCCCTGTGCCAAGACCTGCAGGAGGCGCGGGGCGTCCCTGCCTGGAAGCCAAGTGCACAGTCCGCTTGGAAGCGAGCCTCCTTGGGAAGAGTCGAGGGAGCCAAGCCGCGTGCAGCTGCAATCCCTGCTTGGGCCGAGCCGAGTGTGCCTCCAGTACGGCAGAGCTCCAGCTCTGCTCAGAGGCCGGATCTAGTCAAGTGCCTTGCGCGAGGCTGCTCTGCCCTGGGCGAGACTTGCCCAGGCTTGCCTCGCTGCTAGGCTTGCTGCCCAGGAAGGAGCAGGCTGTGCGATGCTGGGAGAGGCCACTGGCGCCTTCCTGGCCTCAGCTCCACTCCTGCCTTGCCTTTGCATCTAGGCCCCGGGCGTCCGTGGGGAAGGCTTAGGAGCCGGTGGCTTGCACACTGCCAAGCCCTCCGGCAGTGAGGCCTCTCTTCGAGGGGAGGGGAGGTCAAGTGCAGGGCTCCTCCAGCGGGTGCTTGGCCGCCCAGACTCAGCGCAGCACGGAGAGCACAAGGCTCCCAGGTCCCCTGGCTGTGGTCTGCAGCCCCACACACCCGGAGGCTGACTCCGTGGGCGCCCAGAAGGTGCCTGACAGACGTCATGTCCCTAGCGCTCTCCTCCCCAGCAGAGACGTGTGCAGGTGGTGGGGCCTGCCCCTGCGTGTCTGGGCTCCCGCCGGCAGCCCCAGCTCCAGGGAAGCAGCCCCTGAGCCAAGCCCTGTAGGAGGCGCGGGGCGCCCCCGCCTGGAAGCCTAGTGCACAGCAGGCGGGAAGCGAGCCTCCTCGGGAGAAGAGGAGGCAGCCCAGCTGCGTGTGTCTGCACTCACTCCTTGGGCGGAGCCCAGTGAGCCTCCAGGACGGCAGAGCTCCAGCTCTGCTCAGAGGCCCGATCTGGCAGAGTTGCTGGCGTGAGGCTGCTCTGCCCTGGGCGAGCCTTGCCCAGATTGCCTCACTGCTAGGCTTTCTGCCCGGGAAGGAGCAGGCTGCGCCAGACAGGCAGACGCTCCTGGCGCCTTCCTGGCCTCAGCTCCACTCCTGCCTTGCCTTTGCACCTAGTCCCCAGGCGTCCTTGCGGAGGGCTTAGGGGCCGGTGGGTTGCACGCTGCCAAGCCCTCCAGCCGTGAGAGCTCTGTCATAGGGAAGGGAATGGCAAGTGCAGGGCTCCTCCAGCGCTCGCTTGGCCGCCCAGACTCAGCACAGCACGGAGAGCCCCAGGCTCCCAGGGCCCCTGGCTGTGGTCTGCAGCCCCACACAGCCGGAGGCTGACTCCGCGAGCGCCCAGAAGGTGCCTGACAGACGTCATTTCCCTAGTGCTCTCCCCACCAGCAGAGACGTGGGCAGGTGGTTGGGGCCTGCCCCTGCGTGTCTGGGCTGCCGCCCACAGCCTCCGCTCAGGGGAAGCAGCCCCTGTGCCAAGACCTGCAGGAGGCGCGGGGCGTCCCTGCCTGGAAGCCAAGTGCACAGTCCGCTTGGAAGCGAGCCTCCTTGGGAAGAGTCGAGGGAGCCAAGCCCCGTGCAGCTGCAATCCCTGCTTGGGCCGAGCCGAGCGTGCCTCCAGTACGGCAGAGCTCCAGCTCTGCTCAGAGGCCGGATCTAGTCAAGTGCCTTGCGCGAGGCTGCTCTGCCCTGGGCGAGACTTGCCCAGGCTTGCCTCGCTGCTAGGCTTGCTGCCCAGGAAGGAGCAGGCTGTGCGATGCTGGGAGAGGCCACTGGCGCCTTCCTGGCCTCAGCTCCACTCCTGCCTTGCCTTTGCATCTAGGCCCCGGGCGTCCGTGGGGAAGGCTTAGGAGCTGGTGGCTTTCACACTGCCAAGCCCTCCGGCAGTGAGGCCTCTCTTCGAGGGGAGGGGAGGGCAAGTGCAGGGCTCCTCCAGCGGGTGCTTGGCCGCCCAGACTCAGCGCCACACGGAGCGCACAAGGCTCCCAGGTCCCCTGGCTGTGGTCTGCAGCCCCACACACCCGGAGGCTGACTCCGTGGGCGCCCAGAAGGTGCCTGACAGACGTCATGTCCCTAGCGCTCTCCTCCCCAGCAGAGACGTGTGCAGGTGGTGGGGCCTGCCCCTGCGTGTCTGGGCTCCCGCCGGCAGCCCCAGCTCCAGGGAAGCAGCCCCTGAGCCAAGCCCTGTAGGAGGCGCGGGGCGCCCCCGCCTGGAAGCCTAGTGCACAGCAGGCGGGAAGCGAGCCTCCTCGGGAGAAGAGGAGGCAGCCCAGCTGCGTGTGTCTGCACTCACTCCTTGGGCGGAGCCCAGTGAGCCTCTAGGACGGCAGAGCTCCAGCTCTGCTCAGAGGCCCGGTCTGGCAGAGTTGCTGGCGTGAGGCTGCTCTGCCCTGGGCGAGCCTTGCCCAGACTTGCCTCGCTGCTGGGCTTCCTGCCCGGGAAGGAGCAGGCTGCGCCAGACAGGCAGACGCTCCTGGCGCCTTCCTGGCCTCAGCTCCACTCCTGCCTTGCCTTTGCACCTAGTCCCCAGGCGTCCTTGCGGAGGGCTTAGGGGCCGGTGGCTTGCACACTGCTAAGCCCTCCAGCAGTGAGGCCTCTCGTAGAGGGGAGGGGAGGGCAAGTGCAGGGCTCCTCCAGCGGTTGCTTGGCCGCCCAGACTCAGCACCGCACGGAGAGCACAAGGCTTCCCAGGGCCCCTGGCTGTGGTCTGCAGCCCCACACAGCCGGAGGCTGACTCCGTGAGCGCCCAGAAGGTGCCTGACAGACGTCATTTTCCTAGTGCTCTCCCCACCAGCAGAGACGTGGGCAGGTGGTTGGGGCCTGCCCCTGCGTGTCTGGGCTGCCGCCCACAGCCTCCGCTCAGGGGAAGCAGCCCCTGTGCCAAGACCTGCAGGAGGCGCGGGGCGTCCCTGCCTGGAAGCCAAGTGCACAGTCCGCTTGGAAGTGAGCCTCGTTGGGAAGAGTCGAGGGAGCCAAGCCGCGTGCAGCTGCAATCCCTGCTTGGGCCGAGCCGAGTGTGCCTCCAGTACGGCAGAGCTCCAGCTCTGCTCAGAGGCCGGATCTAGTCAAGTGCCTTGCGCGAGGCTGCTCTGCCCTGGGCGAGACTTGCCCAGGCTTGCCTCGCTGCTAGGCTTGCTGCCCAGGAAGGAGCAGGCTGTGCGATGCTGGGAGAGGCCACTGGCGCCTTCCTGGCCTCAGCTGCACTCCTGCCTTGCCTTTGCATCTAGGCCCCGGGCGTCCGTGGGGAAGGCTTAGGAGCCGGTGGCTTGCACACTGCCAAGCCCTCCGGCAGTGAGGCCTCTCTTCGAGGGGAGGGGAGGTCAAGTGCAGGGCTCCTCCAGCGGGTGCTTGGCCGCCCAGACTCAGCGCCGCACGGAGCGCACAAGGCTCCCAGGTCCCTTGGCTGTGGTCTGCAGACCCACACACCCGGAGGCTGACTCCGTGGGCGCCCAGAAGGTGCCTGACAGACGTCATGTCCCTAGCGCTCTCCTCCCCAGCAGAGACGTGTGCAGGTGGTGGGGCCTGCCCCTGCGTGTCTGGGCTCCCGCCGGCAGCCCCAGCTCCAGGGAAGCAGCCCCTGAGCCAAGCCCTGTAGGAGGCGCGGGGCGCCCCCGCCTGGAAGCCTAGTGCACAGCAGGCGGGAAGCGAGCCTCCTCCGGAGAAGAGGAGGCAGCCCAGCTGCGTGCATCTGCACTCACTCCTTGGGCGGAGCCCAGTGAGCCTCCAGGACGGCAGAGCTCCAGCTCTGCTCAGAGGCCCGATCTGGCAGAGTTGCTGGCGTGAGGCTGCTCTGCCCTGGGCGAGCCTTGCCCAGATTGCCTCACTGCTAGGCTTTCTGCCCGGGAAGGAGCAGGCTGCGCGAGACAGGCAGACGCTCCTGGCGCCTTCCTGGCCTCAGCTCCACTCCTGCCTTGTCTTTGCACCTAGTCCCCAGGCGTCCTTGAGGAGGGCTTAGGGGCCGGTGGGTTGCACGCTGCCAAGCCCTCCAGCCGTGAGAGCTCTGTCATAGGGAAGGGAATGGCAAGTGCAGGGCTCCTCCAGCGGTCGCTTGGCCGCCCAGACTCAGCACAGCACGGAGAGCCCCAGGCTTCCCAGGGCCCCTGGCTGTGGTCTGCAGCCCCACACACCCGGAGGCTGACTCCATGAGGGCCCAGAAGGTGCCTGACAGACGTCATTTCCCTAGTGCTCTCCCAACCAGCAGAGACGTGTGCAGGTGGTTGGGGCCTGCCCCTGCGTGTCTGGGCTGCCGCCCACAGCCTCCGCTCAGGGGAAGCAGCCCCTGTGCCAAGACCTGCAGGAGGCGCGGGGCGTCCCTGCCTGGAAGCCAAGTGCACAGTCCGCTTGGAAGCGAGCCTCCTTGGGAAGAGTCGAGGGAGCCAAGCCGCGTGCAGCTGCAATCCCTGCTTGGGCCGAGCCGAGTGTGCCTCCAGTACGGCAGAGCTCCAGCTCTGCTCAGAGGCCGGATCTAGTCAAGTTTCTTGCGCGAGGCTGCTCTGCCCTGGGCGAGACTTGCCCAGGCTTGCCTCGCTGCTAGGCTTGCTGCCCAGGAAGGAGCAGGCTGTGCGATGCTGGGAGAGGCCACTGGCGCCTTCCTGGCCTCAGCTCCACTCCTGCCTTGCCTTTGCATCTAGGCGCCGGGCGTCCTTGGGGAAGGCTTAGGAGCCGGAGGCTTGCACACTGCCAAGCCCTCCGGCAGTGAGGCCTCTCTTCGAGGGGAGGGGAGGGCAAGTGCAGGGCTCCTCCAGCGGGTGCTTGGCCGCCCAGACTCAGCGCCGCACGGAGAGCACAAGGCTCCCAGGTCCCCTGGCTGTGGTCTGCAGCCCCACACACCCGGAGGCTGACTCCGTGGGCGCCCAGAAGGTGCCTGACAGACGTCATGTCCCTAGCGCTCTCCTCCCCAGCAGAGACGTGTGCAGGTGGTGGGGCCTGCCCCTGCGTGTCTGGGCTCCCGCCGGCAGCCCCAGCTCCAGGGAAGCAGCCCCTGTGCCAAGCCCTGTAGGAGGCGCGGGGCGCCCCCGCCTGGAAGCCTAGTGCACAGCACGCGGGAAGCGAGCCTCCTTGGGAGAAGAGGAGACAGCCCAGCTGCGTGCCTCTGCACTCACTCCTTGGGCGGAGCCCAGTGAGTCTCCAGGACGGCAGAGCTCCAGCTCTGCTCAGAGGCCGGATCTAGTCAAGTGCCTTGTGCGAGGCTGCTCTGCCCTGGGCGAGACTTGCCCAGGCTTGCCTCGCTGCTAGGCTTGCTGCCCAGGAAGGAGCAGGCTGTGCGATGCTGGGAGAGGCCACTGGCGCCTTCCTGGCCTCAGCTCCACTCCTGCCTTGCCTTTGCATCTAGGCCCCGGGCGTCCTTGGGGAATGCTTAGGAGCAGGTGGCTTGCACACTGCCAAGCCCTCCAGCAGTGAGGCCTCTCGTAGAGGGGAGGGGAGGGCAAGTGCATGGCTCCACCAGCGATTGCTTGGCCGCCCAGACTCAGCGCCGCACGGAGAGCACAAGGTTCCCAGGTCCCCTGGCTGTGGTCTGCAGCCCCACAGTCCTGGAGGCTAACTCCGTGGGCGCCCAGAAGGTGCCTGACAGACGTCATGTCCCTAGCGCTCTGCTCCCCAGCAGAGACGTGTGCAGGTGGTGGGGCCTGCCCCTGCGTGTCTGGGCTCCCGCCGGCAGCCCCAGCTCCAGGGAAGCAGCCCCTGAGCCAAGCCCTGTAGGAGGCGCGGGGCGCCCCCGCCTGGAAGCCTAGTGCACAGCAGGCGGGAAGCGAGCCTCCTCGGGAGAAGAGGAGGCAGCCCAGCTGCGTGTGTCTGCACTCACTCCTTGGGCGGAGCCCAGTGAGCCTCTAGGACAGCAGAGCTCCAGCTCTGCTCAGAGGCCCGGTCTGGCAGAGTTGCTGGCGTGAGGCTGCTCTGCCCTGGGCGAGCCTTGCCCAGACTTGCCTCGCTGCTGGGCTTCCTGCCCGGGAAGGAGCAGGCTGCGCCAGACAGGCAGACGCTCCTGGCGCCTTCCTGGCCTCAGCTCCACTCCTGCCTTGCCTTTGCACCTAGTCCCCAGGCGTCCTTGCGGAGGGCTTAGGGGCCGGTGGCTTGCACACTGCTAAGCCCTCCAGCAGTGAGGCCTCTCGTAGAGGGGAGGGGAGGGCAAGTGCAGGGCTCCTCCAGCGGTTGCTTGGCCGCCCAGACTCAGCACCGCACGGAGAGCACAAGGCTTCCCAGGGCCCCTGGCTGTGGTCTGCAGCCCCACACAGCCGGAGGCTGACTCCGTGAGCGCCCAGAAGGTGCCTGACAGACGTCATTTCCCTAGTGCTCTCCCCACCAGCAGAGACGTGGGCAGGTGGTTGGGGCCTGCCCCTGCGTGTCTGGGCTGCCGCCCACAGCCTCCGCTCAGGGGAAGCAGCCCCTGTGCCAAGACCTGCAGGAGGCGCGGGGCGTCCCTGCCTGGAAGCCAAGTGCACAGTCCGCTTGGAAGCGAGCCTCCTTGGGAAGAGTCGAGGGAGCCAAGCCGCGTGCAGCTGCAATCCCTGCTTGGGCCGAGCCGAGTGTGCCTCCAGTACGGCAGAGCTCCAGCTCTGCTCAGAGGCCGGATCTAGTCAAGTGCCTTGCGCGAGGCTGCTCTGCCCTGGGCGAGACTTGCCCAGGCTTGCCTCGCTGCTAGGCTTGCTGCCCAGGAAGGAGCAGGCTGTGCGATGCTGGGAGAGGCCACTGGCGCCTTCCTGGCCTCAGCTCCACTCCTGCCTTGCCTTTGCATCTAGGCCCCGGGCGTCCGTGGGGAAGGCTTAGGAGCCGGTGGCTTGCACACTGCCAAGCCCTCCGGCAGTGAGGCCTCTCTTCGAGGGGAGGGGAGGGCAAGTGCAGGGCTCCTCCAGCGGGTGCTTGGCCGCCCAGACTCAGCGCCGCACGGAGAGCACAAGGCTCCCAGGTCCCCTGGCTGTGGTCTGCAGCCCCACACACCCGGAGGCTGACTCCGTGGGCGCCCAGAAGGTGCCTGACAGACGTCATGTCCCTAGCGCTCTCCTCCCCAGCAGAGACGTGTGCAGGTGGTGGGGCCTGCCCCTGCGTGTCTGGGCTCCCGCTGGCAGCCCCAGCTCCAGGGGAGCAGCCCCTGTGCCAAGCCCTGTAGGAGGCGCGGGGCGCCCCCGCCTGGAAGCCTAGTGCACAGCACGCGGGAAGCGAGCCTCCTTGGGAGAAGAGGAGACAGCCCAGCTGCGTGCCTCTGCACTCACTCCTTGGGCGGAGCCCAGTGAGTCTCCAGGACGGCAGAGCTCCAGCTCTGCTCAGAGGCCGGATCTAGTCAAGTGCCTTGGGCGAGGCTGCTCTGCCCTGGGCGAGACTTGCCCAGGCTTGCCTCGCTGCTAGGCTTGCTGCCCAGGAAGGAGCAGGCTGTGCGATGCTGGGAGAGGCCACTGGCGCCTTCCTGGCCTCAGCTCCACTCCTGCCTTGCCTTTGCATCTAGGCCCCGGGCGTCCTTGGGGAATGCTTAGGAGCAGGTGGCTTGCACACTGCCAAGCCCTCCAGCAGTGAGGCCTCTCGTAGAGGGGAGGGGAGGGCAAGTGCAGGGCTCCACCAGCGATTGCTTGGCCGCCCAGACTCAGCGCCGCACGGAGAGCACAAGGTTCCCAGGTCCCCTGGCTGTGGTCTGCAGCCCCACAGTCCTGGAGGCTAACTCCGTGGGCGCCCAGAAGGTGCCTGACAGACGTCATGTCCCTAGCGTTCTGCTCCCCAGCAGAGACGTGTGCAGGTGGTGGGGCCTGCCCCTGCGTGTCTGGGCTCCCGCCGGCAGCCCCAGCTCCAGGGAAGCAGCCCCTGAGCCAAGCCCTGTAGGAGGCGCGGGGCGCCCCCGCCTGGAAGCCTAGTGCACAGCAGGCGGGAAGCGAGCCTCCTCGGGAGAAGAGGAGGCAGCCCAGCTGCGTGTGTCTGCACTCACTCCTTGGGCGGAGCCCAGTGAGCCTCTAGGACAGCAGAGCTCCAGCTCTGCTCAGAGGCCCGGTCTGGCAGAGTTGCTGGCGTGATGCTGCTCTGCCCTGGGCGAGCCTTGCCCAGACTTGCCTCGCTGCTGGGCTTCCTGCCCGGGAAGGAGCAGGCTGCGCCAGACAGGCAGACGCTCCTGGCGCCTTCCTGGCCTCAGCTCCACTCCTGCCTTGCCTTTGCACCTAGTCCCCAGGCGTCCTTGCGGAGGGCTTAGGGGCCGGTGGCTTGCACACTGCTAAGCCCTCCAGCAGTGAGGCCTCTCGTAGAGCGGAGGGGAGGGCAAGTGCAGGGCTCCTCCAGCGGTTGCTTGGCCGCCCAGACTCAGCACCGCACGGAGAGCACAAGGCTTCCCAGGGCCCCTGGCTGTGGTCTGCAGCCCCACACAGCCGGAGGCTGACTCCGTGAGCGCCCAGAAGGTGCCTGACAGACGTCATTTCCCTAGTGCTCTCCCCACCAGCAGAGACGTGGGCAGGTGGTTGGGGCCTGCCCCTGCGTGTCTGGGCTGCCGCCCACAGCCTCCGCTCAGGGGAAGCAGCCCCTGTGCCAAGACCTGCAGGAGGCGCGGGGCGTCCCTGCCTGGAAGCCAAGTGCACAGTCCGCTTGGAAGCGAGCCTCCTTGGGAAGAGTCGAGGGAGCCAAGCCGCGTGCAGCTGCAATCCCTGCTTGGGCCGAGCCGAGTGTGCCTCCAGTACGGCAGAGCTCCAGCTCTGCTCAGAGGCCGGATCTAGTCAAGTGCCTTGCGCGAGGCTGCTCTGCCCTGGGCGAGACTTGCCCAGGCTTGCCTCGCTGCTAGGCTTGCTGCCCAGGAAGGAGCAGGCTGTGCGATGCTGGGAGAGGCCACTGGCGCCTTCCTGGCCTCAGCTCCACTCCTGCCTTGCCTTTGCATCTAGGCCCCGGGCGTCCGTGGGGAAGGCTTAGGAGCCGGTGGCTTGCACACTGCCAAGCCCTCCGGCAGTGAGGCCTCTCTTCGAGGGGAGGGGAGGTCAAGTGCAGGGCTCCTCCAGCGGGTGCTTGGCCGCCCAGACTCAGCGCAGCACGGAGAGCACAAGGCTCCCAGGTCCCCTGGCTGTGGTCTGCAGCCCCACACACCCGGAGGCTGACTCCGTGGGCGCCCAGAAGGTGCCTGACAGACGTCATGTCCCTAGCGCTCTCCTCCCCAGCAGAGACGTGTGCAGGTGGTGGGGCCTGCCCCTGCGTGTCTGGGCTCCCGCCGGCAGCCCCAGCTCCAGGGAAGCAGCCCCTGAGCCAAGCCCTGTAGGAGGCGCGGGGCGCCCCCGCCTGGAAGCCTAGTGCACAGCAGGCGGGAAGCGAGCCTCCTCGGGAGAAGAGGAGGCAGCCCAGCTGCGTGTGTCTGCACTCACTCCTTGGGCGGAGCCCAGTGAGCCTCCAGGACGGCAGAGCTCCAGCTCTGCTCAGAGGCCCGATCTGGCAGAGTTGCTGGCGTGAGGCTGCTCTGCCCTGGGCGAGCCTTGCCCAGATTGCCTCACTGCTAGGCTTTCTGCCCGGGAAGGAGCAGGCTGCGCGAGACAGGCAGACGCTCCTGGCGCCTTCCTGGCCTCAGCTCCACTCCTGCCTTGCCTTTGCACCTAGTCCCCAGGCGTCCTTGCGGAGGGCTTAGGGGCCGGTGGGTTGCACGCTGCCAAGCCCTCCAGCCGTGAGAGCTCTGTCATAGGGAAGGGAATGGCAAGTGCAGGGCTCCTCCAGCGCTCGCTTGGCCGCCCAGACTCAGCACAGCACGGAGAGCCCCAGGCTCCCAGGGCCCCTGGCTGAGGTCTGCAGCCCCACACAGCCGGAGGCTGACTCCGCGAGCGCCCAGAAGGTGCCTGACAGACGTCATTTCCCTAGTGCTCTCCCCACCAGCAGAGACGTGGGCAGGTGGTTGGGGCCTGCCCCTGCGTGTCTGGGCTGCCGCCCACAGCCTCCGCTCAGGGGAAGCAGCCCCTGTGCCAAGACCTGCAGGAGGCGCGGGGCGTCCCTGCCTGGAAGCCAAGTGCACAGTCCGCTTGGAAGCGAGCCTCCTTGGGAAGAGTCGAGGGAGCCAAGCCGCGTGCAGCTGCAATCCCTGCTTGGGCCGAGCCGAGCGTGCCTCCAGTACGGCAGAGCTCCAGCTCTGCTCAGAGGCCGGATCTAGTCAAGTGCCTTGCGCGAGGCTGCTCTGCCCTGGGCGAGACTTGCCCAGGCTTGCCTCGCTGCTAGGCTTGCTGCCCAGGAAGGAGCAGGCTGTGCGATGCTGGGAGAGGCCACTGGCGCCTTCCTGGCCTCAGCTGCACTCCTGCCTTGCCTTTGCATCTAGGCCCCGGGCGTCCGTGGGGAAGGCTTAGGAGCTGGTGGCTTGCACACTGCCAAGCCCTCCGGCAGTGAGGCCTCTCTTTGAGGGGAGGGGAGGGCAAGTGCAGGGCTCCTCCAGCGGGTGCTTGGCCGCCCAGACTCAGCGCCGCACGGAGCGCACAAGGCTCCCAGGTCCCCTGGCTGTGGTCTGCAGACCCACACACCCGGAGGCTGACTCCGTGGGCGCCCAGAAGGTGCCTGACAGACGTCATGTCCCTAGCGCTCTCCTCCCCAGCAGAGACGTGTGCAGGTGGTGGGGCCTGCCCCTGCGTGTCTGGGCTCCCGCCGGCAGCCCCAGCTCCAGGGAAGCAGCCCCTGAGCCAAGACCTGTAGGAGGCGCGGCGCGCCCCCGCCTGGAAGCCTAGTGCACAGCACGCGGGAAGCGAGCCTCCTCGGGAGAAGAGGAGACAGCCCAGCTGCGTGCGTCTGCACTCACTCCTTGGGCGGAGCCCAGTGAGCCTCCAGGACGGCAGAGCTCCAGCTCTGCTCAGAGGCCAGATCTAGTCAAGTGCCTTGTGCGAGGCTGCTCTGCCCTGGGCGAGACTTGCCCAGGCTTGCCTCGCTGCTAGGCTTGCTGCCCAGGAAGGAGCAGGCTGTGCGATGCTGGGAGAGGCCACTGGCGCCTTCCTGGCCTCAGCTCCACTCCTGCCTTGCCTTTGCATCTAGGCCCCGGGCGTCCTTGGGGAATGCTTAGGAGCAGGTGGCTTGCACACTGCCAAGCCCTCCAGCAGTGAGGCCTCTCGTAGAGGGGAGGGGAGGGCAAGTGCAGGGCTCCACCAGCGATTGCTTGGCCGCCCAGACTCAGCGCCGCACGGAGAGCACCAGGCTTCCCAGGGCCCCTGGCTGTGGTCTGCAGCCCCACACAGCCGGAGGCTGACTCCGTGAGCGCCCAGAAGGTGCCTGACAGACGTCATTTCCCTAGTGCTCTCCCCACCAGCAGAGACGTGGGCAGGTGGTTGGGGCCTGCCCCTGCGTGTCTGGGCTGCCGCCCACAGCCTCCGCTCAGGGGAAGCAGCCCCTGTGCCAAGACCTGCAGGAGGCGCGGGGCGTCCCTGCCTGGAAGCCAAGTGCACAGTCCGCTTGGAAGCGAGCCTCCTTGGGAAGAGTCGAGGGAGCCAAGCCGCGTGCAGCTGCAATCCCTGCTTGGGCCGAGCCGAGTGTGCCTCCAGTACGGCAGAGCTCCAGCTCTGCTCAGAGGCCGGATCTAGTCAAGTGCCTTTCGCGAGGCTGCTCTGCCCTGGGCGAGACTTGCCCAGGCTTGCCTCGCTGCTAGGCTTGCTGCCCAGGAAGGAGCAGGCTGTGCGATGCTGGGAGAGGCCACTGGCGCCTTCCTGGCCTCAGCTCCACTCCTGCCTTGCCTTTGCATCTAGGCCCCGGGCGTCCATGGGGAAGGCTTAGGAGCCGGTGGCTTGCACACTGCCAAGCCCTCCGGCAGTGAGGCCTCTCTTCGAGGGGAGGGGAGGTCAAGTGCAGGGCTCCTCCAGCGGGTGCTTGGCCGCCCAGACTCAGCGCAGCACGGAGAGCACAAGGCTCCCAGGTCCCCTGGCTGTGGTCTGCAGCCCCCCACACCCGGAGGCTGACTCCGTGGGCGCCCAGAAGGTGCCTGACAGACGTCATGTCCCTAGCGCTCTCCTCCCCAGCAGAGACGTGTGCAGGTGGTGGGGCCTGCCCCTGCGTGTCTGGGCTCCCGCCGGCAGCCCCAGCTCCAGGGAAGCAGCCCCTGAGCCAAGCCCTGTAGGAGGCGCGGGGCGCCCCCGCCTGGAAGCCTAGTGCACAGCAGGCGGGAAGCGAGCCTCCTCGGGAGAAGAGGAGGCAGCCCAGCTGCGTGTGTCTGCACTCACTCCTTGGGCGGAGCCCAGTGAGCCTCCAGGACGGCAGAGCTCCAGCTCTGCTCAGAGGCCCGATCTGGCAGAGTTGCTGGCGTGAGGCTGCTCTGCCCTGGGCGAGCCTTGCCCAGATTGCCTCACTGCTAGGCTTTCTGCCCGGGAAGGAGCAGGCTGCGCGAGACAGGCAGACGCTCCTGGCGCCTTCCTGGCCTCAGCTCCACTCCTGCCTTGCCTTTGCACCTAGTCCCCAGGCGTCCTTGCGGAGGGCTTAGGGGCCGGTGGGTTGCACGCTGCCAAGCCCTCCAGCCGTGAGAGCTCTGTCATAGGGAAGGGAATGGCAAGTGCAGGGCTCCTCCAGCGCTCGCTTGGCCGCCCAGACTCAGCACAGCACGGAGAGCCCCAGGCTCCCAGGGCCCCTGGCTGTGGTCTGCAGCCCCACACAGCCGGAGGCTGACTCCGCGAGCGCCCAGAAGGTGCCTGACAGACGTCATTTCCCTAGTGCTCTCCCCACCAGCAGAGACGTGGGCAGGTGGTTGGGGCCTGCCCCTGCGTGTCTGGGCTGCCGCCCACAGCCTCCGCTCAGGGGAAGCAGCCCCTGTGCCAAGACCTGCAGGAGGCGCGGGGCGTCCCTGCCTGGAAGCCAAGTGCACAGTCCGCTTGGAAGCGAGCCTCCTTGGGAAGAGTCGAGGGAGCCAAGCCGCGTGCAGCTGCAATCCCTGCTTGGGCCGAGCCGAGCGTGCCTCCAGTACGGCAGAGCTCCAGCTCTGCTCAGAGGCCGGATCTAGTCAAGTGCCTTGCGCGAGGCTGCTCTGCCCTGGGCGAGACTTGCCCAGGCTTGCCTCGCTGCTAGGCTTGCTGCCCAGGAAGGAGCAGGCTGTGCGATGCTGGGAGAGGCCACTGGCGCCTTCCTGGCCTCAGCTGCACTCCTGCCTTGCCTTTGCATCTAGGCCCCGGGCGTCCGTGGGGAAGGCTTAGGAGCTGGTGGCTTGCACACTGCCAAGCCCTCCGGCAGTGAGGCCTCTCTTCGAGGGGAGGGGAGGGCAAGTGCAGGGCTCCTCCAGCGGGTGCTTGGCCGCCCAGACTCAGCGCCGCACGGAGCGCACAAGGCTCCCAGGTCCCGTGGCTGTGGTCTGCAGCCCCACACAGCCGGAGGCTGACTCCGTGGGCGCCCAGAAGGTGCCTGACAGACGTCATGTCCCTAGCGCTCTCCTCCCCAGCAGAGACGTGTGCAGGTGGTGGGGCCTGCCCCTGCGTGTCTGGGCTCCCGCCGGCAGCCCCAGCTCCAGGGAAGCAGCCCCTGAGCCAAGACCTGTAGGAGGCGCGGCGCGCCCCCGCCTGGAAGCCTAGTGCACAGCACGCGGGAAGCGAGCCTCCTCAGGAGAAGAGGAGACAGCCCAGCTGCGTGCGTCTGCACTCACTCCTTGGGCGGAGCCCAGTGAGCCTCCAGGACGGCAGAGCTCCAGCTCTGCTCAGAGGCCGGATCTAGTCAAGTGCCTTGTGCGAGGCTGCTCTGCCCTGGGCGAGACTTGCCCAGGCTTGCCTCGCTGCTAGGCTTGCTGCCCAGGAAGGAGCAGGCTGTGCGATGCTGGGAGAGGCCACTGGCGCCTTCCTGGCCTCAGCTCCACTCCTGCCTTGCCTTTGCATCTAGGCCCCGGGCGTCCTTGGGGAATGCTTAGGAGCAGGTGGCTTGCACACTGCCAAGCCCTCCAGCAGTGAGGCCTCTCGTAGAGGGGAGGGGAGGGCAAGTGCAGGGCTCCACCAGCGATTGCTTGGCCGCCCAGACTCAGCGCCGCACGGAGAGCACAAGGTTCCCAGGTCCCCTGGCTGTGGTCTGCAGCCCCACAGTCCTGGAGGCTTACTCCGTGGGCGCCCAGAAGGTGCCTGACAGACGTCATGTCCCTCGCGCTCTGCTCCCCAGCAGAGACGTGTGCAGGTGGTGGGGCCTGCCCCTGCGTGTCTGGGCTCCCGCCGGCAGCCCCAGCTCCAGGGAAGCAGCCCCTGAGGCAAGACCTGTAGGAGGCGCGGGGCGCCCCCGCCTGGAAGCCTAGTGCACAGCATGCGGGAAGCGAGCCTCCTCCGGAGAAGAGGGGGCAGCCCAGCTGCATGCGTCTGCAATCACTCCATGGGCCGAGCCGAGTGTGCCTCCAGGACGGCAGAGCTCCAGCTCTGCTCAGAGGCCGGATCTAGTCAAGTGCCTTGCGCGAGGCTGCTCTGCCCTGGGCGAGACTTGCCCAGGCTTGCCTCGCTGCTAGGCTTGCTGCCCAGGAAGGAGCAGGCTGTGCGATGCTGGGAGAGGCCACTGGCGCCTTCCTGGCCTCAGCTCCACTCCTGCCTTGCCTTTGCATCTAGGCCCCGGGCGTCCGTGGGGAAGGCTTAGGAGCCGGTGGCTTGCACACTGCCAAGCCCTCCGGCAGTGAGGCCTCTCTTCGAGGGGAGGGGAGGTCAAGTGCAGGGCTCCTCCAGCGGGTGCTTGGCCGCCCAGACTCAGCGCAGCACGGAGAGCACAAGGCTCCCAGGTCCCCTGGCTGGGGTCTGCAGCCCCACACACCCGGAGGCTGACTCCGTGGGCGCCCAGAAGGTGCCTGACAGACGTCATGTCCCTAGCGCTCTCCTCCCCAGCAGAGACGTGTGCAGGTGGTGGGGCCTGCCCCTGCGTGTCTGGGCTCCCGCCGGCAGCCCCAGCTCCAGGGAAGCAGCCCCTGAGCCAAGCCCTGTAGGAGGCGCGGGGCGCCCCCGCCTGGAAGCCTAGTGCACAGCAGGCGGGAAGCGAGCCTCCTTGGGAGAAGAGGAGGCAGCCCAGCTGCGTGTGTCTGCACTCACTCCTTGGGCGGAGCCCAGTGAGCCTCCAGGACGGCAGAGCTCCAGCTCTGCTCAGAGGCCCGATCTGGCAGAGTTGCTGGCGTGAGGCTGCTCTGCCCTGGGCGAGCCTTGCCCAGATTGCCTCACTGCTAGGCTTTCTGCCCGGGAAGGAGCAGGCTGCGCGAGACAGGCAGACGCTCCTGGCGCCTTCCTGGCCTCAGCTCCACTCCTGCCTTGCCTTTGCACCTAGTCCCCAGGCGTCCTTGCGGAGGGCTTAGGGGCCGGTGGGTTGCACGCTGCCAAGCCCTCCAGCCGTGAGAGCTCTGTCATAGGGAAGGGAATGGCAAGTGCAGGGCTCCTCCAGCGCTCGCTTGGCCGCCCAGACTCAGCACAGCACGGAGAGCCCCAGGCTCCCAGGGCCCCTGGCTGTGGTCTGCAGCCCCACACAGCCGGAGGCTGACTCCGCGAGCGCCCAGAAGGTGCCTGACAGACGTCATTTCCCTAGTGCTCTCCCCACCAGCAGAGACGTGGGCAGGTGGTTGGGGCCTGCCCCTGCGTGTCTGGGCTGCCGCCCACAGCCTCCGCTCAGGGGAAGCAGCCCCTGTGCCAAGACCTGCAGGAGGCGCGGGGCGTCCCTGCCTGGAAGCCAAGTGCACAGTCCGCTTGGAAGCGAGCCTCCTTGGGAAGAGTCGAGGGAGCCAAGCCGCGTGCAGCTGCAATCCCTGCTTGGGCCGAGCCGAGCGTGCCTCCAGTACGGCAGAGCTCCAGCTCTGCTCAGAGGCCGGATCTAGTCAAGTGCCTTGCGCGAGGCTGCTCTGCCCTGGGCGAGACTTGCCCAGGCTTGCCTCGCTGCTAGGCTTGCTGCCCAGGAAGGAGCAGGCTGTGCGATGCTGGGAGAGGCCACTGGCGCCTTCCTGGCCTCAGCTGCACTCCTGCCTTGCCTTTGCATCTAGGCCCCGGGCGTCCGTGGGGAAGGCTTAGGAGCTGGTGGCTTGCACACTGCCAAGCCCTCCGGCAGTGAGGCCTCTCTTCGAGGGGAGGGGAGGGCAAGTGCAGGGCTCCTCCAGCGGGTGCTTGGCCGCCCAGACTCAGCGCCGCACGGAGCGCACAAGGCTCCCAGGTCCCCTGGCTGTGGTCTGCAGCCCCACACAGCCGGAGGCTGACTCCGTGGGCGCCCAGAAGGTGCCTGACAGACGTCATGTCCCTAGCGCTCTCCTCCCCAGCAGAGACGTGTGCAGGTGGTGGGGCCTGCCCCTGCGTGTCTGGGCTCCCGCCGGCAGCCCCAGCTCCAGGGAAGCAGCCCCTGAGCCAAGACCTGTAGGAGGCGCGGCGCGCCCCCGCCTGGAAGCCTAGTGCACAGCACGCGGGAAGCGAGCCTCCTCGGGAGAAGAGGAGACAGCCCAGCTGCGTGCGTCTGCACTCACTCCTTGGGCGGAGCCCAGTGAGCCTCCAGGACGGCAGAGCTCCAGCTCTGCTCAGAGGCCGGATCTAGTCAAGTGCCTTGTGCGAGGCTGCTCTGCCCTGGGCGAGACTTGCCCAGGCTTGCCTCGCTGCTAGGCTTGCTGCCCAGGAAGGAGCAGGCTGTGCGATGCTGGGAGAGGCCACTGGCGCCTTCCTGGCCTCAGCTGCACTCCTGCCTTGCCTTTGCATCTAGGCCCCGGGCGTCCTTGGGGAATGCTTAGGAGCAGGTGGCTTGCACACTGCCAAGCCCTCCAGCAGTGAGGCCTCTCGTAGAGGGGAGGGGAGGGCAAGTGCAGGGCTCCACCAGCGATTGCTTGGCCGCCCAGACTCAGCGCCGCACGGAGAGCACAAGGCTCCCAGGTCCCCTGGCTGTGGTCTGCAGCCCCACAGTCCTGGAGGCTTACTCCGTGGGCGCCCAGAAGGTGCCTGACAGACGTCATGTCCCTCGCGCTCTGCTCCCCAGCAGAGACGTGTGCAGGTGGTGGGGCCTGCCCCTGCGTGTCTGGGCTCCCGCCGGCAGCCCCAGCTCCAGGGAAGCAGCCCCTGAGCCAAGACCTGTAGGAGGCGCGGGGCGCCCCCGCCTGGAAGCCTAGTGCACAGCATGCGGGAAGCGAGCCTCCTCCGGAGAAGAGGGGGCAGCCCAGCTGCATGCGTCTGCAATCACTCCATGGGCGGAGCCCAGTGAGCCTCCAGGACGGCAGAGCTCCAGCTCTGCTCAGAGGCCCGATCTGGCAGAGTTGCTGGCGTGAGGCTGCTCTGCCCTGGGCGAGCCTTGCCCAGATTGCCTCACTGCTAGGCTTTCTGCCCGGGAAGGAGCAGGCTGCGCCAGACAGGCAGACGCTCCTGGTGCCTTCCTGGCCTCAGCTCCACTCCTGCCTTGCCTTTGAACCTAGTCCACAGGCGTCCTTGTGGAGGGCTTAGGGGCCGGTGGGTTGCACGCTGCCAAGCCCTCCAGCCGTGAGAGCTCTGTCATAGGGAAGGGAATGGCAAGTGCAGGGCTCCTCCAGCGCTCGCTTGGCCGCCCAGACTCAGCACAGCACGGAGAGCCCCAGGCTCCCAGGGCCCCTGGCTGTGGTCTGCAGCCCCACACAGCCGGAGGCTGACTCCGCGAGCGCCCAGAAGGTGCCTGACAGACGTCATTTCCCTAGTGCTCTCCCCACCAGCAGAGACGTGGGCAGGTGGTTGGGGCCTGCCCCTGCGTGTCTGGGCTGCCGCCCACAGCCTCCGCTCAGGGGAAGCAGCCCCTGTGCCAAGACCTGCAGGAGGCGCGGGGCGTCCCTGCCTGGAAGCCAAGTGCACAGTCCGCTTGGAAGCGAGCCTCCTTGGGAAGAGTCGAGGGAGCCAAGCCCCGTGCAGCTGCAATCCCTGCTTGGGCCGAGCCGAGCGTGCCTCCAGTACGGCAGAGCTCCAGCTCTGCTCAGAGGCCGGATCTAGTCAAGTGCCTTGCGCGAGGCTGCTCTGCCCTGGGCGAGACTTGCCCAGGCTTGCCTCGCTGCTAGGCTTGCTGCCCAGGAAGGAGCAGGCTGTGCGATGCTGAGAGAGGCCACTGGCGCCTTCCTGGCCTCAGCTCCACTCCTGCCTTGCCTTTGCACCTAGTCCCCAGGCGTCCTTGCGGAGGGCTTAGGGGCCGGTGGCTTGCACACTGCTAAGCCCTCCAGCAGTGAGGCCTCTGGTAGAGGGGAGGGGAGGGCAAGTGCAGGGCTCCTCCAACGGTTGCTTGGCCGCCCAGACTCAGCACCGCACGGAGAGCACAAGGCTTCCCAGGGCCCCTGGCTGTGGTCTGCAGCCCCACACAGCCGGAGGCTGACTCCGTGAGCGCCCAGAAGGTGCCTGACAGACGTCATTTCCCTAGTGCTCTCCCCACCAGCAGAGACGTGGGCAGGTGGTTGGGGCCTGCCCCTGCGTGTCTGGGCTGCCGCCCACAGCCTCCGCTCAGGGGAAGCAGCCCCTGTGCCAAGACCTGCAGGAGGCGCGGGGCGTCCCTGCCTGGAAGCCAAGTGCACAGTCCGCTTGGAAGCGAGCCTCCTTGGGAAGAGTCGAGGGAGCCAAGCCGCGTGCAGCTGCAATCCCTGCTTGGGCCGAGCCGAGTGTGCCTCCAGTACGGCAGAGCTCCAGCTCTGCTCAGAGGCCGGATCTAGTCAAGTGCCTTGCGCGAGGCTGCTCTGCCCTGGGCGAGACTTGCCCAGGCTTGCCTCGCTGCTAGGCTTGCTGCCCAGGAAGGAGCAGGCTGTGCGATGCTGGGAGAGGCCACTGGCGCCTTCCTGGCCTCAGCTCCACTCCTGCCTTGCCTTTGCATCTAGGCCCCGGGCGTCCGTGGGGAAGGCTTAGGAGCCGGTGGCTTGCACACTGCCAAGCCCTCCGGCAGTGAGGCCTCTCTTCGAGGGGAGGGGAGGTCAAGTGCAGGGCTCCTCCAGCGGGTGCTTGGCCGCCCAGACTCAGCGCAGCACGGAGAGCACAAGGCTCCCAGGTCCCCTGGCTGTGGTCTGCAGCCCCACACACCCGGAGGCTGACTCCGTGGGCGCCCAGAAGGTGCCTGACAGACGTCATGTCCCTAGCGCTCTCCTCCCCAGCAGAGACGTGTGCAGGTGGTGGGGCCTGCCCCTGCGTGTCTGGGCTCCCGCCGGCAGCCCCAGCTCCAGGGAAGCAGCCCCTGAGCCAAGCCCTGTAGGAGGCGCGGGGCGCCCCCGCCTGGAAGCCTAGTGCACAGCAGGCGGGAAGCGAGCCTCCTGGGGAGAAGAGGAGGCAGCCCAGCTGCGTGCATCTGCACTCACTCCTTGGGCGGAGCCCAGTGAGCCTCCAGGACGGCAGAGCTCCAGCTCTGCTCAGAGGCCCGATCTGGCAGAGTTGCTGGCGTGAGGCTGCTCTGCCCTGGGCGAGCCTTGCCCAGATTGCCTCACTGCTAGGCTTTCTGCCCGGGAAGGAGCAGGCTGCGCGAGACAGGCAGACGCTCCTGGCGCCTTCCTGGCCTCAGCTCCACTCCTGCCTTGTCTTTGCACCTAGTCCCCAGGCGTCCTTGCGGAGGGCTTAGGGGCCGGTGGCCTGCACACTGCTAAGCCCTCCAGCAGTGAGGCCTCTCGTAGAGGGGAGGGGAGGGCAAGTGCAGGGCTCCTCCAGCGGTTGCTTGGCCGCCCAGACTCAGCACCGCACGGAGAGCACAAGGCTTCCCAGGGCCCCTGGCTGTGGTCTGCAGCCCCACACAGCCGGAGGCTGACTCCGTGAGCGCCCAGAAGGTGCCTGACAGACGTCATTTCCCTAGTGCTCTCCCCACCAGCAGAGACGTGGGCAGGTGGTTGGGGCCTGCCCCTGCGTGTCTGGGCTGCCGCCCACAGCCTCCGCTCAGGGGAAGCAGCCCTTGTGCCAAGACCTGCAGGAGGCGCGGGGCGTCCCTGCCTGGAAGCCAAGTGCACAGTCCGCTTGGAAGCGAGCCTCCTTGGGAAGAGTCGAGGGAGCCAAGCCGCGTGCAGCTGCAATCCCTGCTTGGGCCGAGCCGAGTGTGCCTCCAGTACGGCAGAGCTCCAGCTCTGCTCAGAGGCCGGATCTAGTCAAGTGCCTTGCGCGAGGCTGCTCTGCCCTGGGCGAGACTTGCCCAGGCTTGCCTCGCTGCTAGGCTTGCTGCCCAGGAAGGAGCAGGCTGTGCGATGCTGGGAGAGGCCACTGGCGCCTTCCTGGCCTCAGCTCCACTCCTGCCTTGCCTTTGCATCTAGGCCCCGGGCGTCCGTGGGGAAGGCTTAGGAGCCGGTGGCTTGCACACTGCCAAGCCCTCCGGCAGTGAGGCCTCTCTTCGAGGGGAGGGGAGGTCAAGTGCAGGGCTACTCCAGCGGGTGCTTGGCCGCCCAGACTCAGCGCAGCACGGAGAGCACAAGGCTCCCAGGTCCCCTGGCTGTGGTCTGCAGCCCCACACACCCGGAGGCTGACTCCGTGGGCGCCCAGAAGGTGCCTGACAGACGTCATGTCCCTAGCGCTCTCCTCCCCAGCAGAGACGTGTGCAGGTGGTGGGGCCTGCCCCTGCGTGTCTGGGCTCCCGCCGGCAGCCCCAGCTCCAGGGAAGCAGCCCCTGAGCCAAGCCCTGTAGGAGGCGCGGGGCGCCCCCGCCTGGAAGCCTAGTGCACAGCAGGCGGGAAGCGAGCCTCCTCGGGAGAAGAGGAGGCAGCCCAGCTGCGTGTGTCTGCACTCACTCCTTGGGCGGAGCCCAGTGAGCCTCCAGGACGGCAGAGCTCCAGCTCTGCTCAGAGGCCCGATCTGGCAGAGTTGCTGGCGTGAGGCTGCTCTGCCCTGGGCGAGCCTTGCCCAGATTGCCTCACTGCTAGGCTTTCTGCCCGAGAAGGAGCAGGCTGCGCCAGACAGGCAGACGCTCCTGGCGCCTTCCTGGCCTCAGCTCCACTCCTGCCTTGCCTTTGCACCTAGTCCCCAGGCGTCCTTGCGGAGGGCTTAGGGGCCGGTGGGTTGCACGCTGCCAAGCCCTCCAGCCGTGAGAGCTCTGTCATAGGGAAGGGAATGGCAAGTGCAGGGCTCCTCCAGCGGTCGCTTGGCCGCCCAGACTCAGCACAGCACGGAGAGCCCCAGGCTCCCAGGGCCCCTGGCTGTGGTCTGCAGCCCCACACAGCCGGAGGCTGACTCCGCGAGCGCCCAGAAGGTGCCTGACAGACGTCATTTCCCTAGTGCTCTCCCCACCAGCAGAGACGTGGGCAGGTGGATGGGGCCTGCCCCTGCGTGTCTGGGCTGCCGCCCACAGCCTCCGCTCAGGGGAAGCAGGCCCTGTGCCAAGACCTGCAGGAGGCGCGGGGCGTCCCTGCCTGGAAGCCAAGTGCACAGTCCGCTTGGAAGCGAGCCTCCTTGGGAAGAGTCGAGGGAGCCAAGCCCCGTGCAGCTGCAATCCCTGCTTGGGCCGAGCCGAGCGTGCCTCCAGTACGGCAGAGCTCCAGCTCTGCTCAGAGGCCGGATCTAGTCAAGTGCCTTGCGCGAGGCTGCTCTGCCCTGGGCGAGACTTGCCCAGGCTTGCCTCGCTGCTAGGCTTGCTGCCCAGGAAGGAGCAGGCTGTGCGATGCTGGGAGAGGCCACTGGCGCCTTCCTGGCCTCAGCTGCACTCCTGCCTTGCCTTTGCATCTAGGCCCCGGGCGTCCGTGGGGAAGGCTTAGGAGCCGGTGGCTTGCACACTGCCAAGCCCTCCGGCAGTGAGGCCTCTCTTCGAGGGGAGGGGAGGGCAAGTGCAGGGCTCCTCCAGCGGGTGCTTGGCCGCCCAGACTCAGCACCGCACGGAGCGCACAAGGCTCCCAGGTCCCCTGGCTGTGGTCTGCAGACCCACACACCCGGAGGCTGACTCCGTGGGCGCCCAGAAGGTGCCTGACAGACGTCATGTCCCTAGCGCTCTCCTCCCCAGCAGAGACGTGTGCAGGTGGTGGGGCCTGCCCCTGCGTGTCTGGGCTCCCGCCGGCAGCCCCAGCTCCAGGGAAGCAGCCCCTGAGCCAAGCCCTGTAGGAGGCGCGGGGCGCCCCCGCCTGGAAGCCTAGTGCACAGCAGGCGGGAAGCGAGCCTCCTCGGGAGAAGAGGAGGCAGCCCAGCTGCGTGCATCTGCACTCACTCCTTGGGCGGAGCCCAGTGAGCCTCCAGGACGGCAGAGCTCCAGCTCTGCTCAGAGGCCCGATCTGGCAGAGTTGCTGGCGTGAGGCTGCTCTGCCCTGGGCGAGCCTTGCCCAGATTGCCTCACTGCTAGGCTTTCTGCCCGGGAAGGAGCAGGCTGCGCGAGACAGGCAGACGCTCCTGGCGCCTTCCTGGCCTCAGCTCCACTCCTGCCTTGTCTTTGCACCTAGTCCCCAGGCGTCCTTGAGGAGGGCTTAGGGGCCGGTGGGTTGCACGCTGCCAAGCCCTCCAGCCGTGAGAGCTCTGTCATAGGGAAGGGAATGGCAAGTGCAGGGCTCCTCCAGCGGTCGCTTGGCCGCCCAGACTCAGCACAGCACGGAGAGCCCCAGGCTTCCCAGGGCCCCTGGCTGTGGTCTGCAGCCCCACACACCCGGAGGCTGACTCCATGAGGGCCCAGAAGGTGCCTGACAGACGTCATTTCCCTAGTGCTCTCCCAACCAGCAGAGACGTGTGCAGGTGGTTGGGGCCTGCCCCTGCGTGTCTGGGCTGCCGCCCACAGCCTCCGCTCAGGGGAAGCAGCCCCTGTGCCAAGACCTGCAGGAGGCGCGGGGCGTCCCTGCCTGGAAGCCAAGTGCACAGTCCGCTTGGAAGCGAGCCTCCTTGGGAAGAGTCGAGGGAGCCAAGCCGCGTGCAGCTGCAATCCCTGCTTGGGCCGAGCCGAGTGTGCCTCCAGTACGGCAGAGCTCCAGCTCTGCTCAGAGGCCGGATCTAGTCAAGTTTCTTGCGCGAGGCTGCTCTGCCCCGGGCGAGACTTGCCCTGGCTTGCCTCGCTGCTAGGCTTGCTGCCCAGGAAGGAGGAGGCTGTGCGATGCTGGGAGAGGCCACTGGCGCCTTCCTGGCCTCAGCTCCACTCCTGCCTTGCCTTTGCATCTAGGCCCCGGGCGTCCTTGGGGAAGGCTTAGGAGCCGGAGGCTTGCACACTGCCAAGCCCTCCGGCAGTGAGGCCTCTCTTCGAGGGGAGGGGAGGGCAAGTGCAGGGCTCCTCCAGCGGGTGCTTGGCCGCCCAGACTCAGCGCCGCACGGAGAGCACAAGGCTCCCAGGTCCCCTGGCTGTGGTCTGCAGCCCCACACACCCGGAGGCTGACTCCGTGGGCGCCCAGAAGGTGCCTTACAGACGTCATGTCCCTAGCGCTCTCCTCCCCAGCAGAGACGTGTGCAGGTGGTGGGGCCTGCCCCTGCGTGTCTGGGCTCCCGCCGGCAGCCCCAGCTCCAGGGAAGCAGGCCCTGTGCCAAGCCCTGTAGGAGGCGCGGGGCGCCCCCGCCTGGAAGCCTAGTGCACAGCACGCGGGAAGCGAGCCTCCTCGGGAGAAGAGGAGACAGCCCAGCTGCGTGCCTCTGCACTCACTCCTTGGGCGGAGCCCAGTGAGTCTCCAGGACGGCAGAGCTCCAGCTCTGCTCAGAGGCCGGATCTAGTCAAGTGCCTTGGGCGAGGCTGCTCTGCCCTGGGCGAGACTTGCCCAGGCTTGCCTCGCTGCTAGGCTTGCTGCCCAGGAAGGAGCAGGCTGTGCGATGCTGGGAGAGGCCACTGGCGCCTTCCTGGCCTCAGCTCCACTCCTGCCTTGCCTTTGCATCTAGGCCCCGGGCGTCCTTGGGGAATGCTTAGGAGCAGGTGGCTTGCACACTGCCAAGCCCTCCAGCAGTGAGGCCTCTCGTAGAGGGGAGGGGAGGGCAAGTGCAGGGCTCCACCAGCGATTGCTTGGCCGCCCAGACTCAGCGCCGCACGGAGAGCACAAGGTTCCCAGGTCCCCTGGCTGTGGTCTGCAGCCCCACAGTCCTGGAGGCTAACTCCGTTGGCGCCCAGAAGGTGCCTGACAGACGTCATGTCCCTAGCGCTCTGCTCCCCAGCAGAGACGTGTGCAGGTGGTGGGGCCTGCCCCTGCGTGTCTGGGCTCCCGCCGGCAGCCCCAGCTCCAGGGAAGCAGCCCCTGAGCCAAGCCCTGTAGGAGGCGCGGGGCGCCCCCGCCTGGAAGCCTAGTGCACAGCAGGCGGGAAGCGAGCCTCCTCGGGAGAAGAGGAGGCAGCCCAGCTGCGTGTGTCTGCACTCACTCCTTGGGCGGAGCCCAGTGAGCCTCTAGGACGGCAGAGCTCCAGCTCTGCTCAGAGGCCCGGTCTGGCAGAGTTGCTGGCGTGAGGCTGCTCTGCCCTGGGCGAGCCTTGCCCAGACTTGCCTCGCTGCTGGGCTTCCTGCCCGGGAAGGAGCAGGCTGCGCCAGACAGGCAGACGCTCCTGGCGCCTTCCTGGCCTCAGCTCCACTCCTGCCTTGCCTTTGCACCTAGTCCCCAGGCGTCCTTGCGGAGGGCTTAGGGGCCGGTGGCTTGCACACTGCTAAGCCCTCCAGCAGTGAGGCCTCTCGTAGAGGGGAGGGGAGGGCAAGTGCAGGGCTCCTCCAGCGGTTGCTTGGCCGCCCAGACTCAGCACCGCACGGAGAGCACAAGGCTTCCCAGGGCCCCTGGCTGTGGTCTGCAGCCCCACACAGCCGGAGGCTGACTCCGTGAGCGCCCAGAAGGTGCCTGACAGACGTCATTTCCCTAGTGCTCTCCCCACCAGCAGAGACGTGGGCAGGTGGTTGGGGCCTGCCCCTGCGTGTCTGGGCTGCCGCCCACAGCCTCCGCTCAGGGGAAGCAGCCCCTGTGCCAAGACCTGCAGGAGGCGCGGGGCGTCCCTGCCTGGAAGCCAAGTGCACAGTCCGCTTGGAAGCGAGCCTCCTTGGGAAGAGTCGAGGGAGCCAAGCCGCGTGCAGCTGCAATCCCTGCTTGGGCCAAGCCGAGTGTGCCTCCAGTACGGCAGAGCTCCAGCTCTGCTCAGAGGCCGGATCTAGTCAAGTGCCTTGCGCGAGGCTGCTCTGCCCTGGGCGAGACTTGCCCAGGCTTGCCTCGCTGCTAGGCTTGCTGCCCAGGAAGGAGCAGGCTGTGCGATGCTGGGAGAGGCCACTGGCGCCTTCCTGGCCTCAGCTCCACTCCTGCCTTGCCTTTGCATCTAGGCCCCGGGCGTCCGTGGGGAAGGCTTAGGAGCCGGTGGCTTGCACACTGCCAAGCCCTCCGGCAGTGAGGCCTCTCTTCGAGGGGAGGGGAGGTCAAGTGCAGGGCTCCTCCAGCGGGTGCTTGGCCGCCCAGACTCAGCGCCGCACGGAGAGCACAAGGCTCGCAGGTCCCCTGGCTGTGGTCTGCAGACCCACACACCCGGAGGCTGACTCCGTGGGCGCCCAGAAGGTGCCTGACAGACGTCATGTCCCTAGCGCTCTCCTCCCCAGCAGAGACGTGTGCAGGTGGTGGGGCCTGCCCCTGCGTGTCTGGGCTCCCGCCGGCAGCCCCAGCTCCAGGGAAGCAGCCCCTGAGCCAAGACCTGTAGGAGGCGCGGCGCGCCCCCGCCTGGAAGCCTAGTGCACAGCACGCGGGAAGCGAGCCTCCTCGGGAGAAGAGGAGACAGCCCAGCTGCGTGCGTCTGCACTCACTCCTTGGGCGGAGCCCAGTGAGCCTCCAGGACGGCAGAGCTCCAGCTCTGCTCAGAGGCCGGATCTAGTCAAGTGCCTTGTGCGAGGCTGCTCTGCCCTGGGCGAGACTTGCCCAGGCTTGCCTCGCTGCTAGGCTTGCTGCCCAGGAAGGAGCAGGCTGTGCGATGCTGGGAGAGGCCACTGGCGCCTTCCTGGCCTCAGCTCCACTCCTGCCTTGCCTTTGCATCTAGGCCCCGGGCGTCCTTGGGGAATGCTTAGGAGCAGGTGGCTTGCACACTGCCAAGCCCTCCGGCAGTGAGGCCTCTCTTCGAGGGGAGGGGAGGTCAAGTGCAGGGCTCCTCCAGCGGGTGCTTGGCCGCCCAGACTCAGCGCAGCACGGAGAGCACAAGGCTCCCAGGTCCCCTGGCTGTGGTCTGCAGCCCCACACACCCGGAGGCTGACTCCGTGGGCGCCCAGAAGGTGCCTGACAGACGTCATGTCCCTAGCGCTCTCCTCCCCAGCAGAGACGTGTGCAGGTGGTGGGGCCTGCCCCTGCGTGTCTGGGCTCCCGCCGGCAGCCCCAGCTCCAGGGAAGCAGCCCCTGAGCCAAGCCCTGTAGGAGGCGCGGGGCGCCCCCGCCTGGAAGCCTAGTGCACAGCAGGCGGGAAGCGAGCCTCCTCGGGAGAAGAGGAGGCAGCCCAGCTGCGTGTGTCTGCACTCACTCCTTGGGCGGAGCCCAGTGAGCCTCCAGGACGGCAGAGCTCCAGCTCTGCTCAGAGGCCCGATCTGGCAGAGTTGCTGGCGTGAGGCTGCTCTGCCCTGGGCGAGCCTTGCCCAGATTGCCTCACTGCTAGGCTTTCTGCCCGGGAAGGAGCAGGCTGCGCCAGACAGGCAGACGCTCCTGGCGCCTTCCTGGCCTCAGCTCCACTCCTGCCTTGCCTTTGCACCTAGTCCCCAGGCGTCCTTGCGGAGGGCTTAGGGGCCGGTGGGTTGCACGCTGCCAAGCCCTCCAGCCGTGAGAGCTCTGTCATAGGGAAGGGAATGGCAAGTGCAGGGCTCCTCCAGCGCTCGCTTGGCCGCCCAGACTCAGCACAGCACGGAGAGCCCCAGGCTCCCAGGGCCCCTGGCTGTGGTCTGCAGCCCCACTCAGCCGGAGGCTGACTCCGCGAGCGCCCAGAAGGTGCCTGACAGACGTCATTTCCCTAGTGCTCTCCCCACCAGCAGAGACGTGGGCAGGTGGTTGGGGCCTGCCCCTGCGTGTCTGGGCTGCCGCCCACAGCCTCCGCTCAGGGGAAGCAGCCCCTGTGCCAAGACCTGCAGGAGGCGCGGGGCGTCCCTGCCTGGAAGCCAAGTGCACAGTCCGCTTGGAAGCGAGCCTCCTTGGGAAGAGTCGAGGGAGCCAAGCCGCGTGCAGCTGCAATCCCTGCTTGGGCCGAGCCGAGCGTGCCTCCAGTACGGCAGAGCTCCAGCTCTGCTCAGAGGCCGGATCTAGTCAAGTGCCTTGCGCGAGGCTGCTCTGCCCTGGGCGAGACTTGCCCAGGCTTGCCTCGCTGCTAGGCTTGCTGCCCAGGAAGGAGCAGGCTGTGCGATGCTGGGAGAGGCCACTGGCGCCTTCCTGGCCTCAGCTGCACTCCTGCCTTGCCTTTGCATCTAGGCCCCGGGCGTCCGTGGGGAAGGCTTAGGAGCTGGTGGCTTGCACACTGCCAAGCCCTCCGGCAGTGAGGCCTCTCTTCGAGGGGAGGGGAGGGCAAGTGCAGGGCTCCTCCAGCGGGTGCTTGGCCGCCCAGACTCAGCGCCGCACGGAGCGCACAAGGCTCCCAGGTCCCCTGGCTGTGGTCTGCAGACCCACACACCCGGAGGCTGACTCCGTGGGCGCCCAGAAGGTGCCTGACAGACGTCATGTCCCTAGCGCTCTCCTCCCCAGCAGAGACGTGTGCAGGTGGTGGGGCCTGCCCCTGCGTGTCTGGGCTCCCGCCGGCAGCCCCAGCTCCAGGGAAGCAGCCCCTGAGCCAAGACCTGTAGGAGGCGCGGCGCGCCCCCGCCTGGAAGCCTAGTGCACAGCACGCGGGAAGCGAGCCTCCTCGGGAGAAGAGGAGACAGCCCAGCTGCGTGCGTCTGCACTCACTCCTTGGGCGGAGCCCAGTGAGCCTCCAGGACGGCAGAGCTCCAGCTCTGCTCAGAGGCCGGATCTAGTCAAGTGCCTTGTGCGAGGCTGCTCTGCCCTGGGCGAGACTTGCCCAGGCTTGCCTCGCTGCTAGGCTTGCTGCCCAGGAAGGAGCAGGCTGTGCGATGCTGGGAGAGGCCACTGGCGCCTTCCTGGCCTCAGCTCCACTCCTGCCTTGCCTTTGCATCTAGGCCCCGGGCGTCCTTGGGGAATGCTTAGGAGCAGGTGGCTTGCACACTGCCAAGCCCTCCAGCAGTGAGGCCTCTCGTAGAGGGGAGGGGAGGGCAAGTGCAGGGCTCCACCAGCGATTGCTTGGCCGCCCAGACTCAGCGCCGCACGGAGAGCACAAGGTTCCCAGGTCCCCTGGCTGTGGTCTGCAGCCCCACAGTCCTGGAGGCTTACTCCGTGGGCGCCCAGAAGGTGCCTGACAGACGTCATGTCCCTCGCGCTCTGCTCCCCAGCAGAGACGTGTGCAGGTGGTGGGGCCTGCCCCTGCGTGTCTGGGCTCCCGCCGGCAGCCCCAGCTCCAGGGAAGCAGCCCCTGAGCCAAGACCTGTAGGAGGCGCGGGGCGCCCCCGCCTGGAAGCCTAGTGCACAGCATGCGGGAAGCGAGCCTCCTCCGGAGAAGAGGGGGCAGCCCAGCTGCATGCGTCTGCAATCACTCCATGGGCGGAGCCCAGTGAGCCTCCAGGACGGCAGAGCTCCAGCTCTGCTCAGAGGCCCGATCTGGCAGAGTTGCTGGCATGAGGCTGCTCTGCCCTGGGCGAGCCTTGCCCAGATTGCCTCACTGCTAGGCTTTCTGCCCGGGAAGGAGCAGGCTGCGCCAGACAGGCAGACGCTCCTGGTGCCTTCCTGGCCTCAGCTCCACTCCTGCCTTGCCTTTGCACCTAGTCCACAGGCGTCCTTGCGGAGGGCTTAGGGGCCGGTGGGTTGCACGCTGCCAAGCCCTCCAGCCGTGAGAGCTCTGTCATAGGGAAGGGAATGGCAAGTGCAGGGCTCCTCCAGCGCTCGCTTGGCCGCCCAGACTCAGCACAGCACGGAGAGCCCCAGGCTCCCAGGGCCCCTGGCTGTGGTCTGCAGCCCCACACAGCCGGAGGCTGACTCCGCGAGCGCCCAGAAGGTGCCTGACAGACGTCATTTCCCTAGTGCTCTCCCCACCAGCAGAGACGTGGGCAGGTGGTTGGGGCCTGCCCCTGCGTGTCTGGGCTGCCGCCCACAGCCTCCGCTCAGGGGAAGCAGCCCCTGTGCCAAGACCTGCAGGAGGCGCGGGGCGTCCCTGCCTGGAAGCCAAGTGCACAGTCCGCTTGGAAGCGAGCCTCCTTGGGAAGAGTCGAGGGAGCCAAGCCCCGTGCAGCTGCAATCCCTGCCTGGGCCGAGCCGAGCGTGCCTCCAGTACGGCAGAGCTCCAGCTCTGCTCAGAGGCTGGATCTAGTCAAGTGCCTTGCGCGAGGCTGCTCTGCCCTGGGCGAGACTTGCCCAGGCTTGCCTCGCTGCTAGGCTTGCTGCCCAGGAAGGAGCAGGCTGTGCGATGCTGGGAGAGGCCACTGGCGCCTTCCTGGCCTCAGCTGCACTCCTGCCTTGCCTTTGCATCTAGGCCCCGGGCGTCCGTGGGGAAGGCTTAGGAGCCGGTGGCTTGCACACTGCCATGCCCTCCGGCAGTGAGGCCTCTCGTAGAGGGGAGGGGAGGGCAAGTGCAGGGCTCCTCCAGCGGGTGCTTGGCCGCCCAGACTCAGCGCCGCACGGAGCGCACAAGGCTCCCAGGTCCCTGGCTGTGGTCTGCAGCCCCACACACCCGGAGGCTGACTCCGTGGGCGCCCAGAAGGTGCCTGACAGACGTCATGTCCCTAGCGCTCTCCTCCCCAGCAGAGACGTGTGCAGGTGGTGGGGCCTGCCCCTGCGTGTCTGGGCTCCCGCCGGCAGCCCCAGCTCCAGGGAAGCAGCCCCTGAGCCAAGCCCTGTAGGAGGCGCGGGGCGCCCCCGCCTGGAAGCCTAGTGCACAGCAGGCGGGAAGCGAGCCTCCTCGGGAGAAGAGGAGGCAGCCCAGCTGCGTGTGTCTGCACTCACTCCTTGGGCGGAGCCCAGTGAGCCTCCAGGACGGCAGAGCTCCAGCTCTGCTCAGAGGCCCGATCTGGCAGAGTTGCTGGCGTGAGGCTGCTCTGCCCTGGGCGAGCCTTGCCCAGATTGCCTCACTGCTAGGCTTTCTGCCCGGGAAGGAGCAGGCTGCGCCAGACAGGCAGACGCTCCTGGCGCCTTCCTGGCCTCAGCTCCACTCCTGCCTTGCCTTTGCACCTAGTCCCCAGGCGTCCTTGCGGAGGGCTTAGGGGCCGGTGGGTTGCACGCTGCCAAGCCCTCCAGCCGTGAGAGCTCTGTCATAGGGAAGGGAATGGCAAGTGCAGGGCTCCTCCAGCGCTCGCTTGGCCGCCCAGACTCAGCACAGCACGGAGAGCCCCAGGCTCCCAGGGCCCCTGGCTGTGGTCTGCAGCCCCACACAGCCGGAGGCTGACTCCGCGAGCGCCCAGAAGGTGCCTGACAGACGTCATTTCCCTAGTGCTCTCCCCACCAGCAGAGACGTGGGCAGGTGGTTGGGGCCTGCCCCTGCGTGTCTGGGCTGCCGCCCACAGCCTCCGCTCAGGGGAAGCAGCCCCTGTGCCAAGACCTGCAGGAGGCGCGGGGCGTCCCTGCCTGGAAGCCAAGTGCACAGTCCGCTTGGAAGCGAGCCTCCTTGGGAAGAGTCGAGGGAGCCAAGCCGCGTGCAGCTGCAATCCCTGCTTGGGCCGAGCCGAGCGTGCCTCCAGTACGGCAGAGCTCCAGCTCTGCTCAGAGGCCGGATCTAGTCAAGTGCCTTGCGCGAGGCTGCTCTGCCCTGGGCGAGACTTGCCCAGGCATGCCTCGCTGCTAGGCTTGCTGCCCAGGAAGGAGCAGGCTGTGCGATGCTGGGAGAGGCCACTGGCGCCTTCCTGGCCTCAGCTCCACTCCTGCCTTGCCTTTGCATCTAGGCCCCGGGCGTCCTTGGGGAATGCTTAGGAGCAGGTGGCTTGCACACTGCCAAGCCCTCCAGCAGTGAGGCCTCTCGTAGAGGGGAGGGGAGGGCAAGTGCAGGGCTCCACCAGCGATTGCTTGGCCGCCCAGACTCAGCGCCGCACGGAGAGCACAAGGTTCCCAGGTCCCCTGGCTGTGGTCTGCAGCCCCACAGTCCTGGAGGCTTACTCCGTGGGCGCCCAGAAGGTGCCTGACAGACGTCATGTCCCTCGCGCTCTGCTCCCCAGCAGAGACGTGTGCAGGTGGTGGGGCCTGCCCCTGCGTGTCTGGGCTCCCGCCGGCAGCCCCAGCTCCAGGGAAGCAGCCCCTGAGCCAAGACCTGTAGGAGGCGCGGGGCGCCCCCGCCTGGAAGCCTAGTGCACAGCATGCGGGAAGCAAGCCTCCTCCGGAGAAGAGGGGGCAGCCCAGCTGCATGCGTCTGCAATCACTCCATGGGCGGAGCCCAGTGAGCCTCCAGGACGGCAGAGCTCCAGCTCTGCTCAGAGGCCCGATCTGGCAGAGTTGCTGGCGTGAGGCTGCTCTGCCCTGGGCGAGCCTTGCCCAGATTGCCTCACTGCTAGGCTTTCTGCCCGGGAAGGAGCAGGCTGCGCCAGACAGGCAGACGCTCCTGGTGCCTTCCTGGCCTCAGCTCCACTCCTGCCTTGCCTTTGTACCTAGTCCACAGGCGTCCTTGCGGAGGGCTTAGGGCCCGGTGGGTTGCACGCTGCCAAGCCCTCCAGCCGTGAGAGCTCTGTCATAGGGAAGGGAATGGCAAGTGCAGGGCTCCTCCAGCGCTCGCTTGGCCGCCCAGACTCAGCACAGCACGGAGAGCCCCAGGCTCCCAGGGCCCCTGGCTGTGGTCTGCAGCCCCACACAGCCGGAGGCTGACTCCGTGAGCGCCCAGAAGGTGCCTGACAGACGTCATTTCCCTAGTGCTCTCCCCACCAGCAGAGACGTGGGCAGGTGGTTGGGGCCTGCCCCTGCGTGTCTGGGCTGCCGCCCACAGCCTCCGCTCAGGGGAAGCAGCCCCTGTGCCAAGACCTGCAGGAGGCGCGGGGCGTCCCTGCCTGGAAGCCAAGTGCACAGTCCGCTTGGAAGCGAGCCTCCTTGGGAAGAGTCGAGGGAGCCAAGCCGCGTGCAGCTGCAATCCCTGCCTGGGCCGAGCCGAGCGTGCCTCCAGTACGGCAGAGCTCCAGCTCTGCTCAGAGGCTGGATCTAGTCAAGTGCCTTGCGCGAGGCTGCTCTGCCCTGGGCGAGACTTGCCCAGGCTTGCCTCGCTGCTAGGCTTGCTGCCCAGGAAGGAGCAGGCTGTGCGATGCTGGGAGAGGCCACTGGCGCCTTCCTGGCCTCAGCTGCACTCCTGCCTTGCCTTTGCATCTAGGCCCCGGGCGTCCGTGGGGAAGGCTTAGGAGCCGGTGGCTTGCACACTGGCAAGCCCTCCGGCAGTGAGGCCTCTCTTCGAGGGGAGGGGAGGGCAAGTGCAGGGCTCCTCCAGCGGGTGCTTGGCCGCCCAGACTCAGCGCCGCACGGAGCGCACAAGGCTCCCAGGTCCCCTGGCTGTGGTCTGCAGACCCACACACCCGGAGGCTGACTCCGTGGGCGCCCAGAAGGTGCCTGACAGACGTCATGTCCCTAGCGCTCTCCTCCCCAGCAGAGACGTGTGCAGGTGGTGGGGCCTGCCCCTGCGTGTCTGGGCTCCCGCCGGCAGCCCCAGCTCCAGGGAAGCAGCCCCTGAGCCAAGCCCTGTAGGAGGCGCGGGGCGCCCCCGCCTGGAAGCCTAGTGCACAGCAGGCGGGAAGCGAGCCTCCTCGGGAGAAGAGGAGGCAGCCCAGCTGCGTGTGTCTGCACTCACTCCTTGGGCGGAGCCCAGTGAGCCTCTAGGACGGCAGAGCTCCAGCTCTGCTCAGAGGCCCGGTCTGGCAGAGTTGCTGGCGTGAGGCTGCTCTGCCCTGGGCGAGCCTTGCCCAGACTTGCCTCGCTGCTGGGCTTCCTGCCCGGGAAGGAGCAGGCTGCGCCAGACAGGCAGACGCTCCTGGCGCCTTCCTGGCCTCAGCTCCACTCCTGCCTTGCCTTTGCACCTAGTCCCCAGGCGTCCTTGCGGAGGGCTTAGGGGCCGGTGGCTTGCACACTGCTAAGCCCTCCAGCAGTGAGGCCTCTCGTAGAGGGGAGGGGAGGGCAAGTGCAGGGCTCCTCCAGCGGTTGCTTGGCCGCCCAGACTCAGCACCGCACGGAGAGCACAAGGCTTCCCAGGGCCCCTGGCTGTGGTCTGCAGCCCCACACAGCCGGAGGCTGACTCCGTGAGCGCCCAGAAGGTGCCTGACAGACGTCATTTCCCTAGTGCTCTCCCCACCAGCAGAGACGTGGGCAGGTGGTTGGGGCCTGCCCCTGCGTGTCTGGGCTGCCGCCCACAGCCTCCGCTCAGGGGAAGCAGCCCCTGTGCCAAGACCTGCAGGAGGCGCGGGGCGTCCCTGACTGGAAGCCAAGTGCACAGTCCGCTTGGAAGCGAGCCTCCTTGGGAAGAGTCGAGGGAGCCAAGCCGCGTGCAGCTGCAATCCCTGCTTGGGCCGAGCCGAGTGTGCCTCCAGTACGGCAGAGCTCCAGCTCTGCTCAGAGGCCGGATCTAGTCAAGTGCCTTGCGCGAGGCTGCTCTGCCCTGGGCGAGACTTGCCCAGGCTTGCCTCGCTGCTAGGCTTGCTGCCCAGGAAGGAGCAGGCTGTGCGATGCTGGGAGAGGCCACTGGCGCCTTCCTGGCCTCAGCTCCACTCCTGCCTTGCCTTTGCATCTAGGCCCCGGGCGTCCGTGGGGAAGGCTTAGGAGCCGGTGGCTTGCACACTGCCAAGCCCTCCGGCAGTGAGGCCTCTCTTCGAGGGGAGGGGAGGTCAAGTGCAGGGCTCCTCCAGCGGGTGCTTGGCCGCCCAGACTCAGCGCAGCACGGAGAGCACAAGGCTCCCAGGTCCCCTGGCTGTGGTCTGCAGCCCCACACACCCGGAGGCTGACTCCGTGGGCGCCCAGAAGGTGCCTGACAGACGTCATGTCCCTAGCGCTCTCCTCCCCAGCAGAGACGTGTGCAGGTGGTGGGGCCTGCCCCTGCGTGTCTGGGCTCCCGCCGGCAGCCCCAGCTCCAGGGAAGCAGCCCCTGAGCCAAGCCCTGTATGAGGCGCGGCGCGCCCCCGCCTGGAAGCCTAGTGCACAGCACGCGGGAAGCGAGCCTCCTCGGGAGAAGAGGAGACAGCCCAGCTGCGTTCGTCTGCACTCACTCCTTGGGCGGAGCCCAGTGAGCCTCCAGGACGGCAGAGCTCCAGCTCTGCTCAGAGGCCGGATCTAGTCAAGTGCCTTGTGCGAGGCTGCTCTGCCCTGGGCGAGACTTGCCCAGGCTTGCCTCGCTGCTAGGCTTGCTGCCCAGGAAGGAGCAGGCTGTGCGATGCTGGGAGAGGCCACTGGCGCCTTCCTGGCCTCAGCTCCACTCCTGCCTTGCCTTTGCATCTAGGCCCCGGGCGTCCTTGGGGAATGCTTAGGAGCAGGTGGCTTGCACACTGCCAAGCCCTCCAGCAGTGAGGCCTCTCGTAGAGGGGAGGGGAGGGCAAGTGCAGGGCTCCACCAGCGATTGCTTGGCCGCCCAGACTCAGCGCCGCACGGAGAGCACAAGGTTCCCAGGTCCCCTGGCTGTGGTCTGCAGCCCCACAGTCCTGGAGGCTTACTCCGTGGGCGCCCAGAAGGTGCCTGACAGACGTCATGTCCCTCGCGCTCTGCTCCCCAGCAGAGACGTGTGCAGGTGGTGGGGCCTGCCCCTGCGTGTCTGGGCTCCCGCCGGCAGCCCCAGCTCCAGGGAGCAGCCCCTGAGCCAAGACCTGTAGGAGGCGCGGGGCGCCCCCGCCTGGAAGCCTAGTGCACAGCATGCGGGAAGCGAGCCTCCTCCGGAGAAGAGGGGGCAGCCCAGCTGCATGCGTCTGCAATCACTCCTTGGGCGGAGCCCAGTTAGCCTCCAGGACGGCAGAGCTCCAGCTCTGCTCAGAGGCCCGATCTGGCAGAGTTGCTGGCGTGAGGCTGCTCTGCCCTGGGCGAGCCTTGCCCAGATTGCCTCACTGCTAGGCTTTCTGCCCGGGAAGGAGCAGGCTGCGCCAGACAGGCAGACGCTCCTGGTGCCTTCCTGGCCTCAGCTCCACTCCTGCCTTGCCTTTGCACCTAGTCCCCAGGCGTCCTTGCGGAGGGCTTAGGGGCCGGTGGGTTGCACGCTGCCAAGCCCTCCAGCCGTGAGAGCTCTGTCATAGGGAAGGGAAAGGCAAGTGCAGGGCTCCTCCAGCGCTCGCTTGGCCGCCCAGACTCAGCACCGCACGGAGAGCCCCAGGCTCCCAGGGCCCCTGGCTGTGGTCTGCAGCCCCACACAGCCGGAGGCTGACTCCGTGAGCGCCCAGAAGGTGCCTGACAGACGTCATTTCCCTAGTGCTCTCCCCACCAGCAGAGACGTGGGCAGGTGGTTGGGGCCTGCCCCTGCGTGTCTGGGCTGCCGCCCACAGCCTCCGCTCAGGGGAAGCAGCCCCTGTGCCAAGACCTGCAGGAGGCGCGGGGCGTCCCTGCCTGGAAGCCAAGTGCACAGTCCGCTTGGAAGCGAGCCTCCTTGGGAAGAGTCGAGGGAGCCAAGCCCCGTGCAGCTGCAATCCCTGCTTGGGCCGAGCCGAGCGTGCCTCCAGTACGGCAGAGCTCCAGCTCTGCTCAGAGGCCGGATCTAGTCAAGTGCCTTGCGCGAGGCTGCTCTGCCCTGGGCGAGACTTGCCCAGGCTTGCCTCGCTGCTAGGCTTGCTGCCCAGGAAGGAGCAGGCTGTGCGATGCTGGGAGAGGCCACTGGCGCCTTCCTGGCCTCAGCTGCACTCCTGCCTTGCCTTTGCATCTAGGCCCCGGGCGTCCGTGGGGAAGGCTTAGGAGCCGGTGGCTTGCACACTGCCAAGCCCTCCGGCAGTGAGGCCTCTCTTCGAGGGGAGGGGAGGGCAAGAGCAGGGCTCCTCCAGCGGGTGCTTGGCCGCCCAGACTCAGCGCCGCACGGAGCGCACAAGGCTCCCAGGTCCCCTGGCTGTGGTCTGCAGACCCACACACCCGGAGGCTGACTCCGTGGGCGCCCAGAAGGTGCCTGACAGACGTCATGTCCCTAGCGCTCTCCTCCCCAGCAGAGACGTGTGCAGGTGGTGGGGCCTGCCCCTGCGTGTCTGGGCTCCCGCCGGCAGCCCCAGCTCCAGGGAAGCAGCCCCTGAGCCAAGCCCTGTAGGAGGCGCGGGGCGCCCCCGCCTGGAAGCCTAGTGCACAGCAGGCGGGAAGCGAGCCTCCTCGGGAGAAGAGGAGGCAGCCCAGCTGCGTGTGTCTGCACTCACTCCTTGGGCGGAGCCCAGTGAGCCTCTAGGACGGCAGAGCTCCAGCTCTGCTCAGAGGCCCGGTCTGGCAGAGTTGCTGGCGTGAGGCTGCTCTGCCCTGGGCGAGCCTTGCCCAGACTTGCCTCGCTGCTGGGCTTCCTGCCCGGGAAGGAGCAGGCTGCGCCAGACAGGCAGACGCTCCTGGCGCCTTCCTGGCCTCAGCTCCACTCCTGCCTTGCCTTTGCACCTAGTCCCCAGGCGTCCTTGCGGAGGGCTTAGGGGCCGGTGGCTTGCACACTGCTAAGCCCTCCAGCAGTGAGGCCTCTCGTAGAGGGGAGGGGAGGGCAAGTGCAGGGCTCCTCCAGCGGTTGCTTGGCCGCCCAGACTCAGCACCGCACGGAGAGCACAAGGCTTCCCAGGGCCCCTGGCTGTGGTCTGCAGCCCCACACAGCCGGAGGCTGACTCCGTGAGCGCCCAGAAGGTGCCTGACAGACGTCATTTCCCTAGTGCTCTCCCCACCAGCAGAGACGTGGGCAGGTGGTTGGGGCCTGCCCCTGCGTGTCTGGGCTGCCGCCCACAGCCTCCGCTCAGGGGAAGCAGCCCCTGTGCCAAGACCTGCAGGAGGCGCGGGGCGTCCCTGCCTGGAAGCCAAGTGCACAGTCCGCTTGGAAGCGAGCCTCCTTGGGAAGAGTCGAGGGAGCCAAGCCGCGTGCAGCTGCAATCCCTGCTTGGGCCGAGCCGAGTGTGCCTCCAGTACGGCAGAGCTCCAGCTCTGCTCAGAGGCCGGATCTAGTCAAGTGCCTTGCGCGAGGCTGCTCTGCCCTGGGCGAGACTTGCCCAGGCTTGCCTCGCTGCTAGGCTTGCTGCCCAGGAAGGAGCAGGCTGTGCGATGCTGGGAGAGGCCACTGGCGCCTTCCTGGCCTCAGCTCCACTCCTGCCTTGCCTTTGCATCTAGGCCCCGGGCGTCCGTGGGGAAGGCTTAGGAGCCGGTGGCTTGCACACTGCCAAGCCCTCCGGCAGTGAGGCCTCTCTTCGAGGGGAGGGGAGGTCAAGTGCAGGGCTCCTCCAGCGGGTGCTTGGCCGCCCAGACTCAGCGCAGCACGGAGAGCACAAGGCTCCCAGGTCCCCTGGCTGTGGTCTGCAGCCCCACACACCCGGAGGCTGACTCCGTGGGCGCCCAGAAGGTGCCTGACAGACGTCATGTCCCTAGCGCTCTCCTCCCCAGCAGAGACGTGTGCAGGTGGTGGGGCCTGCCCCTGCGTGTCTGGGCTCCCGCCGGCAGCCCCAGCTCCAGGGAAGCAGCCCCTGAGCCAAGCCCTGTATGAGGCGCGGCGCGCCCCCGCCTGGAAGCCTAGTGCACAGCACGCGGGAAGCGAGCCTCCTCGGGAGAAGAGGAGACAGCCCAGCTGCGTGCGTCTGCACTCACTCCTTGGGCGGAGCCCAGTGAGCCTCCAGGACGGCAGAGCTCCAGCTCTGCTCAGAGGCCGGATCTAGTCAAGTGCCTTGTGCGAGGCTGCTCTGCCCTGGGCGAGACTTGCCCAGGCTTGCCTCGCTGCTAGGCTTGCTGCCCAGGAAGGAGCAGGCTGTGCGATGCTGGGAGAGGCCACTGGCGCCTTCCTGGCCTCAGCTCCACTCCTGCCTTGCCTTTGCATCTAGGCCCCGGGCGTCCTTGGGGAATGCTTAGGAGCAGGTGGCTTGCACACTGCCAAGCCCTCCAGCAGTGAGGCCTCTCGTAGAGGGGAGGGGAGGGCAAGTGCAGGGCTCCACCAGCGATTGCTTGGCCGCCCAGACTCAGCGCCGCACGGAGAGCACAAGGTTCCCAGGTCCCCTGGCTGTGGTCTGCAGCCCCACAGTCCTGGAGGCTTACTCCGTGGGCGCCCAGAAGGTGCCTGACAGACGTCATGTCCCTCGCGCTCTGCTCCCCAGCAGAGACGTGTGCAGGTGGTGGGGCCTGCCCCTGCGTGTCTGGGCTCCCGCCGGCAGCCCCAGCTCCAGGGAGCAGCCCCTGAGCCAAGACCTGTAGGAGGCGCGGGGCGCCCCCGCCTGGAAGCCTAGTGCACAGCATGCGGGAAGCGAGCCTCCTCCGGAGAAGAGGGGGCAGCCCAGCTGCATGCATCTGCAATCACTCCTTGGGCGGAGCCCAGTGAGCCTCCAGGACGGCAGAGCTCCAGCTCTGCTCAGAGGCCCGATCTGGCAGAGTTGCTGGCGTGAGGCTGCTCTGCCCTGGGCGAGCCTTGCCCAGATTGCCTCACTGCTAGGCTTTCTGCCCGGGAAGGAGCAGGCTGCGCCAGACAGGCAGACGCTCCTGGCGCCTTCCTGGCCTCAGCTCCACTCCTGCCTTGCCTTTGCACCTAGTCCCCAGGCGTCCTTGCGGAGGGCTTAGGGGCCGGTGGGTTGCACGCTGCCAAGCCCTCCAGCCGTGAGAGCTCTGTCATAGGGAAGGGAATGGCAAGTGCAGGGCTCCTCCAGCGCTCGCTTGGCCGCCCAGACTCAGCACAGCACGGAGAGCCCCAGGCTCCCAGGGCCCCTGGCTGTGGTCTGCAGCCCCACACAGCCGGAGGCTGACTCCGCGAGCGCCCAGAAGGTGCCTGACAGACGTCATTTCCCTAGTGCTCTCCCCACCAGCAGAGACGTGGGCAGGTGGTTGGGGCCTGCCCCTGCGTGTCTGGGCTGCCGCCCACAGCCTCCGCTCAGGGGAAGCAGCCCCTGTGCCAAGACCTGCAGGAGGCGCGGGGCGTCCCTGCCTGGAAGCCAAGTGCACAGTCCGCTTGGAAGCGAGCCTCCTTGGGAAGAGTCGAGGGAGCCAAGCCGCGTGCAGCTGCAATCCCTGCTTGGGCCGAGCCGAGCGTGCCTCCAGTACGGCAGAGCTCCAGCTCTGCTCAGAGGCCGGATCTAGTCAAGTGCCTTGCGCGAGGCTGCTCTGCCCTGGGCGAGACTTGCCCAGGCTTGCCTCGCTGCTAGGCTTGCTGCCCAGGAAGGAGCAGGCTGTGCGATGCTGGGAGAGGCCACTGGCGCCTTCCTGGCCTCAGCTGCACTCCTGCCTTGCCTTTGCATCTAGGCCCCGGGCGTCCGTGGGGAAGGCTTAGGAGCCGGTGGCTTGCACACTGCCAAGCCCTCCGGCAGTGAGGCCTCTCTTCGAGGGGAGGGGAGGGCAAGAGCAGGGCTCCTCCAGCGGGTGCTTGGCCGCCCAGACTCAGCGCCGCACGGAGCGCACAAGGCTCCCAGGTCCCCTGGCTGTGGTCTGCAGACCCACACACCCGGAGGCTGACTCCGTGGGCGCCCAGAAGGTGCCTGACAGACGTCATGTCCCTAGCGCTCTCCTCCCCAGCAGAGACGTGTGCAGGTGGTGGGGCCTGCCCCTGCGTGTCTGGGCTCCCGCCGGCAGCCCCAGCTCCAGGGAAGCAGCCCCTGAGCCAAGCCCTGTAGGAGGCGCGGGGCGCCCCCGCCTGGAAGCCTAGTGCACAGCAGGCGGGAAGCGAGCCTCCTCGGGAGAAGAGGAGGCAGCCCAGCTGCGTGTGTCTGCACTCACTCCTTGGGCGGAGCCCAGTGAGCCTCTAGGACGGCAGAGCTCCAGCTCTGCTCAGAGGCCCGGTCTGGCAGAGTTGCTGGCGTGAGGCTGCTCTGCCCTGGGCGAGCCTTGCCCAGACTTGCCTCGCTGCTGGGCTTCCTGCCCGGGAAGGAGCAGGCTGCGCCAGACAGGCAGACGCTCCTGGCGCCTTCCTGGCCTCAGCTCCACTCCTGCCTTGCCTTTGCACCTAGTCCCCAGGCGTCCTTGCGGAGGGCTTAGGGGCCGGTGGCTTGCACACTGCTAAGCCCTCCAGCAGTGAGGCCTCTCGTAGAGGGGAGGGGAGGGCAAGTGCAGGGCTCCTCCAGCGGTTGCTTGGCCGCCCAGACTCAGCACCGCACGGAGAGCACAAGGCTTCCCAGGGCCCCTGGCTGTGGTCTGCAGCCCCACACAGCCGGAGGCTGACTCCGTGAGCGCCCAGAAGGTGCCTGACAGACGTCATTTCCCTAGTGCTCTCCCCACCAGCAGAGACGTGGGCAGGTGGTTGGGGCCTGCCCCTGCGTGTCTGGGCTGCCGCCCACAGCCTCCGCTCAGGGGAAGCAGCCCCTGTGCCAAGACCTGCAGGAGGCGCGGGGCGTCCCTGCCTGGAAGCCAAGTGCACAGTCCGCTTGGAAGCGAGCCTCCTTGGGAAGAGTCGAGGGAGCCAAGCCCCGTGCAGCTGCAATCCCTGCTTGGGCCGAGCCGAGTGTGCCTCGAGTACGGCAGAGCTCCAGCTCTGCTCAGAGTCCGGATCTAGTCAAGTGCCTTGTGCGAGGCTGCTCTGCCCTGGGCGAGACTTGCCCAGGCTTGCCTCGCTGCTAGGCTTGCTGCCCAGGAAGGAGCAGGCTGTGCGATGCTGGGAGAGGCCACTGGCGCCTTCCTGGCCTCAGCTCCACTCCTGCCTTGCCTTTGCATCTAGGCCCCGGGCGTCCTTGGGGAAGGCTTAGGAGCCGGAGGCTTGCACACTGCCAAGCCCTCCGGCAGTGAGGCCTCTCTTCGAGGGGAGGGGAGGGCAAGTGCAGGGCTCCTCCAGCGGGTGCTTGGCCGCCCAGACTCAGCGCCGCACGGAGAGCACAAGGCTCCCAGGTCCCGTGGCTGTGGTCTGCAGCCCCACACACCCGGAGGCTGACTCCGTGGGCGCCCAGAAGGTGCCTGACAGACGTCATGTCCCTAGCGCTCTCCTCCCCAGCAGAGACGTGTGCAGGTGGTGGGGCCTGCCCCTGCGTGTCTGGGCTCCCGCCGGCAGCCCCAGCTCCAGGGAAGCAGCCCCTGTGCCAAGCCCTGTAGGAGGCGCGGGGCGCCCCCGCCTGGAAGCCTAGTGCACAGCACGCGGGAAGCGAGCCTCCTCCGGAGAAGAGGAGACAGCCCAGCTGCGTGCCTCTGCACTCACTCCTTGGGCGGAGCCCAGTGAGTCTCCAGGACGGCAGAGCTCCAGCTCTGCTCAGAGGCCGGATCTAGTCAAGTGCCTTGGGCGAGGCTGCTCTGCCCTGGGCGAGACTTGCCCAGGCTTGCCTCGCTGCTAGGCTTGCTGCCCAGGAAGGAGCAGGCTGTGCGATGCTGGGAGAGGCCACTGGCGCCTTCCTGGCCTCAGCTCCACTCCTGCCTTGCCTTTGCATCTAGGCCCCGGGCGTCCTTGGGGAATGCTTAGGAGCAGGTGGCTTGCACACTGCCAAGCCCTCCAGCAGTGAGGCCTCTCGTAGAGGGGAGGGGAGGGCAAGTGCAGGGCTCCACCAGCGATTGCTTGGCCGCCCAGACTCAGCGCCGCACGGAGAGCACAAGGTTCCCAGGTCCCCTGGCTGTGGTCTGCAGCCCCACAGTCCTGGAGGCTTACTCCGTGGGCGCCCAGAAGGTGCCTGACAGACGTCATGTCCCTAGCGCTCTGCTCCCCAGCAGAGACGTGTGCAGGTGGTGGGGCCTGCCCCTGCGTGTCTGGGCTCCCGCCGGCAGCCCCAGCTCCAGGGAAGCAGCCCCTGAGCCAAGACCTGTAGGAGGCGCGGGGCGCCCCCGCCTGGAAGCCTAGTGCACAGCATGCGGGAAGCGAGCCTCCTCCGGAGAAGAGGGGGCAGCCCAGCTGCATGCGTCTGCAATCACTCCATGGGCGGAGCCCAGTGAGCCTCCAGGACGGCAGAGCTCCAGCTCTGCTCAGAGGCCCGATCTGGCAGAGTTGCTGGCGTGAGGCTGCTCTGCCCTGGGCGAGCCTTGCCCAGATTGCCTCACTGCTAGGCTTTCTGCCCGGGAAGGAGCAGGCTGCGCCAGACAGGCAGACGCTCCTGGCGCCTTCCTGGCCTCAGCTCCACTCCTGCCTTGCCTTTGCACCTAGTCCACAGGCGTCCTTGCGGAGGGCTTAGGGGCCGGTGGGTTGCACGCTGCCAAGCCCTCCAGCCGTGAGAGCTCTGTCATAGGGAAGGGAATGGCAAGTGCAGGGCTCCTCCAGCGCTCGCTTGGCCGCCCAGACTCAGCACAGCACGGAGAGCCCCAGGCTCCCAGGGCCCCTGGCTGTGGTCTGCAGCCCCACACAGCCGGAGGCTGACTCCGTGAGCGCCCAGAAGGTGCCTGACAGACGTCATTTCCCTAGTGCTCTCCACACCAGCAGAGACGTGGGCAGGTGGTTGGGGCCTGCCCCTGCGTGTCTGGGCTGCCGCCCACAGCCTCCGCTCAGGGGAAGCAGCCCCTGTGCCAAGACCTGCAGGAGGCGCGGGGCGTCCCTGCCTGGAAGCCAAGTGCACAGTCCGCTTGGAAGCGAGCCTCCTTGGGAAGAGTCGAGGGAGCCAAGCCCCGTGCAGCTGCAATCCCTGCTTGGGCCAAGCCGAGCGTGCCTCCAGTACGGCAGAGCTCCAGCTCTGCTCAGAGGCCGGATCTAGTCAGGTGCCTTGCGCGAGGCTGCTCTGCCCTGGGCGAGACTTGCCCAGGCTTGCCTCGCTGCTAGGCTTGCTGCCCAGGAAGGAGCAGGCTGTGCGATGCTGGGAGAGGCCACTGGCGCCTTCCTGGCCTCAGCTGCACTCCTGCCTTGCCTTTGCATCTAGGCCCCGGGCGTCCGTGGGGAAGGCTTAGGAGCCGGTGGCTTGCACACTGCCAAGCCCTCCGGCAGTGAGGCCTCTCGTAGAGGGGAGGGGAGGGCAAGTGCAGGGCTCCTCCAGCGGGTGCTTGGCCGCCCAGACTCAGCGCCGCACGGAGCGCACAAGGCTCCCAGGTCCCCTGGCTGTGGTCTGCAGCCCCACACACCCGGAGGCTGACTCCGTGGGCGCCCAGAAGGTGCCTGACAGACGTCATGTCCCTAGCGCTCTCCTCCCCAGCAGAGACGTGTGCAGGTGGTGGGGCCTGCCCCTGCGTGTCTGGGCTCCCGCCGGCAGCCCCAGCTCCAGGGAAGCAGCCCCTGAGCCAAGCCCTGTAGGAGGCGCGGGGCGCCCCCGCCTGGAAGCCTAGTGCACAGCAGGCGGGAAGCGAGCCTCCTCGGGAGAAGAGGAGGCAGCCCAGCTGCGTGTGTCTGCACTCACTCCTTGCGCGGAGCCCAGTGAGCCTCTAGGACGGCAGAGCTCCAGCTCTGCTCAGAGGCCCGGTCTGGCAGAGTTGCTGGCGTGAGGCTGCTCTGCCCTGGGCGAGCCTTGCCCGGACTTGCCTCGCTGCTAGGCTTCCTGCCCGGGAAGGAGCAGGCTGCGCCAGACAGGCAGACGCTCCTGGCGCCTTCCTGGCCTCAGCTCCACTCCTGCCTTGCCTTTGCACCTAGTCCCCAGGCGTCCTTGCGGAGGGCTTAGGGGCCGGTGGCTTGCACACTGCTAAGCCCTCCAGCAGTGAGGCCTCTCGTAGAGGGGAGGGGAGGGCAAGTGCAGGGCTCCTCCAGCGGTTGCTTGGCCGCCCAGACTCAGCACCGCACGGAGAGCACAAGGCTTCCCAGGGCCCCTGGCTGTGGTCTGCAGCCCCACACAGCCGGAGGCTGACTCCGTGAGCGCCCAGAAGGTGCCTGACAGACGTCATTTCCCTAGTGCTCTCCCCACCAGCAGAGACGTGGGCAGGTGGTTGGGGCCTGCCCCTGCGTGTCTGGGCTGCCGCCCACAGCCTCCGCTCAGGGGAAGCAGCCCCTGTGCCAAGACCTGCAGGAGGCGCGGGGCGTCCCTGCCTGGAAGCCAAGTGCACAGTCCGCTTGGAAGCGAGCCTCCTTGGGAAGAGTCGAGGGAGCCAAGCCGCGTGCAGCTGCAATCCCTGCTTGGGCCGAGCCGAGTGTGCCTCCAGTACGGCAGAGCTCCAGCTCTGCTCAGAGGCCGGATCTAGTCAAGTGCCTTACGCGAGGCTGCTCTGCCCTGGGCGAGACTTGCCCAGGCTTGCCTCGCTGCTAGGCTTGCTGCCCAGGAAGGAGCAGGCTGTGCGATGCTGGGAGAGGCCACTGGCGCCTTCCTGGCCTCAGCTCCACTCCTGCCTTGCCTTTGCATCTAGGCCCCGGGCGTCCGTGGGGAAGGCTTAGGAGCCGGTGGCTTGCACACTGCCAAGCCCTCCGGCAGTGAGGCCTCTCTTCGAGGGGAGGGGAGGTCAAGTGCAGGGCTCCTCCAGCGGGTGCTTGGCCGCCCAGACTCAGCGCAGCACGGAGAGCACAAGGCTCCCAGGTCCCCTGGCTGTGGTCTGCAGCCCCACACACCCGGAGGCTGACTCCGTGGGCGCCCAGAAGGTGCCTGACAGACGTCATGTCCCTAGCGCTCTCCTCCCCAGCAGAGACGTGTGCAGGTGGTGGGGCCTGCCCCTGCGTGTCTGGGCTCCCGCCGGCAGCCCCAGCTCCAGGGAAGCAGCCCCTGAGCCAAGCCCTGTAGGAGGCGCGGGGCATCCCCGCCTGGAAGCCTAGTGCACAGCAGGCGGGAAGCGAGCCTCCTCGGGAGAAGAGGAGGCAGCCCAGCTGCGTGTGTCTGCACTCACTCCTTGGGCGGAGCCCAGTGAGCCTCCAGGACGGCAGAGCTCCAGCTCTGCTCAGAGGCCCGATCTGGCAGAGTTGCTGGCGTGAGGCTGCTCTGCCCTGGGCGAGCCTTGCCCAGATTGCCTCACTGCTAGGCTTTCTGCCCGGGAAGGAGCAGGCTGCGCCAGACAGGCAGACGCTCCTGGCGCCTTCCTGGCCTCAGCTCCACTCCTGCCTTGCCTTTGCACCTAGTCCCCAGGCGTCCTTGCGGAGGGCTTATGGGCCGGTGGGTTGCACGCTGCCAAGCCCTCCAGCCGTGAGAGCTCTGTCATAGGGAAGGGTATGGCAAGTGCAGGGCTCCTCCAGCGGTCGCTTGGCCGCCCAGACTCAGCACAGCACGGAGAGCCCCAGGCTCCCAGGGCCCCTGGCTGTGGTCTGCAGCCCCACACAGCCGGAGGCTGACTCCGTGAGCGCCCAGAAGGTGCCTGACAGACGTCATTTCCCTAGTGCTCTCCCCACCAGCAGAGACGTGGGCAGGTGGTTGGGGCCTGCCCCTGCGTGTCTGGGCTGCCGCCCACAGCCTCCGCTCAGGGGAAGCAGCCCCTGTGCCAAGACCTGCAGGAGGCGCGGGGCGTCCCTGCCTGGAAGCCAAGTGCACAGTCCGCTTGGAAGCGAGCCTCCTTGGGAAGAGTCGAGGGAGCCAAGCCGCGTGCAGCTGCAATCCCTGCTTGAGCCGAGCCGAGCGTGCCTCCAGTACGGCAGAGCTCCAGCTCTGCTCAGAGGCCGGATCTAGTCAAGTGCCTTGTGCGAGGCTGCTCTGCCCTGGGCGAGACTTGCCCAGGCTTGCCTCGCTGCTAGGCTTGCTGCCCAGGAAGGAGCAGGCTGTGCGATGCTGGGAGAGGCCACTGGCGCCTTCCTGGCCTCAGCTGCACTCCTGCCTTGCCTTTGCATCTAGGCCCCGGGCGTCCGTGGGGAAGGCTTAGGAGCTGGTGGCTTGCACACTGCCAAGCCCTCCGGCAGTGAGGCCTCTCTTCGAGGGGAGGGGAGGGCAAGTGCAGGGCTCCTCCAGCGGGTGCTTGGCCGCCCAGACTCAGCGCCGCACGGAGCGCACAAGGCTCCCAGGTCCCCTGGCTGTGGTCTGCAGCCCCACACACCCGGAGGCTGACTCCGTGGGCGCCCAGAAGGTGCCTGACAGACGTCATGTCCCTAGCGCTCTCCTCCCCAGCAGAGACGTGTGCAGGTGGTGGGGCCTGCCCCTGCGTGTCTGGGCTCCCGCCGGCAGCCCCAGCTCCAGGGAAGCAGCCCCTGAGCCAAGCCCTGTAGGAGGCGCGGGGCGCCCCCGCCTGGAAGCCTAGTGCACAGCAGGCGGGAAGCGAGCCTCCTCGGGAGAAGAGGAGACAGCCCAGCTGCGTGCGTCTGCACTCACTCCTTGGGCGGAGCCCAGTGAGCCTCCAGGACGGCAGAGCTCCAGCTCTGCTCAGAGGCCGGATCTAGTCAAGTGCCTTGTGCGAGGCTGCTCTGCCCTGGGCGAGACTTGCCCAGGCTTGCCTCGCTGCTAGGCTTGCTGCCCAGGAAGGAGCAGGCTGTGCGATGCTGGGAGAGGCCACTGGCGCCTTCCTGGCCTCAGCTCGACTCCTGCCTTGCCTTTGCATCTAGGCCCCGGGCGTCCTTGGGGAATGCTTAGGAGCAGGTGGCTTGCACACTGCTAAGCCCTCCAGCAGTGAGGCCTCTCGTAGAGGGGAGGGGAGGGCAAGTGCAGGGCTCCTCCAGCGGTTGCTTGGCCGCCCAGACTCAGCACCGCACGGAGAGCACAAGGCTTCCCAGGGCCCCTGGCTGTGGTCTGCAGCCCCACACAGCCGGAGGCTGACTCCGCGAGCGCCCAGAAGGTGCCTGACAGACGTCATTTCCCTAGTGCTCTCCCCACCAGCAGAGACGTGGGCAGGTGGTTGGGGCCTGCCCCTGCGTGTCTGGGCTGCCGCCCACAGCCTCTGCTCAGGGGAAGCAGCCCCTGTGCCAAGACCTGCAGGAGGCGCGGGGCGTCCCTGCCTGGAAGCCAAGTGCACAGTCCGCTTGGAAGCGAGCCTCCTTGGGAAGAGTCGAGGGAGCCAAGCCGCGTGCAGCTGCAATCCCTGCTTGGGCCGAGCCGAGTGTGCCTCCAGTACGGCAGAGCTCCAGCTCTGCTCAGAGGCCGGATCTAGTCAAGTGCCTTGCGCGAGGCTGCTCTGCCCTGGGCGAGACTTGCCCAGGCTTGCCTCGCTGCTAGGCTTGCTGCCCAGGAAGGAGCAGGCTGTGCGATGCTGGGAGAGGCCACTGGCGCCTTCCTGGCCTCAGCTCCACTCCTGCCTTGCCTTTGCATCTAGGCCCCGGGCGTCCGTGGGGAAGGCTTAGGAGCCGGTGGCTTGCACACTGCCAAGCCCTCCGGCAGTGAGGCCTCTCTTCGAGGGGAGGGGAGGTCAAGTGCAGGGCTCCTCCAGCGGGTGCTTGGCCGCCCAGACTCAGCGCAGCACGGAGAGCACAAGGCTCCCAGGTCCCCTGGCTGTGGTCTGCAGCCCCACACACCCGGAGGCTGACTCCGTGGGCGCCCAGAAGGTGCCTGACAGACGTCATGTCCCTAGCGCTCTCCTCCCCAGCAGAGACGTGTGCAGGTGGTGGGGCCTGCCCCTGCGTGTCTGGGCTCCCGCCGGCAGCCCCAGCTCCAGGGAAGCAGCCCCTGAGCCAAGCCCTGTAGGAGGCGCGGGGCGCCCCCGCCTGGAAGCCTAGTGCACAGCAGGCGGGAAGCGAGCCTCCTCGGGAGAAGAGGAGGCAGCCCAGCTGCGTGTGTCTGCACTCACTCCTTGGGCGGAGCCCAGTGAGCCTCCAGGACGGCAGAGCTCCAGCTCTGCTCAGAGGCCCGATCTGGCAGAGTTGCTGGCGTGAGGCTGCTCTGCCCTGGGCGAGCCTTGCCCAGATTGCCTCACTGCTAGGCTTTCTGCCCGGGAAGGAGCAGGCTGCGCCAGACAGGCAGACGCTCCTGGCGCCTTCCTGGCCTCAGCTCCACTCCTGCCTTGCCTTTGCACCTAGTCCCCAGGTGTCCTTGAGGAGGGCTTAGGGGCCGGTGGGTTGCACGCTGCCAAGCCCTCCAGCCGTGAGAGCTCTGTCATAGGGAAGGGAATGGCAAGTGCAGGGCTCCTCCAGCGGTCGCTTGGCCGCCCAGACTCAGCACCTCACGGAGAGCACCAGGCTTCCCAGGGCCCCTGGCTGTGGTCTGCAGCCCCACACACCCGGAGGCTGACTCCATGAGGGCCCAGAAGGTGCCTGACAGACGTCATTTCCCTAGTGCTCTCCCAACCAGCAGAGACGTGTGCAGGTGGTGGGGCCTGCCCCTGCGTGTCTGGGCTCCCGCCGGCAGCCCCAGCTCCAGGGAAGCAGCCCCTGAGCCAAGCCCTGTAGGAGGCGCGGGGCGCCCCCGCCTGGAAGCCTAGTGCACAGCAGGCGGGAAGCGAGCCTCCTCGGGAGAAGAGGAGGCAGCCCAGCTGCGTGTGTCTGCACTCACTCCTTGGGCGGAGCCCAGTGAGCCTCTAGGACGGCAGAGCTCCAGCTCTGCTCAGAGGCCCGGTCTGGCAGAGTTGCTGGCGTGAGGCTGCTCTGCCCTGGGCGAGCCTTGCCCAGACTTGCCTCGCTGCTGGGCTTCCTGCCCGGGAAGGAGCAGGCTGCGCCAGACAGGCAGACGCTCCTGGCGCCTTCCTGGCCTCAGCTCCACTCCTGCCTTGCCTTTGCACCTAGTCCCCAGGCGTCCTTGCGGAGGGCTTAGGGGCCGGTGGCTTGCACACTGCTAAGCCCTCCAGCAGTGAGGCCTCTCGTAGAGGGGAGGGGAGGGCAAGTGCAGGGCTCCTCCAGCGGTTGCTTGGCCGCCCAGACTCAGCACCGCATGGAGAGCACAAGGCTTCCCAGGGCCCCTGGCTGTGGTCTGCAGCCCCACACAGCCGGAGGCTGACTCCGTGAGCGCCCAGAAGGTGCCTGACAGACGTCATTTCCCTAGTGCTCTCCCCACCAGCAGAGACGTGGGCAGGTGGTTGGGGCCTGCCCCTGCGTGTCTGGGCTGCCGCCCACAGCCTCCGCTCAGGGGAAGCAGCCCCTGTGCCAAGACCTGCAGGAGGCGCGGGGCGTCCCTGCCTGGAAGCCAAGTGCACAGTCCGCTTGGAAGCGAGCCTCCTTGGGAAGAGTCGAGGGAGCCAAGCCGCGTGCAGCTGCAATCCCTGCTTGGGCCGAGCCGTGTGTGCCTCCAGTACGGCAGAGCTCCAGCTCTGCTCAGAGGCCGGATCTAGTCAAGTTTCTTGCGCGAGGCTGCTCTGCCCTGGGCGAGACTTGCCCAGGCTTGCCTCGCTGCTAGGCTTGCTGCCCAGGAAGGAGCAGGCTGTGCGATGCTGGGAGAGGCCACTGGCGCCTTCCTGGCCTCAGCTCCACTCCTGCCTTGCCTTTGCATCTAGGCCCCGGGCGTCCTTGGGGAAGGCTTAGGAGCCGGTGGCTTGCACACTGCCAAGCCCTCCGGCAGTGAGGCCTCTCTTCGAGGGGAGGGGAGGGCAAGTGCAGGGCTCCTCCAGCGGGTGCTTGGCCGCCCAGACTCAGCGCCGCACGGGGAGCACAAGGCTCCCAGGTCCCCTGGCTGTGGTCTGCAGCCCCACACACCCGGAGGCTGACTCCGTGGGCGCCCAGAAGGTGCCTGACAGACGTCATGTCCCTAGCGCTCTGCTCCCCAGCAGACACGTGTGCAGGTGGTGGGGCCTGCCCCTGCGTGTCTGGGCTCCCGCCGGCAGCCCCAGCTCCAGGGAAGCAGCCCCTGAGCCAAGCCCTGTAGGAGGCGCGGGGCGCCCCCGCCTGGAAGCCTAGTGCACAGCAGGCGGGAAGCGAGCCTCCTCGGGAGAAGAGGAGGCAGCCCAGCTGCGTGTGTCTGCACTCACTCCTTGGGCGGAGCCCAGTGAGCCTCCAGGACGGCAGAGCTCCAGCTCTGCTCAGAGGCCCGATCTGGCAGAGTTGCTGGCGTGAGGCTGCTCTGCCCTGGGCGAGCCTTGCCCAGATTGCCTCACTGCTAGGCTTTCTGCCCGGGAAGGAGCAGGCTGCGCGAGACAGGCAGACGCTCCTGGCGCCTTCCTGGCCTCAGCTCCACTCCTGCCTTGTCTTTGCACCTAGTCCCCAGGCGTCCTTGAGGAGGGCTTAGGGGCCGGTGGGTTGCACGCTGCCAAGCCCTCCAGCCGTGAGAGCTCTGTCATAGGGAAGGGAATGGCAAGTGCAGAGCTCCTCCAGCGGTCGCTTGGCCGCCCAGACTCAGCACAGCACGGAGAGCACCAGGCTTCCCAGGGCCCCTGGCTGTGGTCTGCAGCCCCATACACCCGGGGGCTGACTCCATGAGCGCCCAGAAGGTGCCTGACAGACGTCATTTCCCTAGTGCTCTCCCAACCAGCAGAGACGTGTGCAGGTGGTTGGGGCCTGCCCCTGCGTGTCTGGGCTGCCGCCCACAGCCTCCGCTCAGGGGAAGCAGCCCCTGTGCCAAGACCTGCAGGAGGCGCGGGGCGTCCCTGCCTGGAAGCCAAGTGCACAGTCCGCCTGGAAGCGAGCCTCCTTGGGAAGAGTCGAGGGAGCCAAGCCGCGTGCAGCTGCAATCCCTGCTTGGGCCGAGCCGAGCGTGCCTCCAGTACGGCAGAGCTCCAGCTCTGCTCAGAGGCCGGATCTAGTCAAGTGCCTTGCGCGAGGCTGCTCTGCCCTGGGCGAGACTTGCCCAGGCTTGCCTCGCTGCTAGGCTTGCTGCCCAGGAAGGAGCAGGCTGTGCGATGCTGGGAGAGGCCACTGGCGCCTTCCTGGCCTCAGCTGCACTCCTGCCTTGCCTTTGCATCTAGGCCCCGGGCGTCCGGGGGAAGGCTTAGGAGCCGGTGGCTTGCACACTGCCAAGCCCTCCGGCAGTGAGGCCTCTCGTAGAGGGGAGGGGAGGGCAAGTGCAGGGCTCTTCCAGCGGGTGCTTGGCCGCCCAGACTCAGCGCCGCACGGAGCGCACAAGGCTCCCAGGGCCCCTGGCTGTGGTCTGCAGCCCCACACTCCCGGAGGCTGACTCCGTGGGCGCCAGAAGGTGCCTGACAGACGTCATGTCCCTAGCTAGCGCTCTCCTCCCCAGCAGAGACGTGTGCAGGTGGTGGGGCCTGCCCCTGCGTGTCTGGGCTCCCGCCGGCAGCCCCAGCTCCAGGGAAGCAGCCCCTGAGCCAAGCCCTGTAGGAGGCGCGGGGCGCCCCCGCCTGGAAGCCTAGTGCACCGCACGCGGGAAGCGAGCCTCCTCGGGAGAAGAGGAGGCATCCCAGCTGCGTGCGTCTGCAATCACTCCTTGGGCAGAGCCCAGTGAGCCTCCAGGACGGCAGAGCTCCAGCTCTGCTCAGAGGCCCGATCTGGCAGAGTTGCTGGCGTGAGGCTGCTCTGCCCTGGGCGAGCCTTGCCCAGAGTTGCCTCGCTGCTGGGCTTCCTGCCCGGGAAGGAGCAGGCTGCGCCAGACAGGCAGACGCTCCTGGCGCCTTCCTGGCCTCAGCTCCACTCCTGCCTTGCCTTTGCACCTAGTCCCCAGGCGTCCTTGCGGAGGGCTTAGGGGCCGGTGGGTTGCACGCTGCCAAGCCCTCCAGCCGTGAGAGCTCTGTCATAGGGAAGGGAATGGCAAGTGCAGAGCTCCTCCAGCGGTCGCTTGGCCGCCCAGACTCAGCACAGCACGGAGAGCACCAGGCTTCCCAGGGCCCCTGGCTGTGGTCTGCAGCCCCACACACCCTGAGGCTGACTCCTCGAGCGCCCAGAAGGTGCCTGACAGACGTCATTTCCCTAGTGCTCTCCCCACCAGCAGAGACGTGGGCAGGTGGTTGGGGCCTGCCCCTGCGTGTCTGGGCTGCCGCCCACAGCCTCCGCTCAGGGGAAGCAGCCCCTGTGCCAAGACCTGCAGGAGGCGCGGGGCGTCCCTGCCTGGAAGCCAAGTGCACAGTCCGCTTGGAAGCGAGCCTCCTTGGGAAGAGTCGAGGGAGCCAAGCCGCGTGCAGCTGCAATCCCTGCTTGGGCCGAGCCGAGCGTGCCTCCAGTACGGCAGAGCTCCAGCTCTGCTCAGAGGCCGGTCTAGTCAAGTGCCTTGCGCGAGGCTGCTCTGCCCTGGGCGAGACTTGCCCAGGCTTGCCTCGCTGCTAGGCTTGCTGCCCAGGAAGGAGCAGGCTGTGCGATGCTGGGAGAGGCCACTGGCGCCTTCCTGGCCTCAGCTCCACTCCTGCCTTGCCTTTGCACCTAGTCCCCAGGCGTCCTTGCGTTGGGCTTAGGGGCCGGTGGGTTGCACGCTGCCAAGCCCTCCAGCCGTGAGAGCTCTGTCATAGGGAAGGGAATGGCAAGTGCAGGGCTCCTCCAGTGCTCGCTTGGCCGCCCAGACTCAGCACAGCACGGAGAGCCCCAGGCTCCCAGGGCCCCTGGCTGTGGTCTGCAGCCCCACACAGCCGGAGGCTGACTCCGCGAGCGCCCAGAAGGTGCCTGACAGACGTCATTTCCCTAGTGCTCTCCCCACCAGCAGAGACGTGGGCAGGTGGTTGGGGCCTGCCCCTGCGTGTCTGGGCTGCCGCCCACAGCCTCCGCTCAGGGGAAGCAGCCCCTGTGCCAAGACCTGCAGGAGGCGCGGGGCGTCCCTGCCTGGAAGCCAAGTGCACAGTCCGCTTGGAAGCGAGCCTCCTTGGGAAGAGTCGAGGGAGCCAAGCCGCGTGCAGCTGCAATCCCTGCTTGGGCCGAGCCGAGCGTGCCTCCAGTACGGCAGAGCTCCAGCTCTGCTCAGAGGCCGGATCTAGTCAAGTGCCTTGCGCGAGGCTGCTCTGCCCTGGGCGAGACTTGCCCAGGCTTGCCTCGCTGCTAGGCTTGCTGCCCAGGAAGGAGCAGGCTGTGCGATGCTGGGAGAGGCCACTGGCGCCTTCCTGGCCTCAGCTCCACTCCTGCCTTGCCTTTGCATCTAGGCCCCGGGCGTCCGTGGGGAAGGCTTAGGAGCCGGTGGCTTGCACACTGCCAAGCCCTCCGGCAGTGAGGCCTCTCTTCGAGGGGAGGGGAGGGCAAGTGCAGGGCTCCTCCAGCGGGTGCTTGGCCGCCCAGACTCAGCGCCGCACGGAGAGCACAAGGCTCCCAGGTCCCCTGGCTGTGGTCTGCAGCCCCACACACCCGGAGGCTGACTCCGTGGGCGCCCAGAAGGTGCCTGACAGACGTCATGTCCCTAGCGCTCTCCTCCCCAGCAGAGACGTGTGCAGGTGGTGGGGCCTGCCCCTGCGTGTCTGGGCTCCCGCCGGCAGCCCCAGCTCCAGGGAAGCAGCCCCTGAGCCAAGCCCTGTAGGAGGCGCGGGGCGCCCCCGCCTGGAAGCCTAGTGCACAGCAGGCGGGAAGCGAGCCTCCTCGGGAGAAGAGGAGGCAGCCCAGCTGCGTGCGTCTGCACTCACTCCTTGGGCGGAGCCCAGTGAGCCTCCAGGACGGCAGAGCTCCAGCTCTGCTCAGAGGCCCGATCTGGCAGAGTTGCTGGCGTGAGGCTGCTCTGCCCTGGGCGAGCCTTGCCCAGATTGCCTCACTGCTAGGCTTTCTGCCCGGGAAGGAGCAGGCTGCGCGAGACAGGCAGACGCTCCTGGCGCCTTCCTGGCCTCAGCTCCACTCCTGCCTTGTCTTTGCACCTAGTCCCCAGGCGTCCTTGAGGAGGGCTTAGGGGCCGGTGGGTTGCACGCTGCCAAGCCCTCCAGCCGTGAGAGCTCTGTCATAGGGAAGGGAATGGCAAGTGCAGGGCTCCTCCAGCGCTCGCTTGGCCGCCCAGACTCAGCACAGCACGGAGAGCACCAGGCTTCCCAGGGCCCCTGGCTGTGGTCTGCAGCCCCACACAGCCGGAGGCTGACTCCGCGAGCGCCCAGAAGGTGCCTGACAGACGTCATTTCCCTAGTGCTCTCCCCACCAGCAGAGACGTGGGCAGGTGGTTGGGGCCTGCCCCTGCGTGTCTGGGCTGCCGCCCACAGCCTCCGCTCAGGGGAAGCAGCCCCTGTGCCAAGACCTGCAGGAGGCGCGGGGCGTCCCTGCCTGGAAGCCAAGTGCACAGTCCGCTTGGAAGCGAGCCTCCTTGGGAAGAGTCGAGGGAGCCAAGCCGCGTGCAGCTGCAATCCCTGCTTGGGCCGAGCCGAGCGTGCCTCCAGTACGGCAGAGCTCCAGCTCTGCTCAGAGGCCGGATCTAGTCAAGTGCCTTGCGCGAGGCTGCTCTGCCCTGGGCGAGACTTGCCCAGGCTTGCCTCGCTGCTAGGCTTGCTGCCCAGGAAGGAGCAGGCTGTGCGATGCTGGGAGAGGCCACTGGCGCCTTCCTGGCCTCAGCTCCACTCCTGCCTTGCCTTTGCACCTAGTCCCCAGGCGTCCTTGCGGAGGGCTTAGGGGCCGGTGGGTTGCACGCTGCCAAGCCCTCCAGCCGTGAGAGCTCTGTCATAGGGAAGGGAATGGCAAGTGCAGGGCTCCTCCAGCGCTCGCTTGGCCGCCCAGACTCAGCACAGCACGGAGAGCCCCAGGCTCCCAGGGCCCCTGGCTGTGGTCTGCAGCCCCACACAGCCGGAGGCTGACTCCGCGAGCGCCCAGAAGGTGCCTGACAGACGTCATTTCCCTAGTGCTCTCCCCACCACTAGAGACGTGGGCAGGTGGTTGGGGCCTGCCCCTGCGTGTCTGGGCTGCCGCCCACAGCCTCCGCTCAGGGGAAGCAGCCCCTGTGCCAAGACCTGCAGGAGGCGCGGGGCGTCCCTGCCTGGAAGCCAAGTGCACAGTCCGCTTGGAAGCGAGCCTCCTTGGGAAGAGTCGAGGGAGCCAAGCCGCGTGCAGCTGCAATCCCTGCTTGGGCCGAGCCGAGCGTGCCTCCAGTACGGCAGAGCTCCAGCTCTGCTCAGAGGCCGGATCTAGTCAAGTGCCTTGCGCGAGGCTGCTCTGCCCTGGGCGAGACTTGCCCAGGCTTGCCTCGCTGCTAGGCTTGCTGCCCAGGAAGGAGCAGGCTGTGCGATGCTGGGAGAGGCCACTGGCGCCTTCCTGGCCTCAGCTCCACTCCTGCCTTGCCTTTGCACCTAGTCCCCAGGCGTCCTTGCGGAGGGCTTAGGGGCCGGTGGGTTGCACGCTGCCAAGCCCTCCAGCCGTGAGAGCTCTGTCATAGGGAAGGGAATGGCAAGTGCAGGGCTCCTCCAGCGCTCGCTTGGCCGCCCAGACTCAGCACAGCACGGAGAGCCCCAGGCTCCCAGGGCCCCTGGCTGTGGTCTGCAGCCCCACACAGCCGGAGGCTGACTCCGCGAGCGCCCAGAAGGTGCCTGACAGACGTCATTTCCCTAGTGCTCTCCCCACCAGCAGAGACGTGGGCAGGTGGTTGGGGCCTGCCCCTGCGTGTCTGGGCTGCCGCCCACAGCCTCCGCTCAGGGGAAGCAGCCCCTGTGCCAAGACCTGCAGGAGGCGCGGGGCGTCCCTGCCTGGAAGCCAAGTGCACAGTCCGCTTGGAAGCGAGCCTCCTTGGGAAGAGTCGAGGGAGCCAAGCCGCGTGCAGCTGCAATCCCTGCTTGGGCCGAGCCGAGCGTGCCTCCAGTACGGCAGAGCTCCAGCTCTGCTCAGAGGCCGGATCTAGTCAAGTGCCTTGCGCGAGGCTGCTCTGCCCTGGGCGAGACTTGCCCAGGCTTGCCTCGCTGCTAGGCTTGCTGCCCAGGAAGGAGCAGGCTGTGCGATGCTGGGAGAGGCCACTGGCGCCTTCCTGGCCTCAGCTCCACTCCTGCCTTGCCTTTGCATCTAGGCCCCGGGCGTCCGTGGGGAAGGCTTAGGAGCCGGTGGCTTGCACACTGCCAAGCCCTCCGGCAGTGAGGCCTCTCTTCGAGGGGAGGGGAGGGCAAGTGCAGGGCTCCTCCAGCGGGTGCTTGGCCGCCCAGACTCAGCGCCGCACGGAGAGCACAAGGCTCCCAGGTCCCCTGGCTGTGGTCTGCAGCCCCACACACCCGGAGGCTGACTCCGTGGGCGCCCAGAAGGTGCCTGACAGACGTCATGTCCCTAGCGCTCTCCTCCCCAGCAGAGACGTGTGCAGGTGGTGGGGCCTGCCCCTGCGTGTCTGGGCTCCCGCCGGCAGCCCCAGCTCCAGGGAAGCAGCCCCTGAGCCAAGCCCTGTAGGAGGCGCGGGGCGCCCCCGCCTGGAAGCCTAGTGCACAGCAGGCGGGAAGCGAGCCTCCTCGGGAGAAGAGGAGGCAGCCCAGCTGCGTGCGTCTGCACTCACTCCTTGGGCGGAGCCCAGTGAGCCTCCAGGACGGCAGAGCTCCAGCTCTGCTCAGAGGCCCGATCTGGCAGAGTTGCTGGCGTGAGGCTGCTCTGCCCTGGGCGAGCCTTGCCCAGATTGCCTCACTGCTAGGCTTTCTGCCCGGGAAGGAGCAGGCTGCGCGAGACAGGCAGACGCTCCTGGCGCCTTCCTGGCCTCAGCTCCACTCCTGCCTTGTCTTTGCACCTAGTCCCCAGGCGTCCTTGAGGAGGGCTTAGGGGCCGGTGGGTTGCACGCTGCCAAGCCCTCCAGCCGTGAGAGCTCTGTCATAGGGAAGGGAATGGCAAGTGCAGGGCTCCTCCAGCGCTCGCTTGGCCGCCCAGACTCAGCACAGCACGGAGAGCACCAGGCTTCCCAGGGCCCCTGGCTGTGGTCTGCAGCCCCACACACCCGGAGGCTGACTCCGCGAGCGCCCAGAAGGTGCCTGACAGACGTCATTTCCCTAGTGCTCTCCCCACCAGCAGAGACGTGGGCAGGTGGTTGGGGCCTGCCCCTGCGTGTCTGGGCTGCCGCCCACAGCCTCCGCTCAGGGGAAGCAGCCCCTGTGCCAAGACCTGCAGGAGGCGCGGGGCGTCCCTGCCTGGAAGCCAAGTGCACAGTCCGCTTGGAAGCGAGCCTCCTTGGGAAGAGTCGAGGGAGCCAAGCCGCGTGCAGCTGCAATCCCTGCTTGGGCCGAGCCGAGCGTGCCTCCAGTACGGCAGAGCTCCAGCTCTGCTCAGAGGCCGGATCTAGTCAAGTGCCTTGCGCGAGGCTGCTCTGCTCTGGGCGAGACTTGCCCAGGCTTGCCTCGCTGCTAGGCTTGCTGCCCAGGAAGGAGCAGGCTGTGCGATGCTGGGAGAGGCCACTGGCGCCTTCCTGGCCTCAGCTCCACTCCTGCCTTGCCTTTGCACCTAGTCCCCAGGCGTCCTTGCGGAGGGCTTAGGGGCCGGTGGGTTGCACGCTGCCAAGCCCTCCAGCCGTGAGAGCTCTGTCATAGGGAAGGGAATGGCAAGTGCAGGGCTCCTCCAGCGCTCGCTTGGCCGCCCAGACTCAGCACCGCACGGAGAGCCCCAGGCTCCCAGGGCCCCTGGCTGTGGTCTGCAGCCCCACACAGCCGGAGGCTGACTCCGCGAGCGCCCAGAAGGTGCCTGACAGACGTCATTTCCCTAGTGCTCTCCCCACCAGCAGAGACGTGGGCAGGTGGTTGGGGCCTGCCCCTGCGTGTCTGGGCTGCCGCCCACAGCCTCCGCTCAGGGGAAGCAGCCCCTGTGCCAAGACCTGCAGGAGGCGCGGGGCGTCCCTGCCTGGAAGCCAAGTGCACAGTCCGCTTGGAAGCGAGCCTCCTTGGGAAGAGTCGAGGGAGCCAAGCCGCGTGCAGCTGCAATCCCTGCTTGGGCCGAGCCGAGCGTGCCTCCAGTACGGCAGAGCTCCAGCTCTGCTCAGAGGCCGGATCTAGTCAAGTGCCTTGCGCGAGGCTGCTCTGCCCTGGGCGAGACTTGCCCAGGCTTGCCTCGCTGCTAGGCTTGCTGCCCAGGAAGGAGCAGGCTGTGCGATGCTGGGAGAGGCCACTGGCGCCTTCCTGGCCTCAGCTCCACTCCTGCCTTGCCTTTGCATCTAGGCCCCGGGCGTCCGTGGGGAAGGCTTAGGAGCCGGTGGCTTGCACACTGCCAAGCCCTCCGGCAGTGAGGCCTCTCTTCGAGGGGAGGGGAGGGCAAGTGCAGGGCTCCTCCAGCGGGTGCTTGGCCGCCCAGACTCAGCGCCGCACGGAGAGCACAAGGCTCCCAGGTCCCCTGGCTGTGGTCTGCAGCCCCACACACCCGGAGGCTGACTCCGTGGGCGCCCAGAAGGTGCCTGACAGACGTCATGTCCCTAGCGCTCTCCTCCCCAGCAGAGACGTGTGCAGGTGGTGGGGCCTGCCCCTGCGTGTCTGGGCTCCCGCCGGCAGCCCCAGCTCCAGGGAAGCAGCCCCTGAGCCAAGCCCTGTAGGAGGCGCGGGGCGCCCCCGCCTGGAAGCCTAGTGCACAGCAGGCGGGAAGCGAGCCTCCTCGGGAGAAGAGGAGGCAGCCCAGCTGCGTGCGTCTGCACTCACTCCTTGGGCGGAGCCCAGTGAGCCTCCAGGACGGCAGAGCTCCAGCTCTGCTCAGAGGCCCGATCTGGCAGAGTTGCTGGCGTGAGGCTGCTCTGCCCTGGGCGAGCCTTGCCCAGATTGCCTCACTGCTAGGCTTTCTGCCCGGGAAGGAGCAGGCTGCGCGAGACAGGCAGACGCTCCTGGCGCCTTCCTGGCCTCAGCTCCACTCCTGCCTTGTCTTTGCACCTAGTCCCCAGGCGTCCTTGAGGAGGGCTTAGGGGCCGGTGGGTTGCACGCTGCCAAGCCCTCCAGCCGTGAGAGCTCTGTCATAGGGAAGGGAATGGCAAGTGCAGGGCTCCTCCAGCGCTCGCTTGGCCGCCCAGACTCAGCACAGCACGGAGAGCACCAGGCTTCCCAGGGCCCCTGGCTGTGGTCTGCAGCCCCACACAGCCGGAGGCTGACTCCGCGAGCGCCCAGAAGGTGCCTGACAGACGTCATTTCCCTAGTGCTCTCCCCACCAGCAGAGACGTGGGCAGGTGGTTGGGGCCTGCCCCTGCGTGTCTGGGCTGCCGCCCACAGCCTCCGCTCAGGGGAAGCAGCCCCTGTGCCAAGACCTGCAGGAGGCGCGGGGCGTCCCTGCCTGGAAGCCAAGTGCACAGTCCGCTTGGAAGCGAGCCTCCTTGGGAAGAGTCGAGGGAGCCAAGCCGCGTGCAGCTGCAATCCCTGCTTGGGCCGAGCCGAGCGTGCCTCCAGTACGGCAGAGCTCCAGCTCTGCTCAGAGGCCGGATCTAGTCAAGTGCCTTGCGCGAGGCTGCTCTGCCCTGGGCGAGACTTGCCCAGGCTTGCCTCGCTGCTAGGCTTGCTGCCCAGGAAGGAGCAGGCTGTGCGATGCTGGGAGAGGCCACTGGCGCCTTCCTGGCCTCAGCTCCACTCCTGCCTTGCCTTTGCACCTAGTCCCCAGGCGTCCTTGCGGAGGGCTTAGGGGCCGGTGGGTTGCACGCTGCCAAGCCCTCCAGCCGTGAGAGCTCTGTCATAGGGAAGGGAATGGCAAGTGCAGGGCTCCTCCAGCGCTCGCTTGGCCGCCCAGACTCAGCACAGCACGGAGAGCCCCAGGCTCCCAGGGCCCCTGGCTGTGGTCTGCAGCCCCACACAGCCGGAGGCTGACTCCGCGAGCGCCCAGAAGGTGCCTGACAGACGTCATTTCCCTAGTGCTCTCGCCACCAGCAGAGACGTGGGCAGGTGGTTGGGGCCTGCCCCTGCGTGTCTGGGCTGCCGCCCACAGCCTCCGCTCAGGGGAAGCAGCCCCTGTGCCAAGACCTGCAGGAGGCGCGGGGCGTCCCTGCCTGGAAGCCAAGTGCACAGTCCGCTTGGAAGCGAGCCTCCTTGGGAAGAGTCGAGGGAGCCAAGCCGCGTGCAGCTGCAATCCCTGCTTGGGCCGAGCCGAGCGTGCCTCCAGTACGGCAGAGCTCCAGCTCTGCTCAGAGGCCGGATCTAGTCAAGTGCCTTGCGCGAGGCTGCTCTGCCCTGGGCGAGACTTGCCCAGGCTTGCCTCGCTGCTAGGCTTGCTGCCCAGGAAGGAGCAGGCTGTGCGATGCTGGGAGAGGCCACTGGCGCCTTCCTGGCCTCAGCTCCACTCCTGCCTTGCCTTTGCATCTAGGCCCCGGGCGTCCGTGGGGAAGGCTTAGGAGCCGGTGGCTTGCACACTGCCAAGCCCTCCGGCAGTGAGGCCTCTCTTCGAGGGGAGGGGAGGGCAAGTGCAGGGCTCCTCCAGCGGGTGCTTGGCCGCCCAGACTCAGCGCCGCACGGAGAGCACAAGGCTCCCAGGTCCCCTGGCTGTGGTCTGCAGCCCCACACACCCGGAGGCTGACTCCGTGGGCGCCCAGAAGGTGCCTGACAGACGTCATGTCCCTAGCGCTCTCCTCCCCAGCAGAGACGTGTGCAGGTGGTGGGGCCTGCCCCTGCGTGTCTGGGCTCCCGCCGGCAGCCCCAGCTCCAGGGAAGCAGCCCCTGAGCCAAGCCCTGTAGGAGGCGCGGGGCGCCCCCGCCTGGAAGCCTAGTGCACAGCAGGCGGGAAGCGAGCCTCCTCGGGAGAAGAGGAGGCAGCCCAGCTGCGTGCGTCTGCACTCACTCCTTGGGCGGAGCCCAGTGAGCCTCCAGGACGGCAGAGCTCCAGCTCTGCTCAGAGGCCCGATCTGGCAGAGTTGCTGGCGTGAGGCTGCTCTGCCCTGGGCGAGCCTTGCCCAGATTGCCTCACTGCTAGGCTTTCTGCCCGGGAAGGAGCAGGCTGCGCGAGACAGGCAGACGCTCCTGGCGCCTTCCTGGCCTCAGCTCCACTCCTGCCTTGTCTTTGCACCTAGTCCCCAGGCGTCCTTGAGGAGGGCTTAGGGGCCGGTGGGTTGCACGCTGCCAAGCCCTCCAGCCGTGAGAGCTCTGTCATAGGGAAGGGAATGGCAAGTGCAGGGCTCCTCCAGCGCTCGCTTGGCCGCCCAGACTCAGCACAGCACGGAGAGCACCAGGCTTCCCAGGGCCCCTGGCTGTGGTCTGCAGCCCCACACACCCGGAGGCTGACTCCGCGAGCGCCCAGAAGGTGCCTGACAGACGTCATTTCCCTAGTGCTCTCCCCACCAGCACAGACGTGGGCAGGTGGTTGGGGCCTGCCCCTGCGTGTCTGGGCTGCCGCCCACAGCCTCCGCTCAGGGGAAGCAGCCCCTGTGCCAAGACCTGCAGGAGGCGCGGGGCGTCCCTGCCTGGAAGCCAAGTGCACAGTCCGCTTGGAAGCGAGCCTCCTTGGGAAGAGTCGAGGGAGCCAAGCCGCGTGCAGCTGCAATCCCTGCTTGGGCCGAGCCGAGCGTGCCTCCAGTACGGCAGAGCTCCAGCTCTGCTCAGAGGCCGGATCTAGTCAAGTGCCTTGCGCGAGGCTGCTCTGCTCTGGGCGAGACTTGCCCAGGCTTGCCTCGCTGCTAGGCTTGCTGCCCAGGAAGGAGCAGGCTGTGCGATGCTGGGAGAGGCCACTGGCGCCTTCCTGGCCTCAGCTCCACTCCTGCCTTGCCTTTGCACCTAGTCCCCAGGCGTCCTTGCGGAGGGCTTAGGGGCCGGTGGGTTGCACGCTGCCAAGCCCTCCAGCCGTGAGAGCTCTGTCATAGGGAAGGGAATGGCAAGTGCAGGGCTCCTCCAGCGCTCGCTTGGCCGCCCAGACTCAGCACAGCACGGAGAGCCCCAGGCTCCCAGGGCCCCTGGCTGTGGTCTGCAGCCCCACACAGCCGGAGGCTGACTCCGCGAGCGCCCAGAAGGTGCCTGACAGACGTCATTTCCCTAGTGCTCTCCCCACCAGCAGAGACGTGGGCAGGTGGTTGGGGCCTGCCCCTGCGTGTCTGGGCTGCCGCCCACAGCCTCCGCTCAGGGGAAGCAGCCCCTGTGCCAAGACCTGCAGGAGGCGCGGGGCGTCCCTGCCTGGAAGCCAAGTGCACAGTCCGCTTGGAAGCGAGCCTCCTTGGGAAGAGTCGAGGGAGCCAAGCCGCGTGCAGCTGCAATCCCTGCTTGGGCCGAGCCGAGCGTGCCTCCAGTACGGCAGAGCTCCAGCTCTGCTCAGAGGCCGGATCTAGTCAAGTGCCTTGCGCGAGGCTGCTCTGCCCTGGGCGAGACTTGCCCAGGCTTGCCTCGCTGCTAGGCTTGCTGCCCAGGAAGGAGCAGGCTGTGCGATGCTGGGAGAGGCCACTGGCGCCTTCCTGGCCTCAGCTCCACTCCTGCCTTGCCTTTGCATCTAGGCCCCGGGCGTCCTTGGGGAATGCTTAGGAGCAGGTGGCTTGCACACTGCCAAGCCCTCCAGCAGTGAGGCCTCTCGTAGAGGGGAGGGGAGGGCAAGTGCAGGGCTCCACCAGCGATTGCTTGTCCGCCCAGACTCAGCGCCGCACGGAGAGCACAAGGTTCCCAGGTCCCCTGGCTGTGGTCTGCAGCCCCACAGTCCTGGAGGCTTACTCCGTGGGCGCCCAGAAGGTGCCTGACAGACGTCATGTCCCTCGCGCTCTGCTCCCCAGCAGAGACGTGTGCAGGTGGTGGGGCCTGCCCCTGCGTGTCTGGGCTCCCGCCGGCAGCCCCAGCTCCAGGGAAGCAGCCCCTGAGCCAAGACCTGTAGGAGGCGCGGGGCGCCCCCGCCTGGAAGCCTAGTGCACAGCATGCGGGAAGCGAGCCTCCTCCGGAGAAGAGGGGGCAGCCCAGCTGCATGCGTCTGCAATCACTCCATGGGCGGAGCCCAGTGAGCCTCCAGGACGGCAGAGCTCCAGCTCTGCTCAGAGGCCCGATCTGGCAGAGTTGCTGGCGTGAGGCTGCTCTGCCCTGGGCGAGCCTTGCCCAGATTGCCTCACTGCTAGGCTTTCTGCCCGGGAAGGAGCAGGCTGCGCCAGACAGGCAGACGCTCCTGGTGCCTTCCTGGCCTCAGCTCCACTCCTGCCTTGCCTTTGCACCTAGTCCACAGGCGTCCTTGCGGAGGGCTTAGGGGCCGGTGGGTTGCACGCTGCCAAGCCCTCCAGCCGTGAGAGCTCTGTCATAGGGAAGGGAATGGCAAGTGCAGGGCTCCTCCAGCGCTCGCTTGGCCGCCCAGACTCAGCACCGCACGGAGAGCCCCAGGCTCCCAGGGCCCCTGGCTGTGGTCTGCAGCCCCACACAGCCGGAGGCTGACTCCGTGAGCGCCCAGAAGGTGCCTGACAGACGTCATTTCCCTAGTGCTCTCCCCACCAGCAGAGACGTGGGCAGGTGGTTGGGGCCTGCCCCTGCGTGTCTGGGCTGCCGCCCACAGCCTCCGCTCAGGGGAAGCAGCCCCTGTGCCAAGACCTGCAGGAGGCGCGGGGCGTCCCTGCCTGGAAGCCAAGTGCACAGTCCGCTTGGAAGCGAGCCTCCTTGGGAAGAGTCGAGGGAGCCAAGCCGCGTGCAGCTGCAATCCCTGCTTGGGCCGAGCCGAGCGTGCCTCCAGTACGGCAGAGCTCCAGCTCTGCTCAGAGGCCGGATCTAGTCAAGTGCCTTGCGCGAGGCTGCTCTGCCCTGGGCGAGACTTGCCCAGGCTTGCCTCGCTGCTAGGCTTGCTGCCCAGGAAGGAGCAGGCTGTGCGATGCTGGGAGAGGCCACTGGCGCCTTCCTGGCCTCAGCTCCACTCCTGCCTTGCCTTTGCACCTAGTCCCCAGGCGTCCTTGCGGAGGGCTTAGGGGCCGGTGGGTTGCACGCTGCCAAGCCCTCCAGCCGTGAGAGCTCTGTCATAGGGAAGGGAATGGCAAGTGCAGGGCTCCTCCAGCGCTCGCTTGGCCGCCCAGACTCAGCACAGCACGGAGAGCCCCAGGCTCCCAGGGCCCCTGGCTGTGGTCTGCAGCCCCACACAGCTGGAGGCTGACTCCGCGAGCGCCCAGAAGGTGCCTGACAGACGTCATTTCCCTAGTGCTCTCGCCACCAGCAGAGACGTGGGCAGGTGGTTGGGGCCTGCCCCTGCGTGTCTGGGCTGCCGCCCACAGCCTCCGCTCAGGGGAAGCAGCCCCTGTGCCAAGACCTGCAGGAGGCGCGGGGCGTCCCTGCCTGGAAGCCAAGTGCACAGTCCGCTTGGAAGCGAGCCTCCTTGGGAAGAGTCGAGGGAGCCAAGCCGCGTGCAGCTGCAATCCCTGCTTGGGCCGAGCCGAGCGTGCCTCCAGTACGGCAGAGCTCCAGCTCTGCTCAGAGGCCGGATCTAGTCAAGTGCCTTGCGCGAGGCTGCTCTGCCCTGGGCGAGACTTGCCCAGGCTTGCCTCGCTGCTAGGCTTGCTGCCCAGGAAGGAGCAGGCTGTGCGATGCTGGGAGAGGCCACTGGCGCCTTCCTGGCCTCAGCTCCACTCCTGCCTTGCCTTTGCATCTAGGCCCCGGGCGTCCGTGGGGAAGGCTTAGGAGCCGGTGGCTTGCACACTGCCAAGCCCTCCGGCAGTGAGGCCTCTCTTCGAGGGGAGGGGAGGGCAAGTGCAGGGCTCCTCCAGCGGGTGCTTGGCCGCCCAGACTCAGCGCCGCACGGAGAGCACAAGGCTCCCAGGTCCCCTGGCTGTGGTCTGCAGCCCCACACACCCGGAGGCTGACTCCGTGGGCGCCCAGAAGGTGCCTGACAGACGTCATGTCCCTAGCGCTCTCCTCCCCAGCAGAGACGTGTGCAGGTGGTGGGGCCTGCCCCTGCGTGTCTGGGCTCCCGCCGGCAGCCCCAGCTCCAGGGAAGCAGCCCCTGAGCCAAGCCCTGTAGGAGGCGCGGGGCGCCCCCGCCTGGAAGCCTAGTGCACAGCAGGCGGGAAGCGAGCCTCCTCGGGAGAAGAGGAGGCAGCCCAGCTGCGTGCGTCTGCACTCACTCCTTGGGCGGAGCCCAGTGAGCCTCCAGGACGGCAGAGCTCCAGCTCTGCTCAGAGGCCCGATCTGGCAGAGTTGCTGGCGTGAGGCTGCTCTGCCCTGGGCGAGCCTTGCCCAGATTGCCTCACTGCTAGGCTTTCTGCCCGGGAAGGAGCAGGCTGCGCGAGACAGGCAGACGCTCCTGGCGCCTTCCTGGCCTCAGCTCCACTCCTGCCTTGTCTTTGCACCTAGTCCCCAGGCGTCCTTGAGGAGGGCTTAGGGGCCGGTGGGTTGCACGCTGCCAAGCCCTCCAGCCGTGAGAGCTCTGTCATAGGGAAGGGAATGGCAAGTGCAGGGCTCCTCCAGCGCTCGCTTGGCCGCCCAGACTCAGCACAGCACGGAGAGCACCAGGCTTCCCAGGGCCCCTGGCTGTGGTCTGCAGCCCCACACAGCCGGAGGCTGACTCCGCGAGCGCCCAGAAGGTGCCTGACAGACGTCATTTCCCTAGTGCTCTCCCCACCAGCAGAGACGTGGGCAGGTGGTTGGGGCCTGCCCCTGCGTGTCTGGGCTGCCGCCCACAGCCTCCGCTCAGGGGAAGCAGCCCCTGTGCCAAGACCTGCAGGAGGCGCGGGGCGTCCCTGCCTGGAAGCCAAGTGCACAGTCCGCTTGGAAGCGAGCCTCCTTGGGAAGAGTCGAGGGAGCCAAGCCGCGTGCAGCTGCAATCCCTGCTTGGGCCGAGCCGAGCGTGCCTCCAGTACGGCAGAGCTCCAGCTCTGCTCAGAGGCCGGATCTAGTCAAGTGCCTTGCGCGAGGCTGCTCTGCCCTGGGCGAGACTTGCCCAGGCTTGCCTCGCTGCTAGGCTTGCTGCCCAGGAAGGAGCAGGCTGTGCGATGCTGGGAGAGGCCACTGGCGCCTTCCTGGCCTCAGCTCCACTCCTGCCTTGCCTTTGCACCTAGTCCCCAGGCGTCCTTGCGGAGGGCTTAGGGGCCGGTGGGTTGCACGCTGCCAAGCCCTCCAGCCGTGAGAGCTCTGTCATAGGGAAGGGAATGGCAAGTGCAGGGCTCCTCCAGCGCTCGCTTGGCCGCCCAGACTCAGCACAGCACGGAGAGCCCCAGGCTCCCAGGGCCCCTGGCTGTGGTCTGCAGCCCCACACAGCCGGAGGCTGACTCCGCGAGCGCCCAGAAGGTGCCTGACAGACGTCATTTCCCTAGTGCTCTCGCCACCAGCAGAGACGTGGGCAGGTGGTTGGGGCCTGCCCCTGCGTGTCTGGGCTGCCGCCCACAGCCTCCGCTCAGGGGAAGCAGCCCCTGTGCCAAGACCTGCAGGAGGCGCGGGGCGTCCCTGCCTGGAAGCCAAGTGCACAGTCCGCTTGGAAGCGAGCCTCCTTGGGAAGAGTCGAGGGAGCCAAGCCGCGTGCAGCTGCAATCCCTGCTTGGGCCGAGCCGAGCGTGCCTCCAGTACGGCAGAGCTCCAGCTCTGCTCAGAGGCCGGATCTAGTCAAGTGCCTTGCGCGAGGCTGCTCTGCCCTGGGCGAGACTTGCCCAGGCTTGCCTCGCTGCTAGGCTTGCTGCCCAGGAAGGAGCAGGCTGTGCGATGCTGGGAGAGGCCACTGGCGCCTTCCTGGCCTCAGCTCCACTCCTGCCTTGCCTTTGCATCTAGGCCCCGGGCGTCCGTGGGGAAGGCTTAGGAGCCGGTGGCTTGCACACTGCCAAGCCCTCCGGCAGTGAGGCCTCTCTTCGAGGGGAGGGGAGGGCAAGTGCAGGGCTCCTCCAGCGGGTGCTTGGCCGCCCAGACTCAGCGCCGCACGGAGAGCACAAGGCTCCCAGGTCCCCTGGCTGTGGTCTGCAGCCCCACACACCCGGAGGCTGACTCCGTGGGCGCCCAGAAGGTGCCTGACAGACGTCATGTCCCTAGCGCTCTCCTCCCCAGCAGAGACGTGTGCAGGTGGTGGGGCCTGCCCCTGCGTGTCTGGGCTCCCGCCGGCAGCCCCAGCTCCAGGGAAGCAGCCCCTGAGCCAAGCCCTGTAGGAGGCGCGGGGCGCCCCCGCCTGGAAGCCTAGTGCACAGCAGGCGGGAAGCGAGCCTCCTCGGGAGAAGAGGAGGCAGCCCAGCTGCGTGCGTCTGCACTCACTCCTTGGGCGGAGCCCAGTGAGCCTCCAGGACGGCAGAGCTCCAGCTCTGCTCAGAGGCCCGATCTGGCAGAGTTGCTGGCGTGAGGCTGCTCTGCCCTGGGCGAGCCTTGCCCAGATTGCCTCACTGCTAGGCTTTCTGCCCGGGAAGGAGCAGGCTGCGCGAGACAGGCAGACGCTCCTGGCGCCTTCCTGGCCTCAGCTCCACTCCTGCCTTGTCTTTGCACCTAGTCCCCAGGCGTCCTTGAGGAGGGCTTAGGGGCCGGTGGGTTGCACGCTGCCAAGCCCTCCAGCCGTGAGAGCTCTGTCATAGGGAAGGGAATGGCAAGTGCAGGGCTCCTCCAGCGCTCGCTTGGCCGCCCAGACTCAGCACAGCACGGAGAGCACCAGGCTTCCCAGGGCCCCTGGCTGTGGTCTGCAGCCCCACACACCCGGAGGCTGACTCCGCGAGCGCCCAGAAGGTGCCTGACAGACGTCATTTCCCTAGTGCTCTCCCCACCAGCACAGACGTGGGCAGGTGGTTGGGGCCTGCCCCTGCGTGTCTGGGCTGCCGCCCACAGCCTCCGCTCAGGGGAAGCAGCCCCTGTGCCAAGACCTGCAGGAGGCGCGGGGCGTCCCTGCCTGGAAGCCAAGTGCACAGTCCGCTTGGAAGCGAGCCTCCTTGGGAAGAGTCGAGGGAGCCAAGCCGCGTGCAGCTGCAATCCCTGCTTGGGCCGAGCCGAGCGTGCCTCCAGTACGGCAGAGCTCCAGCTCTGCTCAGAGGCCGGATCTAGTCAAGTGCCTTGCGCGAGGCTGCTCTGCTCTGGGCGAGACTTGCCCAGGCTTGCCTCGCTGCTAGGCTTGCTGCCCAGGAAGGAGCAGGCTGTGCGATGCTGGGAGAGGCCACTGGCGCCTTCCTGGCCTCAGCTCCACTCCTGCCTTGCCTTTGCACCTAGTCCCCAGGCGTCCTTGCGGAGGGCTTAGGGGCCGGTGGGTTGCACGCTGCCAAGCCCTCCAGCCGTGAGAGCTCTGTCATAGGGAAGGGAATGGCAAGTGCAGGGCTCCTCCAGCGCTCGCTTGGCCGCCCAGACTCAGCACAGCACGGAGAGCCCCAGGCTCCCAGGGCCCCTGGCTGTGGTCTGCAGCCCCACACAGCCGGAGGCTGACTCCGCGAGCGCCCAGAAGGTGCCTGACAGACGTCATTTCCCTAGTGCTCTCCCCACCAGCAGAGACGTGGGCAGGTGGTTGGGGCCTGCCCCTGCGTGTCTGGGCTGCCGCCCACAGCCTCCGCTCAGGGGAAGCAGCCCCTGTGCCAAGACCTGCAGGAGGCGCGGGGCGTCCCTGCCTGGAAGCCAAGTGCACAGTCCGCTTGGAAGCGAGCCTCCTTGGGAAGAGTCGAGGGAGCCAAGCCGCGTGCAGCTGCAATCCCTGCTTGGGCCGAGCCGAGCGTGCCTCCAGTACGGCAGAGCTCCAGCTCTGCTCAGAGGCCGGATCTAGTCAAGTGCCTTGCGCGAGGCTGCTCTGCCCTGGGCGAGACTTGCCCAGGCTTGCCTCGCTGCTAGGCTTGCTGCCCAGGAAGGAGCAGGCTGTGCGATGCTGGGAGAGGCCACTGGCGCCTTCCTGGCCTCAGCTCCACTCCTGCCTTGCCTTTGCATCTAGGCCCCGGGCGTCCTTGGGGAATGCTTAGGAGCAGGTGGCTTGCACACTGCCAAGCCCTCCAGCAGTGAGGCCTCTCGTAGAGGGGAGGGGAGGGCAAGTGCAGGGCTCCACCAGCGATTGCTTGTCCGCCCAGACTCAGCGCCGCACGGAGAGCACAAGGTTCCCAGGTCCCCTGGCTGTGGTCTGCAGCCCCACAGTCCTGGAGGCTTACTCCGTGGGCGCCCAGAAGGTGCCTGACAGACGTCATGTCCCTCGCGCTCTGCTCCCCAGCAGAGACGTGTGCAGGTGGTGGGGCCTGCCCCTGCGTGTCTGGGCTCCCGCCGGCAGCCCCAGCTCCAGGGAAGCAGCCCCTGAGCCAAGACCTGTAGGAGGCGCGGGGCGCCCCCGCCTGGAAGCCTAGTGCACAGCATGCGGGAAGCGAGCCTCCTCCGGAGAAGAGGGGGCAGCCCAGCTGCATGCGTCTGCAATCACTCCATGGGCGGAGCCCAGTGAGCCTCCAGGACGGCAGAGCTCCAGCTCTGCTCAGAGGCCCGATCTGGCAGAGTTGCTGGCGTGAGGCTGCTCTGCCCTGGGCGAGCCTTGCCCAGATTGCCTCACTGCTAGGCTTTCTGCCCGGGAAGGAGCAGGCTGCGCCAGACAGGCAGACGCTCCTGGTGCCTTCCTGGCCTCAGCTCCACTCCTGCCTTGCCTTTGCACCTAGTCCACAGGCGTCCTTGCGGAGGGCTTAGGGGCCGGTGGGTTGCACGCTGCCAAGCCCTCCAGCCGTGAGAGCTCTGTCATAGGGAAGGGAATGGCAAGTGCAGGGCTCCTCCAGCGCTCGCTTGGCCGCCCAGACTCAGCACCGCACGGAGAGCCCCAGGCTCCCAGGGCCCCTGGCTGTGGTCTGCAGCCCCACACAGCCGGAGGCTGACTCCGTGAGCGCCCAGAAGGTGCCTGACAGACGTCATTTCCCTAGTGCTCTCCCCACCAGCAGAGACGTGGGCAGGTGGTTGGGGCCTGCCCCTGCGTGTCTGGGCTGCCGCCCACAGCCTCCGCTCAGGGGAAGCAGCCCCTGTGCCAAGACCTGCAGGAGGCGCGGGGCGTCCCTGCCTGGAAGCCAAGTGCACAGTCCGCTTGGAAGCGAGCCTCCTTGGGAAGAGTCGAGGGAGCCAAGCCGCGTGCAGCTGCAATCCCTGCTTGGGCCGAGCCGAGCGTGCCTCCAGTACGGCAGAGCTCCAGCTCTGCTCAGAGGCCGGATCTAGTCAAGTGCCTTGCGCGAGGCTGCTCTGCCCTGGGCGAGACTTGCCCAGGCTTGCCTCGCTGCTAGGCTTGCTGCCCAGGAAGGAGCAGGCTGTGCGATGCTGGGAGAGGCCACTGGCGCCTTCCTGGCCTCAGCTCCACTCCTGCCTTGCCTTTGCATCTAGGCCCCGGGCGTCCGTGGGGAAGGCTTAGGAGCCGGTGGCTTGCACACTGCCAAGCCCTCCGGCAGTGAGGCCTCTCTTCGAGGGGAGGGGAGGGCAAGAGCAGGGCTCCTCCAGCGGGTGCTTGGCCGCCCAGACTCAGCGCCGCACGGAGCGCACAAGGCTCCCAGGTCCCCTGGCTGTGGTCTGCAGACCCACACACCCGGAGGCTGACTCCGTGGGCGCCCAGAAGGTGCCTGACAGACGTCATGTCCCTAGCGCTCTCCTCCCCAGCAGAGACGTGTGCAGGTGGTGGGGCCTGCCCCTGCGTGTCTGGGCTCCCGCCGGCAGCCCCAGCTCCAGGGAAGCAGCCCCTGAGCCAAGCCCTGTAGGAGGCGCGGGGCGCCCCCGCCTGGAAGCCTAGTGCACAGCAGGCGGGAAGCGAGCCTCCTCGGGAGAAGAGGAGGCAGCCCAGCTGCGTGTGTCTGCACTCACTCCTTGGGCGGAGCCCAGTGAGCCTCTAGGACGGCAGAGCTCCAGCTCTGCTCAGAGGCCCGGTCTGGCAGAGTTGCTGGCGTGAGGCTGCTCTGCCCTGGGCGAGCCTTGCCCAGACTTGCCTCGCTGCTCGGCTTCCTGCCCGGGAAGGAGCAGGCTGCGCCAGACAGGCAGACGCTCCTGGCGCCTTCCTGGCCTCAGCTCCACTCCTGCCTTGCCTTTGCACCTAGTCCCCAGGCGTCCTTGCGGAGGGCTTAGGGGCCGGTGGCTTGCACACTGCTAAGCCCTCCAGCAGTGAGGCCTCTCGTAGAGGGGAGGGGAGGGCAAGTGCAGGGCTCCTCCAGCGGTTGCTTGGCCGCCCAGACTCAGCACCGCACGGAGAGCACAAGGCTTCCCAGGGCCCCTGGCTGTGGTCTGCAGCCCCACACAGCCGGAGGCTGACTCCGTGAGCGCCCAGAAGGTGCCTGACAGACGTCATTTCCCTAGTGCTCTCCCCACCAGCAGAGACGTGGGCAGGTGGTTGGGGCCTGCCCCTGCGTGTCTGGGCTGCCGCCCACAGCCTCCGCTCAGGGGAAGCAGCCCCTGTGCCAAGACCTGCAGGAGGCGCGGGGCGTCCCTGCCTGGAAGCCAAGTGCACAGTCCGCTTGGAAGCGAGCCTCCTTGGGAAGAGTCGAGGGAGCCAAGCCCCGTGCAGCTGCAATCCCTGCTTGGGCCGAGCCGAGTGTGCCTCGAGTACGGCAGAGCTCCAGCTCTGCTCAGAGTCCGGATCTAGTCAAGTGCCTTGTGCGAGGCTGCTCTGCCCTGGGCGAGACTTGCCCAGGCTTGCCTCGCTGCTAGGCTTGCTGCCCAGGAAGGAGCAGGCTGTGCGATGCTGGGAGAGGCCACTGGCGCCTTCCTGGCCTCAGCTCCACTCCTGCCTTGCCTTTGCATCTAGGCCCCGGGCGTCCTTGGGGAAGGCTTAGGAGCCGGAGGCTTGCACACTGCCAAGCCCTCCGGCAGTGAGGCCTCTCTTCGAGGGGAGGGGAGGGCAAGTGCAGGGCTCCTCCAGCGGGTGCTTGGCCGCCCAGACTCAGCGCCGCACGGAGAGCACAAGGCTCCCAGGTCCCGTGGCTGTGGTCTGCAGCCCCACACACCCGGAGGCTGACTCCGTGGGCGCCCAGAAGGTGCCTGACAGACGTCATGTCCCTAGCGCTCTCCTCCCCAGCAGAGACGTGTGCAGGTGGTGGGGCCTGCCCCTGCGTGTCTGGGCTCCCGCCGGCAGCCCCAGCTCCAGGGAAGCAGCCCCTGTGCCAAGCCCTGTAGGAGGCGCGGGGCGCCCCCGCCTGGAAGCCTAGTGCACAGCACGCGGGAAGCGAGCCTCCTCCGGAGAAGAGGAGACAGCCCAGCTGCGTGCCTCTGCACTCACTCCTTGGGCGGAGCCCAGTGAGTCTCCAGGACGGCAGAGCTCCAGCTCTGCTCAGAGGCCGGATCTAGTCAAGTGCCTTGGGCGAGGCTGCTCTGCCCTGGGCGAGACTTGCCCAGGCTTGCCTCGCTGCTAGGCTTGCTGCCCAGGAAGGAGCAGGCTGTGCGATGCTGGGAGAGGCCACTGGCGCCTTCCTGGCCTCAGCTCCACTCCTGCCTTGCCTTTGCATCTAGGCCCCGGGCGTCCTTGGGGAATGCTTAGGAGCAGGTGGCTTGCACACTGCCAAGCCCTCCAGCAGTGAGGCCTCTCGTAGAGGGGAGGGGAGGGCAAGTGCAGGGCTCCACCAGCGATTGCTTGGCCGCCCAGACTCAGCGCCGCACGGAGAGCACAAGGTTCCCAGGTCCCCTGGCTGTGGTCTGCAGCCCCACAGTCCTGGAGGCTTACTCCGTGGGCGCCCAGAAGGTGCCTGACAGACGTCATGTCCCTAGCGCTCTGCTCCCCAGCAGAGACGTGTGCAGGTGGTGGGGCCTGCCCCTGCGTGTCTGGGCTCCCGCCGGCAGCCCCAGCTCCAGGGAAGCAGCCCCTGAGCCAAGACCTGTAGGAGGCGCGGGGCGCCCCCGCCTGGAAGCCTAGTGCACAGCATGCGGGAAGCGAGCCTCCTCCGGAGAAGAGGGGGCAGCCCAGCTGCATGCGTCTGCAATCACTCCATGGGCGGAGCCCAGTGAGCCTCCAGGACGGCAGAGCTCCAGCTCTGCTCAGAGGCCCGATCTGGCAGAGTTGCTGGCGTGAGGCTGCTCTGCCCTGGGCGAGCCTTGCCCAGATTGCCTCACTGCTAGGCTTTCTGCCCGGGAAGGAGCAGGCTGCGCCAGACAGGCAGACGCTCCTGGCGCCTTCCTGGCCTCAGCTCCACTCCTGCCTTGCCTTTGCACCTAGTCCACAGGCGTCCTTGCGGAGGGCTTAGGGGCCGGTGGGTTGCACGCTGCCAAGCCCTCCAGCCGTGAGAGCTCTGTCATAGGGAAGGGAATGGCAAGTGCAGGGCTCCTCCAGCGCTCGCTTGGCCGCCCAGACTCAGCACAGCACGGAGAGCCCCAGGCTCCCAGGGCCCCTGGCTGTGGTCTGCAGCCCCACACAGCCGGAGGCTGACTCCGTGAGCGCCCAGAAGGTGCCTGACAGACGTCATTTCCCTAGTGCTCTCCACACCAGCAGAGACGTGGGCAGGTGGTTGGGGCCTGCCCCTGCGTGTCTGGGCTGCCGCCCACAGCCTCCGCTCAGGGGAAGCAGCCCCTGTGCCAAGACCTGCAGGAGGCGCGGGGCGTCCCTGCCTGGAAGCCAAGTGCACAGTCCGCTTGGAAGCGAGCCTCCTTGGGAAGAGTCGAGGGAGCCAAGCCCCGTGCAGCTGCAATCCCTGCTTGGGCCAAGCCGAGCGTGCCTCCAGTATGGCAGAGCTCCAGCTCTGCTCAGAGGCCGGATCTAGTCAGGTGCCTTGCGCGAGGCTGCTCTGCCCTGGGCGAGACTTGCCCAGGCTTGCCTCGCTGCTAGGCTTGCTGCCCAGGAAGGAGCAGGCTGTGCGATGCTGGGAGAGGCCACTGGCGCCTTCCTGGCCTCAGCTGCACTCCTGCCTTGCCTTTGCATCTAGGCCCCGGGCGTCCGTGGGGAAGGCTTAGGAGCCGGTGGCTTGCACACTGCCAAGCCCTCCGGCAGTGAGGCCTCTCGTAGAGGGGAGGGGAGGGCAAGTGCAGGGCTCCTCCAGCGGGTGCTTGGCCGCCCAGACTCAGCGCCGCACGGAGCGCACAAGGCTCCCAGGTCCCCTGGCTGTGGTCTGCAGCCCCACACACCCGGAGGCTGACTCCGTGGGCGCCCAGAAGGTGCCTGACAGACGTCATGTCCCTAGCGCTCTCCTCCCCAGCAGAGACGTGTGCAGGTGGTGGGGCCTGCCCCTGCGTGTCTGGGCTCCCGCCGGCAGCCCCAGCTCCAGGGAAGCAGCCCCTGAGCCAAGCCCTGTAGGAGGCGCGGGGCGCCCCCGCCTGGAAGCCTAGTGCACAGCAGGCGGGAAGCGAGCCTCCTCGGGAGAAGAGGAGGCAGCCCAGCTGCGTGTGTCTGCACTCACTCCTTGCGCGGAGCCCAGTGAGCCTCTAGGACGGCAGAGCTCCAGCTCTGCTCAGAGGCCCGGTCTGGCAGAGTTGCTGGCGTGAGGCTGCTCTGCCCTGGGCGAGCCTTGCCCGGACTTGCCTCGCTGCTAGGCTTCCTGCCCGGGAAGGAGCAGGCTGCGCCAGACAGGCAGACGCTCCTGGCGCCTTCCTGGCCTCAGCTCCACTCCTGCCTTGCCTTTGCACCTAGTCCCCAGGCGTCCTTGCGGAGGGCTTAGGGGCCGGTGGCTTGCACACTGCTAAGCCCTCCAGCAGTGAGGCCTCTCGTAGAGGGGAGGGGAGGGCAAGTGCAGGGCTCCTCCAGCGGTTGCTTGGCCGCCCAGACTCAGCACCGCACGGAGAGCACAAGGCTTCCCAGGGCCCCTGGCTGTGGTCTGCAGCCCCACACAGCCGGAGGCTGACTCCGTGAGCGCCCAGAAGGTGCCTGACAGACGTCATTTCCCTAGTGCTCTCCCCACCAGCAGAGACGTGGGCAGGTGGTTGGGGCCTGCCCCTGCGTGTCTGGGCTGCCGCCCACAGCCTCCGCTCAGGGGAAGCAGCCCCTGTGCCAAGACCTGCAGGAGGCGCGGGGCGTCCCTGCCTGGAAGCCAAGTGCACAGTCCGCTTGGAAGCGAGCCTCCTTGGGAAGAGTCGAGGGAGCCAAGCCGCGTGCAGCTGCAATCCCTGCTTGGGCCGAGCCGAGTGTGCCTCCAGTACGGCAGAGCTCCAGCTCTGCTCAGAGGCCGGATCTAGTCAAGTGCCTTACGCGAGGCTGCTCTGCCCTGGGCGAGACTTGCCCAGGCTTGCCTCGCTGCTAGGCTTGCTGCCCAGGAAGGAGCAGGCTGTGCGATGCTGGGAGAGGCCACTGGCGCCTTCCTGGCCTCAGCTCCACTCCTGCCTTGCCTTTGCATCTAGGCCCCGGGCGTCCGTGGGGAAGGCTTAGGAGCCGGTGGCTTGCACACTGCCAAGCCCTCCGGCAGTGAGGCCTCTCCTCGAGGGGAGGGGAGGTCAAGTGCAGGGCTCCTCCAGCGGGTGCTTGGCCGCCCAGACTCAGCGCAGCACGGAGAGCACAAGGCTCCCAGGTCCCCTGGCTGTGGTCTGCAGCCCCACACACCCGGAGGCTGACTCCGTGGGCGCCCAGAAGGTGCCTGACAGACGTCATGTCCCTAGCGCTCTCCTCCCCAGCAGAGACGTGTGCAGGTGGTGGGGCCTGCCCCTGCGTGTCTGGGCTCCCGCCGGCAGCCCCAGCTCCAGGGAAGCAGCCCCTGAGCCAAGCCCTGTAGGAGGCGCGGGGCGTCCCCGCCTGGAAGCCTAGTGCACAGCAGGCGGGAAGCGAGCCTCCTCGGGAGAAGAGGAGGCAGCCCAGCTGCGTGTGTCTGCACTCACTCCTTGGGCGGAGCCCAGTGAGCCTCCAGGACGGCAGAGCTCCAGCTCTGCTCAGAGGCCCGATCTGGCAGAGTTGCTGGCGTGAGGCTGCTCTGCCCTGGGCGAGCCTTGCCCAGATTGCCTCACTGCTAGGCTTTCTGCCCGGGAAGGAGCAGGCTGCGCCAGACAGGCAGACGCTCCTGGCGCCTTCCTGGCCTCAGCTCCACTCCTGCCTTGCCTTTGCACCTAGTCCCCAGGCGTCCTTGCGGAGGGCTTAGGGGCCGGTGGGTTGCACGCTGCCAAGCCCTCCAGCCGTGAGAGCTCTGTCATAGGGAAGGGTATGGCAAGTGCAGGGCTCCTCCAGCGGTCGCTTGGCCGCCCAGACTCAGCACAGCACGGAGAGCCCCAGGCTCCCAGGGCCCCTGGCTGTGGTCTGCAGCCCCACACAGCCGGAGGCTGACTCCGTGAGCGCCCAGAAGGTGCCTGACAGACGTCATTTCCCTAGTGCTCTCCCCACCAGCAGAGACGTGGGCAGGTGGTTGGGGCCTGCCCCTGCGTGTCTGGGCTGCCGCCCACAGCCTCCGCTCAGGGGAAGCAGCCCCTGTGCCAAGACCTGCAGGAGGCGCGGGGCGTCCCTGCCTGGAAGCCAAGTGCACAGTCCGCTTGGAAGCGAGCCTCCTTGGGAAGAGTCGAGGGAGCCAAGCCGCGTGCAGCTGCAATCCCTGCTTGAGCCGAGCCGAGCGTGCCTCCAGTACGGCAGAGCTCCAGCTCTGCTCAGAGGCCGGATCTAGTCAAGTGCCTTGTGCGAGGCTGCTCTGCCCTGGGCGAGACTTGCCCAGGCTTGCCTCGCTGCTAGGCTTGCTGCCCAGGAAGGAGCAGGCTGTGCGATGCTGGGAGAGGCCACTGGCGCCTTCCTGGCCTCAGCTGCACTCCTGCCTTGCCTTTGCATCTAGGCCCCGGGCGTCCGTGGGGAAGGCTTAGGAGCTGGTGGCTTGCACACTGCCAAGCCCTCCGGCAGTGAGGCCTCTCTTCGAGGGGAGGGGAGGGCAAGTGCAGGGCTCCTCCAGCGGGTGCTTGGCCGCCCAGACTCAGCGCCGCACGGAGCGCACAAGGCTCCCAGGTCCCCTGGCTGTGGTCTGCAGCCCCACACACCCGGAGGCTGACTCCGTGGGCGCCCAGAAGGTGCCTGACAGACGTCATGTCCCTAGCGCTCTCCTCCCCAGCAGAGACGTGTGCAGGTGGTGGGGCCTGCCCCTGCGTGTCTGGGCTCCCGCCGGCAGCCCCAGCTCCAGGGAAGCAGCCCCTGAGCCAAGCCCTGTAGGAGGCGCGGGGCGCCCCCGCCTGGAAGCCTAGTGCACAGCAGGCGGGAAGCGAGCCTCCTCGGGAGAAGAGGAGACAGCCCAGCTGCGTGCGTCTGCACTCACTCCTTGGGCGGAGCCCAGTGAGCCTCCAGGACGGCAGAGCTCCAGCTCTGCTCAGAGGCCGGATCTAGTCAAGTGCCTTGTGCGAGGCTGCTCTGCCCTGGGCGAGACTTGCCCAGGCTTGCCTCGCTGCTAGGCTTGCTGCCCAGGAAGGAGCAGGCTGTGCGATGCTGGGAGAGGCCACTGGCGCCTTCCTGGCCTCAGCTCGACTCCTGCCTTGCCTTTGCATCTAGGCCCCGGGCGTCCTTGGGGAATGCTTAGGAGCAGGTGGCTTGCACACTGCTAAGCCCTCCAGCAGTGAGGCCTCTCGTAGAGGGGAGGGGAGGGCAAGTGCAGGGCTCCTCCAGCGGTTGCTTGGCCGCCCAGACTCAGCACCGCACGGAGAGCACAAGGCTTCCCAGGGCCCCTGGCTGTGGTCTGCAGCCCCACACAGCCGGAGGCTGACTCCGCGAGCGCCCAGAAGGTGCCTGACAGACGTCATTTCCCTAGTGCTCTCCCCACCAGCAGAGACGTGGGCAGGTGGTTGGGGCCTGCCCCTGCGTGTCTGGGCTGCCGCCCACAGCCTCTGCTCAGGGGAAGCAGCCCCTGTGCCAAGACCTGCAGGAGGCGCGGGGCGTCCCTGCCTGGAAGCCAAGTGCACAGTCCGCTTGGAAGCGAGCCTCCTTGGGAAGAGTCGAGGGAGCCAAGCCGCGTGCAGCTGCAATCCCTGCTTGGGCCGAGCCGAGTGTGCCTCCAGTACGGCAGAGCTCCAGCTCTGCTCAGAGGCCGGATCTAGTCAAGTGCCTTGCGCGAGGCTGCTCTGCCCTGGGCGAGACTTGCCCAGGCTTGCCTCGCTGCTAGGCTTGCTGCCCAGGAAGGAGCAGGCTGTGCGATGCTGGGAGAGGCCACTGGCGCCTTCCTGGCCTCAGCTCCACTCCTGCCTTGCCTTTGCATCTAGGCCCCGGGCGTCCGTGGGGAAGGCTTAGGAGCCGGTGGCTTGCACACTGCCAAGCCCTCCGGCAGTGAGGCCTCTCTTCGAGGGGAGGGGAGGTCAAGTGCAGGGCTCCTCCAGCGGGTGCTTGGCCGCCCAGACTCAGCGCAGCACGGAGAGCACAAGGCTCCCAGGTCCCCTGGCTGTGGTCTGCAGCCCCACACACCCGGAGGCTGACTCCGTGGGCGCCCAGAAGGTGCCTGACAGACGTCATGTCCCTAGCGCTCTCCTCCCCAGCAGAGACGTGTGCAGGTGGTGGGGCCTGCCCCTGCGTGTCTGGGCTCCCGCCGGCAGCCCCAGCTCCAGGGAAGCAGCCCCTGAGCCAAGCCCTGTAGGAGGCGCGGGGCGCCCCCGCCTGGAAGCCTAGTGCACAGCAGGCGGGAAGCGAGCCTCCTCGGGAGAAGAGGAGGCAGCCCAGCTGCGTGTGTCTGCACTCACTCCTTGGGCGGAGCCCAGTGAGCCTCCAGGACGGCAGAGCTCCAGCTCTGCTCAGAGGCCCGATCTGGCAGAGTTGCTGGCGTGAGGCTGCTCTGCCCTGGGCGAGCCTTGCCCAGATTGCCTCACTGCTAGGCTTTCTGCCCGGGAAGGAGCAGGCTGCGCCAGACAGGCAGACGCTCCTGGCGCCTTCCTGGCCTCAGCTCCACTCCTGCCTTGCCTTTGCACCTAGTCCCCAGGTGTCCTTGAGGAGGGCTTAGGGGCCGGTGGGTTGCACGCTGCCAAGCCCTCCAGCCGTGAGAGCTCTGTCATAGGGAAGGGAATGGCAAGTGCAGGGCTCCTCCAGCGGTCGCTTGGCCGCCCAGACTCAGCACCTCACGGAGAGCACCAGGCTTCCCAGGGCCCCTGGCTGTGGTCTGCAGCCCCACACACCCGGAGGCTGACTCCATGAGGGCCCAGAAGGTGCCTGACAGACGTCATTTCCCTAGTGCTCTCCCAACCAGCAGAGACGTGTGCAGGTGGTGGGGCCTGCCCCTGCGTGTCTGGGCTCCCGCCGGCAGCCCCAGCTCCAGGGAAGCAGCCCCTGAGCCAAGCCCTGTAGGAGGCGCGGGGCGCCCCTGCCTGGAAGCCTAGTGCACAGCAGGCGGGAAGCGAGCCTCCTCGGGAGAAGAGGAGGCAGCCCAGCTGCGTGCGTCTGCACTCACTCCTTGGGCGGAGCCCAGTGAGCCTCCAGGACGGCAGAGCTCCAGCTCTGCTCAGAGGCCCGATCTGGCAGAGTTGCTGGCGTGAGGCTGCTCTGCCCTGGGCGAGCCTTGCCCAGATTGCCTCACTGCTAGGCTTTCTGCCCGGGAAGGAGCAGGCTGCGCGAGACAGGCAGACGCTCCTGGCGCCTTCCTGGCCTCAGCTCCACTCCTGCCTTGTCTTTGCACCTAGTCCCCAGGCGTCCTTGAGGAGGGCTTAGGGGCCGGTGGGTTGCACGCTGCCAAGCCCTCCAGCCGTGAGAGCTCTGTCATAGGGAAGGGAATGGCAAGTGCAGAGCTCCTCCAGCGGTCGCTTGGCCGCCCAGACTCAGCACAGCACGGAGAGCACCAGGCTTCCCAGGGCCCCTGGCTGTGGTCTGCAGCCCCATACACCCGGGGGCTGACTCCATGAGCGCCCAGAAGGTGCCTGACAGACGTCATTTCCCTAGTGCTCTCCCAACCAGCAGAGACGTGTGCAGGTGGTTGGGGCCTGCCCCTGCGTGTCTGGGCTGCCGCCCACAGCCTCCGCTCAGGGGAAGCAGCCCCTGTGCCAAGACCTGCAGGAGGCGCGGGGCGTCCCTGCCTGGAAGCCAAGTGCACAGTCCGCTTGGAAGCGAGCCTCCTTGGGAAGAGTCGAGGGAGCCAAGCCGCGTGCAGCTGCAATCCCTGCTTGGGCCGAGCCGAGCGTGCCTCCAGTACGGCAGAGCTCCAGCTCTGCTCAGAGGCCGGATCTAGTCAAGTGCCTTGCGCGAGGCTGCTCTGCCCTGGGCGAGACTTGCCCAGGCTTGCCTCGCTGCTAGGCTTGCTGCCCAGGAAGGAGCAGGCTGTGCGATGCTGGGAGAGGCCACTGGCGCCTTCCTGGCCTCAGCTGCACTCCTGCCTTACCTTTGCATCTAGGCCCCGGGCGTCCGGGGGAAGGCTTAGGAGCCGGTGGCTTGCACACTGCCAAGCCCTCCGGCAGTGAGGCCTCTCGTAGAGGGGAGGGGAGGGCAAGTGCAGGGCTCTTCCAGCGGGTGCTTGGCCGCCCAGACTCAGCGCCGCACGGAGCGCACAAGGCTCCCAGGGCCCCTGGCTGTGGTCTGCAGCCCCACACTCCCGGAGGCTGACTCCGTGGGCGCCAGAAGGTGCCTGACAGACGTCATGTCCCTAGCTAGCGCTCTCCTCCCCAGCAGAGACGTGTGCAGGTGGTGGGGCCTGCCCCTGCGTGTCTGGGCTCCCGCCGGCAGCCCCAGCTCCAGGGAAGCAGCCCCTGAGCCAAGCCCTGTAGGAGGCGCGGGGCGCCCCCGCCTGGAAGCCTAGTGCACCGCACGCGGGAAGCGAGCCTCCTCGGGAGAAGAGGAGGCATCCCAGCTGCGTGCGTCTGCAATCACTCCTTGGGCAGAGCCCAGTGAGCCTCCAGGACGGCAGAGCTCCAGCTCTGCTCAGAGGCCCGATCTGGCAGAGTTGCTGGCGTGAGGCTGCTCTGCCCTGGGCGAGCCTTGCCCAGACTTGCCTCGCTGCTGGGCTTCCTGCCCGGGAAGGAGCAGGCTGCGCCAGACAGGCAGACGCTCCTGGCGCCTTCCTGGCCTCAGCTCCACTCCTGCCTTGCCTTTGCACCTAGTCCCCAGGCGTCCTTGCGGAGGGCTTAGGGGCCGGTGGGTTGCACGCTGCCAAGCCCTCCAGCCGTGAGAGCTCTGTCATAGGGAAGGGAATGGCAAGTTCAGGGCTCCTCCAGCGCTCGCTTGGCCGCCCAGACTCAGCACAGCACGGAGAGCCCCAGGCTCCCAGGGCCCCTGGCTGTGGTCTGCAGCCCCACACAGCCGGAGGCTGACTCCGCGAGTGCCCAGAAGGTGCCTGACAGACGTCATTTCCCTAGTGCTCTCCCAACCAGCAGAGACGTGTGCAGGTGGTTGGGGCCTGCCCCTGCGTGTCTGGGCTGCCGCCCACAGCCTCCGCTCAGGGGAAGCAGCCCCTGTGCCAAGACCTGCAGGAGGCGCGGGGCGTCCCTGCCTGGAAGCCAAGTGCACAGTCCGCTTGGAAGCGAGCCTCCTTGGGAAGAGTCGAGGGAGCCAAGCCGCGTGCAGCTGCAATCCCTGCTTGGGCCGAGCCGTGTGTGCCTCCAGTACGGCAGAGCTCCAGCTCTGCTCAGAGGCCGGATCTAGTCAAGTTTCTTGCGCGAGGCTGCTCTGCCCTGGGCGAGACTTGCCCAGGCTTGCCTCGCTGCTAGGCTTGCTGCCCAGGAAGGAGCAGGCTGTGCGATGCTGGGAGAGGCCACTGGCGCCTTCCTGGCCTCAGCTCCACTCCTGCCTTGCCTTTGCATCTAGGCCCCGGGCGTCCTTGGGGAAGGCTTAGGAGCCGGTGGCTTGCACACTGCCAAGCCCTCCGGCAGTGAGGCCTCTCTTCGAGGGGAGGGGAGGGCAAGTGCAGGGCTCCTCCAGCGGGTGCTTGGCCGCCCAGACTCAGCGCCGCACGGGGAGCACAAGGCTCCCAGGTCCCCTGGCTGTGGTCTGCAGCCCCACACACCCGGAGGCTGACTCCGTGGGCGCCCAGAAGGTGCCTGACAGACGTCATGTCCCTAGCGCTCTGCTCCCCAGCAGACACGTTTGCAGGTGGTGGGGCCTGCCCCTGCGTGTCTGGGCTCCCGCCGGCAGCCCCAGCTCCAGGGAAGCAGCCCCTGAGCCAAGCCCTGTAGGAGGCGCGGGGCGCCCCCGCCTGGAAGCCTAGTGCACAGCAGGCGGGAAGCGAGCCTCCTCGGGAGAAGAGGAGGCAGCCCAGCTGCGTGCGTCTGCACTCACTCCTTGGGCGGAGCCCAGTGAGCCTCCAGGACGGCAGAGCTCCAGCTCTGCTCAGAGGCCCGATCTGGCAGAGTTGCTGGCGTGAGGCTGCTCTGCCCTGGGCGAGCCTTGCCCAGATTGCCTCACTGCTAGGCTTTCTGCCCGGGAAGGAGCAGGCTGCGCGAGACAGGCAGACGCTCCTGGCGCCTTCCTGGCCTCAGCTCCACTCCTGCCTTGTCTTTGCACCTAGTCCCCAGGCGTCCTTGCGGAGGGCTTAGGGGCCGGTGGGTTGCACGCTGCCAAGCCCTCCAGCCGTGAGAGCTCTGTCATAGGGAAGGGAATGGCAAGTGCAGGGCTCCTCCAGCGGTCGCTTGGCCGCCCAGACTCAGCACAGCACGGAGAGCACCAGGCTTCCCAGGGCCCCTGGCTGTGGTCTGCAGCCCCACACACACCCGGGGGCTGACTCCATGAGCGCCCAGAAGGTGCCTGACAGACGTCATTTCCCTAGTGCTCTCCCAACCAGCAGAGACGTGTGCAGGTGGTTGGGGCCTGCCCCTGCGTGTCTGGGCTGCCGCCCACAGCCTCCGCTCAGGGGAAGCAGCCCCTGTGCCAAGACCTGCAGGAGGCACGGGGCATCCCTGCCTGGAAGCCAAGTGCACAGTCCGCTTGGAAGCGAGCCTCCTTGGGAAGAGTCGAGGGAGCCAAGCCGCGTGCAGCTGCAATCCCTGCTTGGGCCGAGCCGAGCGTGCCTCCAGTACGGCAGAGCTCCAGCTCTGCTCAGAGGCCGGATCTAGTCAAGTGCCTTGCGCGAGGCTGCTCTGCCCTGGGCGAGACTTGCCCAGGCTTGCCTCGCTGCTAGGCTTGCTGCCCAGGAAGGAGCAGGCTGTGCGATGCTGGGAGAGGCCACTGGCGCCTTCCTGGCCTCAGCTGCACTCCTGCCTTGCCTTTGCATCTAGGCCCCGGGCGTCCGTGGGGAAGGCTTAGGAGCCGGTGGCTTGCACACTGCCAAGCCCTCCGGCAGTGAGGCCTCTCGTAGAGGGGAGGGGAGGGCAAGTGCAGGGCTCTTCCAGCGGGTGCTTGGCCGCCCAGACTCAGCGCCGCACGGAGAGCACCAGGCTCCCAGGGCCCCTGGCTGTGGTCTGCAGCCCCACACTCCCGGAGGCTGACTCCGTGGGCGCCCAGAAGGTGCCTGACAGACGTCATGTCCCTAGCTAGCGCTCTCCTCCCCAGCAGAGACGTGTGCAGGTGGTGGGGCCTGCCCCTGCGTGTCTGGGCTCCCGCCGGCAGCCCCAGCTCCAGGGAAGCAGCCCCTGAGCCAAGCCCTGTAGGAGGCGCGGGGCGCCCCCGCCTGGAAGCCTAGTGCACCGCACCGCGGGAAGCGAGCCTCCTCGGGAGAAGAGGAGGCATCCCAGCTGCGTGCGTCTGCAATCACTCCTTGGGCAGAGCCCAGTGAGCCTCCAGGACGGCAGAGCTCCAGCTCTGCTCAGAGGCCCGATCTGGCAGAGTTGCTGGCGTGAGGCTGCTCTGCCCTGGGCGAGCCTTGCCCAGACTTGCCTCGCTGCTGGGCTTCCTGCCCGGGAAGGAGCAGGCTGCGCCAGACAGGCAGACGCTCCTGGCGCCTTCCTGGCCTCAGCTCCACTCCTGCCTTGCCTTTGCACCTAGTCCCCAGGCGTCTTTGCGGAGGGCTTAGGGGCCGGTGGGTTGCACGCTGCCAAGCCCTCCAGCCGTGAGAGCTCTGTCATAGGGAAGGGAATGGCAAGTTCAGGGCTCCTCCAGCGCTCGCTTGGCCGCCCAGACTCAGCACAGCACGGAGAGCCCCAGGCTCCCAGGGCCCCTGGCTGTGGTCTGCAGCCCCACACACCCGGGGGCTGACTCCGCGAGTGCCCAGAAGGTGCCTGACAGACGTCATTTCCCTAGTGCTCTCCCCACCAGCAGAGACGTGTGCAGGTGGTTGGGGCCTGCCCCTGCGTGTCTGGGCTGCCGCCCACAGCCTCCGCTCAGGGGAAGCAGCCCCTGTGCCAAGACCTGCAGGAGGCGCGGGGCGTCCCTGCCTGGAAGCCAAGTGCACAGTCCGCTTGGAAGCGAGCCTCCTTGGGAAGAGTCGAGGGAGCCAAGCCGCGTGCAGCTGCAATCCCTGCTTGGGCCGAGCCGAGCGTGCCTCCCAGTACGGCAGAGCTCCAGCTCTGCTCAGAGGCCGGATCTAGTCAAGTGCCTTGCGCGAGGCTCGCTCTGCCCTGGGCGAGACTTGCCCAGGCTTGCCTCGCTGCTAGGCTTGCTGCCCAGGAAGGAGCAGGCTGTGCGATGCTGGGAGAGGGCCACTGGCGCCTTCCTGGCCTCAGCTGCACTCCTGCCTTGCCTTTGCATCTTAGGCCCCGGGCGTCCGTGGGGAAGGCTTAGGAGCCGGTGGCTTGCACACTGCCAAGCCCTCCGGCAGTGAGGCCTCTCTTCGAGGGGAGGGGAGGGCAAGTGCAGGGCTCCTCCAGCGGGTGCTTGGCCGCCCAGACTCAGCGCCGCACGGAGAGCACAAGGCTCCCAGGTCCCCTGGCTGTGGTCTGCAGCCCCTCACATCCGGAGGCTGACTCCGTGGGCGCCCAGAAGGTGCCTGACAGACGTCATGTCCTAGCGCTGCTCCTCCCCAGCAGAGACGTGTGCAGGTGGTGGGGCCTGCCCCTGCGTGTCTGGGCTCCCGCCGGCAGCCCCAGCTCCAGGGAAGCAGCCCCTGAGCCAAGCCCTGTAGGAGGCGCGGGGCGCCCCCGGCCTGGAAGCCTAGTGCACAGCAGGCGGGAAGCGAGCCTCCTCGGGAGAAGAGGAGGCAGCCCAGCTGCGTGCGTCTGCACTCACTCCTTGGGCGGAGCCCAGTGAGCCTCCAGGACGGCAGAGCTCCAGCTCTGCTCAGAGGCCCGATCTGGCAGAGTTGCTGGCGTGAGGCTGCTCTGCCCTGGGCGAGCCTTGCCCAGATTGCCTCACTGCTAGGCTTTCTGCCCGGGAAGGAGCAGGCTGCGCGAGACAGGCAGACGCTCCTGGCGCCCTTTCCTGGCCTCAGCTCCACTCCTGCCTTGTCTTTGCACCTAGTCCCCAGGCGTCCTTGAGGAGGGCTTAGGGGCCGGTGGGTTGCACGCTGCCAAGCCCTCCAGCCGTGAGAGCTCTGTCATAGGGAAGGGAATGGCAAGTGCAGGGCTCCTCCAGCGCTCGCTTGGCCGCCCAGACTCAGCACAGCACGGAGATCACCAGGCTTCCCAGGGCCCCTGGCTGTGGTCTGCAGCCCCACACACCCAGAGGCTGACTCCATGAGCACCCAGATGGTGCCTGACAGACGTCATTTCCCTAGTGCTCTCCCAACCAGCAGAGACATGTGCAGGTGGTTGGGGCCTACCCCTGCATGTCTGGGCTGCCGCCCACAGCCTCCGCTCAGGGGAAGCAGCCCCTGTGCCAAGACCTGCAGGAGGCGCGGGGCGTCCCTGCCTGGAAGCCAAGTGCACAGTCCGCCTGGAAGCGAGCCTCCTTGGGAAGAGTCGAGGGAGCCAAGCCCCGTGCAGCTGCAATCCCTGCTTGGGCCGAGCCGAGCGTGCCTCAAGTACGGCAGAGCTCCAGCTCTGCTCAGAGGCCGGATCTAGTCAAGTGCCTTGCGCGAGGCTGCTCTGCCCTGGGCGAGACTTGCCCAGGCTTGCCTCGCTGCTAGGCTTGCTGCCCAGGAAGGAGCAGGCTGTGCGATGCTGGGAGAGGCCACTGGCGCCTTCCTGGCCTCAGCTCCACTCCTGCCTTGCCTTTGCATCTAGGCCCCGGGCGTCCGTGGGGAAGGCTTAGGAGCCGGTGGCTTGCACACTGCCAAGCCCTCCGGCAGTGAGGCCTCTCTTCGAGGGGAGGGGAGGGCAAGTGCAGGGCTCCTCCAGCGGGTGCTTGGCCGCCCAGACTCAGCGCCGCACGGAGAGCACAAGGCTCCCAGGTCCCCTGGCTGTGGTCTGCAGCCCCACACACCCGGAGGCTGACTCCGTGGGCGCCCAGAAGGTGCCTGACTGACGTCATGTCCCTAGCGCTCTCCTCCCCAGCAGAGACGTGTGCAGGTGGTGGGGCCTGCCCCTGCGTGTCTGGGCTCCCGCCGGCAGCCCCAGCTCCAGGGAAGCAGCCCCTGAGCCAAGCCCTGTAGGAGGCGCGGGGCGCCCCCGCCTGGAAGCCTAGTGCACAGCAGGCGGGAAGCGAGCCTCCTCGGGAGAAGAGGAGGCAGCCCAGCTGCGTGCGTCTGCACTCACTCCTTGGGCGGAGCCCAGTGAGCCTCCAGGACGGCAGAGCTCCAGCTCTGCTCAGAGGCCCGATCTGGCAGAGTTGCTGGCGTGAGGCTGCTCTGCCCTGGGCGAGCCTTGCCCAGATTGCCTCACTGCTAGGCTTTCTGCCCGGGAAGGAGCAGGCTGCGCGAGACAGGCAGACGCTCCTGGCGCCTTCCTGGCCTCAGCTCCACTCCTGCCTTGTCTTTGCACCTAGTCCCCAGGCGTCCTTGAGGAGGGCTTAGGGGCCGGTGGGTTGCACGCTGCCAAGCCCTCCAGCCGTGAGAGCTCTGTCATAGGGAAGGGAATGGCAAGTGCAGAGCTCCTCCAGCGGTCGCTTGGCCGCCCAGACTCAGCACAGCACGGAGAGCACCAGGCTTCCCAGGGCCCCTGGCTGTGGTCTGCAGCCCCACACACCCTGAGGCTGACTCCTCGAGCGCCCAGAAGGTGCCTGACAGACGTCATTTCCCTAGTGCTCTCCCCACCAGCAGAGACGTGGGCAGGTGGTTGGGGCCTGCCCCTGCGTGTCTGGGCTGCCGCCCACAGCCTCCGCTCAGGGGAAGCAGCCCCTGTGCCAAGACCTGCAGGAGGCGCGGGGCGTCCCTGCCTGGAAGCCAAGTGCACAGTCCGCTTGGAAGCGAGCCTCCTTGGGAAGAGTCGAGGGAGCCAAGCCGCGTGCAGCTGCAATCCCTGCTTGGGCCGAGCCGAGCGTGCCTCCAGTACGGCAGAGCTCCAGCTCTGCTCAGAGGCCGGTCTAGTCAAGTGCCTTGCGCGAGGCTGCTCTGCCCTGGGCGAGACTTGCCCAGGCTTGCCTCGCTGCTAGGCTTGCTGCCCAGGAAGGAGCAGGCTGTGCGATGCTGGGAGAGGCCACTGGCGCCTTCCTGGCCTCAGCTCCACTCCTGCCTTGCCTTTGCACCTAGTCCCCAGGCGTCCTTGCGGAGGGCTTAGGGGCCGGTGGGTTGCACGCTGCCAAGCCCTCCAGCCGTGAGAGCTCTGTCATAGGGAAGGGAATGGCAAGTGCAGGGCTCCTCCAGCGCTCGCTTGGCCGCCCAGACTCAGCACAGCACGGAGAGCCCCAGGCTCCCAGGGCCCCTGGCTGTGGTCTGCAGCCCCACACAGCCGGAGGCTGACTCCGCGAGCGCCCAGAAGGTGCCTGACAGACGTCATTTCCCTAGTGCTCTCCCCACCAGCAGAGACGTGGGCAGGTGGTTGGGGCCTGCCCCTGCGTGTCTGGGCTGCCGCCCACAGCCTCCGCTCAGGGGAAGCAGCCCCTGTGCCAAGACCTGCAGGAGGCGCGGGGCGTCCCTGCCTGGAAGCCAAGTGCACAGTCCGCTTGGAAGCGAGCCTCCTTGGGAAGAGTCGAGGGAGCCAAGCCGCGTGCAGCTGCAATCCCTGCTTGGGCCGAGCCGAGCGTGCCTCCAGTACGGCAGAGCTCCAGCTCTGCTCAGAGGCCGGATCTAGTCAAGTGCCTTGCGCGAGGCTGCTCTGCCCTGGGCGAGACTTGCCCAGGCTTGCCTCGCTGCTAGGCTTGCTGCCCAGGAAGGAGCAGGCTGTGCGATGCTGGGAGAGGCCACTGGCGCCTTCCTGGCCTCAGCTCCACTCCTGCCTTGCCTTTGCATCTAGGCCCCGGGCGTCCGTGGGGAAGGCTTAGGAGCCGGTGGCTTGCACACTGCCAAGCCCTCCGGCAGTGAGGCCTCTCTTCGAGGGGAGGGGAGGGCAAGTGCAGGGCTCCTCCAGCGGGTGCTTGGCCGCCCAGACTCAGCGCCGCACGGAGAGCACAAGGCTCCCAGGTCCCCTGGCTGTGGTCTGCAGCCCCACACACCCGGAGGCTGACTCCGTGGGCGCCCAGAAGGTGCCTGACAGACGTCATGTCCCTAGCGCTCTCCTCCCCAGCAGAGACGTGTGCAGGTGGTGGGGCCTGCCCCTGCGTGTCTGGGCTCCCGCCGGCAGCCCCAGCTCCAGGGAAGCAGCCCCTGAGCCAAGCCCTGTAGGAGGCGCGGGGCGCCCCCGCCTGGAAGCCTAGTGCACAGCAGGCGGGAAGCGAGCCTCCTCGGGAGAAGAGGAGGCAGCCCAGCTGCGTGCGTCTGCACTCACTCCTTGGGCGGAGCCCAGTGAGCCTCCAGGACGGCAGAGCTCCAGCTCTGCTCAGAGGCCCGATCTGGCAGAGTTGCTGGCGTGAGGCTGCTCTGCCCTGGGCGAGCCTTGCCCAGATTGCCTCACTGCTAGGCTTTCTGCCCGGGAAGGAGCAGGCTGCGCGAGACAGGCAGACGCTCCTGGCGCCTTCCTGGCCTCAGCTCCACTCCTGCCTTGTCTTTGCACCTAGTCCCCAGGCGTCCTTGAGGAGGGCTTAGGGGCCGGTGGGTTGCACGCTGCCAAGCCCTCCAGCCGTGAGAGCTCTGTCATAGGGAAGGGAATGGCAAGTGCAGGGCTCCTCCAGCGCTCGCTTGGCCGCCCAGACTCAGCACAGCACGGAGAGCACCAGGCTTCCCAGGGCCCCTGGCTGTGGTCTGCAGCCCCACACAGCCGGAGGCTGACTCCGCGAGCGCCCAGAAGGTGCCTGACAGACGTCATTTCCCTAGTGCTCTCCCCACCAGCAGAGACGTGGGCAGGTGGTTGGGGCCTGCCCCTGCGTGTCTGGGCTGCCGCCCACAGCCTCCGCTCAGGGGAAGCAGCCCCTGTGCCAAGACCTGCAGGAGGCGCGGGGCGTCCCTGCCTGGAAGCCAAGTGCACAGTCCGCTTGGAAGCGAGCCTCCTTGGGAAGAGTCGAGGGAGCCAAGCCGCGTGCAGCTGCAATCCCTGCTTGGGCCGAGCCGAGCGTGCCTCCAGTACGGCAGAGCTCCAGCTCTGCTCAGAGGCCGGATCTAGTCAAGTGCCTTGCGCGAGGCTGCTCTGCCCTGGGCGAGACTTGCCCAGGCTTGCCTCGCTGCTAGGCTTGCTGCCCAGGAAGGAGCAGGCTGTGCGATGCTGGGAGAGGCCACTGGCGCCTTCCTGGCCTCAGCTCCACTCCTGCCTTGCCTTTGCACCTAGTCCCCAGGCGTCCTTGCGGAGGGCTTAGGGGCCGGTGGGTTGCACGCTGCCAAGCCCTCCAGCCGTGAGAGCTCTGTCATAGGGAAGGGAATGGCAAGTGCAGGGCTCCTCCAGCGCTCGCTTGGCCGCCCAGACTCAGCACAGCACGGAGAGCCCCAGGCTCCCAGGGCCCCTGGCTGTGGTCTGCAGCCCCACACAGCCGGAGGCTGACTCCGCGAGCGCCCAGAAGGTGCCTGACAGACGTCATTTCCCTAGTGCTCTCCCCACCAGCAGAGACGTGGGCAGGTGGTTGGGGCCTGCCCCTGCGTGTCTGGGCTGCCGCCCACAGCCTCCGCTCAGGGGAAGCAGCCCCTGTGCCAAGACCTGCAGGAGGCGCGGGGCGTCCCTGCCTGGAAGCCAAGTGCACAGTCCGCTTGGAAGCGAGCCTCCTTGGGAAGAGTCGAGGGAGCCAAGCCGCGTGCAGCTGCAATCCCTGCTTGGGCCGAGCCGAGCGTGCCTCCAGTACGGCAGAGCTCCAGCTCTGCTCAGAGGCCGGATCTAGTCAAGTGCCTTGCGCGAGGCTGCTCTGCCCTGGGCGAGACTTGCCCAGGCTTGCCTCGCTGCTAGGCTTGCTGCCCAGGAAGGAGCAGGCTGTGCGATGCTGGGAGAGGCCACTGGCGCCTTCCTGGCCTCAGCTCCACTCCTGCCTTGCCTTTGCACCTAGTCCCCAGGCGTCCTTGCGGAGGGTTTAGGGGCCGGTGGGTTGCACGCTGCCAAGCCCTCCAGCCGTGAGAGCTCTGTCATAGGGAAGGGAATGGCAAGTGCAGGGCTCCTCCAGCGCTCGCTTGGCCGCCCAGACTCAGCACAGCACGGAGAGCCCCAGGCTCCCAGGGCCCCTGGCTGTGGTCTGCAGCCCCACACAGCCGGAGGCTGACTCCGCGAGCGCCCAGAAGGTGCCTGACAGACGTCATTTCCCTAGTGCTCTCCCCACCAGCAGAGACGTGGGCAGGTGGTTGGGGCCTGCCCCTGCGTGTCTGGGCTGCCGCCCACAGCCTCCGCTCAGGGGAAGCAGCCCCTGTGCCAAGACCTGCAGGAGGCGCGGGGCGTCCCTGCCTGGAAGCCAAGTGCACAGTCCGCTTGGAAGCGAGCCTCCTTGGGAAGAGTCGAGGGAGCCAAGCCGCGTGCAGCTGCAATCCCTGCTTGGGCCGAGCCGAGCGTGCCTCCAGTACGGCAGAGCTCCAGCTCTGCTCAGAGGCCGGATCTAGTCAAGTGCCTTGCGCGAGGCTGCTCTGCCCTGGGCGAGACTTGCCCAGGCTTGCCTCGCTGCTAGGCTTGCTGCCCAGGAAGGAGCAGGCTGTGCGATGCTGGGAGAGGCCACTGGCGCCTTCCTGGCCTCAGCTCCACTCCTGCCTTGCCTTTGCATCTAGGCCCCGGGCGTCCGTGGGGAAGGCTTAGGAGCCGGTGGCTTGCACACTGCCAAGCCCTCCGGCAGTGAGGCCTCTCTTCGAGGGGAGGGGAGGGCAAGTGCAGGGCTCCTCCAGCGGGTGCTTGGCCGCCCAGACTCAGCGCCGCACGGAGAGCACAAGGCTCCCAGGTCCCCTGGCTGTGGTCTGCAGCCCCACACACCCGGAGGCTGACTCCGTGGGCGCCCAGAAGGTGCCTGACAGACGTCATGTCCCTAGCGCTCTCCTCCCCAGCAGAGACGTGTGCAGGTGGTGGGGCCTGCCCCTGCGTGTCTGGGCTCCCGCCGGCAGCCCCAGCTCCAGGGAAGCAGCCCCTGAGCCAAGCCCTGTAGGAGGCGCGGGGCGCCCCCGCCTGGAAGCCTAGTGCACAGCAGGCGGGAAGCGAGCCTCCTCGGGAGAAGAGGAGGCAGCCCAGCTGCGTGCGTCTGCACTCACTCCTTGGGCGGAGCCCAGTGAGCCTCCAGGACGGCAGAGCTCCAGCTCTGCTCAGAGGCCCGATCTGGCAGAGTTGCTGGCATGAGGCTGCTCTGCCCTGGGCGAGCCTTGCCCAGATTGCCTCACTGCTAGGCTTTCTGCCCGGGAAGGAGCAGGCTGCGCGAGACAGGCAGACGCTCCTGGCGCCTTCCTGGCCTCAGCTCCACTCCTGCCTTGTCTTTGCACCTAGTCCCCAGGCGTCCTTGAGGAGGGCTTAGGGGCCGGTGGGTTGCACGCTGCCAAGCCCTCCAGCCGTGAGAGCTCTGTCATAGGGAAGGGAATGGCAAGTGCAGGGCTCCTCCAGCGCTCGCTTGGCCGACCAGACTCAGCACAGCACGGAGAGCACCAGGCTTCCCAGGGCCCCTGGCTGTGGTCTGCAGCCCCACACACCCGGAGGCTGACTCCGCGAGCGCCCAGAAGGTGCCTGACAGACGTCATTTCCCTAGTGCTCTCCCCACCAGCAGAGACGTGGGCAGGTGGTTGGGGCCTGCCCCTGCGTGTCTGGGCTGCCGCCCACAGCCTCCGCTCAGGGGAAGCAGCCCCTGTGCCAAGACCTGCAGGAGGCGCGGGGCGTCCCTGCCTGGAAGCCAAGTGAACAGTCCGCTTGGAAGCGAGCCTCCTTGGGAAGAGTCGAGGGAGCCAAGCCGCGTGCAGCTGCAATCCCTGCTTGGGCCGAGCCGAGCGTGCCTCCAGTACGGCAGAGCTCCAGCTCTGCTCAGAGGCCGGATCTAGTCAAGTGCCTTGCGCGAGGCTGCTCTGCCCTGGGCGAGACTTGCCCAGGCTTGCCTCGCTGCTAGGCTTGCTGCCCAGGAAGGAGCAGGCTGTGCGATCCTGGGAGAGGCCACTGGCGCCTTCCTGGCCTCAGCTCCACTCCTGCCTTGCCTTTGCACCTAGTCCCCAGGCGTCCTTGCGGAGGGCTTAGGGGCCGGTGGGTTGCACGCTGCCAAGCCCTCCAGCCGTGAGAGCTCTGTCATAGGGAAGGGAATGGCAAGTGCAGGGCTCCTCCAGCGCTCGCTTGGCCGCCCAGACTCAGCACAGCACGGAGAGCCCCAGGCTCCCAGGGCCCCTGGCTGTGGTCTGCAGCCCCACACAGCCGGAGGCTGACTCCGCGAGCGCCCAGAAGGTGCCTGACAGACGTCATTTCCCTAGTGCTCTCCCCACCAGCAGAGACGTGGGCAGGTGGTTGGGGCCTGCCCCTGCGTGTCTGGGCTGCCGCCCACAGCCTCCGCTCAGGGGAAGCAGCCCCTGTGCCAAGACCTGCAGGAGGCGCGGGGCGTCCCTGCCTGGAAGCCAAGTGCACAGTCCGCTTGGAAGCGAGCCTCCTTGGGAAGAGTCGAGGGAGCCAAGCCGCGTGCAGCTGCAATCCCTGCTTGGGCCGAGCCGAGCGTGCCTCCAGTACGGCAGAGCTCCAGCTCTGCTCAGAGGCCGGATCTAGTCAAGTGCCTTGCGCGAGGCTGCTCTGCCCTGGGCGAGACTTGCCCAGGCTTGCCTCGCTGCTAGGCTTGCTGCCCAGGAAGGAGCAGGCTGTGCGATGCTGGGAGAGGCCACTGGCGCCTTCCTGGCCTCAGCTCCACTCCTGCCTTGCCTTTGCATCTAGGCCCCGGGCGTCCGTGGGGAAGGCTTAGGAGCCGGTGGCTTGCACACTGCCAAGCCCTCCGGCAGTGAGGCCTCTCTTCGAGGGGAGGGGAGGGCAAGTGCAGGGCTCCTCCAGCGGGTGCTTGGCCGCCCAGACTCAGCGCCGCACGGAGAGCACAAGGCTCCCAGGTCCCCTGGCTGTGGTCTGCAGCCCCACACACCCGGAGGCTGACTCCGTGGGCGCCCAGAAGGTGCCTGACAGACGTCATGTCCCTAGCGCTCTCCTCCCCAGCAGAGACGTGTGCAGGTGGTGGGGCCTGCCCCTGCGTGTCTGGGCTCCCGCCGGCAGCCCCAGCTCCAGGGAAGCAGCCCCTGAGCCAAGCCCTGTAGGAGGCGCGGGGCGCCCCCGCCTGGAAGCCTAGTGCACAGCAGGCGGGAAGCGAGCCTCCTCGGGAGAAGAGGAGGCAGCCCAGCTGCGTGCGTCTGCACTCACTCCTTGGGCGGAGCCCAGTGAGCCTCCAGGACGGCAGAGCTCCAGCTCTGCTCAGAGGCCCGATCTGGCAGAGTTGCTGGCGTGAGGCTGCTCTGCCCTGGGCGAGCCTTGCCCAGATTGCCTCACTGCTAGGCTTTCTGCCCGGGAAGGAGCAGGCTGCGCGAGACAGGCAGACGCTCCTGGCGCCTTCCTGGCCTCAGCTCCACTCCTGCCTTGTCTTTGCACCTAGTCCCCAGGCGTCCTTGAGGAGGGCTTAGGGGCCGGTGGGTTGCACGCTGCCAAGCCCTCCAGCCGTGAGAGCTCTGTCATAGGGAAGGGAATGGCAAGTGCAGGGCTCCTCCAGCGCTCGCTTGGCCGCCCAGACTCAGCACAGCACGGAGAGCACCAGGCTTCCCAGGGCCCCTGGCTGTGGTCTGCAGCCCCACACACCCGGAGGCTGACTCCGCGAGCGCCCAGAAGGTGCCTGACAGACGTCATTTCCCTAGTGCTCTCCCCACCAGCAGAGACGTGGGCAGGTGGTTGGGGCCTGCCCCTGCGTGTCTGGGCTGCCGCCCACAGCCTCCGCTCAGGGGAAGCAGCCCCTGTGCCAAGACCTGCAGGAGGCGCGGGGCGTCCCTGCCTGGAAGCCAAGTGCACAGTCCGCTTGGAAGCGAGCCTCCTTGGAAGAGTCGAGGGAGCCAAGCCGCGTGCAGCTGCAATCCCTGCTTGGGCCGAGCCGAGCGTGCCTCCAGTACGGCAGAGCTCCAGCTCTGCTCAGAGGCCGGATCTAGTCAAGTGCCTTGCGCGAGGCTGCTCTGCTCTGGGCGAGACTTGCCCAGGCTTGCCTCGCTGCTAGGCTTGCTGCCCAGGAAGGAGCAGGCTGTGCGATGCTGGGAGAGGCCACTGGCGCCTTCCTGGCCTCAGCTCCACTCCTGCCTTGCCTTTGCACCTAGTCCCCAGGCGTCCTTGCGGAGGGCTTAGGGGCCGGTGGGTTGCACGCTGCCAAGCCCTCCAGCCGTGAGAGCTCTGTCATAGGGAAGGGAATGCAAGTGCAGGGCTCCTCCAGCGCTCGCTTGGCCGCCCAGACTCAGCACAGCACGGAGAGCCCCAGGCTCCCAGGGCCCCTGGCTGTGGTCTGCAGCCCCACACAGCCGGAGGCTGACTCCGCGAGCGCCCAGAAGGTGCCTGACAGACGTCATTTCCCTAGTGCTCTCCCCACCAGCAGAGACGTGGGCAGGTGGTTGGGGCCTGCCCCTGCGTGTCTGGGCTGCCGCCCACAGCCTCCGCTCAGGGGAAGCAGCCCCTGTGCCAAGACCTGCAGGAGGCGCGGGGCGTCCCTGCCTGGAAGCCAAGTGCACAGTCCGCTTGGAAGCGAGCCTCCTTGGGAAGAGTCGAGGGAGCCAAGCCGCGTGCAGCTGCAATCCCTGCTTGGGCCGAGCCGAGCGTGCCTCCAGTACGGCAGAGCTCCAGCTCTGCTCAGAGGCCGGATCTAGTCAAGTGCCTTGCGCGAGGCTGCTCTGCCCTGGGCGAGACTTGCCCAGGCTTGCCTCGCTGCTAGGCTTGCTGCCCAGGAAGGAGCAGGCTGTGCGATGCTGGGAGAGGCCACTGGCGCCTTCCTGTCCTCAGCTCCACTCCTGCCTTACCTTTGCATCTAGGCCCCTGGCGTCCGTGGGGAAGGCTTAGGAGCCGGTGGCTTGCACACTGCCAAGCCCTCCGGCAGTGAGGCCTCTCTTCGAGGGGAGGGGAGGGCAAGTGCAGGGCTCCTCCAGCGGGTGCTTGGCCGCCCAGACTCAGCGCCGCACGGAGAGCACAAGGCTCCCAGGTCCCCTGGCTGTGGTCTGCAGCCCCACACACCCGGAGGCTGACTCCGTGGGCGCCCAGAAGGTGCCTGACAGACGTCATGTCCCTAGCGCTCTCCTCCCCAGCAGAGACGTGTGCAGGTGGTGGGGCCTGCCCCTGCGTGTCTGGGCTCCCGCCGGCAGCCCCAGCTCCAGGGAAGCAGCCCCTGAGCCAAGCCCTGTAGGAGGCGCGGGGCGCCCCCGCCTGGAAGCCTAGTGCACAGCAGGCGGGAAGCGAGCCTCCTCGGGAGAAGAGGAGGCAGCCCAGCTGCGTGCGTCTGCACTCACTCCTTGGGCGGAGCCCAGTGAGCCTCCAGGACGGCAGAGCTCCAGCTCTGCTCAGAGGCCCGATCTGGCAGAGTTGCTGGCGTGAGGCTGCTCTGCCCTGGGCGAGCCTTGCCCAGATTGCCTCACTGCTAGGCTTTCTGCCCGGGAAGGAGCAGGCTGCGCGAGACAGGCAGACGCTCCTGGCGCCTTCCTGGCCTCAGCTCCACTCCTGCCTTGTCTTTGCACCTAGTCCCCAGGCGTCCTTGAGGAGGGCTTAGGGGCCGGTGGGTTGCACGCTGCCAAGCCCTCCAGCCGTGAGAGCTCTGTCATAGGGAAGGGAATGGCAAGTGCAGGGCTCCTCCAGCGCTCGCTTGGCCGCCCAGACTCAGCACAGCACGGAGAGCACCAGGCTTCCCAGGGCCCCTGGCTGTGGTCTGCAGCCCCACACACCCGGAGGCTGACTCCGCGAGCGCCCAGAAGGTGCCTGACAGACGTCATTTCCCTAGTGCTCTCCCCACCAGCAGAGACGTGGGCAGGTGGTTGGGGCCTGCCCCTGCGTGTCTGGGCTGCCGCCCACAGCCTCCGCTCAGGGGAAGCAGCCCCTGTGCCAAGACCTGCAGGAGGCGCGGGGCGTCCCTGCCTGGAAGCCAAGTGCACAGTCCGCTTGGAAGCGAGCCTCCTTGGGAAGAGTCGAGGGAGCCAAGCCGCGTGCAGCTGCAATCCCTGCTTGGGCCGAGCCGAGCGTGCCTCCAGTACGGCAGAGCTCCAGCTCTGCTCAGAGGCCGGATCTAGTCAAGTGCCTTGCGCGAGGCTGCTCTGCCCTGGGCGAGACTTGCCCAGGCTTGCCTCGCTGCTAGGCTTGCTGCCCAGGAAGGAGCAGGCTGTGCGATGCTGGGAGAGGCCACTGGCGCCTTCCTGGCCTCAGCTCCACTCCTGCCTTGCCTTTGCATCTAGGCCCCGGGCGTCCGTGGGGAAGGCTTAGGAGCCGGTGGCTTGCACACTGCCAAGCCCTCCGGCAGTGAGGCCTCTCTTCGAGGGGAGGGGAGGGCAAGTGCAGGGCTCCTCCAACGGGTGCTTGGCCGCCCAGACTCAGCGCCGCACGGAGAGCACAAGGCTCCCAGGTCCCCTGGCTGTGGTCTGCAGCCCCACACACCCGGAGGCTGACTCCGTGGGCGCCCAGAAGGTGCCTGACAGACGTCATGTCCCTAGCGCTCTCCTCCCCAGCAGAGACGTGTGCAGGTGGTGGGGCCTGCCCCTGCGTGTCTGGGCTCCCGCCGGCAGCCCCAGCTCCAGGGAAGCAGCCCCTGAGCCAAGCCCTGTAGGAGGCGCGGGGCGCCCCCGCCTGGAAGCCTAGTGCACAGCAGGCGGGAAGCGAGCCTCCTCGGGAGAAGAGGAGGCAGCCCAGCTGCGTGCGTCTGCACTCACTCCTTGGGCGGAGCCCAGTGAGCCTCCAGGACGGCAGAGCTCCAGCTCTGCTCAGAGGCCCGATCTGGCAGAGTTGCTGGCGTGAGGCTGCTCTGCCCTGGGCGAGCCTTGCCCAGATTGCCTCACTGCTAGGCTTTCTGCCCGGGAAGGAGCAGGCTGCGCGAGACAGGCAGACGCTCCTGGCGCCTTCCTGGCCTCAGCTCCACTCCTGCCTTGTCTTTGCACCTAGTCCCCAGGCGTCCTTGAGGAGGGCTTAGGGGCCGGTGGGTTGCACGCTGCCAAGCCCTCCAGCCGTGAGAGCTCTGTCATAGGGAAGGGAATGGCAAGTGCAGGGCTCCTCCAGCGCTCGCTTGGCCGCCCAGACTCAGCACAGCACGGAGAGCACCAGGCTTCCCAGGGCCCCTGGCTGTGGTCTGCAGCCCCACACACCCGGAGGCTGACTCCGCGAGCGCCCAGAAGGTGCCTGACAGACGTCATTTCCCTAGTGCTCTCCCCACCAGCAGAGACGTGGGCAGGTGGTTGGGGCCTGCCCCTGCGTGTCTGGGCTGCCGCCCACAGCCTCCGCTCAGGGGAAGCAGCCCCTGTGCCAAGACCTGCAGGAGGCGCGGGGCGTCCCTGCCTGGAAGCCAAGTGCACAGTCCGCTTGGAAGCGAGCCTCCTTGGGAAGAGTCGAGGGAGCCAAGCCGCGTGCAGCTGCAATCCCTGCTTGGGCCGAGCCGAGCGTGCCTCCAGTACGGCAGAGCTCCAGCTCTGCTCAGAGGCCGGATCTAGTCAAGTGCCTTGCGCGAGGCTGCTCTGCCCTGGGCGAGACTTGCCCAGGCTTGCCTCGCTGCTAGGCTTGCTGCCCAGGAAGGAGCAGGCTGTGCGATGCTGGGAGAGGCCACTGGCGCCTTCCTGGCCTCAGCTCCACTCCTGCCTTGCCTTTGCACCTAGTCCCCAGGCGTCCTTGCGGAGGGCTTAGGGGCCGGTGGGTTGCACGCTGCCAAGCCCTCCAGCCGTGAGAGCTCTGTCATAGGGAAGGGAATGGCAAGTGCAGGGCTCCTCCAGCGCTCGCTTGGCCGCCCAGACTCAGCACAGCACGGAGAGCCCCAGGCTCCCAGGGCCCCTGGCTGTGGTCTGCAGCCCCACACAGCCGGAGGCTGACTCCGCGAGCGCCCAGAAGGTGCCTGACAGACGTCATTTCCCTAGTGCTCTCCCCACCAGCAGAGACGTGGGCAGGTGGTTGGGGCCTGCCCCTGCGTGTCTAGGCTGCCGCCCACAGCCTCCGCTCAGGGGAAGCAGCCCCTGTGCCAAGACCTGCAGGAGGCGCGGGGCGTCCCTGCCTGGAAGCCAAGTGCACAGTCCGCTTGGAAGCGAGCCTCCTTGGGAAGAGTCGAGGGAGCCAAGCCGCGTGCAGCTGCAATCCCTGCTTGGGCCGAGCCGAGCGTGCCTCCAGTACGGCAGAGCTCCAGCTCTGCTCAGAGGCTGGATCTAGTCAAGTGCCTTGCGCGAGGCTGCTCTGCCCTGGGCGAGACTTGCCCAGGCTTGCCTCGCTGCTAGGCTTGCTGCCCAGGAAGGAGCAGGCTGTGCGATGCTGGGAGAGGCCACTGGCGCCTTCCTGGCCTCAGCTCCACTCCTGCCTTGCCTTTGCATCTAGGCCCCGGGCGTCCGTGGGGAAGGCTTAGGAGCCGGTGGCTTGCACACTGCCAAGCCCTCCGGCAGTGAGGCCTCTCTTCGAGGGGAGGGGAGGGCAAGTGCAGGGCTCCTCCAGCGGGTGCTTGGCCGCCCAGACTCAGCGCCGCACGGAGAGCACAAGGCTCCCAGGTCCCCTGGCTGTGGTCTGCAGCCCCACACACCCGGAGGCTGACTCCGTGGGCGCCCAGAAGGTGCCTGACAGACGTCATGTCCCTAGCGCTCTCCTCCCCAGCAGAGACGTGTGCAGGTGGTGGGGCCTGCCCCTGCGTGTCTGGGCTCCCGCCGGCAGCCCCAGCTCCAGGGAAGCAGCCCCTGAGCCAAGCCCTGTAGGAGGCGCGGGGCGCCCCCGCCTGGAAGCCTAGTGCACAGCAGGCGGGAAGCGAGCCTCCTCGGGAGAAGAGGAGGCAGCCCAGCTGCGTGCGTCTGCACTCACTCCTTGGGCGGAGCCCAGTGAGCCTCCAGGACGGCAGAGCTCCAGCTCTGCTCAGAGGCCCGATCTGGCAGAGTTGCTGGCGTGAGGCTGCTCTGCCCTGGGCGAGCCTTGCCCAGATTGCCTCACTGCTAGGCTTTCTGCCCGGGAAGGAGCAGGCTGCGCGAGACAGGCAGACGCTCCTGGCGCCTTCCTGGCCTCAGCTCCACTCCTGCCTTGTCTTTGCACCTAGTCCCCAGGCGTCCTTGCGGAGGGCTTAGGGGCCGGTGGGTTGCACGCTGCCAAGCCCTCCAGCCGTGAGAGCTCTGTCATATGGAAGGGAATGGCAAGTGCAGGGCTCCTCCAGCGCTCGCTTGGCCGCCCAGACTCAGCACAGCACGGAGAGCACCAGGCTTCCCAGGGCCCCTGGCTGTGGTCTGCAGCCCCACACACCCGGAGGCTGACTCCGCGAGCGCCCAGAAGGTGCCTGACAGACGTCATTTCCCTAGTGCTCTCCCCACCAGCAGAGACGTGGGCAGGTGGTTGGGGCCTGCCCCTGCGTGTCTGGGCTGCCGCCCACAGCCTCCGCTCAGGGGAAGCAGCCCCTGTGCCAAGACCTGCAGGAGGCGCGGGGCGTCCCTGCCTGGAAGCCAAGTGCACAGTCCGCTTGGAAGCGAGCCTCCTTGGGAAGAGTCGAGGGAGCCAAGCCGCGTGCAGCTGCAATCCCTGCTTGGGCCGAGCCGAGCGTGCCTCCAGTACGGCAGAGCTCCAGCTCTGCTCAGAGGCCGGATCTAGTCAAGTGCCTTGCCCGAGGCTGCTCTGCCCTGGGCGAGACTTGCCCAGGCTTGCCTCGCTGCTAGGCTTGCTGCCCAGGAAGGAGCAGGCTGTGCGATGCTGGGAGAGGCCACTGGCGCCTTCCTGGCCTCAGCTCCACTCCTGCCTTGCCTTTGCATCTAGGCCCCGGGCGTCCGTGGGGAAGGCTTAGGAGCCGGTGGCTTGCACACTGCCAAGCCCTCCGGCAGTGAGGCCTCTCTTCGAGGGGAGGGGAGGGCAAGTGCAGGGCTCCTCCAGCGGGTGCTTGGCCGCCCAGACTCAGCGCCGCACGGAGAGCACAAGGCTCCCAGGTCCCCTGGCTGTGGTCTGCAGCCCCACACACCCGGAGGCTGACTCCGTGGGCGCCCAGAAGGTGCCTGACAGACGTCATGTCCCTAGCGCTCTCCTCCCCAGCAGAGACGTGTGCAGGTGGTGGGGCCTGCCCCTGCGTGTCTGGGCTCCCGCCGGCAGCCCCAGCTCCAGGGAAGCAGCCCCTGAGCCAAGCCCTGTAGGAGGCGCGGGGCGCCCCCGCCTGGAAGCCTAGTGCACAGCAGGCGGGAAGCGAGCCTCCTCGGGAGAAGAGGAGGCAGCCCAGCTGCGTGCGTCTGCACTCACTCCTTGGGCGGAGCCCAGTGAGCCTCCAGGACGGCAGAGCTCCAGCTCTGCTCAGAGGCCCGATCTGGCAGAGTTGCTGGCGTGAGGCTGCTCTGCCCTGGGCGAGCCTTGCCCAGATTGCCTCACTGCTAGGCTTTCTGCCCGGGAAGGAGCAGGCTGCGCGAGACAGGCAGACGCTCCTGGCGCCTTCCTGGCCTCAGCTCCACTCCTGCCTTGTCTTTGCACCTAGTCCCCAGGCGTCCTTGAGGAGGGCTTAGGGGCCGGTGGGTTGCACGCTGCCAAGCCCTCCAGCCGTGAGAGCTCTGTCATAGGGAAGGGAATGGCAAGTACAGGGCTCCTCCAGCGCTCGCTTGGCCGCCCAGACTCAGCACAGCACGGAGAGCACCAGGCTTCCCAGGGCCCCTGGCTGTGGTCTGCAGCCCCACACACCCTGAGGCTGACTCCGCGAGCGCCCAGAAGGTGCCTGACAGACGTCATTTCCCTAGTGCTCTCCCCACCAGCAGAGACGTGGGCAGGTGGTTGGGGCCTGCCCCTGCGTGTCTGGGCTGCCGCCCACAGCCTCCGCTCAGGGGAAGCAGCCCCTGTGCCAAGACCTGCAGGAGGCGCGGGGCGTCCCTGCCTGGAAGCCAAGTGCACAGTCCGCTTGGAAGCGAGCCTCCTTGGGAAGAGTCGAGGGAGCCAAGCCGCGTGCAGCTGCAATCCCTGCTTGGGCCGAGCCGAGCGTGCCTCCAGTACGGCAGAGCTCCAGCTCTGCTCAGAGGCCGGATCTAGTCAAGTGCCTTGCGCGAGGCTGCTCTGCCCTGGGCGAGACTTGCCCAGGCTTGCCTCGCTGCTAGGCTTGCTGCCCAGGAAGGAGCAGGCTGTGCGATGCTGGGAGAGGCCACTGGCGCCTTCCTGGCCTCAGCTCCACTCCTGCCTTGCCTTTGCACCTAGTCCCCAGGCGTCCTTGCGGAGGGCTTAGGGGCCGGTGGGTTGCACGCTGCCAAGCCCTCCAGCCGTGAGAGCTCTGTCATAGGGAAGGGAATGGCAAGTGCAGGGCTCCTCCAGCGCTCGCTTGGCCGCCCAGACTCAGCACAGCACGGAGAGCCCCAGGCTCCCAGGGCCCCTGGCTGTGGTCTGCAGCCCCACACAGCCGGAGGCTGACTCCGCGAGCGCCCAGAAGGTGCCTGACAGACGTCATTTCCCTAGTGCTCTCCCCACCAGCAGAGACGTGGGCAGGTGGTTGGGGCCTGCCCCTGCGTGTCTGGGCTGCCGCCCACAGCCTCCGCTCAGGGGAAGCAGCCCCTGTGCCAAGACCTGCAGGAGGCGCGGGGCGTCCCTGCCTGGAAGCCAAGTGCACAGTCCGCTTGGAAGCGAGCCTCCTTGGGAAGAGTCGAGGGAGCCAAGCCGCGTGCAGCTGCAATCTCTGCTTGGGCCGAGCCGAGCGTGCCTCCAGTACGGCAGAGCTCCAGCTCTGCTCAGAGGCCGGATCTAGTCAAGTGCCTTGCGCGAGGCTGCTCTGCCCTGGGCGAGACTTGCCCAGGCTTGCCTCGCTGCTAGGCTTGCTGCCCAGGAAGGAGCAGGCTGTGCGATGCTGGGAGAGGCCACTGGCGCCTTCCTGGCCTCAGCTCCACTCCTGCCTTGCCTTTGCATCTAGGCCCCGGGCGTCCGTGGGGAAGGCTTAGGAGCCGGTGGCTTGCACACTGCCAAGCCCTCCGGCAGTGAGGCCTCTCTTCGAGGGGAGGGGAGGGCAAGTGCAGGGCTCCTCCAGCGGGTGCTTGGCCGCCCAGACTCAGCGCCGCACGGAGAGCACAAGGCTCCCAGGTCCCCTGGCTGTGGTCTGCAGCCCCACACACCCGGAGGCTGACTCCGTGGGCGCCCAGAAGGTGCCTGACAGACGTCATGTCCCTAGCGCTCTCCTCCCCAGCAGAGACGTGTGCAGGTGGTGGGGCCTGCCCCTGCGTGTCTGGGCTCCCGCCGGCAGCCCCAGCTCCAGGGAAGCAGCCCCTGAGCCAAGCCCTGTAGGAGGCGCGGGGCGCCCCCGCCTGGAAGCCTAGTGCACAGCAGGCGGGAAGCGAGCCTCCTCGGGAGAAGAGGAGGCAGCCCAGCTGCGTGCGTCTGCACTCACTCCTTGGGCGGAGCCCAGTGAGCCTCCAGGACGGCAGAGCTCCAGCTCTGCTCAGAGGCCCGATCTGGCAGAGTTGCTGGCGTGAGGCTGCTCTGCCCTGGGCGAGCCTTGCCCAGATTGCCTCACTGCTAGGCTTTCTGCCCGGGAAGGAGCAGGCTGCGCGAGACAGGCAGACGCTCCTGGCGCCTTCCTGGCCTCAGCTCCACTCCTGCCTTGTCTTTGCACCTAGTCCCCAGGCGTCCTTGAGGAGGGCTTAGGGGCCGGTGGGTTGCACGCTGCCAAGCCCTCCAGCCGTGAGAGCTCTGTCATAGGGAAGGGAATGGCAAGTGCAGGGCTCCTCCAGCGCTCGCTTGGCCGCCCAGACTCAGCACAGCACGGAGAGCACCAGGCTTCCCAGGGCCCCTGGCTGTGGTCTGCAGCCCCACACACCCGGAGGCTGACTCCGCGAGCGCCCAGAAGGTGCCTGACAGACGTCATTTCCCTAGTGCTCTCCCCACCAGCAGAGACGTGGGCAGGTGGTTGGGGCCTGCCCCTGCGTGTCTGGGCTGCCGCCCACAGCCTCCGCTCAGGGGAAGCAGCCCCTGTGCCAAGACCTGCAGGAGGCGCGGGGCGTCCCTGCCTGGAAGCCAAGTGCACAGTCCGCTTGGAAGCGAGCCTCCTTGGGAAGAGTCGAGGGAGCCAAGCCGCGTGCAGCTGCAATCCCTGCTTGGGCCGAGGCGAGCGTGCCTCCAGTACGGCAGAGCTCCAGCTCTGCTCAGAGGCCGGATCTAGTCAAGTGCCTTGCGCGAGGCTGCTCTGCCCTGGGCGAGACTTGCCCAGGCTTGCCTCGCTGCTAGGCTTGCTGCCCAGGAAGGAGCAGGCTGTGCGATGCTGGGAGAGGCCACTGGCGCCTTCCTGGCCTCAGCTCCACTCCTGCCTTGCCTTTGCACCTAGTCCCCAGGCGTCCTTGCGGAGGGCTTAGGGGCCGGTGGGTTGCACGCTGCCAAGCCCTCCAGCCGTGAGAGCTCTGTCATAGGGAAGGGAATGGCAAGTGCAGGGCTCCTCCAGCGCTCGCTTGGCCGCCCAGACTCAGCACAGCACGGAGAGCCCCAGGCTCCCAGGGCCCCTGGCTGTGGTCTGCAGCCCCACACAGCCGGAGGCTGACTCCGCGAGCGCCCAGAAGGTGCCTGACAGACGTCATTTCCCTAGTGCTCTCCCCACCAGCAGAGACGTGGGCAGGTGGTTGGGGCCTGCCCCTGCATGTCTGGGCTGCCGCCCACAGCCTCCGCTCAGGGGAAGCAGCCCCTGTGCCAAGACCTGCAGGAGGCGCGGGGCGTCCCTGCCTGGAAGCCAAGTGCACAGTCCGCTTGGAAGCGAGCCTCCTTGGGAAGAGTCGAGGGAGCCAAGCCGCGTGCAGCTGCAATCCCTGCTTGGGCCGAGCCGAGCGTGCCTCCAGTACGGCAGAGCTCCAGCTCTGCTCAGAGGCCGGATCTAGTCAAGTGCCTTGCGCGAGGCTGCTCTGCCCTGGGCGAGACTTGCCCAGGCTTGCCTCGCTGCTAGGCTTGCTGCCCAGGAAGGAGCAGGCTGTGCGATGCTGGGAGAGGCCACTGGCGCCTTCCTGGCCTCAGCTCCACTCCTGCCTTGCCTTTGCATCTAGGCCCCGGGCGTCCGTGGGGAAGGCTTAGGAGCCGGTGGCTTGCACACTGCCAAGCCCTCCGGCAGTGAGGCCTCTCTTCGAGGGGAGGGGAGGGCAAGTGCAGGGCTCCTCCAGCGGGTGCTTGGCCGCCCAGACTCAGCGCCGCACGGAGAGCACAAGGCTCCCAGGTCCCCTGGCTGTGGTCTGCAGCCCCACACACCCGGAGGCTGACTCCGTGGGCGCCCAGAAGGTGCCTGACAGACGTCATGTCCCTAGCGCTCTCCTCCCCAGCAGAGACGTGTGCAGGTGGTGGGGCCTGCCCCTGCGTGTCTGGGCTCCCGCCGGCAGCCCCAGCTCCAGGGAAGCAGCCCCTGAGCCAAGCCCTGTAGGAGGCGCGGGGCGCCCCCGCCTGGAAGCCTAGTGCACAGCAGGCGGGAAGCGAGCCTCCTCGGGAGAAGAGGAGGCAGCCCAGCTGCGTGCGTCTGCACTCACTCCTTGGGCGGAGCCCAGTGAGCCTCCAGGACGGCAGAGCTCCAGCTCTGCTCAGAGGCCCGATCTGGCAGAGTTGCTGGCGTGAGGCTGCTCTGCCCTGGGCGAGCCTTGCCCAGATTGCCTCACTGCTAGGCTTTCTGCCCGGGAAGGAGCAGGCTGCGCGAGACAGGCAGACGCTCCTGGCGCCTTCCTGGCCTCAGCTCCACTCCTGCCTTGTCTTTGCACCTAGTCCCCAGGCGTCCTTGAGGAGGGCTTAGGGGCCGGTGGGTTGCACGCTGCCAAGCCCTCCAGCCGTGAGAGCTCTGTCATAGGGAAGGGAATGGCAAGTGCAGGGCTCCTCCAGCGCTCGCTTGGCCGCCCAGACTCAGCACAGCACGGAGAGCACCAGGCTTCCCAGGGCCCCTGGCTGTGGTCTGCAGCCCCACACAGCCGGAGGCTGACTCCGCGAGCGCCCAGAAGGTGCCTGACAGACGTCATTTCCCTAGTGCTCTCCCCACCAGCAGAGACGTGGGCAGGTGGTTGGGGCCTGCCCCTGCGTGTCTGGGCTGCCGCCCACAGCCTCCGCTCAGGGGAAGCAGCCCCTGTGCCAAGACCTGCAGGAGGCGCGGGGCGTCCCTGCCTGGAAGCCAAGTGCACAGTCCGCTTGGAAGCGAGCCTCCTTGGGAAGAGTGGAGGGAGCCAAGCCGCGTGCAGCTGCAATCCCTGCTTGGGCCGAGCCGAGCGTGCCTCCAGTACGGCAGAGCTCCAGCTCTGCTCAGAGGCCGGATCTAGTCAAGTGCCTTGCGCGAGGCTGCTCTGCCCTGGGCGAGACTTGCCCAGGCTTGCCTCGCTGCTAGGCTTGCTGCCCAGGAAGGAGCAGGCTGTGCGATGCTGGGAGAGGCCACTGGCGCCTTCCTGGCCTCAGCTCCACTCCTGCCTTGCCTTTGCACCTAGTCCCCAGGCGTCCTTGCGGAGGGCTTAGGGGCCGGTGGGTTGCACGCTGCCAAGCCCTCCAGCCGTGAGAGCTCTGTCATAGGGAAGGGAATGGCAAGTGCAGGGCTCCTCCAGCGCTCGCTTGGCCGCCCAGACTCAGCACAGCACGGAGAGCCCCAGGCTCCCAGGGCCCCTGGCTGTGGTCTGCAGCCCCACACAGCCGGAGGCTGACTCCGCGAGCGCCCAGAAGGTGCCTGACAGACGTCATTTCCCTAGTGCTCTCCCCACCAGCAGAGACGTGGGCAGGTGGTTGGGGCCTGCCCCTGCGTGTCTGGGCTGCCGCCCACAGCCTCCGCTCAGGGGAAGCAGCCCCTGTGCCAAGACCTGCAGGAGGCGCGGGGCGTCCCTGCCTGGAAGCCAAGTGCACAGTCCGCTTGGAAGCGAGCCTCCTTGGGAAGAGTCGAGGGAGCCAAGCCGCGTGCAGCTGCAATCCCTGCTTGGGCCGAGCCGAGCGTGCCTCCAGTACGGCAGAGCTCCAGCTCTGCTCAGAGGCCGGATCTAGTCAAGTGCCTTGCGCGAGGCTGCTCTGCCCTGGGCGAGACTTGCCCAGGCTTGCCTCGCTGCTAGGCTTGCTGCCCAGGAAGGAGCAGGCTGTGCGATGCTGGGAGAGGCCACTGGCGCCTTCCTGGCCTCAGCTCCACTCCTGCCTTGCCTTTGCATCTAGGCCCCGGGCGTCCGTGGGGAAGGCTTAGGAGCCGGTGGCTTGCACACTGCCAAGCCCTCCGGCAGTGAGGCCTCTCTTCGAGGGGAGGGGAGGGCAAGTGCAGGGCTCCTCCAGCGGGTGCTTGGCCGCCCAGACTCAGCGCCGCACGGAGAGCACAAGGCTCCCAGGTCCCCTGGCTGTGGTCTGCAGCCCCACACACCCGGAGGCTGACTCCGTGGGCGCCCAGAAGGTGCCTGACAGACGTCATGTCCCTAGCGCTCTCCTCCCCAGCAGAGACGTGTGCAGGTGGTGGGGCCTGCCCCTGCGTGTCTGGGCTCCCGCCGGCAGCCCCAGCTCCAGGGAAGCAGCCCCTGAGCCAAGCCCTGTAGGAGGCGCGGGGCGCCCCCGCCTGGAAGCCTAGTGCACAGCAGGCGGGAAGCGAGCCTCCTCGGGAGAAGAGGAGGCAGCCCAGCTGCGTGCGTCTGCACTCACTCCTTGGGCGGAGCCCAGTGAGCCTCCAGGACGGCAGAGCTCCAGCTCTGCTCAGAGGCCCGATCTGGCAGAGTTGCTGGCGTGAGGCTGCTCTGCCCTGGGCGAGCCTTGCCCAGATTGCCTCACTGCTAGGCTTTCTGCCCGGGAAGGAGCAGGCTGCGCGAGACAGGCAGACGCTCCTGGCGCCTTCCTGGCCTCAGCTCCACTCCTGCCTTGTCTTTGCACCTAGTCCCCAGGCGTCCTTGAGGAGGGCTTAGGGGCCGGTGGGTTGCACGCTGCCAAGCCCTCCAGCCGTGAGAGCTCTGTCATAGGGAAGGGAATGGCAAGTGCAGGGCTCCTCCAGCGCTCGCTTGGCCGCCCAGACTCAGCACAGCACGGAGAGCACCAGGCTTCCCAGGGCCCCTGGCTGTGGTCTGCAGCCCCACACAGCCGGAGGCTGACTCCGCGAGCGCCCAGAAGGTGCCTGACAGACGTCATTTCCCTAGTGCTCTCCCCACCAGCAGAGACGTGGGCAGGTGGTTGGGGCCTGCCCCTGCGTGTCTGGGCTGCCGCCCACAGCCTCCGCTCAGGGGAAGCAGCCCCTGTGCCAAGACCTGCAGGAGGCGCGGGGCGTCCCTGCCTGGAAGCCAAGTGCACAGTCCGCTTGGAAGCGAGCCTCCTTGGGAAGAGTCGAGGGAGCCAAGCCGCGTGCAGCTGCAATCCCTGCTTGGGCCGAGCCGAGCGTGCCTCCAGTACGGCAGAGCTCCAGCTCTGCTCAGAGGCCGGATCTAGTCAAGTGCCTTGCGCGAGGCTGCTCTGCCCTGGGCGAGACTTGCCCAGGCTTGCCTCGCTGCTAGGCTTGCTGCCCAGGAAGGAGCAGGCTGTGCGATGCTGGGAGAGGCCACTGGCGCCTTCCTGGCCTCAGCTCCACTCCTGCCTTGCCTTTGCACCTAGTCCCCAGGCGTCCTTGCGGAGGGCTTAGGGGCCGGTGGGTTGCACGCTGCCAAGCCCTCCAGCCGTGAGAGCTCTGTCATAGGGAAGGGAATGGCAAGTGCAGGGCTCCTCCAGCGCTCGCTTGGCCGCCCAGACTCAGCACAGCACGGAGAGCCCCAGGCTCCCAGGGCCCCTGGCTGTGGTCTGCAGCCCCACACAGCCGGAGGCTGACTCCGCGAGCGCCCAGAAGGTGCCTGACAGACGTCATTTCCCTAGTGCTCTCCCCACCAGCAGAGACGTGGGCAGGTGGTTGGGGCCTGCCCCTGCGTGTCTGGGCTGCCGCCCACAGCCTCCGCTCAGGGGAAGCAGCCCCTGTGCCAAGACCTGCAGGAGGCGCGGGGCGTCCCTGCCTGGAAGCCAAGTGCACAGTCCGCTTGGAAGCGAGCCTCCTTGGGAAGAGTCGAGGGAGCCAAGCCGCGTGCAGCTGCAATCCCTGCTTGGGCCGAGCCGAGCGTGCCTCCAGTACGGCAGAGCTCCAGCTCTGCTCAGAGGCCGGATCTAGTCAAGTGCCTTGCGCGAGGCTGCTCTGCCCTGGGCGAGACTTGCCCAGGCTTGCCTCGCTGCTAGGCTTGCTGCCCAGGAAGGAGCAGGCTGTGCGATGCTGGGAGAGGCCACTGGCGCCTTCCTGGCCTCAGCTCCACTCCTGCCTTGCCTTTGCATCTAGGCCCCGGGCGTCCGTGGGGAAGGCTTAGGAGCCGGTGGCTTGCACACTGCCAAGCCCTCCGGCAGTGAGGCCTCTCTTCGAGGGGAGGGGAGGGCAAGTGCAGGGCTCCTCCAGCGGGTGCTTGGCCGCCCAGACTCAGCGCCGCACGGAGAGCACAAGGCTCCCAGGTCCCCTGGCTGTGGTCTGCAGCCCCACACACCCGGAGGCTGACTCCGTGGGCGCCCAGAAGGTGCCTGACAGACGTCATGTCCCTAGCGCTCTCCTCCCCAGCAGAGACGTGTGCAGGTGGTGGGGCCTGCCCCTGCGTGTCTGGGCTCCCGCCGGCAGCCCCAGCTCCAGGGAAGCAGCCCCTGAGCCAAGCCCTGTAGGAGGCGCGGGGCGCCCCCGCCTGGAAGCCTAGTGCACAGCAGGCGGGAAGCGAGCCTCCTCGGGAGAAGAGGAGGCAGCCCAGCTGCGTGCGTCTGCACTCACTCCTTGGGCGGAGCCCAGTGAGCCTCCAGGACGGCAGAGCTCCAGCTCTGCTCAGAGGCCCGATCTGGCAGAGTTGCTGGCGTGAGGCTGCTCTGCCCTGGGCGAGCCTTGCCCAGATTGCCTCACTGCTAGGCTTTCTGCCCGGGAAGGAGCAGGCTGCGCGAGACAGGCAGACGCTCCTGGCGCCTTCCTGGCCTCAGCTCCACTCCTGCCTTGTCTTTGCACCTAGTCCCCAGGCGTCCTTGAGGAGGGCTTAGGGGCCGGTGGGTTGCACGCTGCCAAGCCCTCCAGCCGTGAGAGCTCTGTCATAGGGAAGGGAATGGCAAGTGCAGGGCTCCTCCAGCGCTCGCTTGGCCGCCCAGACTCAGCACAGCACGGAGAGCACCAGGCTTCCCAGGGCCCCTGGCTGTGGTCTGCAGCCCCACACAGCCGGAGGCTGACTCCGCGAGCGCCCAGAAGGTGCCTGACAGACGTCATTTCCCTAGTGCTCTCCCCACCAGCAGAGACGTGGGCAGGTGGTTGGGGCCTGCCCCTGCGTGTCTGGGCTGCCGCCCACAGCCTCCGCTCAGGGGAAGCAGCCCCTGTGCCAAGACCTGCAGGAGGCGCGGGGCGTCCCTGCCTGGAAGCCAAGTGCACAGTCCGCTTGGAAGCGAGCCTCCTTGGGAAGAGTCGAGGGAGCCAAGCCGCGTGCAGCTGCAATCCCTGCTTGGGCCGAGCCGAGCGTGCCTCCAGTACGGCAGAGCTCCAGCTCTGCTCAGAGGCCGGATCTAGTCAAGTGCCTTGCGCGAGGCTGCTCTGCCCTGGGCGAGACTTGCCCAGGCTTGCCTCGCTGCTAGGCTTGCTGCCCAGGAAGGAGCAGGCTGTGCGATGCTGGGAGAGGCCACTGGCGCCTTCCTGGCCTCAGCTCCACTCCTGCCTTGCCTTTGCACCTAGTCCCCAGGCGTCCTTGCGGAGGGCTTAGGGGCCGGTGGGTTGCACGCTGCCAAGCCCTCCAGCCGTGAGAGCTCTGTCATAGGGAAGGGAATGGCAAGTGCAGGGCTCCTCCAGCGCTCGCTTGGCCGCCCAGACTCAGCACAGCACGGAGAGCCCCAGGCTCCCAGGGCCCCTGGCTGTGGTCTGCAGCCCCACACAGCCGGAGGCTGACTCCGCGAGCGCCCAGAAGGTGCCTGACAGACGTCATTTCCCTAGTGCTCTCCCCACCAGCAGAGACGTGGGCAGGTGGTTGGGGCCTGCCCCTGCGTGTCTGGGCTGCCGCCCACAGCCTCCGCTCAGGGGAAGCAGCCCCTGTGCCAAGACCTGCAGGAGGCGCGGGGCGTCCCTGCCTGGAAGCCAAGTGCACAGTCCGCTTGGAAGCGAGCCTCCTTGGGAAGAGTCGAGGGAGCCAAGCCGCGTGCAGCTGCAATCCCTGCTTGGGCCGAGCCGAGCGTGCCTCCAGTACGGCAGAGCTCCAGCTCTGCTCAGAGGCCGGATCTAGTCAAGTGCCTTGCGCGAGGCTGCTCTGCCCTGGGCGAGACTTGCCCAGGCTTGCCTCGCTGCTAGGCTTGCTGCCCAGGAAGGAGCAGGCTGTGCGATGCTGGGAGAGGCCACTGGCGCCTTCCTGGCCTCAGCTCCACTCCTGCCTTGCCTTTGCATCTAGGCCCCGGGCGTCCGTGGGGAAGGCTTAGGAGCCGGTGGCTTGCACACTGCCAAGCCCTCCGGCAGTGAGGCCTCTCTTCGAGGGGAGGGGAGGGCAAGTGCAGGGCTCCTCCAGCGGGTGCTTGGCCGCCCAGACTCAGCGCCGCACGGAGAGCACAAGGCTCCCAGGTCCCCTGGCTGTGGTCTGCAGCCCCACACACCCGGAGGCTGACTCCGTGGGCGCCCAGAAGGTGCCTGACAGACGTCATGTCCCTAGCGCTCTCCTCCCCAGCAGAGACGTGTGCAGGTGGTGGGGCCTGCCCCTGCGTGTCTGGGCTCCCGCCGGCAGCCCCAGCTCCAGGGAAGCAGCCCCTGAGCCAAGCCCTGTAGGAGGCGCGGGGCGCCCCCGCCTGGAAGCCTAGTGCACAGCAGGCGGGAAGCGAGCCTCCTCGGGAGAAGAGGAGGCAGCCCAGCTGCGTGCGTCTGCACTCACTCCTTGGGCGGAGCCCAGTGAGCCTCCAGGACGGCAGAGCTCCAGCTCTGCTCAGAGGCCCGATCTGGCAGAGTTGCTGGCGTGAGGCTGCTCTGCCCTGGGCGAGCCTTGCCCAGATTGCCTCACTGCTAGGCTTTCTGCCCGGGAAGGAGCAGGCTGCGCGAGACAGGCAGACGCTCCTGGCGCCTTCCTGGCCTCAGCTCCACTCCTGCCTTGTCTTTGCACCTAGTCCCCAGGCGTCCTTGAGGAGGGCTTAGGGGCCGGTGGGTTGCACGCTGCCAAGCCCTCCAGCCGTGAGAGCTCTGTCATAGGGAAGGGAATGGCAAGTGCAGGGCTCCTCCAGCGCTCGCTTGGCCGCCCAGACTCAGCACAGCACGGAGAGCACCAGGCTTCCCAGGGCCCCTGGCTGTGGTCTGCAGCCCCACACACCCGGAGGCTGACTCCGCGAGCGCCCAGAAGGTGCCTGACAGACGTCATTTCCCTAGTGCTCTCCCCACCAGCAGAGACGTGGGCAGGTGGTTGGGGCCTGCCCCTGCGTGTCTGGGCTGCCGCCCACAGCCTCCGCTCAGGGGAAGCAGCCCCTGTGCCAAGACCTGCAGGAGGCGCGGGGCGTCCCTGCCTGGAAGCCAAGTGCACAGTCCGCTTGGAAGCGAGCCTCCTTGGGAAGAGTCGAGGGAGCCAAGCCGCGTGCAGCTGCAATCCCTGCTTGGGCCGAGCCGAGCGTGCCTCCAGTACGGCAGAGCTCCAGCTCTGCTCAGAGGCCGGATCTAGTCAAGTGCCTTGCGCGAGGCTGCTCTGCCCTGGGCGAGACTTGCCCAGGCTTGCCTCGCTGCTAGGCTTGCTGCCCAGGAAGGAGCAGGCTGTGCGATGCTGGGAGAGGCCACTGGCGCCTTCCTGGCCTCAGCTCCACTCCTGCCTTGCCTTTGCACCTAGTCCCCAGGCGTCCTTGCGGAGGGCTTAGGGGCCGGTGGGTTGCACGCTGCCAAGCCCTCCAGCCGTGAGAGCTCTGTCATAGGGAAGGGAATGGCAAGTGCAGGGCTCCTCCAGCGCTCGCTTGGCCGCCCAGACTCAGCACAGCACGGAGAGCCCCAGGCTCCCAGGGCCCCTGGCTGTGGTCTGCAGCCCCACACAGCCGGAGGCTGACTCCGCGAGCGCCCAGAAGGTGCCTGACAGACGTCATTTCCCTAGTGCTCTCCCCACCAGCAGAGACGTGGGCAGGTGGTTGGGGCCTGCCCCTGCGTGTCTGGGCTGCCGCCCACAGCCTCCGCTCAGGGGAAGCAGCCCCTGTGCCAAGACCTGCAGGAGGCGCGGGGCGTCCCTGCCTGGAAGCCAAGTGCACAGTCCGCTTGGAAGCGAGCCTCCTTGGGAAGAGTCGAGGGAGCCAAGCCGCGTGCAGCTGCAATCCCTGCTTGGGCCGAGCCGAGCGTGCCTCCAGTACGGCAGAGCTCCAGCTCTGCTCAGAGGCCGGATCTAGTCAAGTGCCTTGCGCGAGGCTGCTCTGCCCTGGGCGAGACTTGCCCAGGCTTGCCTCGCTGCTAGGCTTGCTGCCCAGGAAGGAGCAGGCTGTGCGATGCTGGGAGAGGCCACTGGCGCCTTCCTGGCCTCAGCTCCACTCCTGCCTTGCCTTTGCATCTAGGCCCCGGGCGTCCGTGGGGAAGGCTTAGGAGCCGGTGGCTTGCACACTGCCAAGCCCTCCGGCAGTGAGGCCTCTCTTCGAGGGGAGGGGAGGGCAAGTGCAGGGCTCCTCCAGCGGGTGCTTGGCCGCCCAGACTCAGCGCCGCACGGAGAGCACAAGGCTCCCAGGTCCCCTGGCTGTGGTCTGCAGCCCCACACACCCGGAGGCTGACTCCGTGGGCGCCCAGAAGGTGCCTGACAGACGTCATGTCCCTAGCGCTCTCCTCCCCAGCAGAGACGTGTGCAGGTGGTGGGGCCTGCCCCTGCGTGTCTGGGCTCCCGCCGGCAGCCCCAGCTCCAGGGAAGCAGCCCCTGAGCCAAGCCCTGTAGGAGGCGCGGGGCGCCCCCGCCTGGAAGCCTAGTGCACAGCAGGCGGGAAGCGAGCCTCCTCGGGAGAAGAGGAGGCAGCCCAGCTGCGTGCGTCTGCACTCACTCCTTGGGCGGAGCCCAGTGAGCCTCCAGGACGGCAGAGCTCCAGCTCTGCTCAGAGGCCCGATCTGGCAGAGTTGCTGGCGTGAGGCTGCTCTGCCCTGGGCGAGCCTTGCCCAGATTGCCTCACTGCTAGGCTTTCTGCCCGGGAAGGAGCAGGCTGCGCGAGACAGGCAGACGCTCCTGGCGCCTTCCTGGCCTCAGCTCCACTCCTGCCTTGTCTTTGCACCTAGTCCCCAGGCGTCCTTGAGGAGGGCTTAGGGGCCGGTGGGTTGCACGCTGCCAAGCCCTCCAGCCGTGAGAGCTCTGTCATAGGGAAGGGAATGGCAAGTGCAGGGCTCCTCCAGCGCTCGCTTGGCCGACCAGACTCAGCACAGCACGGAGAGCACCAGGCTTCCCAGGGCCCCTGGCTGTGGTCTGCAGCCCCACACACCCGGAGGCTGACTCCGCGAGCGCCCAGAAGGTGCCTGACAGACGTCATTTCCCTAGTGCTCTCCCCACCAGCAGAGACGTGGGCAGGTGGTTGGGGCCTGCCCCTGCGTGTCTGGGCTGCCGCCCACAGCCTCCGCTCAGGGGAAGCAGCCCCTGTGCCAAGACCTGCAGGAGGCGCGGGGCGTCCCTGCCTGGAAGCCAAGTGCACAGTCCGCTTGGAAGCGAGCCTCCTTGGGAAGAGTCGAGGGAGCCAAGCCGCGTGCAGCTGCAATCCCTGCTTGGGCCGAGCCGAGCGTGCCTCCAGTACGGCAGAGCTCCAGCTCTGCTCAGAGGCCGGATCTAGTCAAGTGCCTTGCGCGAGGCTGCTCTGCCCTGGGCGAGACTTGCCCAGGCTTGCCTCGCTGCTAGGCTTGCTGCCCAGGAAGGAGCAGGCTGTGCGATGCTGGGAGAGGCCACTGGCGCCTTCCTGGCCTCAGCTCCACTCCTGCCTTGCCTTTGCACCTAGTCCCCAGGCGTCCTTGCGGAGGGCTTAGGGGCCGGTGGGTTGCACGCTGCCAAGCCCTCCAGCCGTGAGAGCTCTGTCATAGGGAAGGGAATGGCAAGTGCAGGGCTCCTCCAGCGCTCGCTTGGCCGCCCAGACTCAGCACAGCACGGAGAGCCCCAGGCTCCCAGGGCCCCTGGCTGTGGTCTGCAGCCCCACACAGCCGGAGGCTGACTCCGCGAGCGCCCAGAAGGTGCCTGACAGACGTCATTTCCCTAGTGCTCTCCCCACCAGCAGAGACGTGGGCAGGTGGTTGGGGCCTGCCCCTGCGTGTCTGGGCTGCCGCCCACAGCCTCCGCTCAGGGGAAGCAGCCCCTGTGCCAAGACCTGCAGGAGGCGCGGGGCGTCCCTGCCTGGAAGCCAAGTGCACAGTCCGCTTGGAAGCGAGCCTCCTTGGGAAGAGTCGAGGGAGCCAAGCCGCGTGCAGCTGCAATCCCTGCTTGGGCCGAGCCGAGCGTGCCTCCAGTACGGCAGAGCTCCAGCTCTGCTCAGAGGCCGGATCTAGTCAAGTGCCTTGCGCGAGGCTGCTCTGCCCTGGGCGAGACTTGCCCAGGCTTGCCTCGCTGCTAGGCTTGCTGCCCAGGAAGGAGCAGGCTGTGCGATGCTGGGAGAGGCCACTGGCGCCTTCCTGGCCTCAGCTCCACTCCTGCCTTGCCTTTGCATCTAGGCCCCGGGCGTCCGTGGGGAAGGCTTAGGAGCCGGTGGCTTGCACACTGCCAAGCCCTCCGGCAGTGAGGCCTCTCTTCGAGGGGAGGGGAGGGCAAGTGCAGGGCTCCTCCAGCGGGTGCTTGGCCGCCCAGACTCAGCGCCGCACGGAGAGCACAAGGCTCCCAGGTCCCCTGGCTGTGGTCTGCAGCCCCACACACCCGGAGGCTGACTCCGTGGGCGCCCAGAAGGTGCCTGACAGACGTCATGTCCCTAGCGCTCTCCTCCCCAGCAGAGACGTGTGCAGGTGGTGGGGCCTGCCCCTGCGTGTCTGGGCTCCCGCCGGCAGCCCCAGCTCCAGGGAAGCAGCCCCTGAGCCAAGCCCTGTAGGAGGCGCGGGGCGCCCCCGCCTGGAAGCCTAGTGCACAGCAGGCGGGAAGCGAGCCTCCTCGGGAGAAGAGGAGGCAGCCCAGCTGCGTGCGTCTGCACTCACTCCTTGGGCGGAGCCCAGTGAGCCTCCAGGACGGCAGAGCTCCAGCTCTGCTCAGAGGCCCGATCTGGCAGAGTTGCTGGCGTGAGGCTGCTCTGCCCTGGGCGAGCCTTGCCCAGATTGCCTCACTGCTAGGCTTTCTGCCCGGGAAGGAGCAGGCTGCGCGAGACAGGCAGACGCTCCTGGCGCCTTCCTGGCCTCAGCTCCACTCCTGCCTTGTCTTTGCACCTAGTCCCCAGGCGTCCTTGAGGAGGGCTTAGGGGCCGGTGGGTTGCACGCTGCCAAGCCCTCCAGCCGTGAGAGCTCTGTCATAGGGAAGGGAATGGCAAGTGCAGGGCTCCTCCAGCGCTCGCTTGGCCGCCCAGACTCAGCACAGCACGGAGAGCACCAGGCTTCCCAGGGCCCCTGGCTGTGGTCTGCAGCCCCACACACCCGGAGGCTGACTCCGCGAGCGCCCAGAAGGTGCCTGACAGACGTCATTTCCCTAGTGCTCTCCCCACCAGCAGAGACGTGGGCAGGTGGTTGGGGCCTGCCCCTGCGTGTCTGGGCTGCCGCCCACAGCCTCCGCTCAGGGGAAGCAGCCCCTGTGCCAAGACCTGCAGGAGGCGCGGGGCGTCCCTGCCTGGAAGCCAAGTGCACAGTCCGCTTGGAAGCGAGCCTCCTTGGGAAGAGTCGAGGGAGCCAAGCCGCGTGCAGCTGCAATCCCTGCTTGGGCCGAGCCGAGCGTGCCTCCAGTACGGCAGAGCTCCAGCTCTGCTCAGAGGCCGGATCTAGTCAAGTGCCTTGCGCGAGGCTGCTCTGCCCTGGGCGAGACTTGCCCAGGCTTGCCTCGCTGCTAGGCTTGCTGCCCAGGAAGGAGCAGGCTGTGCGATGCTGGGAGAGGCCACTGGCGCCTTCCTGGCCTCAGCTCCACTCCTGCCTTGCCTTTGCACCTAGTCCCCAGGCGTCCTTGCGGAGGGCTTAGGGGCCGGTGGGTTGCACGCTGCCAAGCCCTCCAGCCGTGAGAGCTCTGTCATAGGGAAGGGAATGGCAAGTGCAGGGCTCCTCCAGCGCTCGCTTGGCCGCCCAGACTCAGCACAGCACGGAGAGCCCCAGGCTCCCAGGGCCCCTGGCTGTGGTCTGCAGCCCCACACACCCGGAGGCTGACTCCGCGAGCGCCCAGAAGGTGCCTGACAGACGTCATTTCCCTAGTGCTCTCCCCACCAGCAGAGACGTGGGCAGGTGGTTGGGGCCTGCCCCTGCGTGTCTGGGCTGCCGCCCACAGCCTCCGCTCAGGGGAAGCAGCCCCTGTGCCAAGACCTGCAGGAGGCGCGGGGCGTCCCTGCCTGGAAGCCAAGTGCACAGTCCGCTTGGAAGCGAGCCTCCTTGGGAAGAGTCGAGGGAGCCAAGCCGCGTGCAGCTGCAATCCCTGCTTGGGCCGAGCCGAGCGTGCCTCCAGTACGGCAGAGCTCCAGCTCTGCTCAGAGGCCGGATCTAGTCAAGTGCCTTGCGCGAGGCTGCTCTGCCCTGGGCGAGACTTGCCCAGGCTTGCCTCGCTGCTAGGCTTGCTGCCCAGGAAGGAGCAGGCTGTGCGATGCTGGGAGAGGCCACTGGCGCCTTCCTGGCCTCAGCTCCACTCCTGCCTTGCCTTTGCACCTAGTCCCCAGGCGTCCTTGCGGAGGGCTTAGGGGCCGGTGGGTTGCACGCTGCCAAGCCCTCCAGCCGTGAGAGCTCTGTCATAGGGAAGGGAATGGCAAGTGCAGGGCTCCTCCAGCGCTCGCTTGGCCGCCCAGACTCAGCACAGCACGGAGAGCCCCAGGCTCCCAGGGCCCCTGGCTGTGGTCTGCAGCCCCACACACCCGGAGGCTGACTCCGCGAGCGCCCAGAAGGTGCCTGACAGACGTCATTTCCCTAGTGCTCTCCCCACCAGCAGAGACGTGGGCAGGTGGTTGGGGCCTGCCCCTGCGTGTCTGGGCTGCCGCCCACAGCCTCCGCTCAGGGGAAGCAGCCCCTGTGCCAAGACCTGCAGGAGGCGCGGGGCGTCCCTGCCTGGAAGCCAAGTGCACAGTCCGCTTGGAAGCGAGCCTCCTTGGGAAGAGTCGAGGGAGCCAAGCCGCGTGCAGCTGCAATCCCTGCTTGGGCCGAGCCGAGCGTGCCTCCAGTACGGCAGAGCTCCAGCTCTGCTCAGAGGCCGGATCTAGTCAAGTGCCTTGCGCGAGGCTGCTCTGCCCTGGGCGAGACTTGCCCAGGCTTGCCTCGCTGCTAGGCTTGCTGCCCAGGAAGGAGCAGGCTGTGCGATGCTGGGAGAGGCCACTGGCGCCTTCCTGGCCTCAGCTCCACTCCTGCCTTGCCTTTGCATCTAGGCCCCGGGCGTCCGTGGGGAAGGCTTAGGAGCCGGTGGCTTGCACACTGCCAAGCCCTCCGGCAGTGAGGCCTCTCTTCGAGGGGAGGGGAGGGCAAGTGCAGGGCTCCTCCAGCGGGTGCTTGGCCGCCCAGACTCAGCGCCGCACGGAGAGCACAAGGCTCCCAGGTCCCCTGGCTGTGGTCTGCAGCCCCACACACCCGGAGGCTGACTCCGTGGGCGCCCAGAAGGTGCCTGACAGACGTCATGTCCCTAGCGCTCTCCTCCCCAGCAGAGACGTGTGCAGGTGGTGGGGCCTGCCCCTGCGTGTCTGGGCTCCCGCCGGCAGCCCCAGCTCCAGGGAAGCAGCCCCTGAGCCAAGCCCTGTAGGAGGCGCGGGGCGCCCCCGCCTGGAAGCCTAGTGCACAGCAGGCGGGAAGCGAGCCTCCTCGGGAGAAGAGGAGGCAGCCCAGCTGCGTGCGTCTGCACTCACTCCTTGGGCGGAGCCCAGTGAGCCTCCAGGACGGCAGAGCTCCAGCTCTGCTCAGAGGCCCGATCTGGCAGAGTTGCTGGCGTGAGGCTGCTCTGCCCTGGGCGAGCCTTGCCCAGATTGCCTCACTGCTAGGCTTTCTGCCCGGGAAGGAGCAGGCTGCGCGAGACAGGCAGACGCTCCTGGCGCCTTCCTGGCCTCAGCTCCACTCCTGCCTTGTCTTTGCACCTAGTCCCCAGGCGTCCTTGAGGAGGGCTTAGGGGCCGGTGGGTTGCACGCTGCCAAGCCCTCCAGCCGTGAGAGCTCTGTCATAGGGAAGGGAATGGCAAGTGCAGGGCTCCTCCAGCGCTCGCTTGGCCGCCCAGACTCAGCACAGCACGGAGAGCACCAGGCTTCCCAGGGCCCCTGGCTGTGGTCTGCAGCCCCACACACCCGGAGGCTGACTCCGCGAGCGCCCAGAAGGTGCCTGACAGACGTCATTTCCCTAGTGCTCTCCCCACCAGCAGAGACGTGGGCAGGTGGTTGGGGCCTGCCCCTGCGTGTCTGGGCTGCCGCCCACAGCCTCCGCTCAGGGGAAGCAGCCCCTGTGCCAAGACCTGCAGGAGGCGCGGGGCGTCCCTGCCTGGAAGCCAAGTGCACAGTCCGCTTGGAAGCGAGCCTCCTTGGGAAGAGTCGAGGGAGCCAAGCCGCGTGCAGCTGCAATCCCTGCTTGGGCCGAGCCGAGCGTGCCTCCAGTACGGCAGAGCTCCAGCTCTGCTCAGAGGCCGGATCTAGTCAAGTGCCTTGCGCGAGGCTGCTCTGCCCTGGGTGAGACTTGCCCAGGCTTGCCTCGCTGCTAGGCTTGCTGCCCAGGAAGGAGCAGGCTGTGCGATGCTGGGAGAGGCCACTGGCGCCTTCCTGGCCTCAGCTCCACTCCTGCCTTGCCTTTGCACCTAGTCCCCAGGCGTCCTTGCGGAGGGCTTAGGGGCCGGTGGGTTGCACGCTGCCAAGCCCTCCAGCCGTGAGAGCTCTGTCATAGGGAAGGGAATGGCAAGTGCAGGGCTCCTCCAGCGCTCGCTTGGCCGCCCAGACTCAGCACAGCACGGAGAGCCCCAGGCTCCCAGGGCCCCTGGCTGTGGTCTGCAGCCCCACACAGCCGGAGGCTGACTCCGCGAGCGCCCAGAAGGTGCCTGACAGACGTCATTTCCCTAGTGCTCTCCCCACCAGCAGAGACGTGGGCAGGTGGTTGGGGCCTGCCCCTGCGTGTCTGGGCTGCCGCCCACAGCCTCCGCTCAGGGGAAGCAGCCCCTGTGCCAAGACCTGCATAGGCGCGGGGCGTCCCTGCCTGGAAGCCAAGTGCACAGTCCGCTTGGAAGCGAGCCTCCTTGGGAAGAGTCGAGGGAGCCAAGCCGCGTGCAGCTGCAATCCCTGCTTGGGCCGAGCCGAGCGTGCCTCCAGTACGGCAGAGCTCCAGCTCTGCTCAGAGGCCGGATCTAGTCAAGTGCCTTGCGCGAGGCTGCTCTGCCCTGGGCGAGACTTGCCCAGGCTTGCCTCGCTGCTAGGCTTGCTGCCCAGGAAGGAGCAGGCTGTGCGATGCTGGGAGAGGCCACTGGCGCCTTCCTGGCCTCAGCTCCACTCCTGCCTTGCCTTTGCATCTAGGCCCCGGGCGTCCGTGGGGAAGGCTTAGGAGCCGGTGGCTTGCACACTGCCAAGCCCTCCGGCAGTGAGGCCTCTCTTCGAGGGGAGGGGAGGGCAAGTGCAGGGCTCCTCCAGCGGGTGCTTGGCCGCCCAGACTCAGCGCCGCACGGAGAGCACAAGGCTCCCAGGTCCCCTGGCTGTGGTCTGCAGCCCCACACACCCGGAGGCTGACTCCGTGGGCGCCCAGAAGGTGCCTGACAGACGTCATGTCCCTAGCGCTCTCCTCCCCAGCAGAGACGTGTGCAGGTGGTGGGGCCTGCCCCTGCGTGTCTGGGCTCCCGCCGGCAGCCCCAGCTCCAGGGAAGCAGCCCCTGAGCCAAGCCCTGTAGGAGGCGCGGGGCGCCCCCGCCTGGAAGCCTAGTGCACAGCAGGCGGGAAGCGAGCCTCCTCGGGAGAAGAGGAGGCAGCCCAGCTGCGTGCGTCTGCACTCACTCCTTGGGCGGAGCCCAGTGAGCCTCCAGGACGGCAGAGCTCCAGCTCTGCTCAGAGGCCCGATCTGGCAGAGTTGCTGGCGTGAGGCTGCTCTGCCCTGGGCGAGCCTTGCCCAGATTGCCTCACTGCTAGGCTTTCTGCCCGGGAAGGAGCAGGCTGCGCGAGACAGGCAGACACTCCTGGCGCCTTCCTGGCCTCAGCTCCACTCCTGCCTTGTCTTTGCAACTAGTCCCCAGGCGTCCTTGAGGAGGGCTTAGGGGCCGGTGGGTTGCACGCTGCCAAGCCCTCCAGCCGTGAGAGCTCTGTCATAGGGAAGGGAATGGCAAGTGCAGGGCTCCTCCAGCGGTCGCTTGGCCGCCCAGACTCAGCACAGCACGGAGAGCACCAGGCTTCCCAGGGCCCCTGGCTGTGGTCTGCAGCCCCACACACCCGGAGGCTGACTCCATGAGCGCCCAGAAGGTGCCTGACAGACGTCATTTCCCTAGTGCTCTCCCAACCAGCAGAGACGTGTGCAGGTGGTTGGGGACTGCCCCTGCGTGTCTGGGCTGCCGCCCACAGCCTCCGCTCAGGGGAAGCAGCCCCTGTGCCAAGACCTGCAGGAGGCGTGGGGCGTCCCTGCCTGGAAGCCAAGTGCACAGTCCGCTTGGAAGCGAGCCTCCTTGGGAAGAGTCGAGGGAGCCAAGCCGCGTGCAGCTGCAATCCCTGCTTGGGCCGAGCCGAGCGTGCCTCCGGTACGGCAGAGCTCCAGCTCTGCTCAGAGGCCGGATCTAGTCAAGTGCCTTGCGCGAGGCTGCTCTGCCCTGGGCGAGACTTGCCCATGCTTGCCTCGCTGCTAGGCTTGCTGCCCAGGAAGGACCAGGCTGTGCGATGCTGGGAGAGGCCACTGGCGCCTTCCTGGCCTCAGCTCCACTCCTGCCTTGCCTTTGCATCTAGGCCCCGGGCGTCCGTGGGGAAGGCTTAGGAGCCGGTGGCTTGCACACTGCCAAGCCCTCCGGCAGTGAGGCCTCTCTTCGAGGGGAGGGGAGGGCAAGTGCAGGGCTCCTCCAGCGGGTGCTTGGCCGCCCAGACTCAGCGCCGCACGGAGAGCACAAGGCTCCCAGGTCCCCTGGCTGTGGTCTGCAGCCCCACACACCCGGAGGCTGACTCCGTGGGCGCCCAGAAGGTGCCTGACAGACGTCATGTCCCTAGCGCTCTCCTCCCCAGCAGAGACGTGTGCAGGTGGTGGGGCCTGCCCCTGCGTGTCTGGGCTCCCGCCGGCAGCCCCAGCTCCAGGGAAGCAGCCCCTGAGCCAAGCCCTGTAGGAGGCGTGGGGCGCCCCCGCCTGGAAGCCTAGTGCACAGCAGGCGGGAAGCGAGCCTCCTTGGGAGAAGAGGAGGCAGCCAAGCTGCGTGCGTCTGCACTCACTCCTTGGGCGGAGCCCAGTGAGCCTCCAGGACGGCAGAGCTCCAGCTCTGCTCAGAGGCCCGATCTGGCAGAGTTGCTGGCGTGAGGCTGCTCTGACCTAGGCGAGCCTTGCCCAGACTTGCCTCGCTGCTAGGCTCCCTGACCAGGAAGAGGCCTGCTGCGCGAGACTGGGAGACGCTCCTGGCGCCTTCCTGTCCACAATTCCCTCCTGCCTTGCCTTTGCACCTAGTCCCCAGGCGTCCTTGCGGAGGGCTTAGGGGCCGGTGGGTTGCACGCCGCCCAGCCCTCCAGCCGTGAGAGCTCTGTCATAGGGAAGGGAATGGCAACTGCAGGGCTCCTCCAGCGGTCCCTTGGCCGCCCAGACTCAGCACAGCACGGAGAGCACCAGGCTCAAAGGGCCGCTGGCTGTGGTGTGCAGCCCCACACACCCGGAGGCTGACTCCGTGAGCGCCCAGAAGGTGCCTGACAGACGTCATTTCCCTAGTGCTCTCCCCACCAGCAGAGACGTGTGCAGGTGGTTGGGGCCTGCCCCTGCGTGTCTGGGCTGCCGCCCACAGCCTCAGCTCAGGGGAAGCAGCCCCTGTGCCAAGACTTGCAGGAGGCGCGGCGCGTCCCTGCCTGGAAGCCAAGTGCACAGTACGCTTGGAAGCGAGCCTCCTTGGGAAGAGTCGAGGGAGGCAAGCGGCGTGCAGCAGCAATCCCTGCTTGGGTGGAGCCGAGTGTTCCTCCAGTACGGCAGTGCTCCAGCTCTGCTCCGAGGCCGGATCTACTCAAGTTCCTTGCGAGAGGGTGCTCTGCCCTGAGCGAGACTTGCCCCGGCTTACCTCGCTGCTAGGCTTCCTGCCCAGGAAGGAGCAGGCTGCGCGATGCTGGGAGAGGCCAATGGTGCCTTCCTGGCCTCAGCTCCACTCCTGCCTTGCCTTTACATCTAGGCCCCAGGCCTCCTTGGGGAAGGCTTAGGCGCCGCTGGCTTGCACACTGCCAAGCCCTCCAGCAGTGAGGCCTCTGTTAGAGGAGAGGAGAGGGCAACTGCAGGGCTCCTCCAGCGGTTGCTTGGCCGCCCAGACTCAGCGCCGCACGGAGAGCACAAGGCTCACAGGTCCCCTGGCTGTGGTCTGCAGCCCCACACACCCGGAGGCTGACTCCGTGGGCGCCCAGAAGGTGCCTGACAGACGTCATTTCCCTAGCGCTCTCCTCCCCAGCAGAGACGTGTGCAGGTGGTGGGGCCTGCCTCTGCGTTTATGGCCTCCCGCCGGCAGCCCCAGCTCAAGGGAAGCAGCCCCTGAGGCAAGACCTGTAGGAGGCGCGGGGCGCCCCCGCCTTGAAACCTAGTGGACAGCCTGCGGGAAGGGAGCCTCCTCGGGAGAAGAGGAGGCAGCCCAGCTGCGTGCGTCTGCACTCACTCCTTGGGCGGAGCCCAGTGAGCCTCCAGTACGGCAGAGCTCCAGCTCTGCTCAGAGGCCCGATCTGGCAGAGTTCCTGGCGTGAGGCTGCTCTGACCTAGGCGAGCCTTGCCCAGACTTGCCTCGCTGCTAGGCTCCCTGACCAGGAAGAGGCCTGCTGCGCGAGACTGGGAGACGCTCCTGGCGCCTTCCTGTCCACAATTCCCTCCTGCCTTGCCTTTGCACCTAGTCCCCAGGCGTCCTTGCGGAGGGCTTAGGGGCCGGTGGGTTGCACGCCGCCCAACCCTCCAGCCGTGCGAGCTCTGTCATAGGGAAGGGAATGACAACTGCAGGGCTCCTCCAGCGGTCGCTTGGCCCCACAGACTCAGCACAGCACGGAGAGCACCAGGCTCCCAGGGCCCCTGGCTGTGGTGTGCAGCCCCACACACCCGGAGGCTGACTCCGTGAGCGCCCAGACGGTGCCTGACAGACGTCATTTCCCTCGTGCTCTCCCCACCAGCAGAGACGTGTGCAGGTGGTTGGGGCCAGCCCCTGCGTGTCTGGGCTGCCGCCCACAGCCTCAGCTCAGGGGAAGCAGCCCCTGTGCCAAGACTTGCAGGAGGCGCGGGGCGTCCCTGCCTGGAAGCCCAGTGCACAGTACGCTTGGAAGCGAGCCTCCTTGGGAAGAGTCGAGGGAGCCAAGCCGCGTGCAGCTGCAATCGCTGCTTGGGCCGAGCCGAGTGAGCCTCCAGTACGGCAGAGCTCCAGCTCTGCGCAGAGGCCGGATCTAGTCAAGTGCCTTGCGCGAGGCTGCTCTGCCCTGGGCGAGACTTGCCCAGGCTTGCCTCGCTGCTAGGCTTGCTGCCCAGGAAGGAGCAGGCTGTGCGATGCTGGGAGAGGCCACTGGCGCCTTCCTGGTCTCAGCTCCACTCCTGCCTTGCCTTTGCACCTAGGCCCCAGGCGTCCTTGGGGAAGGCTTAGGAGCCGGTGGCTTGCACACTGCCAAGCCCTCCAGCAGTGAGGCCTCTCTTAGAGGGGAGGGGAGGGCAAGTGCAGGGCTCCTCCAGCGGGTGCTTGGCCGCCCAGACTCAGCGCCGCACGGAGAGCACCAGGCTCCCAGGTCCCCTGGCTGTGGTGTGCAACCCCACACACCCGGAGGCTGACTCCGTGGGGGCCCAGAAGGTGCCTGACAGACGTCATTTCCCTAGCGCTCTCCTCCCCAGCAGAGACGTGTGCAGGTGGTGGGGCCTGCCCCTGCGTGTCTGGGCTCCCGCCGGCAGCCCCAGCTCCAGGGAAGCAGCCCCTGAGGCAAGACCTGTAGGAGGCGCGGGGCGCCCCCGCCTGGAAGCCTAGTGCACAGCATGCGGGAAGGAAGCCTCCTCGGGGGAAGAGGAGGCAGCCCAGCTGCGTGCGTCTGCTCTCACTGCTTGGGCGGAGCCCAGTGAGCCTCCAGTACGGCAGAGCTCCAGCTCTGCTCAGAGGCCCGATCTGGTAGAGTTCCTGGCGTGGGGCTGCTCTGCCCTGGGCGAGCCTTGCCCAGACTTGCCTCGCTGCTAGGCTTCGTGCCCAGGAAGGAGCAGGCTGCGCGAGACAAGCAGACGCTCCTGGCGCCTTCCTGGCCTCAGCTCCACTCCTGCCTTGCCTTTGCACCTAGGCCCCAGGCGTCCTTGGGGAAGGCTTAGGAGCCGGTGGCTTGCACACTGCCAAGCCCTCCAGCAGTGAGGCCTCTCTTAGAGGGGAGGGGAGGGCAACTGCAGGGCTCCTCCAGCGGGTGCTTGGCCGCCCAGACTCAGCGCCGCACGGAGAGCACAGGGCTCACAGGTCCCCTGGCTTTGGTCTGCAGCCCCACACACCCGGAGGCTGACTCCATGGGCGCCCAGAAGGTGCCTGACAGACGTCATTTCCCTAGCGCTCTCCTCCCCAGCACAGACGTGTGCAGGTGGTGGGGCCTGCACCTGCGTGTCTGGGCTCCCTCCGGCAGCCCCAACTCAAGGGAAGCAGCCTCTGAGCCAGGACCTGTAGGAGGCGCGGGGCGCCCCCGCCTGGAAGCCTAGTGCACAGCATGTGGGAAGCGAGCCTCCTCGGGGGAAGAGGAGGCAGCCCAGCTGCGTGCGGCTGCAATCACTTTTGGGTGGAGCCCAGTGAGCCTCCAGTACGGCAGAGCTCCAGCTCTGCTCAGAGGCCCGATCTGGCAGAGTTGCTGGCGTGAGGCTGCTCTGACCTAGGCGAGCCTTGCCCAGACTTGCCTCGCTGCTAGGCTCCCTGACCAGGAAGAGGCCTGCTGCGCGAGACTGGGAGATGCTCCTGGCGCCTTCCTGTCCACAATTCCCTCCTGCCTTGCCTTTGCACCTAGTCCCCAGGCGTCCTTGCGGAGGGCTTAGGGGCCGGTGGGTTGCACGCCGCCCAGCCCTCCAGCCGTGAGAGCTCTGTCATAGGGAAGGGAATGGCAACTGCAGGGCTCCTCCAGCGGTCGCTTGGCCCCCCAGACTCAGCACAGCACGGAGAGCACCAGGCTCCCAGGGCCCCTGGCTGTGGTGTGCAGCCCCACACACCCGGAGGCTGACTCCGTGAGCGCCCAGACGGTGCCTGACAGACGTCATTTCCCTCGTGCTCTCCCCACCAGCAGAGACGTGTGCAGGTGGTTGGGGCCAGCCCCTGCGTGTCTGGGCTGCCGCCCACAGCCTCAGCTCAGGGGAAGCAGCCCCTGTGCCAAGACTTGCAGGAGGCGCGGGGCGTCCCTGCCTGGAAGCCCAGTGCACAGTACGCTTGGAAGCGAGCCTCCTTGGGAAGAGTCGAGGGAGCCAAGCCGCGTGCAGCTGCAATCGCTGCTTGGGCCGAGCCGAGTGAGCCTCCAGTACGGCAGAGCTCCAGCTCTGCGCAGAGGCCGGATCTAGTCAAGTGCCTTGCGCGAGGCTGCTCTGCCCTGGGCGAGACTTGCCCAGGCTTGCCTCGCTGCTAGGCTTGCTGCCCAGGAAGGAGCAGGCTGTGCGATGCTGGGAGAGGCCACTGGCGCCTTCCTGGTCTCAGCTCCACTCCTGCCTTGCCTTTGCACCTAGGCCCCAGGCGTCCTTGGGGAAGGCTTAGGAGCCGGTGGCTTGCACACTGCCAAGCCCTCCAGCAGTGAGGCCTCTCTTAGAGGGGAGGGGAGGGCAAGTGCAGGGCTCCTCCAGCGGGTGCTTGGCCGCCCAGACTCAGCGCCGCACGGAGAGCACCAGGCTCCCAGGTCCCCTGGCTGTGGTGTGCAACCCCACACACCCGGAGGCTGACTCCGTGGGGGCCCAGAAGGTGCCTGACAGACGTCATTTCCCTAGCGCTCTCCTCCCCAGCAGAGACGTGTGCAGGTGGTGGGGCCTGCCCCTGCGTGTCTGGGCTCCCGCCGGCAGCCCCAGCTCCAGGGAAGCAGCCCCTGAGGCAAGACCTGTAGGAGGCGCGGGGCGCCCCCGCCTGGAAGCCTAGTGCACAGCATGCGGGAAGGAAGCCTCCTCGGGGGAAGAGGAGGCAGCCCAGCTGCGTGCGTCTGCTCTCACTGCTTGGGCGGAGCCCAGTGAGCCTCCAGTACGGCAGAGCTCCAGCTCTGCTCAGAGGCCCGATCTGGTAGAGTTCCTGGCGTGGGGCTGCTCTGCCCTGGGCGAGCCTTGCCCAGACTTGCCTCGCTGCTAGGCTTCGTGCCCAGGAAGGAGCAGGCTGCGCGAGACAAGCAGACGCTCCTGGCGCCTTCCTGGCCTCAGCTCCACTCCTGCCTTGCCTTTGCACCTAGGCCCCAGGCGTCCTTGGGGAAGGCTTAGGAGCCGGTGGCTTGCACACTGCCAAGCCCTCCAGCAGTGAGGCCTCTCTTAGAGGGGAGGGGAGGGCAACTGCAGGGCTCCTCCAGCGGGTGCTTGGCCGCCCAGACTCAGCGCCGCACGGAGAGCACAGGGCTCACAGGTCCCCTGGCTTTGGTCTGCAGCCCCACACACCCGGAGGCTGACTCCATGGGCGCCCAGAAGGTGCCTGACAGACGTCATTTCCCTAGCGCTCTCCTCCCCAGCACAGACGTGTGCAGGTGGTGGGGCCTGCACCTGCGTGTCTGGGCTCCCTCCGGCAGCCCCAACTCCAGGGAAGCAGCCTCTGAGCCAGGACCTGTAGGAGGCGCGGGGCGCCCCCGCCTGGAAGCCTAGTGCACAGCATGTGGGAAGCGAGCCTCCTCGGGGGAAGAGGAGGCAGCCCAGCTGCGTGCGGCTGCAATCACTTTTGGGTGGAGCCCAGTGAGCCTCCAGTACGGCAGAGCTCCAGCTCTGCTCAGAGGCCCGATCTGGCAGAGTTGCTGGCGTGAGGCTGCTCTGACCTAGGCGAGCCTTGCCCAGACTTGCCTCGCTGCTAGGCTCCCTGACCAGGAAGAGGCCTGCTGCGCGAGACTGGGAGATGCTCCTGGCGCCTTCCTGTCCACAATTCCCTCCTGCCTTGCCTTTGCACCTAGTCCCCAGGCGTCCTTGCGGAGGGCTTAGGGGCCGGTGGGTTGCACGCCGCCCAGCCCTCCAGCCGTGAGAGCTCTGTCATAGGGAAGGGAATGGCAACTGCAGGGCTCCTCCAGCGGTCGCTTGGCCCCCCAGACTCAGCACAGCACGGAGAGCACCAGGCTCCCAGGGGCCCTGGCTCTGGTGTGCAGCCCCACACACCCGGAGGCTGACTCCGTGAGCGCCCAGACGGTGCCTGACAGACGTCATTTCCCTAGTGCTCTCCCCACCAGCAGAGACGTGTGCAGGTGGTTGGGGCCTGCCCCTGCGTGTCTGGGCTGCCGCCCACAGCCTCCGCTCAGGGGAAGCAGCCCCTGTGCCAAGACTTGCAGGAGGCGCGGGGCGTCCCTGCCTGGAAGCCCAGTGCACAGTACGCTTGGAAGCGAGCCTCCTTGGGAAGAGTCGAGGGAGCCAAGCCGCGTGCAGCTGCAATCCCTGCTTGGGCCGAGCCGAGTGAGCCTCCAGTGCGGCAGAGCTCCAGCTCTGCGCAGAGGCCGGATCTAGTCAAGTGCCTTGCGCGAGGCTGCTCTGCCCTGGGCGAGACTTGCCCAGGCTTGCCTCGCTGCTAGGCTTGCTGCCCAGGAAGGAGCAGGCTGTGCGATGCTGGGAGAGGCCACTGGCGCCTTCCTGGCCTCAGCTCCACTCCTGCCTTGCCTTTGCACCTAGGCCCCAGGCGTCCTTGGGGAAGGCTTAGGAGCCGGTGGCTTGCACACTGCCAAGCCCTCCAGCAGTGAGGCCTCTCTTAGAGGGGAGGGGAGGGCAAGTGAAGGGCTCCTCCAGCGGTTGCTTGGCCGCCCAGACTCAGCGCCGCACGGAGAGCACCAGGCTCCCAGGGCCCCTGGCTGTGGTGTGCAGCCCCACACACCCGGAGGCTGACTCCGTGGGCGCCCAGAAGGTGCCTGACAGACGTCATGTCCCTAGCGCTCTCCTCCCCAGCACAGACGTGTGCAGGTGTTGGGGCCTGCCCCTGCGTGTCTGGGCTCCCGACGGCAGCCCCAGCTCAAGGGAAGCAGCCTCTGAGCCAGGACCTGTAGGAGGCGCGGGGCGCCCCCGCCTGGAAGCCTAGTGCACAGCATGTGGGAAGCGAGCCTCCTTGGGGGAAGAGGAGGCAGCCCAGCTGCGTGCGGCTGCAATCATTTCTTGGGCGGAGCCCAGTGAGCCTCCAGTACGGCCGAGCTCCAGCTCTGCTCAGAGGCCCGATCTGGCAGAGTTCCTGGCGTGAGGCTGCTCTGCCCTGGGCGAGACTTGCCCAGACTTGCCTCGCTGCTAGGCTTCCTGACCAGGAAGGAGCAGGCTGCGCGAGACGGGGAGATGCTCCTGGTGCCTTCCTGGACTCTACTCCACTCCTGCCTTGCCTTTGCACCTAGTCCCCAGGCGTCGTTGCGGAGGGCTTAGGGGCCGGTGGGTTGCACACTGCCAAGCCCTCCAGCAGTGAGGCCTCTCTTAGAGGGGAGGGGAGGGCAAGTGCAGGGCTCCTCCAGCGGGTGCTTGGCCGCCCAGACTCAGCGCCGCACGGAGAGCACAAGGCTCACAGGTCCCCTGCCTGTGGTCTGCAGCCCCACACACCCGGAGGCTGACTCCGTGTTCGCCCAGAAGGTGCCTGACAGACGTCATTTCCCTAGCGCTCTCCTCTCCAGCAGAGACGTGTGCAGGTGGTGGGGCCTGCCCCTGCGTGTCTGGGCTCCCGCCGGTAGCCCCAGCTCCAGGGAAGCAGCCCCTGTGCCATGCCCTGTAGGAGGCGCGGGGCGCCCCCGCCTGGAAGCCTAGTGCACAGCAGGCGGGAAGCGAGCCTCCTCGGGAGAAGAGGAGGCAGCCCAGCTGCGTGCGTCTGCACTCACTCCTTGGGCGGAGCCCAGTGAGCCTCCTGGACGGCAGAGCTCCAGCTCTGCTCAGAGGCCCGATCTGGCAGAGTTGCTGGCGTGAGGCTGCTCTGACCTAGGCGAGCCTTGCCCAGACTTGCCTCGCTGCTAGGCTCCCTGACCAGGAAGAGGCCTGCTGCGCGAGACTGGGAGACGCTCCTGGCGCCTTCCTGTCCACAATTCCCTCCTGCCTTGCCTTTGCACCTAGTCCCCAGGCGTCCTTGCGGAGGGCTTAGGGGCCGGTGGGTTGCACGCCGCGCAGCCCTCCAGCCGTGAGAGCTCTGTCATAGGGAAGGGAATGGCAACTGCAGGGCTCCTCCAGCGGTCCCTTGGCCCCCCAGACTCAGCACAGCACGGAGAGCACCAGGCTCAAAGGGCCGCTGGCTGTGGTGTGCAGCCCCACACACCCGGAGGCTGATTCCGTGAGCGCCCAGAAGGTGCCTGACAGACGTCATTTCCCTAGTGCTCTCCCCACCAGCAGAGACGTGTGCAGGTGGTTGGGGCCTGCCCCTGCGTGTCTGGGCTGCCGCCCACAGCCTCAGCTCTGGGGAAGCAGCCCCTGTGCCAAGACTTGCAGGAGGCGCGGCGCGTCCCTGCCTGGAAGCCAAGTGCACAGTACGCTTGGAAGCGAGCCTCCTTGGGAAGAGTCGAGGGAGGCAAGCGGCGTGCAGCAGCAATCCCTGCTTGGGTGGAGCCGAGTGTTCCTCCAGTACGGCAGTGCTCCAGCTCTGCTCCGAGGCCGGATCTACTCAAGTTCCTTGCGAGAGGGTGCTCTGCCCTGAGCGAGACTTGCCCCGGCTTACCTCGCTGCTAGGCTTCCTGCCCAGGAAGGAGCAGGCTGCGCGATGCTGGGAGAGGCCAATGGTGCCTTCCTGGCCTCAGCTCCACTCCTGCCTTGCCTTTACATCTAGGCCCCAGGCCTCCTTGGGGAAGGCTTAGGCGCCGCTGGCTTGCACACTGCCAAGCCCTCCAGCAGTGAGGCCTCTGTTAGAGGAGAGGAGAGGGCAACTGCAGGGCTCCTCCAGCGGTTGCTTGGCCGCCCAGACTCAGCGCCGCACGGAGAGCACAAGGCTCCCAGGTCCCCTGGCTGTGGTCTGCAGCCCCACACACCCGGAGGCTGACTCCGTGGGCGCCCAGAAGGTGCCTGACAGACGTCATTTCCCTAGCGCTCTCCTCCCCAGCAGAGACGTGTGCAGGTGGTGGGGCCTGCCCCTGCGTGTCTGGGCTCCCGCCGGCAGCCCCAGCTCCAGGGAAGCAGCCCCTGAGGCAAGACCTGTAGGAGGCGCGGGGCGCCCCCGCCTGGAAGCCTAGTGCACAGCATGCGGGAAGGAAGCCTCCTCGGGGGAAGAGGAGGCAGCCCAGCTGCGTGCGTCTGCTCTCACTACTTGGGCGGAGCCCAGTGAGCCTCCAGTACGGCAGAGCTCCAGCTCTGCTCAGAGGCCCGATCTGGTAGAGTTCCTGGCGTGGGGCTGCTCTGCCCTGGCCGAGCCTTGCCCAGACTTGCCTCGCTGCTAGGCTTCGTGCCCAGGAAGGAGCAGGCTGCGCGAGACAGGCAGACGCTCCTGGCGCCTTCCTGGCCTCAGCTCCACTCCTGCCTTGCCTTTGCACCTAGGCCCCAGGCGTCCTTGGGGAAGGCTTAGGAGCCGGTGGCTTGCACACTGCCAAGCCCTCCAGCAGTGAGGCCTCTCTTAGAGGGGAGGGGAGGGCAACTGCAGGGCTCCTCCAGCCTGTGCTTGGCCGCCCAGACTCAGCGCCGCACGGAGAGCACAGGGCTCACAGGTCCCCTGGCTTTGGTCTGCAGCCCCACACACCCGAAGGCTGACTCCATGGGCGCCCAGAAGGTGCCTGACAGACGTCATTTCCCTAGCGCTCTCCTCCCCAGCACAGACGTGTGCAGGTGGTGGGGCCTGCACCTGCGTGTCTGGGCTCCCTCCGGCAGCCCCAACTCAAGGGAAGCAGCCTCTGAGCCAGGACCTGTAGGAGGCGCGGGGCGCCCCCGCCTGGAAGCCTAGTGCACAGCATGTGGGAAGCGAACCTCCTTGGGAAGAGTCGAGGGAGCCAAGCCGCGTGCAGCTGCAATCCCTGCTTGGGCCGAGCCGAGTGAGCCTCCAGTGCGGCAGAGCTCCAGCTCTGCGCAGAGGCCGGATCTAGTCAAGTGCCTTGAGCGAGGCTGCTCTGCCCTGGGCGAGACTTGCCCAGGCTTGCCTCGCTGCTAGGCTTGCTGCCCAGGAAGGAGCAGGCTGTGCGATGCTGGGAGAGGCCACTGGCGCCTTCCTGGCCTCAGCTCCACTCCTGCCTTGCCTTTGCACCTAGGCCCCAGGCGTCCTTGGGGAAGGCTTAGGAGCCGGTGGCTTGCACACTGCCAAGCCCTCCAGCAGTGAGGCCTCTCTTAGAGGGGAGGGGAGGGCAAGTGAAGGGCTCCTCCAGCGGTTGCTTGGCCGCCCAGACTCAGCGCCGCACGGAGAGCACCAGGCTCCCAGGGCCCCTGGCTGTGGTGTGCAGCCCCACACACCCGGAGGCTGACTCCGTGGGCGCCCAGAAGGTGCCTGACAGACGTCATTTCCCTAGCGCTCTCCTCCCCAGCACAGACGTGTGCAGGTGTTGGGGCCTGCCCCTGCGTGTCTGGGCTCTCGCCGGCAGCCCCAGCTCAAGGGAAGCAGCCTCTGAGCCAGGACCTGTAGGAGGCGCGGGGCGCCCCCGCCTGGAAGCCTAGTGCACAGCATGTGGGAAGCGAGCCTCCTTGGGGGAAGAGGAGGCAGCCCAGCTGCATGCGGCTGCAATCATTTCTTGGGCGGAGCCCAGTGAGCCTCCAGTACGGCCGAGCTCCAGCTCTGCTCAGAGGCCCGATCTGGCAGAGTTCCTGGCGTGAGCCTGCTCTGCCCTGGGCGAGACTTGCCCAGACTTGCCTCGCTGCTAGGCTTCCTGACCAGGAAGGAGCAGGCTGCGCGAGACGGGGAGATGCTCCTGGTGCCTTCCTGGACTCTACTCCACTCCTGCCTTGCCTTTGCACCTAGTCCCCAGGCGTCGTTGCGGAGGGCTTAGGGGCCGGTGGGTTGCACACTGCCAAGCCCTCCAGCAGTGAGGCCTCTCTTAGAGGGGAGGGGAGGGCAAGTGCAGGGCTCCTCCAGCGGGTGCTTGGCCGCCCAGACTCAGCGCCGCACGGAGAGCACAAGGCTCACAGGTCCCCTGGCTGTGGTCTGCAGCCCCACACACCCGGAGGCTGACTCCGTGTTCGCCCAGAAGGTGCCTGACAGACGTCATTTCCCTAGCGCTCTCCTCCCCAGCAGAGACGTGTGCAGGTGGTGGGGCCTGCCCCTGCGTGTCTGGGCTCCCGCCGGCAGCCCCAGCTCAAGGAAAGCAGCCCCTGAGGCAAGACCTGTAGGAGGCGCGGGGCGCCCCCGCCTGGAAGCCTAGTGGACAGCATGCGGGAAGCGAGCCTCCTCCAGAGAAGAGGAGGCAGCCCAGCTGCGTGCGTCTGCTCTCACTCCTTGGGCGGAGCCCAGTGAGCCTCCAGTACGGCAGAGCTCCAGCTCTGCTCAGAGGCCCGATCTGGTAGAGTTCCTGGCGTGAGGCTGCTCTGCCCTGGGCGAGCCTTGCCCAGACTTCCCTCGCTGCTAGGCTTCGTGCCCAGGAAGGAGCAGGCTGCGCGAGACAGGCAGACGCTCCTGGCGCCTTCCTGGCCTCAGCTCCACTCCTGCCCTGCCTTTGCACATAGTCCCCAGGCGTCCTTGCGGAGGGCTTAGGGGCCGGTGGGTTGCACGCCGCCCAGCCCTCCAGCCGTGAGAGCTCTGTCATAGGGAAGGGAATGGCAACTGCAGGGCTCCTCCAGCGGTCGCTTGGGCCCCCAGACTCAGCACAGCACGGAGAGCACCAGGCTCCCAGGGCCGCTGGCTGTGGTGTGCAGCCCCACACACCCGGAGGCTGACTCCGTGAGCGCCCAGAAGGTGCCTGACAGACGTCATTTCCCTAGTGCTCTCCCCACCAGCAGAGACGTGTGCAGGTGGTTGGGGCCTGCCCCTGCGTGTCTGGGCTGCCGCCCACAGCCTCAGCTCAGGGGAAGCAGCCCCTGTGCCAAGACTTGCAGGAGGCACGGGGCGTCCCTGCCTGGAAGCCCAGTGCACAGTACGCTTGGAAGCGAGCCTCCTTGGGAAGAGTCGAGGGAGCCAAGCCGCGTGCAGCTGCAATCCCTGCTTGGGCCGAGCCGAGTGAGCCTCCAGAACGGCAGTGCTCCAGCTCTGCTTCGAGGCGGGATCTACTCAAGTTCCTTGCGAGAGGCTGCTCTGCCCTGAGCGAGACTTGCCCCGGCTTACCTCGCTGCTAGGCTTCCTGCCCAGGAAGGAGCAGGCTGCGCGATGCTGGGAGAGGCCAATGGCGCCTTCCTGGCCTCAGCTCCACTCCTGCCTTGCCTTTACATCTAGGCCCCAGGCCTCCTTGGGGAAGGCTTAGGAGCCGCTGGCTTGCACACTGCCAAGCCCTCCAGCAGTGAGGCCTCTGTTAGAGGAGAGGAGAGGGCAACTGCAGGGCTCCTCCAGCGGGTGCTTGGCCGCCCAGACTCAGCGCCGCACGGAGATCACAAGGCTCACAGGTCCCCTGGCTGTGGTCTGCAGCCACACACTCCCAGAGGCTGACTCCGTGGGCGCCCAGAAGTTGCCTGACAGACGTCATTTCCCTAGCGCTCTCCTCCCCAGCAGAGACGTGTGCAGGTGGTGGGGCCTGCCCCTGCGTGTCTGGGCTCCTGCCCACAGCCTCAGCTCAGGGGAAGCAGCCCATGTGCCAAGACTTGCAAGAGGCGCAGGGCGTCCCTGCCTGGAAGCCCAGTGCACAGTACGCTTGGAAGCGAGCCTCCTTGGGAAGAGTCGAGGGAGCCAAGCCGCGTGCAGCTGCAATCCCTGCTTGGGCCGAGCCGAGTGAGCCTCCAGTACGGCAGAGCTCCAGCTCTGCTCAGAGGCCCGATCTGGCAGAGTTCCTGGCGTGAGGCTGCTCTGACCTAGGCGAGCCTTGCCCAGACTTGCCTCGCTGCTAGGCTCCCTGACCCGGAAGAGGCCTGCTGCGCGAGACTGGGAGACGCTCCTGGCGCCTTCCTGTCCACAATTCCCTCCTGCCTTGCCTTTGCACCTAGTCCCCAGGCGTCCTTGCGGAGGGCTTAGGGGCCGGTGGGTTGCACGCCGCCCAGCCCTCCAGCCGTGAGAGCTCTGTCATAGGGAAGGGAATGGCAACTGCAGGGCTCCTCCAGCGGTCGCTTGGCCCCCCAGACTCAGCACAGCACGGAGAGCACCAGGCTCCCAGGGCCCCTGGCTCTGGTGTGCAGCCCCACACACCCGGAGGCTGACTCCGTGAGCGCCCAGAAGGTGCCTGACAGACGTCATTTCCCTAGTGCTCTCCCCACCAGCAGAGACGTGTGCAGGTGTTTGGGGCCTGCCCCTGCGTGTCTGGGCTGCCGCCCACAGCCTCAGCTCAGGGGAAGCAGCCCCTGTGCCAAGACTGGCAGGAGGCGCGGGGCGTCCCTGCCTGGAAGCCCAGTGCACAGTACGCTTGGAAGCGAGCCTCCTTGGGAAGAGTCGAGGGAGCCAAGCCGCGTGCAGCTGCAATCCCTGCTTGGGCCGAGCCGAGTGAGCCTCCAGTACGGCAGAGCTCCAGCTCTGCGCAGAGGCCGGATCTAGTCAAGTGCCTTGCGCGAGGCTGCTCTGCCCTGGGCGAGACTTGCCCAGGCTTGCCTCGCTGCTAGGCTTGCTGCCCAGGAAGGAGCAGGCTGTGCGATGCTGGGAGAGGCCACTGGCGCCTTCCTGGCCTCAGCTCCACTCCTGCCTTGCCTTTGCACCTAGGCCCCAGGCGTCCTTGGGGAAGGCTTAGGAGCCGGTGGCTTGCACACTGCCAAGCCATCCAGCAGTGAGGCCTCTCTTAGAGGGGAGGGGAGGGCAAGTGCAGGGCTCCTCCAGCGGGTGCTTGGCCGCCCAGACTCAGCGCCGCACGGAGAGCACAAGGCTCACAGGGACCCTGGCTTTGGTCTGCAGCCCCACACACCCGGAGGCTGACTCCGTGGGCGCCCAGAAGGTGCCTGACAGACGTCATTTCCCTAGCGCTCTCCTCCCCAGCAAAGACGTGTGCAGGTGGTGGGGCCTGCCCCTGCGTGTCTGGGCTCCCTCCGGCAGCCCCAGCTCAAGGGAAGCAGCCTCTGAGCCAGGACCTGTAGGAGGCGCGGGTCGCCCCCGCCTGGAAGCCTAGTGCACAGCATGTGGGAAGCGAGCCTCCTCGGGGGAAGAGGAGGCAGCCCAGCTGCGTGCGGCTGCAATCACTTTTGGGTGGAGCCGAGTGAGCCTCCAGTACGGCAGAGCTCCAGCTCTGCTCAGAGGCCCGATCTGGCAGAGTTCCTGGCGTGAGGCTGCTCTGAGCTAGGCGAGCCTTGCCCAGACTTGCCTCGCTGCTAGGCTCCCTGACCAGGAAGAGGCCTGCTGCGCCAGACTGGGAGACGCTCCTGGCGCCTTCCTGTCCACAATTCACTCCTGCCTTGCCTTTGCACCTAGTCCCCAGGCGTCCTTGCAGAGGGCTTAGGGGCCGGTGGGTTGCACGCCGCCCAGCCCTCCAGCCGTGAGAGCTCTGTCATAGGGAAGGGAATAGCAACTGCAGGGCTCCTCCAGCGGTCGCTTGGCCCCCCAGACTCAGCACAGCACGGAGAGCACCAGGCTCCCAGGGCCCCTGGCTCTGGTGTGCAGCCCCACACACCCGGAGGCTGACTCCGTGAGCGCCCAGACGGTGCCTGACAGACGTCATTTCCCTCGTGCTCTCCCCACCAGCAGAGACGTGTGCAGGTGGTTGGGGCCAGCCCCTGCGTGTCTGGGCTGCCGCCCACAGCCTCAGCTCAGGGGAAGCAGCCCCTGTGCCAAGACTTGCAGGAGGCGCGGGGCGTCCCTGCCTGGAAGCCCAGTGCACAGTACGCTTGGAAGCGAGCCTCCTTGGGAAGAGTCGAGGGAGCCAAGCCGCGTGCAGCTGCAATCCCTGCTTGGGCCGAGCCGAGTGAGCCTCCAGTACGGCAGAGCTCCAGCTCTGCGCAGAGGCAGGATCTAGTCAAGTGCCTTGCGCGAGGCTGCTCTGCCCTGGGCGAGACTTGCCCAGGCTTGCCTCGCTGCTAGGCTTGCTGCCCAGGAAGGAGCAGGCTGTGCGATGCTGGGAGAGGCCACTGGCGCCTTCCTGGCCTCAGCTCCACTCCTGCCTTGCCTTTGCACCTAGGCCCCAGGCGTCCTTGGGGAAGGCTTAGGAGCCGGTGGCTTACACACTGCCAAGCCCTCCAGCAGTGAGGCCTCTCTTAGAGGGGAGGGGAGGGCAATTGAAGGGCTCCTCCAGCGGTTGCTTGGCCGCCCAGACTCAGCGCCGCACGGAGAGCACAAGGCTCACAGGGCCCCTGGCTGTGGTCTGCAGCCCCACACACCCGGAGGCTGACTCCGTGGGCGCCCAGAAGTTGCCTGACAGACGTCATTTCCCTAGCGCTCTCCTCCCCAGCACAGACGTGTGCAGGTGTTGGGGCCTGCCCCTGCGTGTCTGGGTTCCCGCCGGCAGCCCCAGCTCAAGGGAAGCAGCCTCTGAGCCAGGACCTGTAGGAGGCGCGGGGCGCCCCCGCCTGGAAGCCTAGTGCACAGCCTGTGGGAAGCGAGCCTCCTCGGGGGAAGAGGAGGCAGCCCAGCTGCGTGCGGCTGCAATCATTTCTTGGGCGGGGCCCAGTGAGCCTCCAGTACGGCCGAGCTCCAGCTCTGCTCAGAGGCCAGATCTGGCAGAGTTCCTGACGTGAGGCTGCTCTGCCCTGGGCGAGACTTGCCCAGACTTGCCTCGCTGCTAGGCTTCCTGACCAGGAAGGAGCAGGCTGCGCGAGACGGGGAGATGCTCCTGGTGCCTTCCTGGCCTCTACTCCACTCCTGCCTTGCGTTTGCACCTAGTCCCCAGGCGTCCTTGCGGAGGGCTTAGGGGCCGGTGGGTTGCACACTGCCAAGCCCTCCAGCAGTGAGGCCTCTCTTAGAGGGGAGGGGAGGGCAAGTGCAGGGCTCCTCCAGCGGGTGCTTGGCCGCCCAGACTCAGCGCCGCACGGAGAGCACAAGGCTCACAGGTCCCCTGCTGTGGTCTGCAGGCCCACACACCCAGAGGCTGACTCCGTGTTCGCCCAGAAGGTGCCTGACAGACGTCATTTCCCTAGCGCTCTCCTCCCCAGCAGAGACGTGTGCAGGTGGTGGGGCCTGCCCCTGCGTGTCTGGGCTCCCGCCGGCAGCCCCAGCTCAAGGGAAGCAGCCCCTGAGGCAAGACCTGTAGGAGGCGCGGGGCGCCCCCGCCTGGAAGCCTAGTGGACAGCATGCGGGAAGCGAGCCTCCTCCGGAGAAGAGGAGGCAGCCCAGCTGCGTGCGTCTGCTCTCACTCCTTGGGCGGAGCCCAGTGAGCCTCCAGTACGGCAGAGCTCCAGCTCTGCTCAGAGGCCCGATCTGGTAGAGTTCCTGGCGTGAGGCTGCTCTGCCCTGGGCGAGCCTTTCCCAGACTTCCCTCGCTGCTAGGCTTCGTGCCCAGGAAGGAGCAGGCTGCGCGAGACAGGCAGACGCTCCTGGCGCCTTCCTGGCCTCAGCTCCACTCCTGCCCTGCCTTTGCACATAGTCCCCAGGCGTCCTTGAGGAGGGCTTAGGGGCCGGTGGGTTGCACGCCGCCCAGCCCTCCAGCCGTGAGAGCTCTGTCATAGGGAAGGGAATGGCAAGTGCAGGGCTCCTCCAGCGGTCGCTTGGGCCCCCAGACTCAGCACAGCACGGAGAGCACCAGGCTCCCAGGGCCGCTGGCTGTGGTGTGCAGCCCCACACACCCGGAGGCTGACTCCGTGAGCGCCCAGAAGGTGCCTGACAGACGTCATTTCCCTAGTGCTCTCCCCACCAGCAGAGACGTGTGCAGGTGGTTGGGGCCTGCCCCTGCGTGTCTGGGCTGCCGCCCACAGCCTCAGCTCAGGGGAAGCAGCCCCTGTGCCAAGACTTGCAGGAGGCGCGGGGCGTCCCTGCCTGGAAGCCCAGTGCACAGTACGCTTGGAAGCGAGCCTCCTTGGGAAGAGTCGAGGGAGCCAAGCCGCGTGCAGCTGCAATCCCTGCTTGGGCCGAGCCGAGTGAGCCTCCAGTACGGCAGAGCTCCAGCTCTGCGCAGAGGCCGGATCTAGTCAAGTGCCTTGCGCGAGGCTGCTCTGCCCTGGGCGAGACTTGCCCAGGCTTGCCTCGCTGCTAGGCTTGCTGCCCAGGAAGGAGCAGGCTGTGCGATGCTGGGAGAGGCCACTGGCGCCTTCCTGGCATCAGCTCCACTCCTGCCTTGCCTTTGCACCTAGGCCCCAGGCGTCCTTGGGGAAGGCTTAGGAGCCGGTGGCTTGCACACTGCCAAGCCCTCCAGCAGTGAGGCCTCTCTTAGAGGGGAGGGGAGGGCAAGTGCAGGGCTCCTCCAGCGGGTGCTTGGCCGCCCAGACTCAGCGCCGGACGGAGAGCACAAGGCTCACAGGGAACCTGGCTTTGGTCTGCAGCCCCACACACCCGGAGGCTGACTCCGTGGGCGCCCAGAAGGTGCCTGACAGACGTCATTTCCCTAGCGCTCTCCTCCCCAGCAAAGACGTGTGCAGTTGGTGGGGCCTGCCCCTGCGTGTCTGGGCTCCCTCCGGCAGCCCCAGCTCAAGGGAAGCAGCCTCTGAGCCAGGACCTGTAGGAGGCGCGGGTCGCCCCCGCCTGGAAGCCTAGTGCACAGCATGTGGGAAGCGAGCCTCCTCGGGGGAAGAGGAGGCAGCCCAGCTGCGTGCGGCTGCAATCACTTTTGGGTGGAGCCCAGTGAGCCTCCAGTACGGCAGAGCTCCAGCTCTGCTCAGAGGCCCGATCTGGCAGAGTTCCTGGCGTGAGGCTGCTCTGACCTAGGCGAGCCTTGCCCAGACTTGCCTCGCTGCTAGGCTTCCTGACCAGGAAGGAGCAGGCTGCGCGAGACGGGGAGATGCTCCTGGTGCCTTCCTGGCCTCTACTCCACTCCTGCCTTGCGTTTGCACCTAGTCCCCAGGCGTCCTTGCGGAGGGCTTAGGGGCCGGTGGGTTGCACACTGCCAAGCCCTCCAGCAGTGAGGCCTCTCTTAGAGGGGAGGGGAGGGCAAGTGCAGGGCTCCTCCAGCGGGTGCTTGGCCGCCCAGACTCAGCGCCGCACGGAGAGCACAAGGCTCACAGGTCCCCTGCTGTGGTCTGCAGGCCCACACACCCGGAGGCTGACTCCGTGTTCGCCCAGAAGGTGCCTGACAGACGTCATTTCCCTAGCGCTCTCCTCCCCAGCAGAGACGTGTGCAGGTGGTGGGGCCTGCCCCTGTGTGTCTGGGCTCCCGCTGTCAGCCCCAGCTCAAGGGAAGCAGCCCCTGAGGCAAGACCTGTAGGAGGCGCGGGGCGCCCCCGCCTGGAAGCCTAGTGGACAGCATGCGGGAAGCGAGCCTCCTCCGGAGAAGAGGAGGCAGCCCAGCTGCGTGCGTCTGCTCTCACTCCTTGGGCGGAGCCCAGTGAGCCTCCAGTACGGCAGAGCTCCAGCTCTGCTCAGAGGCCCGATCTGGTAGAGTTCCTGGCGTGAGGCTGCTCTGCCCTGGGCGAGCCTTTCCCAGACTTCCCTCGCTGCTAGGCTTCGTGCCCAGGAAGGAGCAGGCTGCGCGAGACAGGCAGACGCTCCTGGCGCCTTCCTGGCCTCAGCTCCACTCCTGCCCTGCCATTGCACATAGTCCCCAGGCGTCCTTGCGGAGGGCTTAGGGGCCGGTGGGTTGCACGCCGCCCAGCCCTCCAGCCGTGAGAGCTCTGTCATAGGGAAGGGAATGGCAACTGCAGGGCTCCTCCAGCGCTCGCTTGGCCCCCCAGACTCAGCACAGCACGGAGAGCACCAGGCTCCCAGGGGCCCTGGCTCTGGTGTGCAGCCCCACACACCCGGAGGCTGACTCCGTGAGCGCCCAGACGGTGCCTGACAGACGTCATTTCCCTCGTGCTCTCCCCACCAGCAGAGACGTGTGCAGGTGGTTGGGGCCAGCCCCTGCGTGTCTGGGCTGCCGCCCACAGCCTCAGCTCAGGGGAAGCAGCCCCTGTGCCAAGACTTGCAGGAGGCGCGGGGCGTCCCTGCCTGGAAGCCCAGTGCACAGTACGCTTGGAAGCGAGCCTCCTTGGGAAGAGTCGAGGGAGCCAAGCCGCGTGCAGCTGCAATCCCTGCTTGGGCCGAGCCGAGTGAGCCTCCAGTACGGCAGAGCTCCAGCTCTGCTCAGAGGCAGGATCTAGTCAAGTGCCTTGCGCGAGGCTGCTCTGCCCTGGGCGAGACTTGCCCAGGCTTGCCTCGCTGCTAGGCTTGCTGCCCAGGAAGGAGCAGGCTGTGCGATGCTGGGAGAGGCCACTGGCACCTTCCTGGCTTCAGCTCCACTCCTGCCTTGCCTTTGCACCTAGGCCCCAGGCGTCCTTGGGGAAGGCTTAGGAGCCGGTGGCTTACACACTGCCAAGCCCTCCAGCAGTGAGGCCTCTCTTAGAGGGGAGGGGAGGGCAATTGAAGGGCTCCTCCAGCGGTTGCTTGGCCGCCCAGACTCAGCGCCGCACGGAGAGCACCAGGCTCCCAGGGCCCCTGGCTGTGGTCTGCAGCCCCACACACCCGGAGGCTGACTCCGTGGGCACCCAGAAGGTGCCTGACAGACGTCATTTCCCTAGCGCTCTCCTCCCCAGCACAGACGTGTGCAGGTGTTGGGGCCTGCCCCTGCGTGTCTGGGCTCCCGCCGGCAGCCCCAGCTCAAGGGAAGCAGCCTCTGAGCCAGGACCTGTAGGAGGCGCGGGGCGCCCCCGCCTGGAAGCCTAGTGCACAGCCTGTGGGAAGCGAGCCTCCTCGGGGGAAGAGGAGGCAGCCCAGCTGCGTGCGGCTGCAATCATTTCTTGGGCGGGGCCCAGTGAGCCTCCAGTACGGCCGAGCTCCAGCTCTGCTCAGAGGCCAGATCTGGCAGAGTTCCTGACGTGAGGCTGCTCTGCCCTGGGCGAGACTTGCCCAGACTTGCCTCGCTGCTAGGCTTCCTGACCAGGAAGGAGCAGGCTGCGCGAGACGGGGAGATGCTCCTGGTGCCTTCCTGGCCTCTACTCCACTCCTGCCTTGCGTTTGCACCTAGTCCCCAGGCGTCCTTGCGGAGGGCTTAGGGGCCGGTGGGTTGCACACTGCCAAGCCCTCCAGCAGTGAGGCCTCTCTTAGAGGGGAGGGGAGGGCAAGTGCAGGGCTCCTCCAGCGGGTGCTTGGCCGCCCAGACTCAGCGCCGCACGGAGAGCACAAGGCTCACAGGTCCCCTGCTGTGGTCTGCAGGCCCACACACCCGGAGGCTGACTCCGTGTTCGCCCAGAAGGTGCCTGACAGACGTCATTTCCCTAGCGCTCTCCTCCCCAGCAGAGACGTGTGCAGGTGGTGGGGCCTGCCCCTGCGTGTTGGGCTCCCGCCGTCAGCCCCAGCTCAAGGGAAGCAGCCCCTGAGGCAAGACCTGTAGGAGGCGCGGGGCGCCCCCGCCTGGAAGCCTAGTGGACAGCATGCGGGAAGCGAGCCTCCTCCGGAGAAGAGGAGGCAGCCCAGCTGCGTGCGTCTGCTCTCACTCCTTGGGCGGAGCCCAGTGAGCCTCCAGTACGGCAGAGCTCCAGCTCTGCTCAGAGGCCCGATCTGGTAGAGTTCCTGGCGTGAGGCTGCTCTGCCCTGGGCGAGCCTTTCCCAGACTTCCCTCGCTGCTAGGCTTCGTGCCCAGGAAGGAGCAGGGTGCGCGAGACAGGCAGACGCTCCTGGCGCCTTCCTGGCCTCAGCTCCACTCCTGCCCTGCCTTTGCACATAGTCCCCAGGCGTCCTTGCGGAGGGCTTAGGGGCCGGTGGGTTGCACGCCGCCCAGCCCTCCAGCCGTGAGAGCTCTGTCATAGGGAAGGGAATGGCAAGTGCAGGGCTCCTCCAGCGGTCGCTTGGGCCCCCAGACTCAGCACAGCACGGAGAGCACCAGGCTCCCAGGGCCGCTGGCTGTGGTGTGCAGCCCCACACACCCGGAGGCTGACTCCGTGAGCGCCCAGAAGGTGCCTGACAGACGTCATTTCCCTAGTGCTCTCCCCACCAGCAGAGACGTGTGCAGGTGTTTGGGGCCTGCCCCTGCGTGTCTGGGCTGCCGCCCACAGCCTCAGCTCAGGGGAAGCAGCCCCTGTGCCAAGACTTGCAGGAGGCGCGGGGCGTCCCTGCCTGGAAGCCCAGTGCACAGTACGCTTGGAAGCGAGCCTCCTTGGGAAGAGTCGAGGGAGCCAAGCCGCGTGCAGCTGCAATCCCTGCTTGGGCCGAGCCGAGTGAGCCTCCAGAACGGCAGTGCTCCAGCTCTGCTTCGAGGCGGGATCTACTCAAGTTCCTTGCGAGAGGCTGCTCTGCCCTGAGCGAGACTTGCCCCGGCTTACCTCGCTGCTAGGCTTCCTGCCCAGGAAGGAGCAGGCTGCGCGATGCTGGGAGAGGCCAATGGCGCCTTCCTGGCCTCAGCTCCACTCCTGCCTTGCCTTTACATCTAGGCCCCAGGCCTCCTTGGGGAAGGCTTAGGAGCCGCTGGCTTGCACACTGCCAAGCCCTCCAGCAGTGAGGCCTCTGTTAGAGGAGAGGAGAGGGCAACTGCAGGGCTCCTCCAGCGGGTGCTTGGCCGCCCAGACTCAGCGCCGCACGGAGATCACAAGGCTCACAGGTCCCCAGGCTGTGGTCTGCAGCCCCACACACCCGGAGGCTGACTCCGTGGGCGCCCAGAAGTTGCCTGACAGACGTCATTTCCCTAGCGCTCTCCTCCCCAGCACAGACGTGTGCAGGTGGTGGGGCCTGCACCTGCGTGTCTGGGCTCCCTCCGGCAGCCCCAACTCAAGGGAAGCAGCCTCTGAGCCAGGACCTGTAGGAGGCGCGGGGCGCCCCCGCCTGGAAGCCTAGTGCACAGCATGTGGGAAGCGAGCCTCCTCGGGGGAAGAGGAGGCAGCCCAGCTGCGTGCGGCTGCAATCACTTTTGGGTGGAGCCCAGTGAGCCTCCAGTACGGCAGAGCTCCAGCTCTGCTCAGAGGCCCGATCTGGCAGAGTTGCTGGCGTGAGGCTGCTCTGACCTAGGCGAGCCTTGCCCAGACTTGCCTCGCTGCTAGGCTCCCTGACCAGGAAGAGGCCTGCTGCGCGAGACTGGGAGATGCTCCTGGCGCCTTCCTGTCCACAATTCCCTCCTGCCTTGCCTTTGCACCTAGTCCCCAGGCGTCCTTGCGGAGGGCTTAGGGGCCGGTGGGTTGCACGCCGCCCAGCCCTCCAGCCGTGAGAGCTCTGTCATAGGGAAGGGAATGGCAACTGCAGGGCTCCTCCAGCGGTCGCTTGGCCCCCCAGACTCAGCACAGCACGGAGAGCACCAGGCTCCCAGGGCCCCTGGCTCTGGTGTGCAGCCCTACACACCCGGAGGCTGACTCCGTGAGCGCCCAGACGGTGCCTGACAGACGTCATTTCCCTAGTGCTCTCCCCACCAGCAGAGACGTGTGCAGGTGGTTGGGGCCTGCCCCTGCGTGTCTGGGCTGCCGCCCACAGCCTCCGCTCAGGGGAAGCAGCCCCTGTGCCAAGACTTGCAGGAGGCGCGGGGCGTCCCTGCCTGGAAGCCCAGTGCACAGTACGCTTGGAAGCGAGCCTCCTTGGGAAGAGTCGAGGGAGCCAAGCCGCGTGCAGCTGCAATCCCTGCTTGGGCCGAGCCGAGTGAGCCTCCAGTGCGGCAGAGCTCCAGCTCTGCGCAGAGGCCGGATCTAGTCAAGTGCCTTGCGCGAGGCTGCTCTGCCCTGGGCGAGACTTGCCCAGGCTTGCCTCGCTGCTAGGCTTGCTGCCCAGGAAGGAGCAGGCTGTGCGATGCTGGGAGAGGCCACTGGCGCCTTCCTGGCCTCAGCTCCACTCCTGCCTTGCCTTTGCACCTAGGCCCCAGGCGTCCTTGGGGAAGGCTTAGGAGCCGGTGGCTTGCACACTGCCAAGCCCTCCAGCAGTGAGGCCTCTCTTAGAGGGGAGGGGAGGGCAAGTGAAGGGCTCCTCCAGCGGTTGCTTGGCCGCCCAGACTCAGCGCCGCACGGAGAGCACCAGGCTCCCAGGGCCCCTGGCTGTGGTGTGCAGCCCCACACACCCGGAGGCTGACTCCGTGGGCGCCCAGAAGGTGCCTGACAGACGTCATGTCCCTAGCGCTCTCCTCCCCAGCACAGACGTGTGCAGGTGGTTGGGCCTGCCCCTGCGTGTCTGGGCTCCCGCCGGCAGCCCCAGCTCAAGGGAAGCAGCCTCTGAGCCAGGACCTGTAGGAGGCGCGGGGCGCCCCCGCCTGGAAGCCTAGTGCACAGCATGTGGGAAGCGAGCCTCCTTGGGGGAAGAGGAGGCAGCCCAGCTGCGTGCGGCTGCAATCATTTCTTGGGCGGAGCCCAGTGAGCCTCCAGTACGGCCGAGCTCCAGCTCTGCTCAGAGGCCCGATCTGGCAGAGTTCCTGGCGTGAGGCTGCTCTGCCCTGGGCGAGACTTGCCCAGACTTGCCTCGCTGCTAGGCTTCCTGACCAGGAAGGAGCAGGCTGCGCGAGACGGGGAGATGCTCCTGGTGCCTTCCTGGACTCTACTCCACTCCTGCCTTGCCTTTGCACCTAGTCCCCAGGCGTCGTTGCGGAGGGCTTAGGGGCCGGTGGGTTGCACACTGCCAAGCCCTCCAGCAGTGAGGCCTCTCTTAGAGGGGAGGGGAGGGCAAGTGCAGGGCTCCTCCAGCGGGTGCTTGGCCGCCCAGACTCAGCGCCGCACGGAGAGCACAAGGCTCACAGGTCCCCTGCCTGTGGTCTGCAGCCCCACACACCCGGAGGCTGACTCCGTGTTCGCCCAGAAGGTGCCTGACAGACGTCATTTCCCTAGCGCTCTCCTCCCCAGCAGAGACGTGTGCAGGTGGTGGGGCCTGCCCCTGCGTGTCTGGGCTCCCGCCGGTAGCCCCAGCTCCAGGGAAGCAGCCCCTGTGCCATGCCCTGTAGGAGGCGCGGGGCGCCCCCGCCTGGAAGCCTAGTGCACAGCAGGCGGGAAGCGAGCCTCCTCGGGAGAAGAGGAGGCAGCCCAGCTGCGTGCGTCTGCACTCACTCCTTGGGCGGAGCCCAGTGAGCCTCCTGGACGGCAGAGCTCCAGCTCTGCTCAGAGGCCCGATCTGGCAGAGTTGCTGGCGTGAGGCTGCTCTGACCTAGGCGAGCCTTGCCCAGACTTGCCTCGCTGCTAGGCTCCCTGACCAGGAAGAGGCCTGCTGCGCGAGACTGGGAGACGCTCCTGGCGCCTTCCTGTCCCCTCAGCTCCACTCCTGCCTTGCCTTTGCATCTAGGCCCCAGAAGTCCTTGGGGAAGTCTTAGGAGCCGGTGGCTTGCACACTGCCAAGCCCTCCAGCAGTGAGGCCTCTATTAGAGGAGAGGAGAGGGCAACTGCAGGGCTCCTCCAGCGGGTGCTTGGCCGCCCAGACTCAGCGCCGCCCGGAGAGCACAAGGCTCACAGGTCCCCTGGCTGTGGTCTGCAGCCGCACACACCCGGAGGCTGACTCCGTGGGCGCCCAGAAGTTGCCTGACAGACGTCATTTCCCTAGCAATCTCCTCCCCAGCAGAGACGTGTGCAAGTGGTGGGGCCTGCCCCTGCGTGTCTGGGCTCCCGCCGGAAGCCCCAGCTCAAGGGAAGCAGCCCCTGAGCCAAGACCTGTAGGAGGCGCGGGGCGCCCCCGCCTGGAAGCCTAGTGGACAGCATGCGGGAAGCGAGCCTCCTCCGGAGAAGAGGAGGCAGCCCAGCTGCGTGCGTCTGCTCTCACTCCTTGGGCGGAGCCCAGTGAGCCTCCAGTACGGCAGAGCTCCAGCTCTGCTCAGAGGCCCGATCTGGTAGAGTTCCTGGCGTGAGGCTGCTCTGCCCTGGGCGAGCCTTTCCCAGACTTCCCTCGCTGCTAGGCTTCGTGCCCAGGAAGGAGCAGGCTGCGCGAGACAGGCAGACGCTCCTGGCGCCTTCCTGGCCTCAGCTCCACTCCTGCCCTGCCTTTGCACATAGTCCCCAGGCGTCCTTGCGGAGGGCTTAGGGGCCGGTGGGTTGCACGCCGCCCAGCCCTCCAGCCGTGAGAGCTCTGTCATAGGGAAGGGAATGGCAAGTGCAGGGCTCCTCCAGCGGTCGCTTGGGCCCCCAGACTCAGCACAGCACGGAGAGCACCAGGCTCCCAGGGCCGCTGGCTGTGGTGTGCAGCCCCACACACCCGGAGGCTGACTCCGTGAGCGCCCAGAAGGTGCCTGACAGACGTCATTTCCCTAGTGCTCTCCCCACCAGCAGAGACGTGTGCAGGTGTTTGGGGCCTGCCCCTGCGTGTCTGGGCTGCCGCCCACAGCCTCAGCTCAGGGGAAGCAGCCCCTGTGCCAAGACTTGCATGAGGCGCGGGGCGTCCCTGCCTGGAAGCCCAGTGCACAGTATGCTTGGAAGCGAGCCTCCTTGGGAAGAGTCGAGGGAGCCAAGCCGCGTGCAGCTGCAATCCCTGCTTGGGCCGAGCCGAGTGAGCCTCCAGAACGGCAGTGCTCCAGCTCTGCTTCGAGGCGGGATCTACTCAAGTTCCTTGCGAGAGGCTGCTCTGCCCTGAGCGAGACTTGCCCCGGCTTATAGGCTTCCTGCCCAGGAAGGAGCAGGCTGCGCGATGCTGGGAGAGGCCAATGGCGCCTTCCTGGCCTCAGCTCCACTCCTGCCTTGCGTTTACATCTAGGCCCCAGGCCTCCTTGGGGAAGGCTTAGGAGCCGCTGGCTTGCACACTGCCAAGCCCTCCAGCAGTGAGGCCTCTGTTAGAGGAGAGGAGAGGGCAACTGCGGGCTCCTCCAGCGGGTGCTGGCCGCCCAGACTCAGCGCCGCACGGAGATCACAAGGCTCACAGGTCCCCAGGCTGTGGTCTGCAGCCACACACTCCAGAGGCTGACTCCGTGGGCGCCCAGAAGTTGCCTGACAGACGTCATTTCCCTAGCGCTCTCCTCCCCAGCAGAGACGTGTGCAGGTGGTGGGGCCTGCCCCTGCGTGTCTGGGCTCCTGCCCACAGCCTCAGCTAGGGGAAGCAGCCCCTGTGCCAAGACTTGCAAGAGGTGCAGGGCGTCCCTGCCTGGAAGCCCAGTGCACAGTACGCTTGGAAGCGAGCCTCCTGGGAAGAGTCGAGGGAGCCAAGCCGCGTGCAGCTGCAATCCCTGCTTGGGCCGAGCCGAGTGAGCCTCCAGTACGGCAGAGCTCCAGCTCTGCTCAGAGGCCCGATCTGGCAGAGTTCCTGGCGTGAGGCTGCTCTGACCTAGGCGAGCCTTGCCCAGACTTGCCTCGCTGCTAGGCTCCCTGACCCGGAAGAGGCCTGCTGCGCGAGACTGGGAGACGCTCCTGGCGCCTTCCTGTCCACAATTCCCTCCTGCCTTGCCTTTGCACCTAGTCCCCAGGCGTCCTGCGGAGGGCTAGGGGCCGGTGGGTTGCACGCCGCCCAGCCCTCCAGCCTGAGAGCTCTGTCATAGGGAAGGGAATGGCAACTGCAGGGCTCCTCCAGCGGTCGCTTGGCCCCCCAGACTCAGCACAGCACGGAGAGCACCAGGCTCCCAGGGCCCCTGGCTCTGGTGTGCAGCCCTACACACCCGGAGGCTGACTCCCTGAGCGCCCAGAAGGTGCCTGACAGACGTCATTTCCCTAGTGCTCTCCCCACCAGCAGAGACGTGTGCAGGTGGTTGGGCCTGCCCCTGCGTGTCTGGGCTGCTGCCCACAGCCTCAGCTCAGGGGAAGCAGCCCCTGTGCCAAGACTTGCAGGAGGCGCGGGGCGTCCCTGCCTGGAAGCCCAGTGCACAGTACGCTTGGAAGCGAGCCTCCTTGGGAAGAGTCGAGGGAGCCAAGCCGCGTGCAGCTGCAATCCCTGCTTGGTCCGAGCCGATGTGAGCCTCCAGTACAGCAGAGCTCCAGCTCTGTGCAGAGGCCGGATCTAGTCAAGTGCCTTGCGCGAGGCTGCTCTGCCCTGGGCGAGACTTGCCCAGGCTTGCCTCGCTGCTAGGCTTGCTGCCCAGGAAAAGGAGCAGGCTGTGCGATGCTGGAGAGGCCACTGGCGCCTTCCTGGCATCAGCTCCACTCCTGCCTTGCCTTTGCACCTAGGCCCCAGGCGTCCTTGGGGAAGGCTTAGGAGCCGGTGGCTTGCACACTGCCAAGCCCTCCAGCAGTGAGGCTCTCTTAGAGGGAGGGGAGGGCAAGTGCAGGGCTCCTCCAGCGGGTGCTTGGCCGCCCAGACTCAGCGCCGCACGGAGAGCACAAGGCTCCCAGGTCCCCTGGCTTTGGTCTGCAGCCCCACACACCCGGAGGCTGACTCCGAGGGCACCCAGAAGGTGCCTGACAGACGTCATTTCCCTAGCGCTCTCCTCCCCAGCACAGACGTGTGCAGGTGGTGGGGCCTGCCCCTGCGTGTCTGGGCTCCCGCCGGCAGCCCCAGCTCAAGGAAGCAGCCTCTGAGCCGACCTGTAGGAGGCGCGGGGCGCCCCCGCCTGGAAGCCTAGTGCACAGCATGTGGGAAGAGAGCCTCCTCCGGGAAGAGGAGGCAGCCCAGCTGCGTGCGGCTGGCAATCACTTCTTGGGCGGAGCCCAGTGAGCTTCCAGTACGGCAGAGCTCCAGCTCTGCTCAGAAGCCCGATCTGGTAGAGTTCCTGGCGTGAGGCTGCTCTGCCCTGGGCGAGCCTTGCCCAGACTTGCCTCGCTGCTAGGCTTCGTGCCAGGAAGGAGCAGGCTGCGCGAGACAGGCAGACGCTCCTGGCGCCTTCCTGGCCTCAGCTCCACTCCTGCCCTGACATTGCACATAGTCCCCAGGCGTCCTTGCGGAGGTCTTAGGGGCCGGTGGGTTGCACGCCGCCCAGCCCTCCAGCCGTGAGAGCTCTGTCATAGGGAAGGGAATGGCAACTGCAGGAAGGGAATGGCAACTGCAGGGCTCCTCCAGCGGTCGCTTGGCCCCCCAGACTCAGCACAGCACGGAGAGCACCAGGCTCCCAGGGCCGCTGGCTGTGGTGTGCAGCCCCACACACCCGGAGGCTGACTCCGTGAGCGCCCAGACGGTGCCTGACAGACGTCATTTCCCTAGGGCTCTCCTACCCAGCAGAGACGTGTGCAGGTGGTTGGGGCCTGCCCCTGCGTGTCTGGGCTGCCGCCCACAGCCTCAGCTCAGGGGAAGCAGCCCCTGTGCCAAGACTTGCAGGAGGCACGGGGCTTCCTTGCCTGGAAGCCCAGTGCAGAGTACGCTTGGAAGCGAGCCTCCTTGGGAAGAGTCGAGGGAGCCAAGCCGCGTGCAGCTGCAATCCCTGCTTGGGCCGAGCCGAGTGAGCCTCCAGTACGGCAGAGCTCCAGCTCTGCTCCGAGGCCGGATCTACTCAAGTGCCTTGCACGAGGCTGCTCTGCCATGTGCGAGACTTGCCCAGGCTTGCCTCGCTGCTAGGCTTCCTGCCCAGGAAGGAGCAGGCTGTGCGATGCTGGGAGAGGCCACTGGCGCCTTCCTGGCCTCAGCTCCACTCCTGCCTTGCCTTTGCATCTAGGCCCGAGAAGTCCTTGGGGAAGTCTTAGGAGCCGGTGGCTTGCACACTGCCAAGCCCTCCAGCAGTGAGGCCTCTATTAGAGGAGAGAAGAGGGCAACTGCAGAGCTCCTCCAGCGGGTGCTTGGCCGCCCAGACTCAGCGCCGCCCGGAGAGCACAAGGCTCACAGGTCCCCTGGCTGTGGTCTGCAGCCGCACACACCCGGAGGCTGACTCCGTGGGCGCCCAGAAGTTGCCTGACAGACGTCATTTCCCTAGCAATCTCCTCCCCAGCAGAGACGTGTGCAAGTGGTGGGGCCTGCCCCTGCGTGTCTGGGCTCCCGGCGGAAGCCCCAGCTCAAGGGAAGCAGCCCCTGAGCCAAGACCTGTAGGAGGCGCGGGACGCCCCCGCCTGGAAGCCTAGTGCACAGCATGCGGGAAGCGAGCCTCCTCGGGGGAAGAGGAGGCAGCCCAGATGCCTGCGGCTGCAATCACCTCTTGGGCGGAGCTCAGTGAGCCTCCAGTACGGCAGAGCTCCAGCTCTGCTCAGAGGCCCGATCTGGCAGAGTTCCTGGCGTGAGGCAGCTCTGCCCTGGGCGAGCCTTGCCCAGACTTGCCTCGCTGCTAGGCTTCCTGACAAGGAAGGAGCAGGCTGCGCCAGACTGGGAGACGCTCCCGGCGCCTTCCTGGCCTCAGCTACACTCCTGCCTTGCCTTTGCACCTAGTCCCCAGGCGTCCTTGCGGAGGGCTTAGGGGCCGGTGGGTTGCACGCCGTCCAGCCCTCCAGCCGTGAAAGCTCTGTCATAGGGAAGGGAATGGCAAGTGCAGGGCTCCCCCAGCGGCCGCTTGGCCGCCCAGACTCAGCACAGAACGGAGAGCACCAGGCTCCCAGGGCCCCTGGCTGTGGTGTGCAGCCCCCACACAGCCGGAGGCTGACTCCGTGGGCCCACAGAAGGTGCCTGACAGACGTCATTTCCCTAGCGCTCTCCTCCCCAGCAGAGACGTGTGCAGGTGGTTGGGGCCTGCCCCTGCGTGTCTGGGCTGCCACCCACAGCCTCAGCTCAGGGGAAGCATTCCCTGTGCCAAGATTTGCAGGAGGCGCGGGGCGTCCCTGCCTGGAAGCCAAGTGCACAGTACGCTTGGAAGCGAGCCTCCTTGGAAAGAGTCGAGGGAGCCAAGCCGCGTGCAGCTGCAAAGCCTGCTTGGGCGGAGCCGTGTGCGCCTCCAGTACGGCAGAGCTCCAGCTCTGCTCAGAGGCCCGATCTGCCAGAGTTCCTGGCGTGAGGCTGCTCTTACTTGGGCGAGCGTTATCCAAACTTGCCTCGCTGCTAGGCTTCCTGTCCAGGAAGGAGCAGGCTGCGCGAAGCTGGGAGACGCCACTGACATCTTTCTGGTCTCAGCTACGCTCCTGCCTTGCCTTTGCACCTAGGCCCCAGGCTCCCTTGGGAAGGGCTTAGTGGCCCGTGGGTTCCACACTGACAAGGGCTCCAGCAGTGAGAGCTCTCTGCAGGGTTCCTCCAGCGGTTGCTTTGCTGTCCAGACTCAGCACCGCACGTAGAGCACCAGGCTCCTGGGGCCCCTGGCTGGGGTCTGCTGCCCCGCACACCTGGAAGCTGACTCCGTGGTCACTCAGCAAGTGCCTCACACACGTATTTTCCCTCGCGCACTCCTCTCCAGCAGAGACGTGTGCAAGGGGTTGGGGCCTGGCCTTGCTTGTCTTGGCTCCCGCCCACAGCCCCAGCTCATGGGAAGCAGCCCCTGAGCCAAGACCTGAAGGAGGCGCGGGGCGCCCCCGCCTGGAAGCCGAGTGCACAGCATGCGGGGAAGCGAGCCTCCTCGGGGGAAGACCAGGCAGCCCAGCTGCGTGCGGCTGCAATCACTTCTTGGTCGGAGCCCAGTGTGCCTCCAGGACGGCAGAGCTCCAGCTCTGCTCAGAGGCCCGATATGGCAGAGTTCCTGGTGTGAGGCTGTTCTGCCCTGGGCGAGCCTTGCCCAGACTTGTCTCGCTGCTAGGCTTCCTGACCAGGAAGGAGTAGGCTGCGCGAGACTTTGAGACACTCCTGGCGCCTTCCTGGCCTCAGCTCCACTCCTGCCTTGCCTTTGCACCTAGTCCCCAGGCGTCCCTGCGGAGGGCTTTGGGGCCGGTGGGTTGCACGCTGCCAAGCCCTCCAGCCGTGAGATCGCTGTCATAGGGAAGGGAATGGCAAGTGCAGGGCTCCTCCAGCGGTCGCGTGGCCGCCCAGACTCAGCACAGCACGGAGAGCAGCAGGCTCCCAGGGCCCCTGGCTGTGGTCTGCAGCCCCACACACCCGCAGGCTGACTCCGTGAGTGCCCAGAAGGTGCCTGACAGACGTCATTTCCCTAGTGCTCTCCTACCCAGCAGAGACGTGTGCAGGTCGTTGGGGCCTGACCCTGCTTGTCTGGGCGGTCACCCACAGCCTCAGCTCAGGGAAAGTAGCCTCTGTGCCAAGACTTGCAGTAGGCGCGGGGCGTCCCTGCCTGGAAACCAAGTGCACAGTACGCTTGGAAGCGAGCTTCCTTGGGAAGAGTCGAGGGAGCCAAGCCGCGTGCAGCTGCAATCCCTGCTTGGGCGGAGCCGAGTGCACCTCCAGTACAGCAGAGCTCCAGCTCTGCTCAGAGGCCGGATCTAGTCAAGTCCCTTGCGCGAGGCTCCTCTGCCCTGTGCGAGACTTGCCCAGGCTTGCCTCGCTGCTTGGCTTCCTGCCCAGGAAGGAGCAGGCTGTGCGATGCTGGGAGAGGCCACTGGCGCCTTCCTGGCCTCAGCTCCACTCCTGCCTTGCCTTTGCATCTAGGCCCCAGGCCTCCTTGGGGAAGGCTTAGGAGCCGGTGGCTTGCACACTGCCAAGCCCTCCAGCAGGGAGGGCTCTATTAGAGGGGAGGGTAGGGCATCTGCAGGGCTCCTCCAGCGGTTGCTTGGCCGTCCAGACTCAGCGCTGCATGGAGAGCACAAGGCTCACAGGTCCTCTGACTGTGGTCTGCAGCCCCACACACCCGGAGGCTGACTCCGTGGGTGCCCAGAACTTGCCTGACAGACGTCACTTCCCTAGCGCTCTCCTCCCCAGCAGAGACGTGTGCAGGTGGTGGGGCCTGCCCCTGCGTGTCTGGGCTGTCACCCACCATCTCGGCTCAGGGGAAGCAGCCCCTGTGCCAAGACTTGCAGGAGGCGCGGGGCGTCCCTGCCTGGAAGCCAAGTGCACAGTACGCTTGGAAGCGAGCCTCCTTGGGAAGAGTCGAGGGAGCCAAGCCGCGTGCAGCTGCAATCCCTGCTTGGGCGGAGCCGAGTGAGCCTCCAGTACGGCAGAGCTCCAGCTCTGCTCAGAGGTCGGATCTAGTCAAGTTCCTTGCGCGAGGCTGCTCTGCCCTGTGCGAGCCTTGCCCTGGCTTGCCTCGCTGCTAGGCTTCCTGCCCAGGAAGGAGCAGGTTGTGCGATGCTGGGAGAGGCCACTGGCGCCTTCCTGGCATCAGCTCCACTCCTGTCTTGCCTTTTCATCCAGGCCCCAGGCGTCCCGGATGAGGGCCTAGGGGCCGGCGGGTTGCACACTGCCAAGCGCTCCAGCAGTGAGGGCTCTATTAAAGGGAAGGGCAGGGCAACTGCAGGGCTCCTCCAGCGGTTGCTTGGCCGCCCAGACTCAGCACAGCACGGAGAGCACCAGGCTCACAGGGCCCCTGGCTGGGGTCTGCTGCCCCGCACACCCGGAGGCTGACTCCATGAGCGCCCAGAAGGTGCCTGACACACGTAGGTTCCCTAGGGCTATTCTCCCCTGAAGAGACGTGTGCAGGTGGTTGGGGCCGGCACCTGCGGGTCTGGGCTCCCGCCCACCGCCCCAGCTCAGGGGAAGCAGCCACTGAGCCAAGACCTGCAGTAGGCGCAGGGTGCCCCCGCCTGGAAGCCGAGTGCACAGCATGCGGGGAAGCGAGCCTCCTCGGGGGAAGACGAAGCAGCCCTGCTGCGTGCAGCTGTAAGCCTTGGTTGGACGGAGCCGAGTGTGCCTCCAGTACGGCAGAGCTCCAGCTCTGCTCAGGGGCCCGATCTGGCAGAGTTCCTGGCGCGAGGTTGCTCTGCCCTGGGCGAGCCTTGCCCAGACTTGCCTCACTGCTAGGCTTCCTGCCCAGCAAGGAGCAGGCTGCGCGAGGCTGGGAGACGCCACTGGCGCCCTTCTGGCCTCAGCTCCTCTCCTGCCTTGCCTTTTAACCTAGGCCCCAGGCGTCCTTGGGGAGGGCTTAGTGGCCAGTGGGTTCCACACTGCCAAGGGATGCATCAGTGAGAGCTCTGTCAGTGGGAAGGGAAGGGCATCTGCAGCGCTCCTCCAGCGGTTGCTTGGCCGCCCAGACTCAGCACCGCAATGAGAGCACCAGGCTCCCAGGCCCCTGGATTGGGCCTGCAGCCCTGCACACCCCGAGGCTTACTCCGTGGGCGCCAGGAAGGTGCCTCACACACGTGGGATCCCTAGCGCTCTCCTCCCCAGCAGAGACGTGTGCAGGTGTTTGGGGCCTGCCCCTGCGTGTCTGGGCTCCCGCCCACAGCTCCAGCTCAGGGGAAGCAGCCCATAAACCAAGACCTGCAGGAGGCGCGGGGCGCCCCCACCTGGAAGCCGAGTGCACAGCATGCGGGGAAGCGAGCCTCCTCGGGGGAAGACGAGGCAGCCCAGCTGCGTGCGGCTGCAAACCCTGCTTGGGCGGAGCCGTGTGCGCCTCCAGTACGGCAGAGCTCCAGCTCTGCTCAGAGGCCCGATCTGCCAGAGTTCCTGGCGTGAGGCTGCTCTTACTTGGGCGAGCGTTATCCAAACTTGCCTCGCTGCTAGGCTTCCTGTCCAGGAAGGAGCAGGCTGCGCGAAGCTGGGAGACGCCACTGACATCTTTCTGGTCTCAGCTACGCTCCTGCCTTGCCTTTGCACCTAGGCCCCAGGCTCCCTTGGGAAGGGCTTAGTGGCCCGTGGGTTCCACACTGACAAGGGCTCCAGCAGTGAGAGCTCTCTGCAGGGTTCCTCCAGCGGTTGCTTTGCTGTCCAGACTCAGCACCGCACGTAGAGCACCAGGCTCCTGGGGCCCCTGGCTGGGGTCTGCTGCCCCGCACACCTGGAAGCTGACTCCGTGGTCACTCAGCAAGTGCCTCACACACGTATTTTCCCTCGCGCACTCCTCTCCAGCAGAGACGTGTGCAAGGGGTTGGGGCCTGGCCTTGCTTGTCTTGGCTCCCGCCCACAGCCCCAGCTCATGGGAAGCAGCCCCTGAGCCAAGACCTGAAGGAGGCGCGGGGCGCCCCCGCCTGGAAGCCGAGTGCACAGCATGCGGGGAAGCGAGCCTCCTCGGGGGAAGACCAGGCAGCCCAGCTGCGTGCGGCTGCAATCACTTCTTGGGCGGAGCCCAGTGTGCCTCCAGGACGGCAGAGCTCCAGCTCTGCTCAGAGGCCCGATCTGGCAGAGTTCCTGGTGTGAGGCTGTTCTGCCCTGGGCGAGCCTTGCCCAGACTTGTCTCGCTGCTAGGCTTCCTGACCAGGAAGGAGTAGGCTGCGCGAGACTTTGAGACACTCCTGGCGCCTTCCTGGCCTCAGCTCCACTCCTGCCTTGCCTTTGCACCTAGTCCCCAGGCGTCCCTGCGGAGGGCTTTGGGGCCGGTGGGTTGCACGCTGCCAAGCCCTCCAGCCGTGAGATCGCTGTCATAGGGAAGGGAATGGCAAGTGCAGGGCTCCTCCAGCGGTCGCGTGGCCGCCCAGACTCAGCACAGCACGGAGAGCAGCAGGCTCCCAGGGCCCCTGGCTGTGGTCTGCAGCCCCACACACCCGCAGGCTGACTCCGTGAGTGCCCAGAAGGTGCCTGACAGACGTCATTTCCCTAGTGCTCTCCTACCCAGCAGAGACGTGTGCAGGTCGTTGGGGCCTGACCCTGCTTGTCTGGGCGGTCACCCACAGCCTCAGCTCAGGGAAAGTAGCCTCTGTGCCAAGACTTGCAGTAGGCGCGGGGCGTCCCTGCCTGGAAACCAAGTGCACAGTACGCTTGGAAGCGAGCTTCCTTGGGAAGAGTCGAGGGAGCCAAGCCGCGTGCAGCTGCAATCCCTGCTTGGGCGGAGCCGAGTGCACCTCCAGTACAGCAGAGCTCCAGCTCTGCTCAGAGGCCGGATCTAGTCAAGTTCCTTGCGCGAGGCTCCTCTGCCCTGTGCGAGACTTGCCCAGGCTTGCCTCGCTGCTAGGCTTCCTGCCCAGGAAGGAGCAGGCTGTGCGATGCTGGGAGAGGCCACTGGCGCCTTCCTGGCCTCAGCTCCACTCCTGCCTTGCCTTTGCATCTAGGCCCCAGGCCTCCTTGGGGAAGGCTTAGGAGCCGGTGGCTTGCACACTGCCAAGCCCTCCAGCAGGGAGGGCTCTATTAGAGGGGAGGGTAGGGCATCTGCAGGGCTCCTCCAGCGGTTGCTTGGCCGTCCAGACTCAGCGCTGCACGGAGAGCACAAGGCTCACAGGTCCTCTGACTGTGGTCTGCAGCCCCACACACCCGGAGGCTGACTCCGTGGGTGCCCAGAACTTGCCTGACAGACGTCACTTCCCTAGCGCTCTCCTCCCCAGCAGAGACGTGTGCAGGTGGTGGGGCCTGCCCCTGCGTGTCTGGGCTGTCACCCACCATCTTGGCTCAGGGGAAGCAGCCCCTGTGCCAAGACTTGCAGGAGGCGCGGGGCGTCCCTGCCTGGAAGCCAAGTGCACAGTACGCTTGGAAGCGAGCCTCCTTGGGAAGAGTCGAGGGAGCCAAGCCGCGTGCAGCTGCAATCCCTGCTTGGGCGGAGCCGAGTGAGCCTCCAGTACGGCAGAGCTCCAGCTCTGCTCAGAGGTCGGATCTAGTCAAGTTCCTTGCGCGAGGCTGCTCTGCCCTGTGCGAGCCTTGCCCAGGCTTGCCTCGCTGCTAGGCTTCCTGCCCAGGAAGGAGCAGGTTGTGCGATGCTGGGAGAGGCCACTGGCGCCTTCCTGGCATCAGCTCCACTCCTGTCTTGCCTTTTCATCCAGGCCCCAGGCGTCCTGGATGAGGGCCTAGGGGCCGGCGGGTTGCACACTGCCAAGCGCTCCAGCAGTGAGGGCTCTATTAAAGGGAATGGCAGGGCAACTGCAGGGCTCCTCCAGCGGTTGCTTGGCCGCCCAGACTCAGCACAGCACGGAGAGCACCAGGCTCACAGGGCCCCTGGCTGGGGTCTGCTGCCCCGCACACCCGGAGCCTGACTCCATGAGCGCCCAGAAGGTGCCTGACACACGTAGGTTCCCTAGGGCTATTCTCCCCTGAAGAGACGTGTGCAGGTGGTTGGGGCCGGCACCTGCGGGTCTGGGCTCCCGCCCACTGCCCCAGCTCAGGGGAAGCAGCCACTGAGCCAAGACCTGCAGTAGGCGCAGGGTGCCCCCGCCTGGAAGCCGAGTGCACAGCATGCGGGGAAGCGAGCCTCCTCGGGGGAAGACGAAGCAGCCCTGCTGCGTGCAGCTGTAAGCCTTGGTTGGACGGAGCCGAGTGTGCCTCCAGTACGGCAGAGCTCCAGCTCTGCTCAGGGGCCCGATCTGGCAGAGTTCCTGGCGCGAGGTTGCTCTGCCCTGGGCGAGCCTTGCCCAGACTTGCCTCACTGCTAGGCTTCCTGCCCAGCAAGGAGCAGGCTGCGCGAGGCTGGGAGACGCCACTGGCGCCCTTCTGGCCTCAGCTCCTCTCCTGCCTTGCCTTTTAACCTAGGCCCCAGGCGTCCTTGGGGAGGGCTTAGTGGCCGGTGGGTTCCACACTGCCAAGGGATGCATCAGTGAGAGCTCTGTCAGTGGGAAGGGAAGGGCATCTGCAGCGCTCCTCCAGCGGTTGCTTGGCCGCCCAGACTCAGCACCGCAATGAGAGCACCAGGCTCCCAGGCCCCTGGATGGGGCCTGCAGCCCTGCACACCCCGAGGCTTACTCCGTGGGCGCCAGGAAGGTGCCTCACACACGTGGGATCCCTAGCGCTCTCCTCCCCAGCAGAGACGTGTGCAGGTGTTTGGGGCCTGCCCCTGCGTGTCTGGGCTCCCGCCCACAGCTCCAGCTCAGGGGAAGCAGCCCATAAACCAAGACCTGCAGGAGGCGCGGGGCGCCCCCACCTGGAAGCCGAGTGCACAGCATGCGGGGAAGCGAGCCTCCTCGGGGGAAGACGAGGCAGCCCAGCTGCGTGCGGCTGCAAACCCTGCTTGGGCGGAGCCGTGTGCGCCTCCAGTATGGCAGAGCTCCAGCTCTGCTCAGAGGCCCGATCTGCCAGAGTTCCTGGCGTGAGGCTGCTCTTACTTGGGCGAGCGTTATCCAAACTTGCCTCGCTGCTAGGCTTCCTGTCCAGGAAGGAGCAGGCTGCGCGAAGCTGGGAGACGCCACTGACATCTTTCTGGTCTCAGCTATGCTCCTGCCTTGCCTTTGCACCTAGGCCCCAGGCTCCCTTGGGGAGGGCTTAGTGGCCGGTGGGTTCCACACTGACAAGGGCTCCAGCAGTGAGAGCTCTCTGCAGGGTTCCTCCAGCGGTTGCTTTGCTGTCCAGACTCAGCACCGCACGTAGAGCACCAGGCTCCCGGGGCCCCTGGCTGGGGTCTGCTGCCCCGCACACCTGGAAGCTGACTCCGTGGTCACTCAGCAAGTGCCTCACACACGTATTTTCCCTCGCGCACTCCTCTCCAGCAGAGACGTGTGCAGGGGGTTGGGGCCTGGCCTTGTTTGTCTTGGCTCCCGCCCACAGCCCCAGCTCATGGGAAGCAGCCCCTGAGCCAAGACCTGAAGGAGGCGCGGGGCGCCCCCGCCTGGAAGCCGAGTGCACAGCATGCGGGGAAGCGAGCCTCCTCGGGGGAAGACCAGGCAGCCCAGCTGCGTGCGGCTGCAAACCCTGCTTGGGCGGAGCCGAGTGCGCCTCCAGTACGGCAGAGCTCCAGCTCTGCTCAGAGGCCCGATCTGGCAGAGTTCCTGGCGCGAGGCTGCTCTGCCCTGGGCGAGACTTGCCCAGACTTGCTTCGCTGCTAGGCTTCCTGTCCAGGAATGAGCAGGCTGCGCGAGGCTGGGAGACGCCACTGACATCTTTCTGGCCTCAGCTCCGCTCCTGCCTTGCCTTTGCACCTAGGCCCCAGGCTCCCTTGGGGAGGGCTTAGTGGCCGGTGGTTTCCACACTGCCAAGGGCTGCAACAGTGAGAGCTCTGTCAGAGGGAAGGGAAGGGTAAGTGCAGGGCTCCTTTCAGCGGTTGCTTGGCCGCCCAGACTCAGCACCGTAAGGGGAGCACCAGGCTCCCAGGCCCCTGGCTGGGGTCTGCAGCCCCGCACCCCCAGAGGCTTACTCGGTGGGCGCCAGGCAGGTGCCTCACACACGTAGGATCCCTAGCGCTCTCCTCCCCAGCAGAGACGTGTGCAGGTGGTTGGGGCCTGCCCCAGCGTGTCTGGCCTCCAGCCCACTGCCCCAGCTCAGGGGAACCAGCCCCTGATCCAAGACCTCCGGGAGGCGGTTGGCCCCCCGCCTCGAAGCCGAGTGCACAGCATGCGTGAAAGCGAGCCTCCTTGGGGGAAGACGAGGCAGCCCTGCCGCGTGCCTCTGGAAGCCCTGCTTGGGAAGGCCCTAGTGCTCCTCCAGAATGACAGAACACTAGCTCTGCTCAGAGGTCTGATCTGGCAGAGTCCTGGGGGTGAGGCTGCACTGCCCTGGGCGAACCTTGCCAGAGTTGCCCAGGTGGTAGGGCTACTGCCCTGGAAGTATCACATTACACGAGGTTGGGAGACTCCACTATCGCCTTCCTGGCCTCAGCTCCGCTCCTGCCATGCCTTTGCATATAGGCCCCAGGCCTAGTTGGTTTGGGTTATGGACCGGTGGGTTCCACACTGCCAAGGGCTCCTGCAGTGAGAGCTCTGTCAGAGGGAAGGAAGGGCAACTGGATGGCTTCTCCAGCTGTTGCTTGGCCGCACAGACTAGCGGGGCATGGAGAGCAGCTGGCTCCCAGGGACCCTGGCTATGGTACTCAGCCTCACCCCCATAGGCTGAGAGCGTGACAGCCAGCCAGTGCCTGAGAGACGTAAGTTCCCTAGCGATCTCCTACCCAGTGGTGCCTGTGCAGGTGATTTGGCCCTGCTCCTGAGTGTCTGGGCTCCTGCCCCCAACCCGAGGTCATGGAAGCAGCCCCTGATCCAAGGCCTCCATGAAACGTGTAGGGTCCCCGTCTGGAAGCCGACTGCAAAGCCTGCTGGGAAGCGAGACTATTCGGAGGAAGACGAGGCAGATCAGCCACTTGCGTTGGCACGCCCTGCTTGGGAAGGTCAGAGTGTGTCTCCAGAACAGCAGAGCTGCAGATCTTCTCAGAGGCCAAATCTGGAAGTGTCCAGGGCATGAGGCTGCTCTGTCCTGGGCGAGCCTTGCCCAGACATGCCTAGCTGCTATGGTTATTTCCCAGGAAGGAGCAGGCTGCGCGATGCTGGGAGACGCCACTGGCACCTTCCTGGCCTCAGCTCTGCTCCTGCATAGCCTTTCCACGTAGGCCCCTGTCTTACTTCGTGAGGGGTTAGGGGCCGGTGGGTTCCACACTGCCGAGGGCTCCAACAGTGAGAGTTCTCTCAGAGGGAAGGGAAGGGCAACTGAATGGCTTCTCCAGCAGTTGCTTGGCTGCACAGACGCAGTGCCGCACATAGATCGTCAGGCTTTCAGGGTCCATGTGTGGATTATTCTGCCCCACAACCTGCAGTGTGACATCGTGGGTCCCCGGCCAGTGCCTGGCAGATGTAGGTTCCCTAGCGCTCTCCTACCCTGGAGAGACGTATGCAGGCAGTTTGCGCCTGCTCCTGAGTGTCTGCGCTCCCGCCCACAACACCAACTCATGGAAGCAGCCCCAGAGCCAAGACCTCCAAGAGGCGCGTGGCGCCCCCGTTTGGAAGCCGAGTGCACAGCATGCGGGGAAGTGAGACCCTTGGAGGAAGACGAGCCAGCCCAGCCACGTGTGTATGCCAGCCCTGCTTGGGAAGGCCCCAGTGCACCTCCAGAACGGCAGAGCTGCAGCTTTGCTCAGAGGCCAGATCTGGAAGATTCCCAGGTGCGATGCTGCTCTATCCTGGTAGAACTTTGCCCAGATTTGTATAGCTGCTAGGGTTACTGCCCAGGAAGGAGCAGGCTCCGTGAGGCTGGGAGACGCCACTGGTGCCTTCCTGGCCTCAGCTCCGCTTCTGCCTTGCCTTTCCACATAGACCCCAGGCTTACTTGGGGAGGGGTTAGGGTATGGTGGGTTCCACACTGCCAAGGGGTCAGGCAGTGAGAGCTCTGTCAGAGGGAAGGGAAGGGCAACTGGATGTTTCTCCAGCTGGTGCTTGGCCGGGAGACTCAGCGCTACATGGAGAGCACCAGGCTCCCAGGGCCCCTGGCTGTGGTATGCAGGCCCACGACCCAGAGGCTGACTCCGTGGCGCCCAGCCAGTGCCTGACAGATGTAGGTTCCCTAGCGCTCTCCTACCCAGCCGAGACGAATGCAGGTGGTTTGGGCCTGCCCCTGTGTCTCTGGGCTCCCACCCACAGCCCTAGCTCAGGGGAAACATCCCTTGAGCCAAGACCTCGAGGAGGTGAGTGGCGCCGCTGTCTGGACGCCGAGTGCACAGCATGCGGTGAAGGGAGACTCCTCGGTGGAAGACGAGGCAGCCCAGTCACGTGCATCTGCAAATCCTGGTTGCGAAGTCCTGAGTGCGCTTCCAGAGGGGCAGAGTTGCAGTTCTGCTGAGAGGCCAGATCTGGAAGAGTCCATGTCTCGAGGCTGCTCTGCCCTGGGCGAGCCTTGCCCAGACTTGCCTAGCTGCTATGGTTATTGACCAGGAAGTAGCAGGCTGCTTGAGGCTGGGAGATGCCATGGGCGCCTACCTCGCCTCAGCTAGACTCCTTCCTTGCCTTTCCACATAGGCCCCAGGCCTGCTTGAGGAGCGGTTAGGGGCCGGTGGGTTCCACACTGCCAAGGGCTCCAGCAGTGAGAGCTCTGTCAGAAGGAAAGGAAGGCAACTGAATGGCTTCTCCAGCAGTTGCTTGGCCACACAGACTCAGCACCACACGTACAGCATCAGGCTCCCAGGGCCCATGGTTTGGTTATGCTACCCCACAACCCGGATGGTGACATCGTGGTCCCCAGCCAGTGCCTGACAGACGTACGTTCCCTGGTGTTCTGCTACCCAGCCAAGACGTGTGCAGGTGGTTTCGGCCTGCTCCTGAGTGTCTGAGCTCCCGCCCACAACCCCAACTCATGGAAGCAAACACGGAGCTACTACATCCAGGAGGCGCCTGGCGCCCCCATCTGGAAGCTGAGTGCACAGCACGTGGGGAATCGAGACTCCTTGGAGGAATACGAGGAAGCCCAGTCACGTGCATCTGCAAGCCCTGGTTGGGAAGGCCTGAGTGTGCCTCCAAAACGACAGATCTGCAAGTCTGCTCAGAGGCCAGATCTGGCAGAGTCCCGGGCACAAGGCTGCTCTGTCCTGGGCGAGCCTTGCCCAGACTTTCCTAGCTGCTAGGGACACTGCCCAAGAAGGAGCAGGCTGCACGAGGCTCGGAGGCGCCACTGGCGCATTCCTGGCCTCAGCTCAGCTCCTGCCTTGCATTTCCACATAGGCCCCAATCCTACTTTGTGAAGGGTTTGGGGTCGGTGGGAACCACACTGCCAAGGGCTCAGGCAGTGAGAGATCAATCAGAGGGAAGGGAAGGGCAACTGGATGGCTTCTCCAGCTGGTGATTGGCTGCAAGACTCAGTGCCGCAAGGAGCGCAACAGGCTCCCAGGGCCCCTGGCTGTGGGATGCAGCCTCACACCCGGAGGATGACTCCATGCTGCCCTCCCAGTGGCTGACAGATGTAGGTTCCCTAGCTCTCTTGTACCCAGCCGTGACGTGTACAGGTGGTTTGGGTCTACCCTACAACTCTGGGCTCCCACCCACAGCCCTAGCTCAGGGGAACCAGCCCCTGAGAATAGACCTGCAGGAGGCGCGAGGTGCCCCCGCCTGGAGGCGAGTGCACAGCATGCTGGGAAGCGAGCCTCTTCGGGGGAAGACAAGGAAGCCCAGCCACGTTCGTCTGCAAGCCCTGGTTGGGAATGCCCGTGTGCACCTCCAGAACGGGAATACTCCAGCTCAGCTCAGAGGCGTGATCTGGCAGAGTCCTGGGCACGAGGCTGCTCTGCCCTGGGCGATGATTGCCCAGAGTTGCCTCGCTGCTAGGGCTACTGCCCAGGAAGGAGGACGCCTGCGAGGTTGGGAGACGCCACTGGTGCCTTCTTTGCCTCAGCTCTGCTACTGCTTTGCCTTTGGACCTAGGCTCCAGGCATACTTTGGGAAGGGTTAGGGGCCGGTGGTTTCCACACTGCTAAGGGCTCCAGCAGTGAAAGCTCTGTCAGAGGGAAAGGAAGGGCAACGGGATGGCTTCTCCAGCTGTTGCTTGGCCGAACAGACTCAGCACCGCGCAGAGAGCTGCAGGCTCCCAGTGTCCCTGGGTGGGGTATGCAGCCCCACCCCAGGAGGCTGACTCCGTGGTGCCCAGCCAGTGCCTGACAGAGGTAGGATTCCTAGCGCTCTCCTTCCCAGCCAAGACTTGTCCAGGTGGTTTGTGGCTGCCCCTGCGTGTCTAGGATCCCGCCCACAACCTCAGCTCAGAGGAACTTGCCCCTGAGACAAGACCTCCAGGAGGCGCTGGGCGCCCCCGCATGGAAGCAGAGTGCACAACATGCACAGAAGCGAGCCTCCTTGGGGGAAGACAAGGCAGCCCAGCTGCTTGTGTTTGGAAGCCCTGGTTGGGAAGGCCCGAGTGAGCCTCCAAAACCACAGAGCTGCAACTCTGCTGAGAGGCCAGATCTGGCAGAGTCCTGGGCGCAAGGGTGCTCTGCCCTGGGCGAGCCTTGCCCAGATGTGCCTAGCTGCTAGGGTTATTGCCCAGGAAGGAGCAGGCTGTGTGAGGCTGGGAGATGCCACTGCCGCCTTCCTGGCCTCAGCTCCTCTCCTGCCTTGCCTTTCCACATAGGCCCCAGTCCTAGTTTGGGAGGGGTTAGGGGCCGGCGTGTTCCAAATTTCCACGGGCTCAGGCAGTGAGAGCTCTGTCAGAGGGAAGGGAAGGACAGCTGGATGGTTTCTCAAGCTGCTGCTTTACCGCAAGACTCAGCCCCACACCGAGAGCAGCAGGCTACCTGGGCCTCTGGGTGGGTTATGTATCTCCACACCCAAAGGCTGACTCCGTGCCACCCAGCCAGTGCCTGACAGACGTAGGTTCCCTAGCTCTCTCCTACCCAGCCGAGACGTGTGCCGGTGGTTTGGGCCTGCCCCTGCCTCTCTGGGCTCCCGCCCACAGTACCAGCTCAGGGGAAAAGCCCCTGAGCCAAGACCTGCAGGAGGCGCGTGGCGCCCCCGCCTGGAAGCTGCGTGCAGAGCACGGGGGGAAGCGAGCCTCCTTGGGGGAAGAGTAGGCACTCGAGCCGCATGTGTCTGCAAGCCCTGTTTGGAAAGGCCCTAGTGAGACTCCAGATCGGTAGAGCTTCAGCTCTGCTCAGAGGCCAGGTCTGGCAGAGTCCAGGGCGGAAGGCTACTCTACCCTGGGCGAGCCTTTCCCAGACTTACCTAGCTTCTAGGGTTACTGCCCAGGAAGGATCAGGCTGTGCGGGGCTGGGAGATGCCACTGGCACCTTCCTGGCCTCAGCTCCGCTCCTGCCTTGCCTTGCCACATGGGCCCCAGGCATACTTCGGGGAGGTGTTAGCGCTGGTGGGTTCCACACTGCCAAGGGGTCCAGCAGTGAAAGCTGTGCCAGAGAGAAAGGAATGGCTACTGGATGGCTTCTCCAGCAGTTGCTTGGCCGCAAGATTCAGCGCACCACGAACAGCAGCAGGCTCCCAGGGCTCCTGTGTGGGGTATGTAGACCCACACCTGGAGGATGATTCCATGGCGCTCAGAAAGTGCCTGACAGATGTAGGTTCCTAGCACTCTCCTACGCAGCTGAGACGTGTGCAGGTGGTTTGTGCCTGCTCCTGAGTGTAGGGGCTCACGCCCACAGCCCCATCTCAGGGAAGCAGCCACTGAGCCAAGACCTCCACGAGGCTCATGACACGCCCTTCTGGAAGCCGAGTGCACTGCATGCCAGGAAGCGAGACTCCTTGGAGGAAGACGAGGCAGCCCAGCCAAGTGTGTCTGCAAGCCCTGGTTGGGAAGGCCCGAGTGCGCCTCTAGTACTGCAGAGCTCCAGCTCTGCTCAGAGGCCCAATCTGGCAGAGTCCCGGGCTCGAGGCTGCTCTGCCCTGGGCGAGCCCTGCCCAGACTTGTCTAGCTGCTAGGATTACTGCCCAGGAAGGAGCAGGCTGCCCAAGGCTGGGAGACGCCACTGGTGCCTTCCTGGCCTCAGCTCCACTCCTTTCTTGCCTTTCCACATAGGCCCCTGGCCTACATTTTGAGGGTGTAGGGGCCGGTGGTTTCCACACTTCCAAGGGCTCCAGAAGTGAGAGCTTTGTCAGCGTGAAGGGAAGGGCAACTGGAATTGCTTCTCCAGCTGTTGCTTGGCTGCAGAGACTCAGCACCACACCGAGAACATCAGGCTCCTAGGGCCCCATGGTGGGGTATGCAGCCCCACAATGGAGGGTGACTGAGTGGGAGCCCAGTCAGTTCCTGACAGACGTAGGCTCCCTAGCGCTCTCCTGCCCATCAAAGACGTGTGCAGGTGGTTTGGGCCTGCCCCTGAGTGTCTGGGTGCAGGCCAACAGCCCCAGCAGAGCGGAACCATCCCCTGAGCCAAGATCTTCACGAGGTGCGTGGCGCACCCACCTGAAAGCCGAGTGCACAGCATGCGGGGAAGCGAGCCTCCTCGGGGAAGACGAGGCAGCCCAGCCGTGTGTGTTTCAAGCCCTAGCTGGGAAGGCCCTAGTACGCCACTAGAATGGCAGAGCTCCATCTCTGCTCAGAGGCCAGATCTGGCAGAGTCTGTGGTGTTTGGCTGCTCTGCCCTGGGCGAGCCTTGTCCAGACTTGCCTAGCTGCTAGGGTTATTGGCCAGGATGAAGCAGGCTGCGCGAGGCTGGGTGACGCCACGGACGCCTTCCTGGCCTCAGCTCCACTCCTGCCTTGCCTTTCCACCTAGGACCCAGGCTTACTTGCGGAGGGCTTAGGGGCTGGTGGATTCCAAACTGCCAAGGGCTCCAGCAGTGAGAGCTCTGTCAGACGGAAGCGAAAGGCAACTGGATGACTTTTCCAGCTGTTGCTTGGTCACACAGATTCAGCGCAGCACGGAGAGCACCCGACTCACAGGGCCCTTGTTTGGGGTATGCAACCCCACACTTGGAGGCTGACTCCATGGCGCCGAGGAATTGCCTGACAGAGGTAGGTTCCCTAGTGCTTCCTACCCATCTGAGATGTGTGATCATTGTCTTCGCCTGCCCCTGCGTGACTGGGCTCCCACCCACTGTACCAGCTAATGGAAAACAGGCCCTGAGCCAAGTCCTCCAGGAGGCACGTGTCGCCTCCCCCTGGAAGCCGAGTGCACAGCATGTGGAGAAGTGAGCCTCCTCGGGGGAAGACGAGGCAGCCCAGCCGCGTAGCTATGGAAGCCCTGGTTGTGAAGTTTTGAGTGCACCTCCACCACTGCAGAGCTCCAGCCCTGCTAAGACGCCAGATCTGCCAGAGTCCCGGGCGCGCAACTGTTCTGCACTGGGTGAGCCTCACCGAAACTTGCCTAGCTGCTAGCCATACTGCCCAGGAAGGAGCAGGCTGCGCGAGGCTGGGAGACGCCACTGGCGCCTTCCTGGCCTCAGCTCCGCTCCTGACTTGCCTTTTCACATAGTCCCCTGCCTACTTGTTGAGGGCCTAGGCGCCAGTGGGTTCCACACTGCCAAGGGCCCCAGCAGTGAGACCTGTGTTAGAGGGAAGGGAAGGGCAACTGGATGCCTTCTCCAACTGTTGCTTGGCCGCACAGACTCAGCGCTGCACGGAGAGCACCAGGCTCCCAGAGCCCCTGGGTGAGGTATGCAGGCCCACAACCTGAGGCTGACTCCGAGGGCACCCCCCAAGTGCCTGACAGACGTAGGTTCTCTAGCGTGCTCCTACCGAGCAGAGACGTGTGCAGGTGGTTTGGGCCTGCCCTTGCATGTCTGGGCTCCCTACCAAAGCCCCAGCTAAGGGGAACCTGCCCCTGAGCCAAGACGTCCAGGGGGCCCGTGGCGCCCCTGCCTGAAAGCCAGATGCACAGCATGCATTAAGGTGCCCCTCCCCGGGGGAAAAAAGGCAGCCCAGCCATGAGCATCTGCAAGCCCTGCTTGGGAAGGCCCTAGTGCGCCTCCAGAAAGGTAGAGGTCCCAGGCGCTAGGCTGCTCTGCCCTGGGTGAGCCTTGCCCAGAATCGATTAGCTGCTAGTGTTACTGCCCAGGAAAGAGCAGGCTGCACGAGGCTGTGAGACGCCACTTGCGCCTTCCTGAACTCAGCTCCGCTCCTGTCTTGCCTTTCCAACTGGGCCTAAGGCTTAATTGGGGAGGGGTTAAGAGCCGTTGGGTTCCACACTGCCAACGACTCCAGCCGTGAGAACTCTGTCAGAGGGAAGGAAAGGGCCACCGGAAGGCTTCTGCAGATGTTTCTTGGCGGCAAAGACTCAGTGCCGCACGGAGAGCACCAGTCTCCCAGGGCCCCTGGCTGCGGTATGCAGCCCCACACCCGGAGGCTGACACCGTGGGCTCCCAGCAAGTGCTAGAGAGATGTAGGTACCCTAGCACTCTCCTATCCAGCAGGGATGTGTGCACGAGGTTTATTCCTGACACTGCGTGTCTCGGCTCCCACCCACAGTCTCAGGTCTGGGGAACCAACCCGTGAGCCAAGACCTCTAGGAAGCGCTTGGTGACTCCGGCTGGGAAGCGAGTGCACACCATGCGTGGAAGCGAGCCCCTCGGGGGAAGATCTCTCAGAAATACCTCGACTGTCACCCTGAAGATTGATGCAACCACTGTGGCACCTGTGACAGCTCTTTGGCACTTCGAGGGAAAGCTTCAAACACTTTGTGAACCCAATGGAGAGACAGACACTGGTGCTACAGCTCGGGAGGAAAGCAGACGTGCATGCGCCCAATCGAGACGAGGACTGACTCCCCTGTAGAGACTCCAGAAGTACCCCAAGATCCATGTCAGCACTGGAGAGGAATCCTCAGCGTCCGGCCCCAACTCCACACAAGGTCTTAGGCCCCGGCATCGACTGGGGAGCAATCCCCAGAGGACCATAGCAACTCGCCTGGGGGCTGGCCTTTCCTGAGGCCACAAAAGCGGGTCCCTAAGGTCCCCGTCACAAATCGAGAGGCACCTGTAGCAACTCGAGAATATCCAGAAGGATCTCACCTCCAGGCGAGATGAGGCCAATTTCGGATGAGGTGTCTTGAGGCTAATCACTCCTTCCCTCTTGAACTTTGAAAGCGTCATTCACACCCTTGCTGAAACTCAAGAAGTTTCCCGACATACCCGTCTCCACTGGAGAGGAAGAAGGAGGGACACGCCCACATAAAGAGGTGGCCCGTTTCCGCCTCGGAGCTCGAGATGAGGGATCCTTTCCCTGTTTCGTCGGGAAAGAATTCCCGGCGTTCCCGTCGCGTCGCAAGTGGAGGCGCCGTCAACAGGAAATGCGAGAGGAACTCCAAGGTCGTGTCACCATTCCAAGAGTCCCCCAGATGTCTCAGTCCATTCCACAGGAACCTGTTTCCCTTGCACTGCCTCAAATTTCACGCCGAGATTCGACTCACACCACGGTGGCACGTGGGACAGCCCTGTGGGAAAGCCTCGTGGGAAAGCCTCGAGAAAAAACCACAGATCCCTTTATCCACACGACGGGTATTGTGACACTGCTGCTACAGCTCGGGAGGAAAGTGCACCTGCATGCCCCCACTCGAGACGAGGACTGACTCCCCTGTGGAGACTCCAGAAGTACCCCAAGATCCATGTCACGACTGGAGCGGAATCCTCAGGTTCCGGCCCCGACTCCACACAAGGTCTTAGGCCCCGGCATCGACTGGAGAGGAATCCCGAGAGGCATCCTAGCATCACGCTTGGGAACTGGTCTTTCCTGAGGCCACCAGAGAGGGTCCCTGAGGTCCCGGACGTAACTCAAGAGCTCCTGCCGCAACTCGAGAAAATCCAGGAGGTTCTCCCCTCCAGACGACATGAGGCCCATTTCCGCTGAGGCGTCTCGAGGCTAACCACACCTAACCTCTGGAACTTCGATAGGGTTCTTCACACCCTTGCTGCATCTCAAGAGTTTCTCCAACATACCCGTCTCCACTCGAGACGAAGCACGAGGGTCCCGCCCACATCCAGAGGAGAACCGTTTCTGCCTCGTCGCTCAATATGAGGGATCCTTTCCCAGCGTCTTCGGGAAAGAATTCCCGGGGTTCCTGTCGCATCTCAAGAGGAGCCGCTCTCAACAGGAAAGGCGAGAGGAACTCCAGGGTCGAGCCACCATTCCAAGTGTCCCCCAGATGTCTCAGGCCATTCCAGAGGAACCTGTTTTCCCTGCAGTACCTCGACTTTCACGCCGAGAACCGACTCACACCACGGTGGCATGTGGAACAGCCCTGTGGGAATGCCTCATGGGAAAGCCTCGAGGGAAAGCCAAGATCCCTTGATCCACGCCACGGGAAGCATGACACTGTTGCTAGAGTTAGGGAGGAAAGCGCACCTGCATACCCCCACTCGAGACGAGGACTGACTCCCCTGGGGAGACTCCAGAAGTATCCCAAGATCCATGTGAGCACCGAAGAGGAATCCTCAGGTTCCAGCCCCGAATCCACACAAGGTCTTAGGCCCTGGCATCGAGGGGAGAGGAATCCCGAGCGGCCCCCTAGCAACTCGCATGGGGACTGGCCTTTCCTGAGGCCACCAGAGCGGGTACCTGAGGTCCCCGTCGTAACTCAAGAGCACCTGGCGCAACTCGATAAAAGCCAGAAAGTTCTCCCCTCCAGGCGAGATGAGGCCCATTTCCGCTGAGGCCTCTCGAGGCTAATCACACCTCAACTCCGGAACTTCGAAAGGGTCCTTCACACCCTTGATGCATCTCAAGAAGTTCCCCGACATACCCGTCTCCACTCGAGAGGACGCACAAGGATCCCGCCAACATCCAGAGGAGCCCCGTTTCCGCCTCGTAGCTCGAGATGACGGATCGTTTCCCTGCTTCGTCGAGAGAGAATTCCCAGCGTTCCCGTAGCATCTCAAGAGGAGGCGCTCTCAACAGGAAAGGCGAGAGGAACTCCAGGGTCGTGCCACAATACCAAGAGTCCCCCAGATTTCTCAGTCCTTTCCAGAGGAACCTCGTTTTTCTGCACTGCCTCGACTCTCATGCCGAGGATCGATTCACACCACGGTGGCACGTGGGACAGCCCTGTGGGAAAGCCTTGTGGGACAGCCTCGAGGGAAAGACACAGATCCCTTGTTCCACGCCACGGGAAGCGTGACACTGCTGCTACAGCTCGGGAGGGAAGCGCACGTGCATGCCCCCACTCGAGACGAGGACTGACTCCCCTGGGGAGACTCCAAAATTATCCCAAGTTCCATGTCAGCAGTGGAGAGGAAAATCAGGTTCCTGTCAAGACTCCACATGAGGACTTAGGCCCCGGCATCGACTGGAGTTCAATCCAGTGAGGCCGCCTCCCATCTCCCATGGAGACTGGCCTTACCTGAGGCCACAAGAGTGGGTCGCTGATGTCCCCGTTGTAACTCGAGAGGCACCTGCTGCAACTCGAGAAAATCTAGGACGTACTCCCCTCCAGGCGAGATGGGGCCCATTTCGGATGAGGCGTCTTGAGGCTAATCACACCTTCCCTCTTGAATTTCGAAAGGGTACTTCACACCCTTGCTGCAATTCAAGAGTTCCCCAACATACCCGTCTGCACTTCAGAGGAAGCACGAGTGGCAAGCCCACATGAGGAGGAGTCCCGTTTCCACCTCTTAGCTCGAGATGAGGGATCCTTTCCCTAGTTCTTCAGGAAAGAATTCCGGGCATGCCCATCTTATATCAAGAGGAGGGACTCTCAAACGGAAAGATGAGAGGATCTCCTGGGTGGTGCCACCATTTAAATACTCCCCCAAATGTCTCAGTCCATTCCAGCAAAAAATGTTTTCCCGGCTCTGCCTTGACGTTCAGGCCGAGGATCGACACACACCATGGTGGCACGTGGGACAGCCCTGTGGGAAAGCCTAGAGGGAAAGCCTCGAGTGAAAGTCTCGAGTGAAAGACTCGAGGGAATGCCACAGATCCCTTGACCCACGCTTCGGGAAGCGTGATACGGCAGCTAGAGCTCGGTAGGAAAGCGAACATTCATGCCCCCACTTGAGACGAGGACTGAATCCCCTGGGGAGACTCCAGAAGTACCCCAAGATACATGTCAGCACAGGAGCGGATTCCTCAGGTTCCGGCCCCGACCCAACACAATGCCTTTGGCCCTGCCATCGACTGGAGAGGAATCCCGAGAGGCCCCCTAGCAACTCGCTTGGGGACTGGCCTTTCCTGAGACCACCAGAGCGGGTCCCTGAAGACCCTGTCCTAACTCGAGAGCACATTCCACAAGTCGCGAAAATACAGGAGGTTCTTCTCTTCAGGCAAATTTTGACCCATTATCACTGAGGCGTCTCGAGGCTAACCACTCCTAACTTCTGGAACTTCGAAAGGGTCCTTCAAACCCTTGCTGCAACTCAAGAAGTTCCCCAGCATATCCGTCTCCACTCGAGAGGAAGCACGAGGGTCCCGCCCACATCCAGAGGAGCCCCATTTCTGCCTCGTAGCTAGAGATGAGGGATCTTTTCCCTGCTGCGTCGGGAAAGAATTCCCGGCGTACCCATCGCATCTCAAGAAAACGTGCTCTCAACAGGAAAGGCGAGAGGAACTCCAGGGTCTTGCCACCATTCCAAGAGTCCCCCAGATGTCTCAGTCCATTCCAGAGGAACCTGTTTTCCCTGCACTGCCTCGACTTTCACGCCGAGGATCGACTCACACCACGGTGGCACGTGGGACAGCCCTGTGGGAAAGCCTCGTGGGAAAGCCTCGAGGGAAAGCCACAGATCCCTTAATACACATGACGGGAAGCGTGACACTGCTGCTACTCTCGGGAGGAAGGCGGACGTGCATGCCCCCACTCGAAATGAGGACTGACTCCCCTGTGGAGACTCCAGAATTATCCCAAGTTCCATGTCAGCAGTGGAGAGGAAATCTCAGGTTCCAGTGAAGACTCCACATGAGGACTTAGGCCCCGGCATCGACTGGAGTTCAGTCCAGTGAAGCCGCCTCCCATCTCCCATGGAGGCTGGCCTTACCTGTGGCCACAAGAGCGGGTCGCTGATGTCCCTGTTGTAACTCGAGAGGCACCTGCTGCAAATCGAGACAATCTAGGACGTACTCCCCTCCAGGCGAGATGGGGCCCATTTCGGATGAGGTGTCTTGAGGCTAATCACACCTTCCCTCTTGAATTTCGAAAGGGTACTTCACACCCTTGCTGCAATTCAAGAGTTCTCCGACATACTCGTCTGCACTTCAGAGGAAGCACGAGTGGCAAGCCCACATGAAGAGGAGTCCCGTTACCACCTCTTAGCTCGAGATGAGGGATCCTTTCCCTAGTTCTTCAGGAAAGAATTCCGGGCATGCCCATCTTATATCAAGAGGAGGGACTCTCAAACGGAAAGATGAGAGGATCTCCTGGGTGGTGCCACCATTTAAATAATCCCCCAAATGTCTCAGTCCATTCCAGCGAAAACTGTTTTCCCAGCTCTGCCTCGACGTTCAGGCCGAGGATCGACACACACCATGGTGGCACGTGGGACAGCCCTGTGGGAAAGCCTCGAGGGAAAGCCTCGAGTGAAAGTCGAGAGTGAAAGCCTCGAGGGAAAGCCACAGATCCCTTGATCGACATGACGGGAACCGTGACACTGCTGCTACAGCTCAGGAGGAAAACGCACGTGCACGCCCCCAGTCGAGACGAGGACTGACTCCCCTGGGGAGACTCAAGAAGTACCCCAAGATCCATGTCAGTACTGGAGAGGAATCCTCAGGTTCCGGCCCCGAATCCACACAAGGTCTTAGGCCCCGGCATCGACGGGAGAGGAATCGCGAGAGGACCCTAGCAACTCACATGGGGACTGGCCTTTCCTGAGGCCACCAGAGCGGGTCCCTGAGGTCCCCATCGTAACTCGAGAACACCGGCCGCAACTCGAGTAAATCCAGGAGGTTCTCCCCTCCAGGCGAGATGAGGCCCATTTTCGCTGAAGCGTCTCGAGGCTAATCACACCTAACCTCGGGAACTTCGAAAGGGTCCTTCACACCCTTACTGCAACTCAAGAAGTTCCCCGACATACCCGTCTCCACTCGAGAGGAAGCACGAGGGTCCCGCCCACATCCAGAGGCGCCCCGTTTCCGCCTCGTAGCTCGAGATGAGGGATCCTTTCCCTGCTTCGTCGGGAAAGAATTCCCGGGGTTCCCGTCGCACCTCAAGAGGAGGCGCTCTCCACAGGAAAGGCGAGAGGAACTCCAGGGTCGTGCCACCATTCCAAGAGTCCCCCAGAGGTCTCAGTCCTTTGCAGAATAACCTGTTTTCCCTGCACTGCCTCGACTTTGACGCCGAGGATCGACTCACACCGCGGTGGCACGGGGGACAGCCCTGTGGGAAAGCCTCGTGGGAAAGCCTGGAGGGAAAGCCACGGATCCCTTGATCCACGCGACGGGAAGCGTGACACTGCTGCTACAGCTCGGGAGGAAAACGCACGTGCATGCCCCCAGTCGAGACGAGGACTGACTCCCCTGGGGAGACTCAAGAAGTACCCCAAGATCCATGTCAGTCCTGGAGAGGAATCCGCAGGTTCCGGACCCCTCTCCACACAAGGTCTTAGGCCCCGGCATCGACGGGAGAGGAATCGCGAGAGGACCCTAGCAACTCTCATGGGGACTGGCCTTTCCTGAGGCCACCAGAGCGGGTCCCTGAGGTCCCCATCGTAACTCGAGAACACCGGCCGCAACTCGAGTAAATCCAGGAGGTTCTCCCCTCCAGGCGAGATGAGGCCCATTTTCGCTGAAGCGTCTCGAGGCTAATCACACCTAACCTCGGGAACTTCGAAAGGGTCCTTCACACCCTTACTGCAACTCAAGAAGTTCCCCGACATACCCGTCTCCACTCGAGAGGAAGCACGAGGGTCCCGCCCACATCCAGAGGAGCCCCGTTTCCGCCTCATAGCTGGAGATGAGGGATCCTTTCCCTGCTTCGTCGGGAAAGAATTCCCGGGGTTCCCGTCGCACCTCAAGAGGAGGCGCTCTCCACAGGAAAGGCGAGAGGAACTCCAGGGTCGTGCCACCATTCCAAGAGTCCCCCAGAGGTCTTAGTCCTTTGCAGAGGAAACTTTTTCCCTGCACTGCCTCGACTTTTACGCCGAGGATCACCTCACACCGCGCTGGCACGTGGGACAGCCCTGTGGGTAAGCCTCGTGGGAAAGCCTGTAGGGAAAGCCACGGATCCCTTGATCCACGCGACGGGAAGCATGACACTGCTGCTACAGCTCGGGAGGAAAGCGCACGTGCACGCCCCCAGTCGAGACGAGGACTGACTCCCCTGGGGAGACTCAAGAAGTACCCCAAGATTCATGTCAGTACTGGAGAGGAATCCGCAGGTTCCGGACCCCACTCCACACAAGGTCTTAGGCCCCGGCATGGACGGGAGAGGAATCCCGAGAGGCCCCCTAGCAACTCACATGGGGACTGGCCTTTCCTGAGGCCACCAGAGCGGTTCCCTGTGGTCCCCGTCGGCACTCGAGAAGACCTGCCGCAACTCGAGAAATTCCAGGAGGTCCTCCCCTCCAGGCGAGATGAGTCCCATTTCCGCTGAGGCATCTCGAGGCTAATCAAACCTAACCTCGGGATCTTGGAAAGGGTCCTTTACACCCTTGCTGCAAGTCAAGAAGTTTCCCGACATACCCGTCTCCACTCGAGAGGAAGCACGAGGGTCCCGCCCACATCCAGAGGAGCCCCCTTTCCGCCTCGTAGCTCGAGATGAGGGATCCTTTCCCTGCTTCGTCGGGAAAGAATTCCTGAGGTTCCCGTCGCACCTCAAGAGGAGGCGCTCTCAACAGGAAAGGCGAGAGGAACTCCAGGGTCGTGCCACCATTCCAAGAGTCCCCCAGATGTCTCAGTCCTTTGCAGAGGAACCTGTTTTGCCTGCACTGCCTCGACTTTCACGCCGAGGATCGACTCACACAGCGCTGGCACGGGGGACAGCACTGTGGGTAAGCCTCGTGGGAAAGCCTGGAGGGAAAGCCACGGACCCCTTGATCCATGCGACGGGAAGTGTGACGCTGCTGCTACAGCTCGGGAGGAAAGCGCACGTGCAAGCCTCCAGTCGAGACGAGGACTGACTCCCCTGGGAGACCCAAGAAGTACCCCAAGATCCATGTCAGTACTGGAGAGGAATCCTCAGGTTCCGGACCCCAATCCACACAAGGTCTTAAGCCCCGGCATGGACGGGAGAGGAATCCCGAGAGGCCCCCTAGCAACTCACATGGGGACTGGCCTTTCCTGAGGCCACCAGAGCGGTTCCCTGTGGTCCCCGTCGGCACTCGAGAAGACCTGCCGCAACTCGAGAAATTCCAGGAGGTCCTCCCCTCCAGGCGAGATGAGTCCCATTTCCGCTGAGGCATCTCGAGGCTAATCAAACCTAACCTCGGGATCTTGGAAAGGGTCCTTTACACCCTTGCTGCAAGTCAAGAAGTTTCCCGACATACCCGTCTCCACTCGAGAGGAAGCACGAGGGTCCCGCCCACATCCAGAGGAGCCCCCTTTCCGCCTCGTAGCTCGAGATGAGGGATCCTTTCCCTGCTTCGTCGGGAAAGAATTCCTGAGGTTCCCGTCGCACCTCAAGAGGAGGCGCTCTCAACAGGAAAGGCGAGAGGAACTCCAGGGTCGTGCCACCATTCCAAGAGTCCCCCAGATGTCTCAGTCCTTTGCAGAGGAACCTGTTTTGCCTGCACTGCCTCGACTTTCACGCCGAGGATCGACTCACACAGCGCTGGCACGGGGGACAGCACTGTGGGTAAGCCTCGTGGGAAAGCCTGGAGGGAAAGCCACGGACCCCTTGATCCATGCGACGGGAAGTGTGACGCTGCTGCTACAGCTCGGGAGGAAAGCGCACGTGCAAGCCTCCAGTCGAGACGAGGACTGACTCCCCTGGGAGACCCAAGAAGTACCCCAAGATCCATGTCAGTACTGGAGAGGAATCCTCAGGTTCCGGACCCCAATCCACACAAGGTCTTAAGCCCCGGCATGGACGGGAGAGGAATCCCGAGAGGCCCCCTAGCAACTCACATGGGGACTGGCCTTTCCTGAGGCCACCAGAGTGGGTCTCTGAGGTCCCCGTCGTAACTCGAGAACACCTGCCTCAACTCGAGAACATCCAGGAGGTTCTCCCCTCCAGGCGAGTTGAGGCCCATTTCCGCTGAGGCGTCTCGTGGCAAATCACACCTAACCTCGGGAAAGTCGATAGGGTCCTTCACACCCTTGCTGCAATTCAAGAAATTCCGCGACATACCCGTCGCAACTCGACAGGAAGAACGAGGGTCACGCCCTCATCCAGATGAGCCCTGTTTCCGCCTCGTAGCTAGAGATGAGGGATCATTTCCCTGTTTCATCGGGAAAGATTTCCCGGGGATTCCGTCGCACCTCAAGAGCAGGCGAGAGGAACTCCAGGGTCGTGCCACCATTCCAACAGTCCCCCAGAGTTCTCCGTCCTTTCAATAGGAACCTGTTTTGCCTGCACTCCCTCGAGTTTCATGCCAAGTATAGACTCACACCACGGTGACATGGGGAACAGCCCTGAGGGAAAGCCTCATGGGAAAGCCGGGAGGGAAAGCCTCGGATCCCTTGATCCACGTGACGGGAAATGTGACACTGCTGCTACAGCTCCCTAGGAAAGCGCACGTGCAGGCCCCCAGTCGAAACGAGGACTGACTCCCCTGGGCAGACTTAAGAAGAACCCCACGATCCATGTCAGTGCTGAAGAGGAATCCGCAGTTTCCGGACCCCACTCCACACAAGGTCTTAGGCCCCGGCATGGATGGGAGAGGAATCCCGAGAGGCCCCCTAGCAACTCACATGGGGACTGGCCTTTCCTGAGGCCACCAGAGCGGGTCCCTGAGGTCCCCGTCATAACTCGAGAACACCTGCCGCAACTCGAGAAAATCCAGGAGGTTCTCCCCTCCAGGCGAGATGAGGCCCATTTCCGCTGAGGCGTTTCGAGGCTAATCACACCTAACCTCGGGAACTTCGAAAGGGTCCTTCACACCCTTGCTGCAACTCAAGAAGTTCCCCGACATACCCGTCTCCACTCGAGAGGAAGCACGAGGGTCCCGCCCACATCCAGAGGAGCCCCATTTCCGCCTCGTAGCTCGAGATGAGGGATCCTTTCTTTCCATGCTTCGTCGGGAAAGAATTCCCGGGGTTCCCGACCCACCTCAAGAGCAGGCGCTCTCCACAGGAAAGGCGAGAGGAACTCCAGGGTCGTGCCACCATTCCAAGAGTCCCCCAGAGGTCGCAGTCCTTTGCAGAGGAACCTGTTTTCCCTGCACTGCCTCGACTTTCACGCCGAAGATCGACTCACACCGCTGTGGCATGGGGGACAGACCTGTGGGTAAGCCTCGTGGGAAAGCCTGGAGGGAAAGCCACGGATCCCTTGATCCACGCGACGGGAAGCATGACACTGCTGCTACAGCTCAGGCGGAAATCACACGTGTACGCCCCCAGTCGAGACGAGGACTGACTCCCCTGGGGAGACCCAAGAAGTACCCCAAGATCCATGTCAGCAATGAAGAGGAATCCGCAGGTTCCGGACCCCACTCAACACAAGGACTTAGGCCCGGCATGGACAGGAAAGGAATCCCGAGAGGCCGCCTAGCAACTCACATGGGAACTGGCCTTTCCTGAGGCCACCAGAGCAGGTACCTGAGGTCCCCGTCGTAACTCGAGAACACCTGCCACAACTCGAGAAAATCCAGCCGGTTCTGCCCTCCAGGCGAGATGAGGCCCATTTCCGCTGAGGCGTCTCGAGGCTAATCACACCTAACGTCGGGAACTTCGAAAGGGTCCTTCACACCCTTGCTGCAACTCAAGAAGTTCCCCGACATACCCGTCTCCACTCGAGAGGAAGCACGAGGCTACCGCTCACAACCAGAGGAGCCCCGTGTCCGCCTCGTAGCTTGAGATGAGGGATCCTTTCCCTGCTTCGTTGGGAAAGAATTCCCGGGGTTCCCGTCGCACCTCAAGAGGAGGCGCTCTCAACAGGAAAGGCGAAAGGAACTCCAGGGTCGTGACACCGTTCCAAGAGTCCCCCAGAGGTTTCAGTCCTTTGCAGAGGAACCTTTTTTCCCTGCACTGCCTCGAGTTTCACGCCGAGGATCGACGCACACCTCGCTGGCACGGGGGACAGACCTGTGGTTAAGCCTCGTGGGAAAGCCTGGAGGGAAAGCCACGGATCCCTTGATCCACGTGACAGGAAGCGTGACACTGCTGCTACAGCTCGGGCGGAAAGCGCACGTGTATGCCCCCAGTCGAGACGAGGACTGACTCCCCTGGGCAGACCCAAGAAGTACCCTAAGATCCATGTCAGTACTGGAGAGGAATCCACAGTATACGGACCCCACTCCACACAAGGTCTTAGGCCCCAGAATAGACGGGAGAGTAATCCCGAGAGGCCCCCTAGCAACTCACATGGGGACTGGCCTTTCCTGAGGCCACCAGAGCGGGTCCCTGAGGTCCCCGTCGTAACTCAAGAACACCTGCCGCAACTCGAGAAAATCCAGGAGGTTCTCCCCTCCAGGCGAGATGAGGCCCATTTCCGCTGAGGCGTCTCGAGGCTAATCACACCTAACCTCGGGAACTTCGAAAGGGTCCTTCACACCCTTGCTGCAACTCAAGAAGTTCCCCAACATACCCGTCTCCACTCGAGAGGCAGCACGAGGGTCCCGCCCACATCCAGAGGAGCCGCGTTTCTGCCTCGTAGCTCGAGATGAGGGATCCCTTCCCTGCTTCGTTGGGAGAGAATTCCCGGGGTTCCCGACCCACCTCAAGAGCAGGCGCTCTCCACAGGAAAGGCAAAAGGAACTCCAGGGTCGTGCCACCATTCCAAGAGTCCCCCAGAGGTCTCTGTCCTTTGCAGAGGAACCTGTTTTCCCTGCACTGCCTCGACTTTCACGCCGAGGATCGACTCACACCGCAGTTGCACGGGGAACAGCCCTGTGGGTTAGCCTCGTGGGAAAGCCTGGAGGGAAAGCCACGGATCCCTTGATCCACGCGACGGGACGCGTGACACTGCTGCTACAGCTCGGGAGGAAAGTACACGTGCACGCCCCCAGTCGAAATGAGGACTGACTCCCCTGGGCAGACTCAAGAAGAACCCCATGAACCATGTCAGTCCTGGAGAGGAATCCGCAGTTTCCGGACCCCATTCCACACAAGTTCTTAGGCCCCGGCATGGACGGGAGAGGAATCCCGAGAGGCCCCCTAGCAACTCACATGGGGACTGGGCTTTCTTGAGGCCACCAGAGCGGGTCGCTGACGTCCCCTTCGTAACTCGAGAACACTTGCCGCAACTCGAGAAAATCCAGGAGGTTCTCCCCTCGAGGGGAGATGAGGCCCATTTCCGCTGAGGCGTCTCGAGGCTAATCACACCTAACATCGGGAACTTCGAAAGGGTCCTTCACACCCTTGCTGCAACTCAAGAAGTTCCCTGACATTCCCGTCTCCACTCGAGAGGAAGCACGAGGGTCCCGCCCACATCCAGAGGAGCCCCGTTTCTGCCTCGTAGCTCGAGATGAGGGATCCTTTCCCTGCTTCGTCGGGAAAGAATTCCCGGGGTTCCCTTCACACCTCAAGAGGAGGCGCTCTCAACAGGAAAGGCGAAAGGAACTCCAGGGTCGTGACACCATTCCAAGAGTCCCCCAGAGGTCTCAGTCCTTTGCAGAGGAACCTGTTTTCCCTGCACTGCCTCGAGTTTCACGCCGAGGATCGACGCACACCTCGCTGGCACGGGGGACAGACCTGTGGTTAAGCCTCGTGGGAAAGCCTGGAGGGAAAGCCACGGATCCCTTGATCCACGTGACAGGAAGCGTGACACTGCTGCTACAGCTCGGGCGGAAAGCGCACGTGTACGCCCCCAGTCGAGACGAGGACTGACTCCCCTGGGCAGACCCAAGAAGTACCCTAAGATCCATGTCAGTACTGGAGAGGAATCCACAGTATACGGACCCCACTCCACACAAGGTCTTAGGCCCCAGAATAGACGGGAGAGTAATCCCGAGAGGCCCCCTAGCAACTCACATGGGGACTGGCCTTTCCTGAGGCCACCAGAGCGGGTCCCTGAGGTCCCCGTCGTAACTCAAGAACACCTGCCGCAACTCGAGAAAATCCAGGAGGTTCTCCCCTCCAGGCGAGATGAGGCCCATTTCCGCTGAGGCGTCTCGAGGCTAATCACACCTAACCTCGGGAACTTCGAAAGGGTCCTTCACACCCTTGCTGCAACTCAAGAACCTGCGGATTCCTTGTGTGGATTGGGGTCCGGAACCTGCGGATTCCTCTTCATTACTGACATGGATCTTGGGGTACTTCTAGGGTCTCCCCAGGGGCGTCAGTCCTTGTCTCGCCTGGGGGCATGCATCTGCGCTTTCCTCCCGAGCTGTAGCAGCAGTGTCAAGACGAGGACTGACTCCCCTGGGCAGACCCAAGTAATACCCTAAGATCCATGTCAGTACTGGAGAGGAATCCGCAGGTTCCGGACCCCAATCCACACAAGGATTTAGGCCCCGGCATGGACGGGAGAGGAATCCCGAGAGGCCCCCTAGCAACTCACATGGGGACTGGCCTTTCCTGAGGCCACCAGAGCGGGTCCCTGAGGTCCCCCTCGTAACTCGAGAACACATGCCACAACTCTAGAAAATCCAGGAGGTTCTCCCCTCGAGGCGAGCTGAGGCCCATTTCTGCTGAGGCGTCTCGAGGCTAATCACACCTAACGTCGGGAACTTCGAAAGGGTCCTTCACACCCTTTGTGCAACTCAAGAAGTTCCCCGACATACCTGTCTCCACTCGAGAGGAAGCACGAGGGTCCCGCCCACATCCAGAGGAGCCCCGTTTCCGCCTCGTAGCTCGAGATGAGGGATCCTTTCCCTGCTTCGTCGGGAAAGAATTCCCGGGGTTCCCGTCGCACCTCAAGACGAGGCGCTCTCAACAGGAAAGGCGAGAGGAACTCCAGGGTCGTGCCACCATTCCAAGAGTCCCCCAGAGGTCTCAGTCCTTTGCAGAGGAAACAGTTTTCCCTGCACTGCCTCGACTTACACGCCGAGGATCGATTCTACCGCACTGGCACGGGGGACAGACCTGTGGGTAAGCCTCGTGGGAAAGCCTGGAGGGAAAGCCACGGATCCCTTGATCCACGCGACGGGAAGCGTGACACTGCTGCTACAGCTCGGGCGGAAAGCGCACGTGTTCGCCCCCAGGCGAGACGAGGACTGACTCCCCTGGGCAGACCCAAGAAGTACCCCAAGATCCATGTCAGTACTGGAGAGGAATCCACAGGATCCGGACCCCACTCCACGCAAGGTCTTAGGCCCCGGCATCGACGGGAGAGGCATCCCGAGAGGCCCCCTAGCAACTCACATGGGGACTGCCCTTTCCTGAGGCCACCAGAGCGTGTCCCTGAGGTCCCCGTCGTAACTCGAGAACACCTGCCGCAACTAGAGAAAATCCAGGAGGTTCTCCCCTCCAGGCGAGATGAGGCCCATTTCCGCTGAGGCGTCTCGAGGCTAATCACACCTAATCTCGAGAACTTCGAAAGGGTCCTTCACACCCTTGCTGCAACTCAAGAAGTTCCCCGACATTCCCGTTTCCACTCGAGAGGAAGCACGAGGGTCCCGCCCACATCCAGAGGAGCTCCGTTTCTGCCTCGTAGCTCGAGATGAGGGATCCTTTCCCTGCTTCGTCGGGAGAGAATTCCCGGGGTTCCCGACCCACCTCAAGAACAGGCGCTCTCCACAGGAAAGGCGAGAGGAACTCCAGGGTCGTGCCACCATTCCAAGAGTCCCCCAGAGGTCTCCGTCCTTTGCAGAGGAACCTGTTTTCCCTGCACTGCCTCGACTTTCACGCCGAGGATCGACTCACACCGCGGTGGCACGGGGGACAGCCCTGTGGGTAAGCCTCGTGGGAAAGCCTGGAGGGAAAGCCACGGATCCCTTGATCCACGTGACGGGTAGCGTGACACTGCTGCTACAGCTCGGGAGGAAAGCGCACGTGCACGCCCCCAGTGGAGACGAGGACTGACTCCCCTGGGGAGACCCAAGAAGTACCCCAAGATCCATGTCAGTAATGAAGCGGAAACCGCAGGTTCCGGACCCCACTCCACACAAGGTCTTAGGCCCCGGCATCGACGGGAGAGGAATCCCGAGAGGACCCCTAGCAACTCACATGGGGTCTGGCCTTTCCTGAGGCCACCAGAGCGGGTCCCTGAGGTCCTCTTCGTAACTCGAGAACACCTGCCGCAACTCGAGAAAATCCCGCAGGTTCTCCCCTCCAGGCGAGATGAGGCCCATTTCCGCTGAGGAGTCTCGAGGCTAATCACACCTAACCTCGCGAACTTCTAAAGGGTCCTTCACACCCTTGCTGCAACTCAAGAAGTTCCCCGACATACCCGTCTCCACTCGAGAGGAAGCACGAAGGTCCCGGCCACATCCATAGGAGCCCCGTTTCCGCCTCGTACCTCGAGATGAGGGATCCTTTCCCTGCTTCGTAGGGAAAGAATTCCCGGGGTTCCGTCGCACCTCAAGTGCAGGCGCTCTCAACAGGAAGGGCGAGAGGAACTCCAGGGTCGTGCCACCATTCCAAGAGTCCCCCAGAGTTCTCCGTCCTTTGCAGAGGAACCTGTTTTCCCTGCACTGCCTTGACTTTCACGCCGAGGATCGACTCACACCGCGGTGGCACGGGGGACAGCCCTGTGGGAAAGCCTCGTGGGAAAGCCTGGAGGGAAAGCCACGGATCCCTTGATCCACGCGACGGGAAGCGTGACACTGCTGCTACACCTCGGGAGGAAAACGCACGTGCACGCCCCCAGCCGAGACGAGGACCTACTCCCCTGGGGAGACTCAAGAAGTACCCCAAGATCCGTCTCAGTACTGGAGAGGAATCCGCAGGTTCCCGACCCCAGTCCACACAAGTTCTTTGGCCCCAGCATCGAAGGGAGAGGAATCCCGAGAGGCCCCCTAGCAACTCTCATGGGGACTGGCCTTTCCTGAGGCCACCAGAGCGGGTCCCTGAGGTTCCCGTCGTAACTCGAGAAGACCTGCCACCACTCGAGAAAATCCAGGAGGTTCTCCCCTCCAGGCGAGATGAGGCCCGTTTCCGCTGAGGTCTCTCGAGGCTAATCACACCTAAACTCGGGAACGTCCAAAGGGTCTTTCACACCCTTACTGCAACTCAAGAAGTTCCCCGACATACCCGTGTCCACTCGAGAGGAACCACGAGGGTCCCGCCCACATCCAGAGGAGCCCCGTTTCCGCCTCGTAGCTCGAGATGAGGGATCCTTTCCCTGCTTCGTCGGGAAAGAATTCCCGGGGTTCCCGACCCACCTCAAGAGCATACGCTCTCCACAGGAAAGGCGAGAGGAACTCCAGGGTCGTGCAACCATTCGAAGAGTTCCCCAGAGGTCTCAGTCCTTTCCAGAGAAACCTGTTTACCCTGTACTGCCTCGAAGTTCACGCCGAGGATCGACGCACACCGCGGTGGCTCGGGGGACAGCCCTGTGGGAAAGCCTCGTGGGAAAGCCTGGAGGGAAAGCCACGGATCCCTTGATCCACGGGACGGGAAGCGTGACACTGCTGCTACAGCTCAGGAGGAAAACGCACGTGCAAGCCCCCAGTCGAGACGAGGACTGACTCCCCTGGGGAGACTCAAGAAGTACCCCAAGATCCATGTCAGTCCTGGAGAGGAATCCGCAGGTTCCGGACCCCACTCCACACAAGGTCTTAGGCCCCGGCATCCACGGGAGAGGAATCCCGAGAGGCCCCCTAGCAACTCACATGGGGTTGGCCTTTCCTGAGGCCAACAGAGCGGGTCCCTGAGGTCCGCGTCGTAACTCGAGAACACCTGCCGCAACTCGAGAAAATCCAGGATGTTCTCCCCTCCAGGCGAGATGAGGCCCATTTCCGCTGAGGCGTCTCGAGGCTAATCACACCTAACCTCTGGAACTTCGAAAGCGTCCTTCACACCCTTGCTGCAAGTCAAGAAGTTCCCCGACATACCCGTCTCCACTCGAGAGGGAGCACGAGGGTCCCGCCCACATCCAGAGGAGCCCCGTTTCCGCCTCGTAGCTCGAGATGAGGAATCCTTTCCCTGCATCGTCGCGAAAGAATTCCCGGGGTTCCCGTCGCACCTCAAGAGGAGGCGCTCTCATCAGGAAAGGCGAGAGGATCTCCAGGGTCGTGCCACCATTCCAAGAGTCCCCCAGACGTCTCCGTCCTTTCCAGAGGAACCTGTTTTCCCTGCACTGCCTCGAGTTTCACGCCGAGGATCGACACATACCGCGGTGGCACGGGGGACAGCCCTGTGGGAAAGCCTCGTGGGAAAGCCTGGAGGGAAAGCCACGGATCCCTTGATCCACGCGACGGGAAGCATGACACTGCGGCTACAGCTCGGGAGGAAAACGCATGTGCACGCCAACAGTCGAGAATAGGACTGACTCCCCTGGGGAGACTCAAGAAGTACCCCAAGATCCATGTCAGTCCTGGAGAGGAATCCGCAGGTTCTGGACCCCACTCCACTCAAGGTCTTAGGCCCCGGTATCGACGGGAGAGGAATCCCGAGAGGCCCCCTAGCAACTCACATGGGGACTGGCCTTTCCTGAGGCCACCAGAGCGGGTCCCTGAGGTCCCCGTCGTAACTCGAGAACACCTGCCGCAACTCGACAAAATCCAGCAGGTTCTCCCCTCTTGGCGAGATGAGGCCCATTTCCGCTGAGGCGTCTCGAGGCTAATCACACCTAACCTCGGGAACTTCGAAAGGGTCCTTCACACCCTTGCTGCAACTCAAGAAGTTCCCCGACATACCCGTCTCCACTCGAGAGGAAGCACGAGGGTCCCGCCCACATCCAGAGGAGCCCCGTTTCCGCCTCGAAGCTCGAGATGAGGGATCCTTTCCCTGCTTCGTCGGGAAAGAATTCCCGGGGTTCCCGACCCACCTCAAGAGCAGGCGCTCTCCACAGGAAAGGCGAGAGGAACTCCAGGGTCGTGCCACCCTTCCAAGAGTCCCCCAGAGGTCTCCGTCCTTTGCAGAGGAACCTGTTTTCCCTGCACTGCCTCGACTTTCACGCCGAGGATCGACTCACACCGCGGTTGCACGGGGGACAGCCCTGTGGGTAAGCCTCGTGGGAAAGCCTGGAGGGAAAGCCACGGATCCCTTGATCCACGCGACGGGAAGCGTGACACTGCTGCTACAGCTCGGGAGGAAAGCGCAGATGCATGCCCCCAGGCGAGACGAGGACTGACGCCCCTGGGGAGACCCTAGAAGTACCCCAAGATCCATGTCAGTAATGAAGAGGAATCCGCAGGTTCCGGACCCCACTCAACACAAGGACTTAGGCCCGGCATGGACGGGAGAGGAATCCCGAGAGGCCGCCTAGCAACTCACATGGGAACTGGCCTTTCCTGAGGCCACCAGAGCGGGTCCCTGAGGTCCCCGTCGTAACTCGAGAACACATGCCGCAACTCGAGAAAATCCAGCAGGTTCTCTCCTCCAGGCGAGATGAGGCCCATTTCCACTGAGGCGTCTCGAGGCTAATCACGCCTAACGTCGGGAACTTCGAAAGGGTCCTTCACACCCTTTCTGCAACTCAAGAAGTTCCCCGACATACCCGTCTCCACTCGAGAGGAAGCACGAGAGTCCCGCCCACATCCAGAGTAGCCCCGTTTCCGCCTCGTAGCTCGAGATGAGGGATCCTTTCCCTGCTTCGTCGGGAAAGAATTCCCGGTGTTCCCGTCGCACCTCAAGACGAGACGCTCTCGACAGGAAAGGCGAGAGGAAATCCAGGGTCGAGCCACCATTCCAAGAGTCCCCCAGAGGTCTCAGTCCTTTGCAGAGGAACCTGGTTTCCCTGCACTGCTTCGACTTTCAGAACGAGAATCGACTCACACCGCGGTGGCACGGGGGTCAGCCCTGTGGGTAAGCCTCGTGGGAAAGCCTGGAGTGAAAGCCACGGATCCCTTGATCCACGAGATGGGAAGCGTGACATTGCTGCTACAGCTCGGGAACAAAGCGCACGTTAAAGCGTCCAGTCGAGACGAGGACTGACTCCCCTGGGCAGACCCAAAAAGTACCGCAAGATCCATGTCAGTACTGGAGAGGAATCCTCAGGTTCCGGACCCCATTCCACACAAGGTCTTAGGCCCCGGCATGGACGCGAGAGGAATCCCGAGAGGCCCCCTAGCAACTCACATGGGGACTGGCCTTTCCTTAGGCCACCAGAGCGGGTCCCTGAGGTCCACGTTGTAACTCGAGAACACCTGCCGAAACTCGAGAAAATCCAGGAGCTTCTCCCCTGCAGGCGACATGAGGCCCATTTCCGCTGAGGCGAGTCAAGGCTAATCACACCTAACCTCGGGAACGTCCAAAGGGTCTTTCACACATTTGCTGCAACTCAAGAAGTTCCCCGACATACCCGTCTCCACTCGAGTGGAACCACGAGGGTCCCGCCCACATCCAGAGGAGCCCCGTTTCCGCCTCGTAGCTCGAGATGAGGGATCCTTTCCATGCTTCTTCGGGAAAGATTTCCCGGGGTTCCCATCGCACCTCAAGAGCAGGCGCTCTCCACAGGAAAGGCGAGATGAACTCCAGGGTCGTGCCACCATTCCAAGAGTCCCCCAGAGTTCTCCATCCTTTCCAGAGGAACCTGTTTTCCCTATTCTGCCTCGAGTTTCACGCTGAGGATCGACTCACACCGGGGTGGCACGTGGGACAGCGCTGTGGGAAAGCCTCGTGGGAAAGCCTGGAGGGAAAGCCACGGATCCCTTGATCCACGCGACGGGAAGCGTGACACTGCTGCTACAGCTCGGGAGGAAAGCGCACGTGCACGCCTCCAGTCGAGACGAGGACTGACTCCCCTCGGCAGACCCAAGAAGTACCCCAAGATCCATGTCAGTAGTGGAGAGGAATCCTGAGGTTTCGGACCCCACTCCACAGACGGTCTTAGGCCCCGGCATCGACGACGAGGAATCCCGAGAGGCCCCCTAGCAACTCACATGGGGACTGGCCTTTCCTGAGGCCACCAGAGCGGGTCCATGAGGTCCCCGTCGTAAGTCGAGAACACCTGCCGCGACTCGATAAAATCCAGCAGGTTCTCTCCTCCAGGCGAGATGAGGCCCATTTCCGCTGAGGCGTCCCAAGTCTAATCACACCTAACCTCGGGAACTTCGAAAGAGTCCTTCACACCCTTGCTCGAACTCAAGAAGTTCCCCGACATACCCGTCTCCTCTCGAGAGGAACCACGAGGGTCCCGCCCACATCCAGAGGAGCCCCGTTTCCGCCTTGTAGCTCGAGATGAGGGATCCTTTCCCTGCTTCGTCGGGAAAGATTTCCCGGGGTTCCCTTCGCACCTCAAGAGCCGGCGCTCTCCACAGGAAAGGCGAGAGGAACTCCAGGGTCGTGCCACCATTCCAAGAGTCCCCCAGAGGTCTCAGTCCTTTGCAGAGGAACCTGTTTTCCCTGCACTGCCTCGACTTTCATGCCGAGGATCGACTCACACCGCGCTGGCACGGGGGACAGCCCTGTGGGTAAGGCTCGTGGGAAAGCCTGGAGGGAAAGCCACGGATCCCTTGATCAACGCAACGGGAAGCGTGACACTGTTGCTACAGCTGGGAGGAAAGCGCACATGTACGCCCCCAGTCGAGACGAGGACTGACTCCCCTGGGGAGTCCCAAGAAGTACCCCAAGATCCATGTGAGTACTGGAGAGGAATCCGCAGGTTGGGACCCCAATCCACACAAGGTCTTCGGCCCCGGCATCGACGGGAGAGGAATCCCGAGAGGACCCCTAGCAACTCACATGGGGACTGGCGTTTCCTGAGGCCACCAGAGCGGGACGCTGAGGTCCCCGTCGTAACTCGCGAACACCTGCCGCAACTCGAGAAAATCCAGCAGGTTCTCCCCTCCAGGCGAGATGAGGCCCATTTCCGCTGAGGCGTCTCGAGGCTAATCACACCTAACCTCGGGAACTTCGAACGGGTCCTTCACACCCTTGCTGCAACTCAAGAAGTTCCCCGACATACCCGTCTCCACTCGAGAGGAAGCACGAGGGTCCCGCCCACATCCAGAGGCGCCCCGTTTCCGCCTCGTAGCTCGAGATGAGGGATCCTTTCCCTGCTTCGTAGGGAAAGAATTCCCGGGGTTCCCGTCGCACCTCAAGACGAGGCGCTCTCAACAGGAAAGGCGAAAGGAACTCCAGCGTCGTGCCACCATTCCAAGAGTCCCCCAGAGGTCTCAGTCCTTTGCAGAGGAACCTGTTTTCCCTGCACTGCCTCGACTTTCAGGCCCAGGATCGACTCACACCGCAGTGGCATGGGGGACAGACCTGTCGGTAAGCCTCGTGGGAAAGCCTGGAGGGAAAGCCACGGATCCCTTGATCCACGCGACGGGAAGCATGACACTGCTGCCACAGCTCGGCCGGAAAGCGCACGTGTACGCCTCCAGTCGAGACATGGACTCACTCCCCTGGGCAGACCCAAGAAGTACCCCAAGATCCATGTCATTACTGGACAGGAATCCTCAGTTTCCGAACCCCACTCCACACACGGTCTTAGGCCCCGGCATGGAAGGGAGAGGAATCCCGAGAGGCCCCCTAGCATCTCACATGGGGACTGACCTTTCCTGAGGCCACCAAAGCGGGTCCCTGAGGTCCCCGTCGTAACTCGAGAACACCTGCCGCAACTCGAGAAAATCCAGCAGGTTCTACCCTCCAGGCGAGATGAGGCCCATTTCCGCTGAGGCGTCTGGAGGCTAATCACACCTAACCTCGGGAACTTCGAAAGGGTCCTTCACACCCTTGCTTCAACTCAAGAAGTTCCCCGACATACCCGTCTCCACTCGAGAGGAAGCACGAGGGTCCCGCCCACATCCAGAGGCGCCCCGTTTCCGCCTCGTAGCTCGAGATGAGGGATCCTTTCCCTGCTTCGTCGGGAGAGAATTCCCGGGGTTCCCGACCCACCTCAAGAGCAGGCGCTCTCAACAGGAAAGGCGAGAGGAACTCCAGGGTCGTGACACCATTTCAAGAGTCCCCCAGAGGTCTCAGTCCTTTGCAGAGGAACCTGTTTTCCCTGCACTGCCTCGACTTTCACTCCGAGGATGGATTCTACCGCGGTGGCATGGGGGACAGACCTGTGGGTAAGCCTCGTGGGAAACCCTGGAGGGAAAGCCACGGATCCCTTGATCCACGCGACGGGAAGCATGACACTCCTGCTACAGCTCGGGCGGAAAGCGCACGTGCACGCCCCCAGTCGAGACGAGGACTGAGTCCCCTGGGCAGACCCAAGAAGTACCCCAAGATCCATGTCAGTACTGGAGAGGAATCCTCAGGTTCCGGCCCCGATTCCACACAAGGATTGAGGCCCCGGCATGGACGGGAGAGGAATCCCGAGAGGTCCCCGAGCAACTCGCATGGGGACTGGCCTTTCCTGAGGCCACCAGAGCGGGTCCTTGAGATCCACGTTGGAACTCGAGAAGACCTGCCGCAACTCGAGAAAATCCAGGAGGTTCTCCCCTCCAGGCGAGATGAGGCCCATTTCCGCTGAGGCGTCTCGAGGCTAATCACACCTAACCTCGGGAACTTCGAAAGGGTCCTTCACACCCTTGCTGCAACTCAAGAAGTTCCCCGACATCCCCGTCTTCACTCGAGAGGAAGCACGAGGGTCCCGCCCACATCCAGAGGAGCCCCGTTTCCACCTCGAAGCTTGAGATGAGGGATACTTTTCCTGCTTGGACGGGAAAGAATTCCCGGGGTTCCCGTCGCACCTCAAGAGGAAGCGCTCTCAACAGGAAAGGCGAGAGGAACTCCAGTGTCGTGCCACCATTCCAAGAGTCCTCCAGAGTTCTCAGTCCTTTGCAGAGGAACCTGTTTTCCCTGCACTGCCTCGACTTTCATGCCGAGGATCGACTCACACCGCGGTGGCACGGGGGACAGCCCTGTGGGTAAGGCTCGTGGGAAAGCCTGGAGGGAAAGCCACGGATCCCTTGATCCACCCAACGGGAAGCGTGACACTGTTGCTACAGCTGGGAGGAAAGCGCACGTGTACGCCCCCAGTCGAGACGAGGACTGACTCCCCTGGGGAGACCCAAGAAGTACCCCAAGATCCATGTGAGTACTGGAGAGGAATCCGCAGGTTCCGGACCCCACTCCACACAAGGTCTTCGGCCCCGGCATCGACGGGAGAGGAATCCCGAGAGGCCCCCTAGCAACTCACATGGGGACTGGCCTTTCCTGAGGCCACCAGAGCGGGTCCCGGAGGTCCCCGTCGTAACTCGAGAAGACCTGCCGCAACTCGAGATAATCCAGGAGGTTCTCCCCGCCAGGCGAGATGAGGCCCATTTCCCCTGAGGCGTCTCGAGGCTAACCACACCTAACCTCGGGAACTTCGAAAGGGTCCTTCACACCCTTGTTACAACTCAAGAAGTTCCCCGATATACCCGTCTCCACTCGAGAGGAAGCACGAGGGTCCCGCCCACATCCAGAGAGGCCCTGTATCCGCCTCGTAGCTCGAGATGAGGGATCCTTTCCTTTCTTCGTCGTGATAGAATTCCCGGGGTTCCCATCGCAACTCAAGAGGTGGCGCTCTCTACAGGAAAGGCGAGCGGATCTCCAGGGTCGTGCCACCATTCCAAGAGTCCCCCAGAGGTTTCAGTCCTTTCCAGAGGGACCTGTTTTCCCTGCACTGCCTCGACTTTCAGAACGAGGATCGACTCACACCGCGGTGGCACGGGGGACAGCCCTGTGGGTAAGCCTCGTGCGAAAGCCTGGAGGGAAAGCCACGGATCCCTTGATCCACGCCAAGGGAAGCGTGACACTGCTGCTACAGCTCGGGAGGAAAGCGTACGTGCACGCCCCCAGTCGAGACGAGGACTCACCCCCCTGGGGAGACTCAAAATGTACCCCAAGGTCCATGTCAGTACTGGAGAGAAATCCGCAGGTTCCGGACCCCACTCCACACAAGGTCTTAGGCCCCGGCATCGACGGGAGAGGAATCCCGAGAGGCCCCCTAGCAACTCACATGGGGACTGGCCTTTCCTGAGGCCACCACAGCGGGTCCTTGAGGTCCACGTCGGAACTCGAGAAGACCTGCCGCAACTCGAGAAAATCCAGGAGGTTCTCCCCTCCAGGCGAGATGAGTGCCATTTCCCCTGAGGCGTCTCGAAGCTAACCACACCTAACCTCGGGAACTTCGAAAGGGTCCTTCACACCCTTGTTACAACTCAAGAAGTTCCCCGACATACCCGTCTCCACTCGAGAGGAAGCACGAGGGTCCCGCCCACATCCAGAGGATCCCCGTCTCCGCCTCGTAGCTCGAGATGAGGTTTCCTTTAACTTCTTCGTCGGGATAGAATTCCCGGGGTTCCCGCCGCACCTCAAGAGGAGGCGCTCTCTACAAGAAAGGCGAGAGGATCTCCAGGGTCGTGCCACCATTCCAAGAGTCCCCCAGATGTCTCCGTTCTTTGCAGAGGGACCTGTTTTCCCTGCACTGCCTCGACTTTCAGAACGAGAATCGACTCACACCGCGGTGGCACGGGGGTCAGCCCTGTGGGTAAGCCTCGTGGGAAAGCCTGGAGCGAAAGCCACGGATCCCTTGATCCACGAGATGGGAAGCGTGACATTGCTGCTACAGCTCGGGAGGAAAGCGCACGTGTACGCCCCCAGTCGAGACGAGGACTGAGTCCCCTGGGCAGACCCAAGAAGTACCCCAAGATCCATGTCAGTACTGGAGAGGAATCCTCAGGTTCCGGACCCCACTCCACACAAGGTTTTAGGCCCCGGCATTGACGGGAGAGGAATCCCGAGAGGCCCCCTAGCAACTCACATGGGGACTGGCCTTTCCTGAGGCCACCAGAGCGGGTCCCTGAGGTCCCCGTCGTAACTCGAGAACACCTGCCGCAATTCGAGAAAATCCAGGAGGTTCTCCCCTCCAGGCGAGATGAGGCCCATTTCCGCTGAGGCGTCTCGAGACTAATCACATCTAACCTCAGGAACTTCAAAAGGGTCCTTCACACCCTTGCTGCAACTCAAGAAGTTCCCCGACATACCCGTCTCCACTCGAGAGGAAGCACGAGGGTCCCGCCCACATCCAGAGGAGCCCCGTTTCCGACTCGTAGCTCGAAATGTGGGATCCTTTCCCTGCTTCTTCGGGAAAGAATTCCCGGGGTTCCCGTCGCACCTCAACAGAAGGCGCTCTCAACAGGAAAGCCGAGAGGAACTCCAGGGTCGTGCCACCATTCCAAGAGTCCCCCAGAGGTCTCAGTCGTTTGCAGAGGAACCTGTTTTCCCTGCACTGCCTCGACTTTCACACCGAGGATCGACTCACACCGCGGTGTCTCATGGACAGCCCTGTGGGAAAGCCTCGTTGGAAAGCCTGGAGGGAAAGCCACGGATCCCTTGATCCACGCGATGGGAAGCATGACACTGCTGCTACAGCTCGGGAGGAAAGCGCACGTGCACGCCCCCAGTTGAGATGAGAACTGACTCCCCTGGGGAGACTCAAGAAGTACCCCAATATCCATGTCAGTCCTGGATAGGAATCCTCAGGTTCTGGACCCGACACAACACAAGGTCTTAGCCCAGGTATCGACGGGAGAGGAATCCCGATAGGCCCCCTAGCAACTCACATGGGGACTGGCCTTTCCTGAGGACAGCAGAGCGGGTCCCTGAGGTCCCCGTCTTAAGTCGAGAACACCTGCCGCAACTCGAGAAAATCCAGCAGATTCTCTCCTCCAGGCGAGATGAGGCCCATTTCTGCTGAGGCGTCTCGAGGCTAACCACACCTAACCTCGGGAACTTCGAAAGGGTCCCTCACACCGTTGATGCAACTCAGGAAGTTCCCCGACATACCCGTCTCCACTCGAGAGGAAGCACGAGGGTCCCACTCACATCCAGAGGAGCCCCGTTTCCGCCTCGTAGCTCGAGATGAGGGATCCTTTCCCTGCTTCGTCGGGAAAGATTTCCCGGGGTTCCAGTTGCACCTCAAAGGGAGGCGCTCTCAACAGGTAAGGCGAGAGGAACTCCAGGGTCGTGCCACCATTCCAAGAGTCCCCCAGACGTCTCAGTCCTTTGCAGAGGAACCTGTTTTCCCTGCACTGGCTCGACTTTCACGTCGAGGATCGACTCACACCGCTGTGGCACGGGGGACAGCCCTGTGGGTAAGCCTCGTGGGAAAGCCTGGAGGAAAAGCCACGGATCCCTTGATCCACGCGACGGGAAGCGTGACACTGCTGCTACAGCTGGGAGGAAAGCGCACGTGCACGCCCCCCCTCGAGTCGAGGACTGACTCCCCTGGGGAGACCCAAGAAGTACCCCAAGATCCATGTCAGTAATGAAGAGGAATCCTCAGGTTCCGGACCCCACTCAACACAAGGTCTTAGGCCCGGCTTGGACGGGAGAGGAATCCCGAGAGGCCCCCTAGCAAGTCACATGGGCACTGGCCTTTCCTGAGGCCACCAGAGCGGGTCCCTGAGGTCCCCGTCGTAACTCGAGAAGACCTGCCGCAACTCGAGAAAATCCAGGAGGTTCTCCCCTCCAGGTGAGATGGGGCCCATTTCCGCTGAGGCGTCTCGAGGCTAATCACACCTAACCTCGGGAGCTTCGAAAGCGTCCTTCACACCCTTGCTGCAACCCCGGAAGTTCCCCGATATACCCGTCTCCACTCCAGAGGAAGCACGAGGGTCCCGCCCACATCCAGAGGAGCCCCGTTTCTGCCTCGTAGCTCGAGATGAGGGATCCTTTCCCTGCTTCGTCGGGTAAGAATTCCCGGGGTCCCCATCGCACCTCAAGAGCAGGCGCTCTCCACAGGAAAGGAGAGAGGAACTCCAGGGTCATGCCACCATTCCAAGAGTCCCCCAGAGATCTCAGTCCTTTGCAGAGGAACCTGTTTTCCCTGCACTGCGTCGACTTTCACGCCAAGGATGGACTCACACCGCGCTGGCACGGGGGACAGCCCTGTGGGTAAGCCTCGTGGGAAAGCCTGGAGGGAAAGCCACGGATCCCTTGATCCACGGGACGGTAAGCCTGACACTGCTGCTACAGCTCGGGAGGTATGCACACTTGCAGGCCCCCAGTCGAGATGAGGACTGACTCCCCTGTGGAGACTCAAAATGTACCCCAAGATCCATGTCAGTACAGAGGAGGAATCCGCAGGTTCGGGCCCCGACTCCACATAAGGTCTTAGGCCCCGGCATGGACGGGAGAGGAATCCCGAGAGGCCCCCTAGCAAGTCACATGGGCACTGGCCTTTCCTGAGGCCACCAGAGCGGGTCCCTGAGGTCCCCGTCGTAACTCGAGAAGACCTGCCGCAACTCGAGAAAATCCAGGAGGTTCTCCCCTCCAGGCGAGATGAGGCCCATTTCCGCTGAGGCGTCTCGAGGCTAATCACACCTAACCTCGGGAACTTCGAAAGCGTCCTTCACACCCTTGCTGCAACCCCGGAAGTTCCCCGACATACCCGTCTCCACTCCAGAGGAAGCACGAGGGTCCCGCCCACATCCAGAGGCGCCCCGATTCCGCCTCATAGCTCGAGATGAGGGATCCAATCCCTGCTTCGCCGGGAAAGAATTCCCGGGTTTCCCGTTGCACCTCAAGAGGAGGCGCTCTCAACAGGAAAGGCGAGAGGAGCTCCAGGGTCGTGCCACCATTCCAAGAGTCCCCCAGAAGTCTCAGTCCTTTGCACAGGAACCTGATTGCCCTGCACTGCCTCGACTTTCACGCCGAGGATCGACTCACACCGCGGTGGCACGGGGGACAGCCTTGTGGGTAAGCCTCTTTGGAAAGCATGGAGGGAAAGCCACGGATCCCTTGATCCACGTGACGGGAAGCGTGACACTGCTGCTACAGCTCGGGAGGAAAGCACACGTGCACGGCCCAGTTGAGACGAGGACTGACTCCCCTGGGGAGACCCAAGAAGTACCCCAAGATCCATGTCAGTCCTGGAGAGGAATCCGTAGGTTCCGGACCCCACTCCACACAAGGTCTTAGGCCCCGGCATCGACGGGAGAGGAATCCCGAGGGGCCCCCTAGCAACTCACATGGGGACTGGCCTTTCCTGAGGCCACCAGAGCGGGTCCCTGAGGTCCCCGTCGTAACTCGAGAAGACCTGCCGCAACTCGAGAAAATCCAGGAGGTTCTCCCCTCCAGGCGAGATGAGGCCCATTTCCGCTGAGGCGTCTCGAGGCTAATCACACCTAACCTCGGGAGCTTCGAAAGCGTCCTTCACACCCTTGCTGCAACCCCGGAAGTTCCCCGATATACCCGTCTCCACTCCAGAGGAAGCACGAGGGTCCCGCCCACATCCAGAGGAGCCCCGTTTCTGCCTCGTAGCTCGAGATGAGGGATCCTTTCCCTGCTTCGTCGGGAAAGAATTCCCGGGGTCCCCATCGCACCTCAAGAGCAGGCGCTCTCCACAGGAAAGGCCAGAGTAACTCCAGGGTCGTGCCACCATTCCAAGAGTCCCCCAGAGGTCTCCGTCCTTTCCAGAGGAACCTGTTTTCCCTGCACTGCCTCGAGTTTCACGCCGAGGATCGACTCACACCGCGCTGGCACGGGGTACAGCCCTGTGGGTAAGCCTCGTGGGAAAGACAGGAGGGAAAGCCACGGATCCCTTGATCCACGCGATGGGAAGCGTGACACTGCTGCTACAGCTCGGGCGGAAAGCGCACGTGCACGCCCCCACTCGAGTCGAGGACTGACTCCCCTGGGGAGACCCAAGAAGTACCCCAAGATCCATGTCAGTAATGAAGAGGAATCCTCAGGTTCCGGACCCCACTCAACACAAGGTCTTAGGCCCGGCTTGGACGGGAGAGGAATCCCGAGAGGCCCCCTAGCAAGTCACATGGGCACTGGCCTTTCCTGAGGCCACCAGAGCGGGTCCCTGAGGTCTCCGTCGTAATTCGAGAACACCTGCCGCACCTCGAGAAAATCCAGAAGGTCCTCCCCTACAGGCGAGATGAGGCCCATTTCCGCTGAGGCGTCTCGAGGCTAATCACACCTAACCTCGGGAACTTCGAAAGGGTCCTTCACACCCTTGCTGCAAGTCAAGAAGTTCCCCGACATACCCGTCTCCACTCGAGAGGAAGCACGAGGGTCCCGCCCACATCCAGAGGAGCCCCGTTTCCGCCTCGTACCTCGAGATGAGGGATCCTTTCCCTGCTTCGTCGGGAAAGAATTCCCGGGGTTCCCGTCGCACCTCAAGAGGAGGCACTCTCAACAGGAAAGGCGAGAGGAACTCCAGGGTCGTGCCACTATACCAAGAGTCCCCCAGAGGTCTCAGTCCTTTCCAGAGGAGCCTGTTTTCCCTGCACTGACTCGATTTTCACGCCGAGGATCGACCTACACCGTGGTGGCACGGGGGACAGACCTGTGGAAAGTCCTCGTGGGAAAGCCTGAAGGGAAAGCCACGGATCACTTGATCCACGCGACGGGAAGTGGGACACGGCTGCTAGAGCTCGGGAGGTATGCACACTTGCAGGCCCCCAGTCGAGATGAGGACTGACTCCCCTGTGGAGACTCAAAATGTACCCCAAGATCCATGTCAGTACAGAGGAGGAATCCGCAGGTTCGGGCCCCGACTCCACATAAGGTCTTAGGCCCCGGCATGGACGGGAGAGGAATCCCGAGAGGCCCCCTAGCAAGTCACATGGGCACTGGCCTTTCCTGAGGCCACCAGAGCGGGTCCCTGAGGTCCCCGTCGTAATTCGAGAACACCTGCCGCAATTCGAGAAAATCCAGGAGGTTCTCCCCTCCAGGCGAGATGAGGCCCATTTCCGCTGAGGCGTCTCGAGGCTAATTACACCTAACCTCGGGAACTTTGAAAGGGTCCTACACACCCTTGCTACAAGTCAAGAAGTTCCCCGACATACCCGTCTCCACTCGAGAGGAAGCACGAGGGTCCCGCCCACATCCAGAGGAGCCCCGTTTCCGCCTCGTAGCTCGAGATGAGGGATCCTTTCCCTGCTTCGTTGGGAAAGAATTCCCGGGGATCCCGTCGCACTTCAAGAGGAGGCGCTCTCAACAGGAAAGGAGAGAGGAACTCCAGGGTCGTGCCACCATTCCAAGAGTCCCCCAGAGATCTCAGTCCTTTGCAGAGGAACCTGTTTTCCCTGCACTGCGTCGACTTTCACGCCAAGGATGGACTCACACCGCGGTGGCACGGGGGACAGCCCTGTGGGTAAGCCTCGTGGGAAAGCCTGGAGGGAAAGCCACGGATCCCTTGATCCACGGGACGGTAAGCCTGACACTGCTGCTACAGCTCGGGAGGGAAGCGCACGTGCAAGCCTCCAGTCGAGACGAGGACTGACTCCCCTGGGCAGGCCCAAGAAGACCCCCAAGATCCATGTCAGTACTGGAGAGGAATCCTCAGGTTCCAGACCCAACTCCACACAAGGTCTTAGGACCCGGCATGGACGGGAGAGGAATCCCGAGAGGCCCCCAAGCAACTCACATAGGGACTGGCCTTTCCTGAGGCCAGCAGAGCGGTTCCCAGAGGTCCCCGTCGTAACTCGAGAACACCTGCCGCAACTCGAGAAAATCCAGGAGGTTCTCCCCTCCAGGCGAGATGAGGCCCATTTCCGCTGAGGCGTCTCGAGGCTAATCACACCTAACGTCGGGAACTTCGAAAGGGTCCTTCACACCCTTGCTGCAACTCAAGAAGTTCCCCGACATACCCGTCTCCACTCGAGAGGAAGCACGAGGGTCCCGCCCACATCCAGAGGTGCCCCGATTCCGCCTCGTAGCTCGAGATGAGGGATCCAATCCCTGCTTCGCCGGGAAAGAATTCCCGGGTTTCCCGTTGCACCTCAAGAGGAGGCGCTCTCAACAGGAAAGGCAAGAGGAGCTCCAGGGTCGTGCCACCATTCCAAGAGTCCCCCAGAAGTCTCAGTCCTTTGCACAGGAACCTGATTGCCCTGCACTGCCTCGACTTTCACGCCGAGGATCGACTCACACCGCGGTGGCACGGGGGACAGCCTTGTGGGTAAGCCTCTTTGGAAAGCATGGAGGGAAAGCCACGGATCCCTTGATTCACGTGACGGGAAGCGTGACACTGCTGCTACAGCTCGGGAGGAAAGCACACGTGCACGGCCCAGTTGAGACGAGGACTGACTCCCCTGGGGAGACCCAAGAAGTACCCCAAGATCCATGTCAGTCCTGGAGAGGAATCCGCAGGTTCCGGACCCCACTCCACACAAGGTCTTAGGCCCCGGCATCGACGGGAGAGGAATCCCGAGGGGCCCCCTAGCAACTCACATGGGGACTGGCCTTTCCTGAGGCCACCAGAGCGGGTCCCTGAGGTCCCCGTCGTAACTCGAGAAGACCTGCCGCAACTCGAGAAAATCCAGGAGGTTCTCCCCTCCAGGCGAGATGAGGCCCATTTCCGCTGAGGCGTCTCGAGGCTAATCACACCACACCTCGGGAGCTTCGAAAGCGTCCTTCACACCCTTGCTGCAACCCCGGAAGTTCCCCGATATACCCGTCTCCACTCCAGAGGAAGCACGAGGGTCCCGCCCACATCCAGAGGAGCCCCGTTTCTGCCTCGTAGCTCGAGATGAGGGATCCTTTCCCTGCTTCGTCGGGAAAGAATTCCCGGGGTCCCCATCGCACCTCAAGAGCAGGCGCTCTCCACAGGAAAGGCCAGAGTAACTCCAGGGTCGTGCCACCATTCCAAGAGTCCCGCAGAGGTCTCCGTCCTTTCCAGAGGAACCTGTTTTCCCTGCACTGCCTCGAGTTTCACGCCGAGGATCGACTCACACCGCGCTGGCACGGGGTACAGCCCTGTGGGTAAGCCTCGTGGGAAAGCCAGGAGGGAAAGCCACGGATCCCTTGATCCACGCGATGGGAAGCGTGACACTGCTGCTACAGCTCGGGCGGAAAGCGCACGTGCACGCCCCCACTCGAGTCGAGGACTGACTCCCCTGGGGAGACCCAAGAAGTACCCCAAGATCCATGTCAGTAATGAAGAGGAATCCTCAGGTTCCGGACCCCACTCAACACAAGGTCTTAGGCCCGGCTTGGACGGGAGAGGAATCCCGAGAGGCCCCCTAGCAAGTCACATGGGCACTGGCCTTTCCTGAGGCCACCAGAGCGGGTCCCTGAGGTCTCCGTCGTAACTCGAGAACACCTGCCGCACCTCGAGAAAATCCAGAAGGTCCTCCCCTACAGGCGAGATGAGGCCCATTTCCGCTGAGGCGTCTCGAGGCTAATCACACCTAACCTCGGGAACTTCGAAAGGGTCCTTCACACCCTTGCTGCAAGTCAAGAAGTTCCCCGACATACCCGTCTCCACTCGAGAGGAAGCACGAGGGTCCCGCCCACATCCAGAGGAGCCCCGTTTCCGCCTCGTACCTCGAGATGAGGGATCCTTTCCCTGCTTCGTCGGGAAAGAATTCCCGGGGTTCCTGTCGCACTTCAAGAGGAGGCACTCTCAACAGGAAAGGCGAGAGGAACTCCAGGGTCGTGCCACTATACCAAGAGTCCCCCAGAGGTCTCAGTCCTTTCCAGAGGAGCCTGTTTTCCCTGCACTGACTCGATTTTCACGCCGAGGATCGACCTACACCGTGGTGGCACGGGGGACAGACCTGTGGAAAGTCCTCGTGGGAAAGCCTGAAGGGAAAGCCACGGATCACTTGATCCACGCGACGGGAAGTGGGACACTGCTGCTACAGCTCGGGAGGTATGCACACTTGCAGGCCACCAGTCGAGATGAGGACTGACTCCCCTGTGGAGACTCAAAATGTACCCCAAGATCCATGTCAGTACAGAGGAGGAATCCGCAGGTTCGGGCCCCGACTCCACATAAGGTCTTAGGCCCCGGCATGGACGGGAGAGGAATCCCGAGAGGCCCCCTAGCAAGTCACATGGGCACTGGCCTTTCCTGAGGCCACCAGAGCGGGTCCCTGAGGTCCCCGTCGTAATTCGAGAACACCTGCCGCAATTCGAGAAAATCCAGGAGGTTCTCCCCTCCAGGCGAGATGAGGCCCATTTCCGCTGAGGCGTCTCGAGGCTAATCACACCTAACGTCGGGAACTTCGAAAGGGTCCTTCACACCCTTGCTGCAACTCAAGAAGTTCCCCGACATACCCGTCTCCACTCGAGAGGAAGCACGAGGGTCCCGCCCACATCCAGAGGCGCCCCGATTCCGCCTCGTAGCTCGAGATGAGGGATCCAATCCCTGCTTCGCCGGGAAAGAATTCCCGGGTTTCCCGTTGCACCTCAAGAGGAGGCGCTCTCAACAGGAAAGGCGAGAGGAGCTCCAGGGTCGTGCCACCATTCCAAGAGTCCCCCAGAAGTCTCAGTCCTTTGCACGGGAACCTGATTGCCCTGCACTGCCTCGACTTTCACGCCGAGGATCGACTCACACCGCGGTGGAACGGGGGACAGCCTTGTGGGTAAGCCTCTTTGGAAAGCATGGAGGGAAAGCCACGGATCCCTTGATCCACGTGACGGGAAGCGTGACACTGCTGCTACAGCTCGGGAGGAAAGCACACGTGCACGGCCCAGTTGAGACGAGGACTGACTCCCCTGGGGAGACCCAAGAAGTACCCCAAGATCCATGTCAGTCCTGGAGAGGAATCCGTAGGTTCCGGACCCCACTCCACACAAGGTCTTAGGCCCCGGCATCGACGGGAGAGGAATCCCGAGGGGCCCCCTAGCAACTCACATGGGGACTGGCCTTTCCTGAGGCCACCAGAGCGGGTCCCTGAGGTCCCCGTCGTAACTCGAGAAGACCTGCCGCAACTCGAGAAAATCCAGGAGGTTCTCCCCTCCAGGCGAGATGAGGCCCATTTCCGCTGAGGCGTCTCGAGGCTAATCACACCTAACCTCGGGAACTTCGAAAGCGTCCTTCACACCCTTGCTGCAACCCCGGAAGTTCCCCGACATACCCGTCTCCACTCCAGAGGAAGCACGAGGGTCCCGCCCACATCCAGAGGCGCCCCGATTCCGCCTCGTAGCTCGAGATGAGGGATCCAATCCCTGCTTCGCCGGGAAAGAATTCCCGGGTTTCCCGTTGCACCTCAAGAGGAGGCGCTCTCAACAGGAAAGGCGAGAGGAGCTCCAGGGTCGTGCCACCATTCCAAGAGTCCCCCAGAAGTCTCAGTCCTTTGCACAGGAACCTGATTGCCCTGCACTGCCTCGACTTTCACGCCGAGGATCGACTCACACCGCGGTGGCACGGGGGACAGCCTTGTGGGTAAGCCTCTTTGGAAAGCATGGAGGGAAAGCCACGGATCCCTTGATCCATGTGACGGGAAGCGTGACACTGCTGCTACAGCTCGGGAGGAAAGCACACGTGCACGCCCCAGTTGAGACGAGGACTGACTCCCCTGGGGAGACCCAAGAAGACCCCCAAGATCCATGTCAGTACTGGAGAGGAATCCGCAGGTTCCGGACCCCACTCCACACAAGGTCTTAGGCCCCGGCATCGACGGGAGAGGAATCCCGAGAGGCCCCCTACCATCTCACATGGGGACTGGCCTTTCCTGAGGCCACCAGAACGGCTTCCTGAGGTCCCCGTCGTAACCCGAGAAGACCTGCCGCAGCTCGAGAAAATCCAGGAGGTTCTTCCTTCCAGGCGAGATGAGGCCCATTTACGCTGAGCCGTCTCGAGGCTAATCACAGCTAACCTCCGGAACTTCGAAAGGGTCTTTCACCCCCTTGCTGCAACTCAAGAAGTTCCCCGACATACCCGTCTCCACTCGAGAGGAAGCACGAGGGTCCCACCCACATCCAGAGGAGCCCCGTTTCCGCCTCGTAGCTCGAGATGAAGGATCCTTTCCCTGCTTGGTCGGGAAAGAATTCCCGGGGTTCCCGTCGCACCTCAAGAGGAGTCGCTTTCCACAGGAAAGGTGAGAGAAACTCCAGGGTCGTGACACCATTCCAAGAGTCCCCCAGAGGTCTCAGTCCTTTTCAGAGGAAACTGTTTTCCTTGCACTGCCTCGACTTTCACGCCAAGGATCGACACACACCGCGGTGGCACGGGGGACAGCCCTGTGGGTAAGCCTCGTGGGAAAGCCCGGAGGGAAAGCCACGTGGGAAAGCCTGGAGGGAAAGCCACGGATCCCTTGATCCACGCGACGGGAAGCGTGACAATGCTGCTACAGCTCGGGAGGAAAGCGCACGTGCACGTCCCCAGTCGAGACGAGGACTGACTCCCCTGGGGAGACCCAAGAAGTAACCCAAAATCCATGTCAGTACTGGAGAGGCATCCGCAGGTTCCGGACCCCACTCCACACAAGGTCTAAGGCCCCGGCTTCGACGGGAGACGAATCCCGAGAGGCCCCCTAGCAACTCACATGGGGACTGGCCTTTCCTGAGGTCACCAGAGCGGGTCCCTGAGGTCCCCGTCGTAACTCGAGAAGACCTGCCGCAACACGAGAAAATCCAGGAGGTTCTCCCCTCCAGTCGAGATGAGGCCCATTTCCGATGAAGCGTCTCGAGGATAATCACCCCAAACCTCCGGAACTTCGAAAGGGTCCTTCACACCCTTGCTGCAAGTCAAGAAGTTCCCCGACATGCCCGTCTCCACTCGAGAGGAAGCACGAGGGTCCCGCCCACATCCAGAGGAGCCCCGTTTCCGCCTCGTAGCTCGAAACGAGTGAACCTCTCCCTGCATCGTTGGGAAAGAATTCCCGGGGTTCCCTTCGCACCTCAAGAGGAGGCGCTCTCAACAGGAAAGGCGAGAGGAACTCCAGGGTCGTCCCACCATTCCAAGAGTCCCCCAGAGGTCTCACTCCTTTGCAGAGGAACCTGTTTTCCCTGCACTGCCTCGACTTTCTCACGGAATATCGGCTCACACCGCACTGGCATGGGGGACAGCCATGTGGGTAAGCCTTGTGGGAAAGCCTGGAGGGAAAGGCCCGGATCCCTTGAACCACGTGACGGGAAGCGTGACAATGCTGCTACAGCTCGGGAGGAAAGCGCACGTGCACGCCCCCAGTCGTGACGAGGACTGACTCCCCTGGGGAGACCCAAGAAGTATCCCAAGATACATGTCAGTACTGGAGGGAATCCGTAGGTTCCGGACCCCACTCCATCCAAGGTCTTAGGCCCCGGCATCGACGGGAGAGGAATCCCGAGAGGCCCCCTAGCAACTCACATGGGGACTGGCCTTTCCTGAGGTCACCAGAGCGGGTCCCTGAGGTCCCCGTCGTAACTCGAGAAGACCTGCCGCAACTCGAGAAAATCCAGGAGGTTCTTCCCTCCAGGCGAGATGAGGCCCATTTCCGCTGAGGCGTCTCGAGGCTATTCACACCTAACTTCGGGAACTTCGAATGCGTTTTTCACGCCCTTCCTGCAACTCGAGAAGTTCCCCGACATACCCGTCTCCACTCGAGAGGAAGCACGAGGGTCCCGCTCACATCCAGAGGAGCCCCGTATCCGTCTCGTAGCTCGAGATGAGGGATCCTTTCCCTGCTTCGTCGGGAAAGAATTCCCGGGGTTCCCATCGCACCTCAGGAGGAGGCGCTCTCAACAGGAAAGGCGAGAGGATCTCCAGGGTCGTGCCACCATTCCAAAAGTCCCCCAGAGGTCTCAGTCGTTTGCAGAGGAACCTGTTTTCCCAGCACTGCCTCGACATTCACGCTGAGGATCGACTTACACCGTGGTGGCACGGGGGACAGCCCTGTGGGGAAGCCTCGTGGGAAAGCCTGGAGGGAAAGCCACGGATCCCTTGATCCACGCGACGGGTAGCGTGACACTGCTGCTACAGCTCAGGCGGAAAGCGCAGTTGTACGCCAACAGTCGAGATGAGGACTGACTCCCCTGGGGAGACTCAAGAAGTACCCCAAGATCCATGTCAGTCCTGGAGAGGAATCCGCAGGTTCCGGACCCCACTCCACACAAGGTCTTAGGTCCCCGCATTGACGGGAGAGGTATCCCGAGACGCCCCCTAGCAACTCACATGGGGACTGGCCTTTCCTGAGGCCACCAGAGCGGGTCCCTGAGGTCCCCGTTGTAACTCGACAACACCTTCCGCAACTCGAGAAAATCCAGCAGGTTCTCCCCTCCAGGCGAGATGAGGCCCATTTCCGCTGAGGCGTCTCGTGGCTAATCACACCTAACCTCGGGAACTTCGAAAGGGTCCTTCACACCCTTGCTGCAAGTCAAGAATTTCCCCGACATAACCGTCTCCACTCGAGAGGAAGCACGAGGGTCCCGCCCACATCCAGAGGAGCCCCGTTTCCGCCTCGTAGCTCGAGATGAGGGATCCTTTCCCTGCTTCCTCGGGAAAGAATTCCCGGGGTTCCCATCGCACCTCAAGAGCAGGCGCTCTCCACAGGAAAGGCGAGAGGAACTCCAGGGTCGTGCCACCATTCCAAGAGTCCCCCAGAGGTCTCCGTCCTTTGCAGAGGAACCTGTTTTCCCTGCACTGCCTTGACTTTCTCACCGAGGATCGACTCACACTGCGCTTTCACTGGGGACAGCCCTGTGTGTAAGCCTCGTGGGAAAGCCTGGAGGGAAAGCCACGGATCCCTTGATCCACGCATCGGGAAGCGTGCCACTGCTGCTACAGCTCGGGAGGAAAGCGCACGTGCACGCCCCCAGTTGAGACGAGGTCTGACTCCCCTGGGGAGACTCAAGAAGTACCCCAAGATCCGTCTCAGACTGGAAAGGAATCCGCAGGTTCCGGACCCCACTCCACACAAGGTCTTAGGCCCCGGCATCGACGGGAGAGGAATCCCGAGAGGCCCCCTAGCAACTCACAATGGGTTTGGCCTTTCCTGGGGCCACCAGAGCGGGTCCCTGAGGTCCGCATCGTAACTCGAGAACACCTGCGGCAACTCGAGAAAATCCAGGAGGTTCTCCCCTCCAGGCGAGATGAGGCCCATTTCCGCTGAGGCGTCTCGAGGCTAATCACACCTCACCTCTGGAACTTCGAAAGGGTCCTTCACACCCTTGCTGCAACTCAAGAAGTTCCCCGACATACCCGTCTCCACTCGAGAGGAAGCACGAGGGTCCCGGCCACATCCAGAGGAGCCCCGTTTCCGCCTCGTAACTCGAGATGAGGGATCCTTTCCCTGCTTCGTCGGGATAGAATTCCCGGGGTTCCCGTCGCACCTCAAGAGCAGGCGCTCTCCACAGGAAAGGCGAGAGGAACTCCAGGGTCGTGCCACCATTCCAAGAGTCCCCCAGAGTTCTCCGTCCTTTCCAGAGGAACCTGTTTTCCCTGCACTGCCTTGACTTTCACGCCGAGGATCGACTCACACCGCGGTGGCACGGGGGATAGCCCTGTGGGAAAGCCACGTGGGAAAGCCTGGAGGGAAAGCCACGGATCCCTTGATCCACGCGACGGTAAGCCTGACACTGCTGCTACTGCTCGGGAGGAAAGCGCACGTTCAAGCCTCCAGTCGAGTCATGGACTGACACCCCTGGGAGACCCAAGAAGTACCCCAAGATCCATGTCAGTACTGGAGGGGAATCCGCAGGATCCGGACCCCACTCCACACAAGGTCTTATGCCCCTTCATGGACGGGAGAGGAATCCCGAGAGGCCCCCTAGCAACTCAAATGGGCACTGGCCTTTCCTGAGGCCACCAGAGCGGGTCCTTGAGGTCCCCGTCATAACTCGAGAAGGCCTGCTGCAACTCGAGAAAATCCAGGAGGTTCTCCACTGCAGGCGAGATGAGGCCCATTCCCGCTGAGGCGTCTCGAGGCTAATCACACCTAACGTCGGGAACTTCGAAAGGGTCCTTCACACCCTTGCTGCAACTCAAGAAGTTCCCCGACATACCTGTCTCCACTCGAAAGGAAGCACGAGCGTCCCGCTCACACCCAGAGGAGCCCGATTTCCGCCTCGTAGCTCGAGATGAGGGATCCTTTTCCTGGTTCGTCGGGAAAGAATTCCCGGGGTTCCCGTCGCACCTCAAGAAGAGGTGCTCTCGACAGGAAAGGAGGGAGGAACTCCAGGGTCGTGCCACCATTCCAAGAGTCCCCCAGAGGTCTCAGTCCTTTGCAGAGGAACCTGTTTTCCCTGCACTGCCTCGACGTTCACGCCGAGGATCGACTCACACCGCGGTGGCACGGGGGACAGCCCTGTGGTAAGCCGCGTGGGAAAGCCTGTAGGGAAAGCCACGGATCCCTTGATCCACGGGACAATAAGACTGACACTCTGCTACAGCTCGGGAGGAAATTGCACGTGCACACCCCCATTCGAGACGAGGACTCACTCCCCTGGGGAGACTCAAGAAGTACTCCAAGATCCGTCTCAGTACTGGAGAGGAATCCGCAGGTTCCGGACCCCACTCCACACAAGGTCTTAGGCCCCGGCATCGACGGGAGAGGAATCCCGAGAGGCCCCCTAGCAACTCACATGGGGAATGGCCTTTCCTGAGGCCACCAGAGCGGGTCCCTGAGGTCCCCGTCGAAACTCGAGAACACCTGCCGCAACTCGAGAAAATCCAGGAGGTTCTCCCCTCCAGGCGAGATGAGGCCCATTTCCGCTGAGGCGTCTCGAGGCTAATCACACCTAACCTCGGGAACTTCGAAAGGGTCCTTCACACCCTTGCTGCAACTCAAGAAGTTCCCGACATACCCGTCTCCACTCGAGAGGAAGCACGAGGGTCCCGCCCACATCCAGAGGAGCCCCGTTTCCGCCTCGGAGCTCGAGATGAGGGATCCTTTCCCTGCTTCGTCGGGAAAGATTTCCCGGGGTTCCAGTCGCACCTCAACAGGAGGCGCTCTCAACAGGTAAGGCGAGAGGAACTCCAGGGTCGTGCCACCATTCCAAGAGTCCCCCAGACGTCAGTCCTTTGCAGAGGAACCAGTTTTCCCTGCACTGCCTCGACTTTCACGCCGAGGATCGACTCACACCGCGCTGGCACGGGGGACAGCCCTGTGGGAAAGCCTCGTGGGAAAGCCTGGAGGGAAAGCCACGGATCCCTTGATCCACGCGACGGGAAGGGTGACACTGCTGCTACAGCTCGGGAGGAAAACGCACGTGCACGCCCACAGTCGAGACGAGGACTGACTCCCCTGGGGAGACTCAAGAAGTACCCCAAGATCCATGTCAGTCCTGCAGAGGAATCCGCAGGTTCCGGACCCCACTCCACACAAGGTCTTAGGCCCCGGCATGGACGGGAGAGGAATCCTGAGAGGCCCCCTAGCAACTGACATGGGGACTGGCCTTTCCTGAGGCCACCAGAGCCGGTCCCTGAGGTCCCCGTCGTAACTCGAGAACACATGCCGCAACTCGAGAAAATCCAGGAGGTTCTCCCTTCCAGGCGAGATGAGGCTCATTTCCGCTGAGGCGTCTAGAGGCTAATCACACGTAACCTCGGGAAGTTGGAAAGGGTCCTTCACACCGTTGCTGCAATTCAAGAAGTTCCCCGACATACCCATCTCCACTCGAGAGGAAGCACGAGGGTCCCGCCCACATCTAGAGGAGCCCCGTTAGCGCCTCGTAGCTCGAGATGAGAGATCCTTTCCCTGCATCGTCGGGAAAGATTTCTCGGGGTTCCCGGCGCACCTCAAGGGGAGGCGCTCTCAACAGGTAAGGCGAGAGGAACTCCAGGGTCGTGCCACCATTCCAAGAGTCCCCCAGTCGTCTCAGTCCTTTGCAGAGGAACCTGTTTTCCCTGCACTGCCTCGACTTTCATGCTGAGGATCGACTCACACTGCGCTGGCACGGGGGACAGCCCTGTGGGTAGGCCTCGTGGGAAAGCCTGGAGGGAAAGCCACGGATCCCTTGATCCACGCGATGGTAAGACTGACACTGCTGCTACAGCTCGGGAGGAAAGTGCACGTGCACGCCTCCAGTCGAGACATGGACTCACTCCCCTGGGCAGACCCAAGAAGTACCCCAAGATCCATGTCATTACTGTAGAGGAATCCTCAGGTTCGGAACCCCACTCCACACAAGGTCTTAGGCTCCGGCATCGACGGGAGAGGAATCCCGAGAGGCCCCCTAGCAACTCACATGGGGACTGGACTTTCCTGAGGCCACCAGAGCGGGTCCCTGAGGTCCCCGTCGTAACTCGAGAACACCTGCCGCAACTCGAGAAAATCCAGCAGGTTCTCCCCTCCAGGCGAGATGAGGCCCATTTCCGCTGAGGCGTCTCGAGGCTAATCACATCTAACCTCGGGAACGTCGAAAGGGTCCTTCACACCCTTGCTGCAACTCAAGAAGTTCCCCGACATACCCGTCTCCACTCGAGAGGAACCACGAGGGTCCCGCCCACATCCAGAGGAGCCCCTTTTCCGCCTCGTAGCTCGAGATGAAGGATCCTTTCCCTGCTTCGTTGGGAAAGAATTCCCGGGTTTCCCGTCGCACCTCAAGAGCAGGCGCTCTCCACAGGAAAGGCGACAGGAACTCCAGGGCTGTGCCACAATTCCAAGAGTCCCCCAGAGTACTCCGTCCTTTGCAGAGGAACCTGTTTTCCCTGCACTGCCTCGAGTTTCACGCCGAGGATCGACTCACACCGCGGTGGCACGGGGGACAGCCCTGTGGGTAACCCTGTGGGAAAGCCTGGAGGGAAAGTCACGGATCCCTTGATCCACGCGACGGGAAGCGTGACACTACTGCTGCAGCTCGGTAGGAAAGCGCACGTGCATGCCCCCACTCGAGACGAGGCGTGACTCCCCTGGGGAGACTCAGAAGAATCCCAAGATCCATAGCAACACTGGAGAGGAATCCTCAGGTTCCGGCCCCGATTCCACACAAGGTCTTAGGCCCCGGCATGGACCGGAGAGGAATCCCGAGATGGCCCCTAGCAACTCGCATGGGAACTGGCCTTTCCTGAGGCCACCAGAGCGGTTCCCTGAGGTCCCCGTCGTAACACGAGAAGACCTGCCGCAACTCGAGAAAATCCAGGAGGTTCTCCCCTCCAGGCGAGATGAGGCCCATTTCCGCTGAGGCGTCTCGAGGCTGATCACACCTCACCTCTGGAACTTCGAAAGGGTCCTTCACACCCTTGGTCCGAGTCAAGAAGTTCCCCGACATACCCGTCTCCACTCGAGAGGAAACAAGTGGGTCCCGCCCACATCCAGAGGAGCCCCGTTTCCGCCTCGTAGCTCGAGATGAGGGATCCTTTCCCTGCTTCGTCGGGAAAGAGTTCCCGGTGTTCCCGTCGCATCTCAAGAGGAGGCCCTCTCAACAGGAACGGCGAGAGGAACTCCAGGGTCGTGCCACCATTCCAAGAGTCCCCCAGATGTCTCAGTCCATTCCAGAGGAACCTCTTTTCCCTTCACCGGCTCGTCCTTCACGCCGAGGATCGACTCACACCAAGGTGGCACGTGGCACGGCCCTGTGGGAAAGCCTCGTGGGAAAGCCTCGAGGGAAAGCCTCGAGGGAAAGCCACAGATCCCTTGATCCACGTGACCGGAAGCGTGACACTACTGCTGCAGCTCGGGAGGAAAGCGCACGTGCATGCCCCCACTCGAGACGAGGCCTGACTGCCCTGGGGAGACTCAGAAGCACCCCAAGATCCATGGCAACATTGGAGAGGAATCCTCAGGTTCCGGCCCTGACTCCACACAAGGTCTCAGGCCCCAGCATGGACGGGAGAGGAATCCCGAGAGGGCCCCTAGCAACTCGCATGGGGACTGGCCTTTCCTGAGGCCACAACAGCGGGTCTCTGAGGTCCCCGTCGTAACTCGAGAAGACCTGCCGCCACTCGAGAAAATCCAGGAGGTTCTCCCCTCCAGGCGAGATGAGGCCCATTTCCGCTGAGGCGTCTCGAGGCTGATCACACCTCACCTCTGGAACTTCGAAAGGGTCCTTCACACCCTTGGTGCAAATCAAGAAGTTCCCCGACATACCCGTCTCCACTCGAGAGGAAACACGAGGGTCCCGCCCACATCCAGAGGAGCCCCGTTTCCGCCTCGTAGCTCGAGATGAGGGATCCTTTCCCTGCTTCGTCGGGAAAGAGTTCCCGGCGTTCCCGTCGCATCTCAAGAGGAGGCCCTTTCCACAGGATCGGCGAGAGGAACTCCAGGGTCGTGCCACCATTCCAAGAGTCCCCCAGATGTCTCAGTCCACTCCAGAGGAACCTCTTTTCCCTTCACCGGCTCGGCTTTCACGCCGAGGATCGACTCACACCAAGGTGGCACGTGGCCCGGCCCTGTGGGAAAGCCACGTGCGAAAGCCTCGAGGGAAAGCCTCGAGGGAAAGCCACAGATCCCTTGATCCACGTGACAGGAAGCGTGACAGTACTGCTCCAGCTCGGGAGGAAAGCGCACGTGCATGCCCCCACTCGAGACGAGGCCTGACTCCCCTGGGGAGACTCAGAAGCACCCCAAGATCCATGGCAACACTGGAGAGGAATCCTCAGGTTCCGGCCCCGACTCCACACAAGGTCTTAGGCCCCGGCATGGACGGGAGAGGAATCCCGAGAGGGCCCCTAGCAACTCGCATGGGGACTGGCCTTTCCTGAGGCCACCACAGCGGGTCTCTGAGGTCCCCGTCGTAACTCGAGAAGACCTGCCGCAACTCGAGAAAATCCAGGAGGTTCTCCCCTCCAGGCGAGATGAGGCCCATTTCCGCTGAGGCGTCTCGAGGCTGATCACACCTCACCTCTGGAACTTCGAAAGGGTCCTTCACACCCTTGGTGCGAGTCAAGAAATTATCCGACATACCCGTCTCCACTGGAGAGGATACACGAGGGTCCCGCCCACATCCAGAGGAGCCCCGTTTCCGCCTCGTAGCTCGAGATGAGGGATCCTTTCCCTGCTTCGTCGGCAAAGAGTTCCCGGCGTTCCCGTCGCATCTCAAGAGGAGGCCCTCTCAACAGGAACGGCGAGAGGAACTCCAGGGTCGTGCCACCATTCCAAGAGTCCCCCAGATGTCTCAGTCCATTCCAGAGGAACCTCTTTTCCCTTCACCGGCTCGTCTTTCACGCCGAGGATCGACTCACACCAAGGTGGCACTTGGCACGGCCCTGTGGGAAAGCCTCGTGGGAAAGCCTCGAGAGAAAGCCACAGATCCCTTGATCCACGTGACCGGATGCGTGACACTACTGCTGCAGCTCGGGAGGAAAGCGCACGTGCATGCCCCCACTCGAGACGAGGCCTGACTCCCCTCGGGAGACTCAGAAGCACCCCAAGATCCATGGCAACACTGGCGAGGAATCCTCAGGTTCCGGCCCCGACTCCACACAAGGTCATAGGCCCCGGCTTGGACGGAGAGGAATCCCGAGAGCGCCCCTAGAAACTATCATGGGGACTGGCCTTTCCTGAGGCCACCAGAGCGGGTCCCTGAGGTCCCCGTCGTAACTCGAGAAGACCTGCCGCAACTCGAGAAAATCCAGGAGGTTCTCCCCTCCAGGCGAGATGAGACCCATTTCCGCTGAGGCGTCTCGAGGCTGATGACACCTCACCTCTGGAACTTCGAAAGGGTCCTTCACACCCTTGCTGCAAATCAAGAAGCTGCCCGACATACCCGTCTCCACTCGAGAGGAGACACGAGGGTCCCGCCCACATCCAGAGGAGCCCCGTTTCCGCCTCGTAGCTCGAGATGAGGCATGCTTTACTGCTTCGTAGGGAAAGAGTTATTGGCGTTCCCGGCGCATCTCAAGAGGAGGCCCTCTCAACAGGAACGGCGAGAGGAACTCCAGGGTCGTGCCACCATTCCCAGAGTCCCCCAGATGTCTCAGTCCATTCCAGAGAAACCTCTTTTCCCTTCACCGGCTCGTCTTTCACGCCGAGGATCGACTCACACCAAGGTGGCACGTGGCACGGCCCTGTGGGAAAGCCTCGTGGGAAAGCCTCGAGGGAAAGCCTCGAGGGAAAGCCACAGATCCCTTGATCCACGTGACAGGAAGCGTGACACTACTGCTGCAGCACGGGAGGAAAGCGCACGTGCATGCCCCCACTCGAGACGAGGCCTGACTCCCCTGGGGAGACTCCGAAGCACCCCGAGATCCATGGCAACACTGGCGAGGAATCCTCAGGTTCCGGCCCCGACTCCACAAGGTCTTAGGCCCCGGCTTGGATGGAGAGGAATCCCGAGAGGCCGCCTAGCAACTCGCATGGGAACTGGCCTTTCCTGAGGCCACCAGAGCGGGTCCTTGAGATCCCCGTCGTAACTCGAGAAGACCTGCCGCAACTCGAGAAAATCCAGGAGGTTCTCCCCTCCAGGCGAGATGAGGCCCATTTCCGCTGAGGCGTCTCGAGGCTAACCACACCTAACCTCGGGAACTTCGAAAGGGTCCCTCACACCCTTGCTGCAACTCAAGAAGTTCCCCGACATACCCGTGTCCACTCGAGAGGAAGCACGAGGGTCCCGCACACATCCAGAGGAGCCCCGTTTCCGCCTCGGAGCTCGAGATGAGGGATCCTTTCCCTGCTTCGTCGGGAAAGATTTCCCGGGGTTCCAGTCGCACCTCAACAGGAGGCGCTCTCAACAGGTAAGGCGAGAGGAACTCCAGGGTCGTGCCACCATTCCAAGAGTCCCCCAGACGTCAGTCCTTTGCAGAGGAACCAGTTTTCCCTGCACTGCCTCGAATTTCACGCCGAGGATCGACTCACACCGCGCTGGCACGGGGGACAGCCCTGTGGGAAAGCCTCGTGGGAAAGCCTGGAGGGAAAGCCACGGATCCCTTGATCCACGCGACGGGAAGGGTGACACTGCTGCTACAGCTCGGGAGGAAAACGCACGTGCACGCCCACAGTCGAGACGAGGACTGACTCCCCTGGGGAGACTCAAGAAGTACCCCAAGATCCATGTCAGTCCTGCAGAGGAATCCGCAGGTTCCGGACCCCACTCCACACAAGGTCTTAGGCCCCGGCATGGACGGGAGAGGAATCCTGAGAGGCCCCCTAGCAACTGACATGGGGACTGGCCTTTCCTGAGGCCACCAGAGCCGGTCCCTGAGGTCCCCGTCGTAACTCGAGAACACATGCCGCAACTCGAGAAAATCCAGGAGGTTCTCCCTTCCAGGCGAGATGAGGCTCATTTCCGCTGAGGCGTCTAGAGGCTAATCACACGTAACCTCGGGAAGTTGGAAAGGGTCCTTCACACCGTTGCTGCAACTCAAGAAGTTCCCCGACATACCCGTCTCCACTCGAGAGGAAGCACGAGGGTCCCGCCCACATCTAGAGGAGCCCCGTTAGCGCCTCGTAGCTCGAGATGAGAGATCCTTTCCCTGCATCGTCGGGAAAGATTTCTCGGGGTTCCCGGCGCACCTCAAGGGGAGGCGCTCTCAACAGGTAAGGCGAGAGGAACTCCAGGGTCGTGCCACCATTCCAAGAGTCCCCCAGTCGTCTCAGTCCTTTGCAGAGGAACCTGTTTTCCCTGCACTGCCTCGACTTTCATGCTGAGGATCGACTCACACTGCGCTGGCACGGGGGACAGCCCTGTGGGTAGGCCTCGTGGGAAAGCCTGGAGGGAAAGCCACGGATCCCTTGATCCACGCGATGGTAAGACTGACACTGCTGCTACAGCTCGGGAGGAAAGTGCACGTGCACGCCTCCAGTCGAGACATGGACTCACTCCCCTGGGCAGACCCAAGAAGTACCCCAAGATCCATGTCATTACTGTAGAGGAATCCTCAGGTTCGGAACCCCACTCCACACAAGGTCTTAGGCTCCGGCATCGAAGGGAGAGGAATCCCGAGAGGCCCCCTAGCAACTCACATGGGGACTGGACTTTCCTGAGGCCACCAGAGCGGGTCCCTGAGGTCCCCATCGTAACTCGAGAACACCTGCCGCAACTCGAGAAAATCCAGCAGGTTCTCCCCTCCAGGCGAGATGAGGCCCATTTCCGCTGAGGCGTCTCGAGGCTAATCACACCTAACCTCGGGAACGTCGAAAGGGTCCTTCACACCCTTGCTGCAACTCAAGAAGTTCCCCGACATACCCGTCTCCACTCGAGAGGAACCACGAGGGTCCCGCCCACATCCAGAGGAGCCCCTTTTCCGCCTCATAGCTCGAGATGAAGGATCCTTTCCCTGCTTCGTTGGGAAAGAATTCCCGGGTTTCCCGTCGCACCTCAAGAGCAGGCGCTCTCCACAGGAAAGGCGAGAGGAACTCCAGGGCTGTGCCACAATTCCAAGAGTCCCCCAGAGTTCTCCGTCCTTTGCAGAGGAACCTGTTTTCCCTGAACTGCCTCGAGTTTCACGCCGAGGATCGACTCACACCACGGTGGCACGGGGGACAGCCCTGTGGGTAACCCTGTGGGAAAGCCTGGAGGGAAAGTCACGGATCCCTTGATCCACGCGACGGGAAGCATGACACTACTGCTGCAGCTCGGTAGGAAAGCGCACGTGCATGCCCCCACTCGAGACGAGGCGTGACTCCCCTGGGGAGACTCAGAAGAATCCCAAGATCCATAGCAACACTGGAGAGGAATCCTCAGGTTCCAGCCCCGATTCCACACAAGGTCTTAGGCCCCGGCATGGACCGGAGAGGAATCCCGAGATGGCCCCTAGCAACTCGCATGGGAACTGGCCTTTCCTGAGGCCACCAGAGCGGTTCCCTGAGGTCCCCGTCGTAACACGAGAAGACCTGCCGCAACTCGAGAAAATCCAGGAGGTTCTCCCCTCCAGGCGAGATGAGGCCCATTTCCGCTGAGGCGTCTCGAGGCTGATCACACCTCACCTCTGGAACTTCGAAAGGGTCCTTCACACCCTTGGTCCGAGTCAAGAAGTTCCCCGACATACCCGTCTCCACTCGAGAGGAAACAAGTGGGTCCCGCCCACATCCAGAGGAGCCCCGTTTCCGCCTCGTAGCTCGAGATGAGGGATCCTTTCCCTGCTTCGTCGGGAAAGAGTTCCCGGCGTTCCCGTCGCATCTCAAGAGGAGGCCCTCTCAACAGGAACGGCGAGAGGAACTCCAGGGTCGTGCCACCATTCCAAGAGTCCCCCAGATGTCTCAGTCCATTCCAGAGGAACCTCTTTTCCCTTCACCGGCTCGTCCTTCACGCCGAGGATCGACTCACACCAAGGTGGCACGTGGCACGGCCCTGTGGGAAAGCCTCGTGTGAAAGCCTCGAGGGAAAGCCTCGAGGGAAAGCCACAGATCCCTTGATCCACGTGACCGGAAGCGTGACACTACTGCTGCAGCTCGGGAGGAAAGCGCACGTGCATGCCCCCACTCGAGACGAGGCTGACTCCCCTGGGGAGACTCAGAAGCACCCAAGATCCATGGCAACACTGGAGAGGAAATCCTCAGGTTCCGCCCCCGACTCCACACAAGGTCTTAGCCCCTGCATGGACGGGAGAGGAATGCCGAGAGGGCCCCTAGCAACTCGCATGGGGACTGGCCTTTCCTGAGGCCACCACAGCGGGTCTCAGAGGTCCCCGTCGTAACTCGAGAAGACCTGCCGCAACTCGAGAAAATCCAGGAGGTTCTCCCCTCCAGGCGAGATGAGGCCCATTTCCGCTGAGGCGTCTCGAGGCTGATCACACCTCACCCCTGGAACTTCGAAAGGGTCCTTCACACCCTTGGTGCAAATCAAGAAGTTCCCCGACATACCCGTCTCCACTCGAGAGGAAACACGAGGGTCCCGCCCACATCCAGAGGAGCCACGTTTCCGCCTCGTAGCTCGAGATGAGGGATCCTTTCCCTGCTTCGTCGGGAAAGAGTTCCCGGCGTTCCCGTCGCATCTCAAGAGGAGGCCCTCTCCACAGGAACGGCGAGAGGAACTCCAGGGTCGTGCCACCATTCCAAGAGTCCCCCCAGATATCTCAGTCCACTCCAGAGGAACCTCTTTTCCCTTCACCGGCTCGGCTTTCACGCCGAGGATCGACTCACACCAAGGTGGCACGTGGCCCGGCCCTGTGGGAAAGCCACGTGCGAAAGCCTCGAGGGAAAGCCTCGAGGGAAAGCCACAGATCCCTTGATCCACGTGACAGGAAGCGTGACAGTACTGCTCCAGCTCGGGAGGAAAGCGCACGTGCATGCCCCCACTCGAGACGAGGCCTGACTCCCCTGGGGAGACTCAGAAGCACCCCAAGATCCATGGCAACACTGGAGAGGAATCCTCAGGTTCCGGCCCCGACTCCACACAAGGTCTTAGGCCCCGGCATGGACGGGAGAGGAATCCCGAGAGGGCCCCTAGCAACTCGCATGGGGACTGGCCTTTCCTGAGGCCACCACAGCGGGTCTCTGAGGTCCCCGTCGTAACTCGAGAAGACCTGCCGCAACTCGAGAAAATCCAGGAGGTTCTCCCCTCCAGGCGAGATGAGGCCCATTTCCGCTGAGGCGTCTCGAGGCTGATCACACCTCACCTCTGGAACTTCGAAAGGGTCCTTCACACCCTTGGTGCGAGTCAAGAAATTATCCGACATACCCGTCTCCACTGGAGAGGATACACGAGGGTCCCGCCCACATCCAGAGGAGCCCCGTTTCCGCCTCGTAGCTCGAGATGAGGGATCCTTTCCCTGCTTCGTCGGCAAAGAGTTCCCGGCGTTCCCGTCGCATCTCAAGAGGAGGCCCTCTCAACAGGAACGGCGAGAGGAACTCCAGGGTCGTGCCACCATTCCAAGAGTCCCCCAGATGTCTCAGTCCATTCCAGAGGAACCTCTTTTCCCTTCACCGGCTCGTCTTTCACGCCGAGGATCGACTCACACCAAGGTGGCACTTGGCACGGCCCTGTGGGAAAGCCTCGTGGGAAAGCCTCGAGAGAAAGCCACAGATCCCTTGATCCACGTGACCGGATGCGTGACACTACTGCTGCAGCTCGGGAGGAAAGCGCACGTGCATGCCCCCACTCGAGACGAGGCCTGACTCCCCTCGGGAGACTCAGAAGCACCCCAAGATCCATGGCAACACTGGCGAGGAATCCTCAGGTTCCGGCCCCGACTCCACACAAGGTCATAGGCCCCGGCTTGGACGGAGAGGAATCCCGAGAGCGCCCCTAGAAACTATCATGGGGACTGGCCTTTCCTGAGGCCACCAGAGCGGGTCCCTGAGGTCCCCGTCGTAACTCGAGAAGACCTGCCGCAACTCGAGAAAATCCAGGAGGTTCTCCCCTCCAGGCGAGATGAGACCCATTTCCGCTGAGGCGTCTCGAGGCTGATGACACCTCACCTCTGGAACTTCGAAAGGGTCCTTCACACCCTTGCTGCAAATCAAGAAGCTGCCCGACATACCCGTCTCCACTCGAGAGGAGACACGAGGGTCCCGCCCACATCCAGAGGAGCCCCGTTTCCGCCTCGTAGCTCGAGATGAGGCATGCTTTACTGCTTCGTAGGGAAAGAGTTATTGGCGTTCCCGGCGCATCTCAAGAGGAGGCCCTCTCAACAGGAACGGCGAGAGGAACTCCAGGGTCGTGCCACCATTCCCAGAGTCCCCCAGATGTCTCAGTCCATTCCAGAGAAACCTCTTTTCCCTTCACCGGCTCGTCTTTCACGCCGAGGATCGACTCACACCAAGGTGGCACGTGGCACGGCCCTGTGGGAAAGCCTCGTGGGAAAGCCTCGAGGGAAAGCCTCGAGGGAAAGCCACAGATCCCTTGATCCACGTGACAGGAAGCGTGACACTACTGCTGCAGCACGGGAGGAAAGCGCACGTGCATGCCCCCACTCGAGACGAGGCCTGACTCCCCTGGGGAGACTCCGAAGCACCCCGAGATCCATGGCAACACTGGCGAGGAATCCTCAGGTTCCGGCCCCGACTCCACAAGGTCTTAGGCCCCGGCTTGGATGGAGAGGAATCCCGAGAGGCCGCCTAGCAACTCGCATGGGAACTGGCCTTTCCTGAGGCCACCAGAGCGGGTCCTTGAGATCCCCGTCGTAACTCGAGAAGACCTGCCGCAACTCGAGAAAATCCAGGAGGTTCTCCCCTCCAGGCGAGATGAGGCCCATTTCCGCTGAGGCGTCTCGAGGCTAACCACACCTAACCTCGGGAACTTCGAAAGGGTCCCTCACACCCTTGCTGCAACTCAAGAAGTTCCCCGACATACCCGTGTCCACTCGAGAGGAAGCACGAGGGTCCCGCACACATCCAGAGGAGCCCCGTTTCCGCCTCGGAGCTCGAGATGAGGGATCCTTTCCCTGCTTCGTCGGGAAAGATTTCCCGGGGTTCCAGTCGCACCTCAACAGGAGGCGCTCTCAACAGGTAAGGCGAGAGGAACTCCAGGGTCGTGCCACCATTCCAAGAGTCCCCCAGACGTCAGTCCTTTGCAGAGGAACCAGTTTTCCCTGCACTGCCTCGACTTTCACGCCGAGGATCGACTCACACCGCGCTGGCACGGGGGACAGCCCTGTGGGAAAGCCTCGTGGGAAAGCCTGGAGGGAAAGCCACGGATCCCTTGATCCACGCGACGGGAAGGGTGACACTGCTGCTACAGCTCGGGAGGAAAACGCACGTGCACGCCCACAGTCGAGACGAGGACTGACTCCCCTGGGGAGACTCAAGAAGTACCCCAAGATCCATGTCAGTCCTGCAGAGGAATCCGCAGGTTCCGGACCCCACTCCACACAAGGTCTTAGGCCCCGGCATGGACGGGAGAGGAATCCTGAGAGGCCCCCTAGCAACTGACATGGGGACTGGCCTTTCCTGAGGCCACCAGAGCCGGTCCCTGAGGTCCCCGTCGTAACTCGAGAACACATGCCGCAACTCGAGAAAATCCAGGAGGTTCTCCCTTCCAGGCGAGATGAGGCTCATTTCCGCTGAGGCGTCTAGAGGCTAATCACACGTAACCTCGGGAAGTTGGAAAGGGTCCTTCACACCGTTGCTGCAACTCAAGAAGTTCCCCGACATACCCGTCTCCACTCGAGAGGAAGCACGAGGGTCCCGCCCACATCTAGAGGAGCCCCGTTAGCGCCTCGTAGCTCGAGATGAGAGATCCTTTCCCTGCATCGTCGGGAAAGATTTCTCGGGGTTCCCGGCGCACCTCAAGGGGAGGCGCTCTCAACAGGTAAGGCGAGAGGAACTCCAGGGTCGTGCCACCATTCCAAGAGTCCCCCAGTCGTCTCAGTCCTTTGCAGAGGAACCTGTTTTCCCTGCACTGCCTCGACTTTCATGCTGAGGATCGACTCACACTGCGCTGGCACGGGGGACAGCCCTGTGGGTAGGCCTCGTGGGAAAGCCTGGAGGGAAAGCCACGGATCCCTTGATCCACGCGATGGTAAGACTGACACTGCTGCTACAGCTCGGGAGGAAAGTGCACGTGCACGCCTCCAGTCGAGACATGGACTCACTCCCCTGGGCAGACCCAAGAAGTACCCCAAGATCCATGTCATTACTGTAGAGGAATCCTCAGGTTCGGAACCCCACTCCACACAAGGTCTTAGGCTCCGGCATCGACGGGAGAGGAATCCCGAGAGGCCCCCTAGCAACTCACATGGGGACTGGACTTTCCTGAGGCCACCAGAGCGGGTCCCTGAGGTCCCCATCGTAACTCGAGAACACCTGCCGCAACTCGAGAAAATCCAGCAGGTTCTCCCCTCCAGGCGAGATGAGGCCCATTTCCGCTGAGGCGTCTCGAGGCTAATCACACCTAACCTCGGGAACGTCGAAAGGGTCCTTCACACCCTTGCTGCAACTCAAGAAGTTCCCCGACATACCCGTCTCCACTCGAGAGGAACCACGAGGGTCCCGCCCACATCCAGAGGAGCCCCTTTTCCGCCTCATAGCTCGAGATGAAGGATCCTTTCCCTGCTTCGTTGGGAAAGAATTCCCGGGTTTCCCGTCGCACCTCAAGAGCAGGCGCTCTCCACAGGAAAGGCGAGAGGAACTCCAGGGCTGTGCCACAATTCCAAGAGTCCCCCAGAGTTCTCCGTCCTTTGCAGAGGAACCTGTTTTCCCTGAACTGCCTCGAGTTTCACGCCGAGGATCGACTCACACCACGGTGGCACGGGGGACAGCCCTGTGGGTAACCCTGTGGGAAAGCCTGGAGGGAAAGTCACGGATCCCTTGATCCACGCGACGGGAAGCATGACACTACTGCTGCAGCTCGGTAGGAAAGCGCACGTGCATGCCCCCACTCGAGACGAGGCGTGACTCCCCTGGGGAGACTCAGAAGAATCCCAAGATCCATAGCAACACTGGAGAGGAATCCTCAGGTTCCAGCCCCGATTCCACACAAGGTCTTAGGCCCCGGCATGGACCGGAGAGGAATCCCGAGATGGCCCCTAGCAACTCGCATGGGAACTGGCCTTTCCTGAGGCCACCAGAGCGGTTCCCTGAGGTCCCCGTCGTAACACGAGAAGACCTGCCGCAACTCGAGAAAATCCAGGAGGTTCTCCCCTCCAGGCGAGATGAGGCCCATTTCCGCTGAGGCGTCTCGAGGCTGATCACACCTCACCTCTGGAACTTCGAAAGGGTCCTTCACACCCTTGGTCCGAGTCAAGAAGTTCCCCGACATACCCGTCTCCACTCGAGAGGAAACAAGTGGGTCCCGCCCACATCCAGAGGAGCCCCGTTTCCGCCTCGTAGCTCGAGATGAGGGATCCTTTCCCTGCTTCGTCGGGAAAGAGTTCCCGGCGTTCCCGTCGCATCTCAAGAGGAGGCCCTCTCAACAGGAACGGCGAGAGGAACTCCAGGGTCGTGCCACCATTCCAAGAGTCCCCAGATGTCTCAGTCCATTCCAGAGGAACCTCTTTTCCCTTCACCGGCTCGTCCTTCACGCCGAGGATCGACTCACACCAAGGTGGCACGTGGCACGGCCCTGTGGGAAAGCCTCGTGTGAAAGCCTCGAGGGAAAGCCTCGAGGGAAAGCCACAGATCCCTTGATCCACGTGACCGGAAGCGTGACACTACTGCTGCAGCTCGGGAGGAAAGCGCACGTGCATGCCCCCACTCGAGACGAGGCTGACTCCCCTGGGGAGACTCAGAAGCACCCCAAGATCCATGGCAACACTGGAGAGGAATCCTCAGGTTCCGCCCCCGACTCCACACAAGGTCTTAGGCCCCTGCATGGACGGGAGAGGAATGCCGAGAGGGCCCCTAGCAACTCGCATGGGGACTGGCCTTTCCTGAGGCCACCACAGCGGGTCTCAGAGGTCCCCGTCGTAACTCGAGAAGACCTGCCGCAACTCGAGAAAATCCAGGAGGTTCTCCCCTCCAGGCGAGATGAGGCCCATTTCCGCTGAGGCGTCTCGAGGCTGATCACACCTCACCCCTGGAACTTCGAAAGGGTCCTTCACACCCTTGGTGCAAATCAAGAAGTTCCCCGACATACCCGTCTCCACTCGAGAGGAAACACGAGGGTCCCGCCCACATCCAGAGGAGCCACGTTTCCGCCTCGTAGCTCGAGATGAGGGATCCTTTCCCTGCTTCGTCGGGAAAGAGTTCCCGGCGTTCCCGTCGCATCTCAAGAGGAGGCCCTCTCCACAGGAACGGCGAGAGGAACTCCAGGGTCGTGCCACCATTCCAAGAGTCCCCCAGATATCTCAGTCCATTCCAGAGGAACCTCTTTTCCCTTCACCGGCTCGTCTTTCACGCCGAGGATCGACTCACACCAAGGTGGCACGTGGCACGGCCCTGTGGGAAAGCCTCGTGGGAAAGCCTCAAAGGAAAGCCTCGAGGGAAAGCCACAGATCCCTTGTTCCACGTGACAGGAAGCGTGACACTACTGCTGCAGCTCGGGAGGAAACCGCACGTGCAAGCCCCCACTCGAAACGAGGCCTGACTCCCCTGGGGAGACTCAGAAGCACCCCAAGATCCATGGCAACACTGGAGAGGAATCCTCAGGTTCCGGCCCCGACTCCACACAAGGTCTCAGGCCCCAGCATGGACGGGAGAGGAATCCCGAGAGGGCCCCTAGCAACTCGCATGGGGACTGGCCTTTCCTGAGGCCACCACAGCGGGTCTCTGAGGTCCCCGTCGTAACTCGAGAAGACCTGCCGCCACTCGAGAAAATCCAGGAGGTTCTCCCCTCCAGGCGAGATGAGGCCCATTTCCGCTGAGGCGTCTCGAGGCTGATCACACCTCACCTCTGGAACTTCGAAAGGGTCCTTCACACCCTTGGTGCAAATCAAGAAGTTCCCCGACATACCCGTCTCCACTCGAGAGGAAACACGAGGGTCCCGCCCACATCCAGAGGAGCCCCGTTTCCGCCTCGTAGCTCGAGATGAGGGATCCTTTCCCTGCTTCGTCGGGAAAGAGTTCCCGGCGTTCCCGTCGCATCTCAAGAGGAGGCCCTTTCCACAGGATCGGCGAGAGGAACTCCAGGGTCGTGCCACCATTCCAAGAGTCCCCCAGATGTCTCAGTCCACTCCAGAGGAACCTCTTTTCCCTTCACCGGCTCGGCTTTCACGCCGAGGATCGACTCACACCAAGGTGGCACGTGGCCCGGCCCTGTGGGAAAGCCTCGTGCGAAAGCCTCGAGGGAAAGCCTCGAGGGAAAGCCACAGATCCCTTGATCCACGTGACAGGAAGCGTGACAGTACTGCTCCAGCTCGGGAGGAAAGTGCACGTGCATGCCCCCACTCGAGACGAGGCCTGACTCCCCTGGGGAGACTCAGAAGCACCCCAAGATCCATGGCAACACTGGAGAGGAATCCTCAGGTTCCGGCCCCGACTCCACACAAGGTCTTAGGCCCCGGCATGGACGGGAGAGGAATCCCGAGAGGGCCCCTAGCAACTCGCATGGGGACTGGCCTTTCCTGAGGCCACCACAGCGGGTCTCTGAGGTCCCCGTCGTAACTCGAGAAGACCTGCCGCAACTCGAGAAAATCCAGGAGGTTCTCCCCTCCAGGCGAGATGAGGCCCATTTCCGCTGAGGCGTCTCGAGGCTGATCACACCTCACCTCTGGAACTTCGAAAGGGTCCTTCACACCCTTGGTGCGAGTCAAGAAATTATCCGACATACCCGTCTCCACTGGAGAGGATACACGAGGGTCCCGCCCACATCCAGAGGAGCCCCGTTTCCGCCTCGTAGCTCGAGATGAGGGATCCTTTCCCTGCTTCGTCGGCAAAGAGTTCCCGGCGTTCCCGTCGCATCTCAAGAGGAGGCCCTCTCAACAGGAACGGCGAGAGGAACTCCAGGGTCGTGCCACCATTCCAAGAGTCCCCCAGATGTCTCAGTCCATTCCAGAGGAACCTCTTTTCCCTTCACCGGCTCGTCTTTCACGCCGAGGATCGACTCACACCAAGGTGGCACTTGGCACGGCCCTGTGGGAAAGCCTCGTGGGAAAGCCTCGAGAGAAAGCCACAGATCCCTTGATCCACGTGACCGGATGCGTGACACTACTGCTGCAGCTCGGGAGGAAAGCGCACGTGCATGCCCCCACTCGAGACGAGGCCTGACTCCCCTCGGGAGACTCAGAAGCACCCCAAGATCCATGGCAACACTGGCGAGGAATCCTCAGGTTCCGGCCCCGACTCCACACAAGGTCATAGGCCCCGGCTTGGACGGAGAGGAATCCCGAGAGCGCCCCTAGAAACTATCATGGGGACTGGCCTTTCCTGAGGCCACCAGAGCGGGTCCCTGAGGTCCCCGTCGTAACTCGAGAAGACCTGCCGCAACTCGAGAAAATCCAGGAGGTTCTCCCCTCCAGGCGAGATGAGACCCATTTCCGCTGAGGCGTCTCGAGGCTGATGACACCTCACCTCTGGAACTTCGAAAGGGTCCTTCACACCCTTGCTGCAAATCAAGAAGCTGCCCGACATACCCGTCTCCACTCGAGAGGAGACACGAGGGTCCCGCCCACATCCAGAGGAGCCCCGTTTCCGCCTCGTAGCTCGAGATGAGGCATGCTTTACTGCTTCGTAGGGAAAGAGTTATTGGCGTTCCCGGCGCATCTCAAGAGGAGGCCCTCTCAACAGGAACGGCGAGAGGAACTCCAGGGTCGTGCCACCATTCCCAGAGTCCCCCAGATGTCTCAGTCCATTCCAGAGAAACCTCTTTTCCCTTCACCGGCTCGTCTTTCACGCCGAGGATCGACTCACACCAAGGTGGCACGTGGCACGGCCCTGTGGGAAAGCCTCGTGGGAAAGCCTCGAGGGAAAGCCTCGAGGGAAAGCCACAGATCCCTTGATCCACGTGACAGGAAGCGTGACACTACTGCTGCAGCACGGGAGGAAAGCGCACGTGCATGCCCCCACTCGAGACGAGGCCTGACTCCCCTGGGGAGACTCCGAAGCACCCCGAGATCCATGGCAACACTGGCGAGGAATCCTCAGGTTCCGGCCCCGACTCCACAAGGTCTTAGGCCCCGGCTTGGATGGAGAGGAATCCCGAGAGGCCGCCTAGCAACTCGCATGGGAACTGGCCTTTCCTGAGGCCACCAGAGCGGGTCCTTGAGATCCCCGTCGTAACTCGAGAAGACCTGCCGCAACTCGAGAAAATCCAGGAGGTTCTCCCCTCCAGGCGAGATGAGGCCCATTTCCGCTGAGGCGTCTCGAGGCTAACCACACCTAACCTCGGGAACTTCGAAAGGGTCCCTCACACCCTTGCTGCAACTCAAGAAGTTCCCCGACATACCCGTGTCCACTCGAGAGGAAGCACGAGGGTCCCGCACACATCCAGAGGAGCCCCGTTTCCGCCTCGGAGCTCGAGATGAGGGATCCTTTCCCTGCTTCGTCGGGAAAGATTTCCCGGGGTTCTAGTCGCACCTCAACAGGAGGCGCTCTCAACAGGTAAGGCGAGAGGAACTCCAGGGTCGTGCCACCATTCCAAGAGTCCCCCAGACGTCAGTCCTTTGCAGAGGAACCAGTTTTCCCTGCACTGCCTCGACTTTCACGCCGAGGATCGACTCACACCGCGCTGGCACGGGGGACAGCCCTGTGGGAAAGCCTCGTGGGAAAGCCTGGAGGGAAAGCCACGGATCCCTTGATCCACGCGACGGGAAGGGTGACACTGCTGCTACAGCTCGGGAGGAAAACGCACGTGCACGCCCACAGTCGAGACGAGGACTGACTCCCCTGGGGAGACTCAAGAAGTACCCCAAGATCCATGTCAGTCCTGCAGAGGAATCCGCAGGTTCCGGACCCCACTCCACACAAGGTCTTAGGCCCCGGCATGGACGGGAGAGGAATCCTGAGAGGCCCCCTAGCAACTGACATGGGGACTGGCCTTTCCTGAGGCCACCAGAGCCGGTCCCTGAGGTCCCCGTCGTAACTCGAGAACACATGCCGCAACTCGAGAAAATCCAGGAGGTTCTCCCTTCCAGGCGAGATGAGGCTCATTTCCGCTGAGGCGTCTAGAGGCTAATCACACGTAACCTCGGGAAGTTGGAAAGGGTCCTTCACACCGTTGCTGCAACTCAAGAAGTTCCCCGACATACCCGTCTCCACTCGAGAGGAAGCACGAGGGTCCCGCCCACATCTAGAGGAGCCCCGTTAGCGCCTCGTAGCTCGAGATGAGAGATCCTTTCCCTGCATCGTCGGGAAAGATTTCTCGGGGTTCCCGGCGCACCTCAAGGGGAGGCGCTCTCAACAGGTAAGGCGAGAGGAACTCCAGGGTCGTGCCACCATTCCAAGAGTCCCCCAGTCGTCTCAGTCCTTTGCAGAGGAACCTGTTTTCCCTGCACTGCCTCGACTTTCATGCTGAGGATCGACTCACACTGCGCTGGCACGGGGGACAGCCCTGTGGGTAGGCCTCGTGGGAAAGCCTGGAGGGAAAGCCACGGATCCCTTGATCCACGCGATGGTAAGACTGACACTGCTGCTACAGCTCGGGAGGAAAGTGCACGTGCACGCCTCCAGTCGAGACATGGACTCACTCCCCTGGGCAGACCCAAGAAGTACCCCAAGATCCATGTCATTACTGTAGAGGAATCCTCAGGTTCGGAACCCCACTCCACACAAGGTCTTAGGCTCCGGCATCGACGGGAGAGGAATCCCGAGAGGCCCCCTAGCAACTCACATGGGGACTGGACTTTCCTGAGGCCACCAGAGCGGGTCCCTGAGGTCCCCATCGTAACTCGAGAACACCTGCCGCAACTCGAGAAAATCCAGCAGGTTCTCCCCTCCAGGCGAGATGAGGCCCATTTCCGCTGAGGCGTCTCGAGGCTAATCACACCTAACCTCGGGAACGTCGAAAGGGTCCTTCACACCCTTGCTGCAACTCAAGAAGTTCCCCGACATACCCGTCTCCACTCGAGAGGAACCACGAGGGTCCCGCCCACATCCAGAGGAGCCCCTTTTCCGCCTCGTAGCTCGAGATGAAGGATCCTTTCCCTGCTTCGTTGGGAAAGAATTCCCGGGTTTCCCGTCGCACCTCAAGAGCAGGCGCTCTCCACAGGAAAGGCGAGAGGAACTCCAGGGCTGTGCCACAATTCCAAGAGTCCCCCAGAGTTCTCCGTCCTTTGCAGAGGAACCTGTTTTCCCTGAACTGCCTCGAGTTTCACGCCGAGGATCGACTCACACCACGGTGGCACGGGGGACAGCCCTGTGGGTAACCCTGTGGGAAAGCCTGGAGGGAAAGTCACGGATCCCTTGATCCACGCGACGGGAAGCGTGACACTACTGCTGCAGCTCGGTAGGAAAGCGCACGTGCATGCCCCCACTCGAGACGAGGCGTGACTCCCCTGGGGAGACTCAGAAGAATCCCAAGATCCATAGCAACACTGGAGAGGAATCCTCAGGTTCCAGCCCCGATTCCACACAAGGTCTTAGGCCCCGGCATGGACCGGAGAGGAATCCCGAGATGGCCCCTAGCAACTCGCATGGGAACTGGCCTTTCCTGAGGCCACCAGAGCGGTTCCCTGAGGTCCCCGTCGTAACACGAGAAGACCTGCCGCAACTCGAGAAAATCCAGGAGGTTCTCCCCTCCAGGCGAGATGAGGCCCATTTCCGCTGAGGCGTCTCGAGGCTGATCACACCTCACCTCTGGAACTTCGAAAGGGTCCTTCACACCCTTGGTCCGAGTCAAGAAGTTCCCCGACATACCCGTCTCCACTCGAGAGGAAACAAGTGGGTCCCGCCCACATCCAGAGGAGCCCCGTTTCCGCCTCGTAGCTCGAGATGAGGGATCCTTTCCCTGCTTCGTCGGGAAAGAGTTCCCGGCGTTCCCGTCGCATCTCAAGAGGAGGCCCTCTCAACAGGAACGGCGAGAGGAACTCCAGGGTCGTGCCACCATTCCAAGAGTCCCCCAGATGTCTCAGTCCATTCCAGAGGAACCTCTTTTCCCTTCACCGGCTCGTCCTTCACGCCGAGGATCGACTCACACCAAGGTGGCACGTGGCACGGCCCTGTGGGAAAGCCTCGTGTGAAAGCCTCGAGGGAAAGCCTCGAGGGAAAGCCACAGATCCCTTGATCCACGTGACCGGAAGCGTGACACTACTGCTGCAGCTCGGGAGGAAAGCGCACGTGCATGCCCCCACTCGAGACGAGGCTGACTCCCCTGGGGAGACTCAGAAGCACCCCAAGATCCATGGCAACACTGGAGAGGAATCCTCAGGTTCCGCCCCCGACTCCACACAAGGTCTTAGGCCCCTGCATGGACGGGAGAGGAATGCCGAGAGGGCCCCTAGCAACTCGCATGGGGACTGGCCTTTCCTGAGGCCACCACAGCGGGTCTCAGAGGTCCCCGTCGTAACTCGAGAAGACCTGCCGCAACTCGAGAAAATCCAGGAGGTTCTCCCCTCCAGGCGAGATGAGGCCCATTTCCGCTGAGGCGTCTCGAGGCTGATCACACCTCACCCCTGGAACTTCGAAAGGGTCCTTCACACCCTTGGTGCAAATCAAGAAGTTCCCCGACATACCCGTCTCCACTCGAGAGGAAACACGAGGGTCCCGCCCACATCCAGAGGAGCCACGTTTCCGCCTCGTAGCTCGAGATGAGGGATCCTTTCCCTGCTTCGTCGGGAAAGAGTTCCCGGCGTTCCCGTCGCATCTCAAGAGGAGGCCCTCTCCACAGGAACGGCGAGAGGAACTCCAGGGTCGTGCCACCATTCCAAGAGTCCCCCAGATATCTCAGTCCATTCCAGAGGAACCTCTTTTCCCTTCACCGGCTCGTCTTTCACGCCGAGGATCGACTCACACCAAGGTGGCACGTGGCACGGCCCTGTGGGAAAGCCTCGTGGGAAAGCCTCAAAGGAAAGCCTCGAGGGAAAGCCACAGATCCCTTGTTCCACGTGACAGGAAGCGTGACACTACTGCTGCAGCTCGGGAGGAAACCGCACGTGCAAGCCCCCACTCGAAACGAGGCCTGACTCCCCTGGGGAGACTCAGAAGCACCCCAAGATCCATGGCAACACTGGAGAGGAATCCTCAGGTTCCGGCCCCGACTCCACACAAGGTCTTAGGCCCCGGCATGGACGGGAGAGGAATCCCGAGAGGGCCCCTAGCAACTCGCATGGGGACTGGCCTTTCCTGAGGCCACCACAGCGGGTCTCTGAGGTCCCCGTCGTAACTCGAGAAGACCTGCCGCCACTCGAGAAAATCCAGGAGGTTCTCCCCTCCAGGCGAGATGAGGCCCATTTCCGCTGAGGCGTCTCGAGGCTGATCACACCTCACCTCTGGAACTTCGAAAGGGTCCTTCACACCCTTGGTGCGAGTCAAGAAATTATCCGACATACCCGTCTCCACTGGAGAGGATACACGAGGGTCCCGCCCACATCCAGAGGAGCCCCGTTTCCGCCTCGTAGCTCGAGATGAGGGATCCTTTCCCTGCTTCGTCGGCAAAGAGTTCCCGGCGTTCCCGTCGCATCTCAAGAGGAGGCCCTCTCAACAGGAACGGCGAGAGGTACTCCAGGGTCGTGCCACCATTCCAAGAGTCCCCCAGATGTCTCAGTCCATTCCAGAGGAACCTCTTTTCCCTTCACCGGCTCGTCTTTCACGCCGAGGATCGACTCACACCAAGGTAGCACTTGGCACGGCCCTGTGGGAAAGCCTCGTGGGAAAGCCTCGAGAGAAAGCCACAGATCCCTTGATCCACGTGACCGGATGCGTGACACTACTGCTGCAGCTCGGGAGGAAAGCGCACGTGCATGCCCCCACTCGAGATGAGGCCTGACTCCCCTCGGGAGACTCAGAAGCACCCCAAGATCCATGGCAACACTGGAGAGGAATCCTCAGGTTCCGGCCCCGACTCCACACAAGGTCATAGGCCCCGGCTTGGACGGAGAGGAATCCCGAGAGCGCCCCTAGAAACTATCATGGGGACTGGCCTTTCCTGAGGCCACCACAGCGGGTCTCTGAGGTCCCCGTCGTAACTCGAGAAGACCTGCCGCAACTCGAGAAAATCCAGGAGGTTCTCCCCTCCAGGCGAGATGAGGCCCATTTCCGCTGAGGCGTCTCTAGGCTGATCACACCTCACCCCTGGAACTTCGAAAGGGTCCTTCACACCCTTGGTGCAAATCAAGAAGTTCCCCGACATACCCGTCTCCACTCGAGAGGAAACACGAGGGTCCCGCCCACATCCAGAGGAGCCCCGTTTCCGCCTCGGAGCTCGAGATGAGGGATCCTTTCCCTGCTTCGTCGGGAAAGATTTCCCGGGGTTCCAGTCGCACCTCAACAGGAGGCGCTCTCAACAGGTAAGGCGAGAGGAACTCCAGGGTCGTGCCACCATTCCAAGAGTCCCCCAGATGTCTCAGTCCATTCCAGAGGAACCTCTTTTCCCTTCACCGGCTCGTCTTTCACGCCGAGGATCGACTCACACCAAGGTGGCACTTGGCACGGCCCTGTGGGAAAGCCTCGTGGGAAAGCCTCGAGAGAAAGCCACAGATCCCTTGATCCACGTGACCGGATGCGTGACACTACTGCTGCAGCTCGGGAGGAAAGCGCACGTGCATGCCCCGACTCGAGACGAGGCCTGACTCCCCTCGGGAGACTCAAGAAGTACCCCGAGATCCATGTCAGTCCTGCAGAGGAATCCGCAGGTTCCGGACCCCACTCCACACAAGGTCTTAGGCCCCGGCATGGACGGGAGAGGAATCCTGAGAGGCCCCCTAGCAACTGACATGGGGACTGGCCTTTCCTGAGGCCACCAGAGCCGGTCCCTGAGGTCCCCGTCGTAACTCGAGAACACATGCCGCAACTCGAGAAAATCCAGGAGGTTCTCCCTTCCAGGCGAGATGAGGCTCATTTCCGCTGAGGCGTCTAGAGGCTAATCACACGTAACCTCGTGAAGTTCGAAAGGGTCCTTCACACCGTTGCTGCAACTCAAGAAGTTCCCCGACATACCCGTCTCCACTCGAGAGGAAGCACGAGGGTCCCGCCCACATCTAGAGGAGCCCCGTTAGCGCCTCGTAGCTCGAGATGAGAGATCCTTTCCCTGCATCGTCGGGAAAGATTTCTCGGGGTTCCCGTCGCACCTCAAGGGGAGGCGCTCTCAACAGGTAAGGCGAGAGGAACTCCAGGGTCGTGCCACCATTCCAAGAGTCCCCCAGTCGTCTCAGTCCTTTGCAGAGGAACCTGTTTTCCCTGCACTGCCTCGACTTTCATGCTGAGGATCGACTCACACTGCGCTGGCACGGGGGACAGCCCTGTGGGTAGGCCTCGTGGGAAAGCCTGGAGGGAAAGCCACGGATCCCTTGATCCACGCGATGGTAAGACTGACACTGCTGCTACAGCTCGGGAGGAAAGTGCACGTGCACGCCTCCAGTCGAGACATGGACTCACTCCCCTGGGCAGACCCAAGAAGTACCCCAAGATCCATGTCATTACTGTAGAGGAATCCTCAGGTTCCGAACCCCACTCCACACAAGGTCTTAGGCTCCAGCATCGACGGGAGAGGAATCCCGAGAGGCCCCCTAGCAACTCACATGGGGACTGGACTTTCCTGAGGCCACCAGAGCGGGTCCCTGAGGTCCCCATCGTAACTCGAGAACACCTGCCGCAACTCGAGAAAATCCAGCAGGTTCTCCCCTCCAGGCGAGATGAGGCCCATTTCCGCTGAGGCGTCTCGAGGCTAATCACACCTAACCTCGGGAACGTCGAAAGGGTCCTTCACACCCTTGCTGCAACTCAAGAAGTTCCCCGACATACCCGTCTCCACTCGAGAGGAACCACGAGGGTCCCGCCCACATCCAGAGGAGCCCCTTTTCCGCCTCATAGCTCGAGATGAAGGATCCTTTCCCTGCTTCGTTGGGAAAGAATTCCCGGGTTTCCCGTCGCACCTCAAGAGCAGGCGCTCTCCACAGGAAAGGCGAGAGGAACTCCAGGGCTGTGCCACAATTCCAAGAGTCCCCCAGAGTTCTCCGTCCTTTGCAGAGGAACCTGTTTTCCCTGAACTGCCTCGAGTTTCACGCCGAGGATCGACTCACACCACGGTGGCACGGGGGACAGCCCTGTGGGTAACCCTGTGGGAAAGCCTGGAGGGAAAGTCACGGATCCCTTGATCCACGCGACGGGAAGCATGACACTACTGCTGCAGCTCGGTAGGAAAGCGCACGTGCATGCCCCCACTCGAGACGAGGCGTGACTCCCCTGGGGAGACTCAGAAGAATCCCAAGATCCATAGCAACACTGGAGAGGAATCCTCAGGTTCCAGCCCCGATTCCACACAAGGTCTTAGGCCCCGGCATGGACCGGAGAGGAATCCCGAGATGGCCCCTAGCAACTCGCATGGGAACTGGCCTTTCCTGAGGCCACCAGAGCGGTTCCCTGAGGTCCCCGTCGTAACACGAGAAGACCTGCCGCAACTCGAGAAAATCCAGGAGGTTCTCCCCTCCAGGCGAGATGAGGCCCATTTCCGCTGAGGCGTCTCGAGGCTGATCACACCTCACCTCTGGAACTTCGAAAGGGTCCTTCACACCCTTGGTCCGAGTCAAGAAGTTCCCCGACATACCCGTCTCCACTCGAGAGGAAACAAGTGGGTCCCGCCCACATCCAGAGGAGCCCCGTTTCCGCCTCGTAGCTCGAGATGAGGGATCCTTTCCCTGCTTCGTCGGGAAAGAGTTCCCGGCGTTCCCGTCGCATCTCAAGAGGAGGCCCTCTCAACAGGAACGGCGAGAGGAACTCCAGGGTCGTGCCACCATTCCAAGAGTCCCCCAGATGTCTCAGTCCATTCCAGAGGAACCTCTTTTCCCTTCACCGGCTCGTCCTTCACGCCGAGGATCGACTCACACCAAGGTGGCACGTGGCACGGCCCTGTGGGAAAGCCTCGTGTGAAAGCCTCGAGGGAAAGCCTCGAGGGAAAGCCACAGATCCCTTGATCCACGTGACCGGAAGCGTGACACTACTGCTGCAGCTCGGGAGGAAAGCGCACGTGCATGCCCCCACTCGAGACGAGGCTGACTCCCCTGGGGAGACTCAGAAGCACCCCAAGATCCATGGCAACACTGGAGAGGAATCCTCAGGTTCCGCCCCCGACTCCACACAAGGTCTTAGGCCCCTGCATGGACGGGAGAGGAATGCCGAGAGGGCCCCTAGCAACTCGCATGGGGACTGGCCTTTCCTGAGGCCACCACAGCGGGTCTCAGAGGTCCCCGTCGTAACTCGAGAAGACCTGCCGCAACTCGAGAAAATCCAGGAGGTTCTCCCCTCCAGGCGAGATGAGGCCCATTTCCGCTGAGGCGTCTCGAGGCTGATCACACCTCACCCCTGGAACTTCGAAAGGGTCCTTCACACCCTTGGTGCAAATCAAGAAGTTCCCCGACATACCCGTCTCCACTCGAGAGGAAACACGAGGGTCCCGCCCACATCCAGAGGAGCCACGTTTCCGCCTCGTAGCTCGAGATGAGGGATCCTTTCCCTGCTTCGTCGGGAAAGAGTTCCCGGCGTTCCCGTCGCATCTCAAGAGGAGGCCCTCTCCACAGGAACGGCGAGAGGAACTCCAGGGTCGTGCCACCATTCCAAGAGTCCCCCAGATATCTCAGTCCATTCCAGAGGAACCTCTTTTCCCTTCACCGGCTCGTCTTTCACGCCGAGGATCGACTCACACCAAGGTGGCACGTGGCACGGCCCTGTGGGAAAGCCTCGTGGGAAAGCCTCAAAGGAAAGCCTCGAGGGAAAGCCACAGATCCCTTGTTCCACGTGACAGGAAGCGTGACACTACTGCTGCAGCTCGGGAGGAAACCGCACGTGCAAGCCCCCACTCGAAACGAGGCCTGACTCCCCTGGGGAGACTCAGAAGCACCCCAAGATCCATGGCAACACTGGAGAGGAATCCTCAGGTTCCGGCCCCGACTCCACACAAGGTCTCAGGCCCCAGCATGGACGGGAGAGGAATCCCGAGAGGGCCCCTAGCAACTCGCATGGGGACTGGCCTTTCCTGAGGCCACCACAGCGGGTCTCTGAGGTCCCCGTCGTAACTCGAGAAGACCTGCCGCCACTCGAGAAAATCCAGGAGGTTCTCCCCTCCAGGCGAGATGAGGCCCATTTCCGCTGAGGCGTCTCGAGGCTGATCACACCTCACCTCTGGAACTTCGAAAGGGTCCTTCACACCCTTGGTGCAAATCAAGAAGTTCCCCGACATACCCGTCTCCACTCGAGAGGAAACACGAGGGTCCCGCCCACATCCAGAGGAGCCCCGTTTCCGCCTCGTAGCTCGAGATGAGGGATCCTTTCCCTGCTTCGTCGGGAAAGAGTTCCCGGCGTTCCCGTCGCATCTCAAGAGGAGGCCCTTTCCACAGGATCGGCGAGAGGAACTCCAGGGTCGTGCCACCATTCCAAGAGTCCCCCAGATGTCTCAGTCCACTCCAGAGGAACCTCTTTTCCCTTCACCGGCTCGGCTTTCACGCCGAGGATCGACTCACACCAAGGTGGCACGTGGCCCGGCCCTGTGGGAAAGCCTCGTGCGAAAGCCTCGAGGGAAAGCCTCGAGGGAAAGCCACAGATCCCTTGATCCACGTGACAGGAAGCGTGACAGTACTGCTCCAGCTCGGGAGGAAAGTGCACGTGCATGCCCCCACTCGAGACGAGGCCTGACTCCCCTGGGGAGACTCAGAAGCACCCCAAGATCCATGGCAACACTGGAGAGGAATCCTCAGGTTCCGGCCCCGACTCCACACAAGGTCTTAGGCCCCGGCATGGACGGGAGAGGAATCCCGAGAGGGCCCCTAGCAACTCGCATGGGGACTGGCCTTTCCTGAGGCCACCACAGCGGGTCTCTGAGGTCCCCGTCGTAACTCGAGAAGACCTGCCGCAACTCGAGAAAATCCAGGAGGTTCTCCCCTCCAGGCGAGATGAGGCCCATTTCCGCTGAGGCGTCTCGAGGCTGATCACACCTCACCTCTGGAACTTCGAAAGGGTCCTTCACACCCTTGGTGCGAGTCAAGAAATTATCCGACATACCCGTCTCCACTGGAGAGGATACACGAGGGTCCCGCCCACATCCAGAGGAGCCCCGTTTCCGCCTCGTAGCTCGAGATGAGGGATCCTTTCCCTGCTTCGTCGGCAAAGAGTTCCCGGCGTTCCCGTCGCATCTCAAGAGGAGGCCCTCTCAACAGGAACGGCGAGAGGAACTCCAGGGTCGTGCCACCATTCCAAGAGTCCCCCAGATGTCTCAGTCCATTCCAGAGGAACCTCTTTTCCCTTCACCGGCTCGTCTTTCACGCCGAGGATCGACTCACACCAAGGTGGCACTTGGCACGGCCCTGTGGGAAAGCCTCGTGGGAAAGCCTCGAGAGAAAGCCACAGATCCCTTGATCCACGTGACCGGATGCGTGACACTACTGCTGCAGCTCGGGAGGAAAGCGCACGTGCATGCCCCCACTCGAGACGAGGCCTGACTCCCCTCGGGAGACTCAGAAGCACCCCAAGATCCATGGCAACACTGGCGAGGAATCCTCAGGTTCCGGCCCCGACTCCACACAAGGTCATAGGCCCCGGCTTGGACGGAGAGGAATCCCGAGAGCGCCCCTAGAAACTATCATGGGGACTGGCCTTTCCTGAGGCCACCAGAGCGGGTCCCTGAGGTCCCCGTCGTAACTCGAGAAGACCTGCCGCAACTCGAGAAAATCCAGGAGGTTCTCCCCTCCAGGCGAGATGAGACCCATTTCCGCTGAGGCGTCTCGAGGCTGATGACACCTCACCTCTGGAACTTCGAAAGGGTCCTTCACACCCTTGCTGCAAATCAAGAAGCTGCCCGACATACCCGTCTCCACTCGAGAGGAGACACGAGGGTCCCGCCCACATCCAGAGGAGCCCCGTTTCCGCCTCGTAGCTCGAGATGAGGCATGCTTTACTGCTTCGTAGGGAAAGAGTTATTGGCGTTCCCGGCGCATCTCAAGAGGAGGCCCTCTCAACAGGAACGGCGAGAGGAACTCCAGGGTCGTGCCACCATTCCCAGAGTCCCCCAGATGTCTCAGTCCATTCCAGAGAAACCTCTTTTCCCTTCACCGGCTCGTCTTTCACGCCGAGGATCGACTCACACCAAGGTGGCACGTGGCACGGCCCTGTGGGAAAGCCTCGTGGGAAAGCCTCGAGGGAAAGCCTCGAGGGAAAGCCACAGATCCCTTGATCCACGTGACAGGAAGCGTGACACTACTGCTGCAGCACGGGAGGAAAGCGCACGTGCATGCCCCCACTCGAGACGAGGCCTGACTCCCCTGGGGAGACTCCGAAGCACCCCGAGATCCATGGCAACACTGGCGAGGAATCCTCAGGTTCCGGCCCCGACTCCACAAGGTCTTAGGCCCCGGCTTGGATGGAGAGGAATCCCGAGAGGCCGCCTAGCAACTCGCATGGGAACTGGCCTTTCCTGAGGCCACCAGAGCGGGTCCTTGAGATCCCCGTCGTAACTCGAGAAGACCTGCCGCAACTCGAGAAAATCCAGGAGGTTCTCCCCTCCAGGCGAGATGAGGCCCATTTCCGCTGAGGCGTCTCGAGGCTAACCACACCTAACCTCGGGAACTTCGAAAGGGTCCCTCACACCCTTGCTGCAACTCAAGAAGTTCCCCGACATACCCGTGTCCACTCGAGAGGAAGCACGAGGGTCCCGCACACATCCAGAGGAGCCCCGTTTCCGCCTCGGAGCTCGAGATGAGGGATCCTTTCCCTGCTTCGTCGGGAAAGATTTCCCGGGGTTCTAGTCGCACCTCAACAGGAGGCGCTCTCAACAGGTAAGGCGAGAGGAACTCCAGGGTCGTGCCACCATTCCAAGAGTCCCCCAGACGTCAGTCCTTTGCAGAGGAACCAGTTTTCCCTGCACTGCCTCGACTTTCACGCCGAGGATCGACTCACACCGCGCTGGCACGGGGGACAGCCCTGTGGGAAAGCCTCGTGGGAAAGCCTGGAGGGAAAGCCACGGATCCCTTGATCCACGCGACGGGAAGGGTGACACTGCTGCTACAGCTCGGGAGGAAAACGCACGTGCACGCCCACAGTCGAGACGAGGACTGACTCCCCTGGGGAGACTCAAGAAGTACCCCAAGATCCATGTCAGTCCTGCAGAGGAATCCGCAGGTTCCGGACCCCACTCCACACAAGGTCTTAGGCCCCGGCATGGACGGGAGAGGAATCCTGAGAGGCCCCCTAGCAACTGACATGGGGACTGGCCTTTCCTGAGGCCACCAGAGCCGGTCCCTGAGGTCCCCGTCGTAACTCGAGAACACATGCCGCAACTCGAGAAAATCCAGGAGGTTCTCCCTTCCAGGCGAGATGAGGCTCATTTCCGCTGAGGCGTCTAGAGGCTAATCACACGTAACCTCGGGAAGTTGGAAAGGGTCCTTCACACCGTTGCTGCAACTCAAGAAGTTCCCCGACATACCCGTCTCCACTCGAGAGGAAGCACGAGGGTCCCGCCCACATCTAGAGGAGCCCCGTTAGCGCCTCGTAGCTCGAGATGAGAGATCCTTTCCCTGCATCGTCGGGAAAGATTTCTCGGGGTTCCCGGCGCACCTCAAGGGGAGGCGCTCTCAACAGGTAAGGCGAGAGGAACTCCAGGGTCGTGCCACCATTCCAAGAGTCCCCCAGTCGTCTCAGTCCTTTGCAGAGGAACCTGTTTTCCCTGCACTGCCTCGACTTTCATGCTGAGGATCGACTCACACTGCGCTGGCACGGGGGACAGCCCTGTGGGTAGGCCTCGTGGGAAAGCCTGGAGGGAAAGCCACGGATCCCTTGATCCACGCGATGGTAAGACTGACACTGCTGCTACAGCTCGGGAGGAAAGTGCACGTGCACGCCTCCAGTCGAGACATGGACTCACTCCCCTGGGCAGACCCAAGAAGTACCCCAAGATCCATGTCATTACTGTAGAGGAATCCTCAGGTTCGGAACCCCACTCCACACAAGGTCTTAGGCTCCGGCATCGACGGGAGAGGAATCCCGAGAGGCCCCCTAGCAACTCACATGGGGACTGGACTTTCCTGAGGCCACCAGAGCGGGTCCCTGAGGTCCCCATCGTAACTCGAGAACACCTGCCGCAACTCGAGAAAATCCAGCAGGTTCTCCCCTCCAGGCGAGATGAGGCCCATTTCCGCTGAGGCGTCTCGAGGCTAATCACACCTAACCTCGGGAACGTCGAAAGGGTCCTTCACACCCTTGCTGCAACTCAAGAAGTTCCCCGACATACCCGTCTCCACTCGAGAGGAACCACGAGGGTCCCGCCCACATCCAGAGGAGCCCCTTTTCCGCCTCGTAGCTCGAGATGAAGGATCCTTTCCCTGCTTCGTTGGGAAAGAATTCCCGGGTTTCCCGTCGCACCTCAAGAGCAGGCGCTCTCCACAGGAAAGGCGAGAGGAACTCCAGGGCTGTGCCACAATTCCAAGAGTCCCCCAGAGTTCTCCGTCCTTTGCAGAGGAACCTGTTTTCCCTGAACTGCCTCGAGTTTCACGCCGAGGATCGACTCACACCACGGTGGCACGGGGGACAGCCCTGTGGGTAACCCTGTGGGAAAGCCTGGAGGGAAAGTCACGGATCCCTTGATCCACGCGACGGGAAGCGTGACACTACTGCTGCAGCTCGGTAGGAAAGCGCACGTGCATGCCCCCACTCGAGACGAGGCGTGACTCCCCTGGGGAGACTCAGAAGAATCCCAAGATCCATAGCAACACTGGAGAGGAATCCTCAGGTTCCAGCCCCGATTCCACACAAGGTCTTAGGCCCCGGCATGGACCGGAGAGGAATCCCGAGATGGCCCCTAGCAACTCGCATGGGAACTGGCCTTTCCTGAGGCCACCAGAGCGGTTCCCTGAGGTCCCCGTCGTAACACGAGAAGACCTGCCGCAACTCGAGAAAATCCAGGAGGTTCTCCCCTCCAGGCGAGATGAGGCCCATTTCCGCTGAGGCGTCTCGAGGCTGATCACACCTCACCTCTGGAACTTCGAAAGGGTCCTTCACACCCTTGGTCCGAGTCAAGAAGTTCCCCGACATACCCGTCTCCACTCGAGAGGAAACAAGTGGGTCCCGCCCACATCCAGAGGAGCCCCGTTTCCGCCTCGTAGCTCGAGATGAGGGATCCTTTCCCTGCTTCGTCGGGAAAGAGTTCCCGGCGTTCCCGTCGCATCTCAAGAGGAGGCCCTCTCAACAGGAACGGCGAGAGGAACTCCAGGGTCGTGCCACCATTCCAAGAGTCCCCCAGATGTCTCAGTCCATTCCAGAGGAACCTCTTTTCCCTTCACCGGCTCGTCCTTCACGCCGAGGATCGACTCACACCAAGGTGGCACGTGGCACGGCCCTGTGGGAAAGCCTCGTGTGAAAGCCTCGAGGGAAAGCCTCGAGGGAAAGCCACAGATCCCTTGATCCACGTGACCGGAAGCGTGACACTACTGCTGCAGCTCGGGAGGAAAGCGCACGTGCATGCCCCCACTCGAGACGAGGCTGACTCCCCTGGGGAGACTCAGAAGCACCCCAGATCCATGGCAACACTGGAGAGGAATCCTCAGGTTCCGCCCCCGACTCCACACAAGGTCTTAGGCCCCTGCATGGACGGGAGAGGAATGCCGAGAGGGCCCCTAGCAACTCGCATGGGGACTGGCCTTTCCTGAGGCCACCACAGCGGGTCTCAGAGGTCCCCGTCGTAACTCGAGAAGACCTGCCGCAACTCGAGAAAATCCAGGAGGTTCTCCCCTCCAGGCGAGATGAGGCCCATTTCCGCTGAGGCGTCTCGAGGCTGATCACACCTCACCCCTGGAACTTCGAAAGGGTCCTTCACACCCTTGGTGCAAATCAAGAAGTTCCCCGACATACCCGTCTCCACTCGAGAGGAAACACGAGGGTCCCGCCCACATCCAGAGGAGCCACGTTTCCGCCTCGTAGCTCGAGATGAGGGATCCTTTCCCTGCTTCGTCGGGAAAGAGTTCCCGGCGTTCCCGTCGCATCTCAAGAGGAGGCCCTCTCCACAGGAACGGCGAGAGGAACTCCAGGGTCGTGCCACCATTCCAAGAGTCCCCCAGATATCTCAGTCCATTCCAGAGGAACCTCTTTTCCCTTCACCGGCTCGTCTTTCACGCCGAGGATCGACTCACACCAAGGTGGCACGTGGCACGGCCCTGTGGGAAAGCCTCGTGGGAAAGCCTCAAAGGAAAGCCTCGAGGGAAAGCCACAGATCCCTTGTTCCACGTGACAGGAAGCGTGACACTACTGCTGCAGCTCGGGAGGAAACCGCACGTGCAAGCCCCCACTCGAAACGAGGCCTGACTCCCCTGGGGAGACTCAGAAGCACCCCAAGATCCATGGCAACACTGGAGAGGAATCCTCAGGTTCCGGCCCCGACTCCACACAAGGTCTTAGGCCCCGGCATGGACGGGAGAGGAATCCCGAGAGGGCCCCTAGCAACTCGCATGGGGACTGGCCTTTCCTGAGGCCACCACAGCGGGTCTCTGAGGTCCCCGTCGTAACTCGAGAAGACCTGCCGCCACTCGAGAAAATCCAGGAGGTTCTCCCCTCCAGGCGAGATGAGGCCCATTTCCGCTGAGGCGTCTCGAGGCTGATCACACCTCACCTCTGGAACTTCGAAAGGGTCCTTCACACCCTTGGTGCGAGTCAAGAAATTATCCGACATACCCGTCTCCACTGGAGAGGATACACGAGGGTCCCGCCCACATCCAGAGGAGCCCCGTTTCCGCCTCGTAGCTCGAGATGAGGGATCCTTTCCCTGCTTCGTCGGCAAAGAGTTCCCGGCGTTCCCGTCGCATCTCAAGAGGAGGCCCTCTCAACAGGAACGGCGAGAGGTACTCCAGGGTCGTGCCACCATTCCAAGAGTCCCCCAGATGTCTCAGTCCATTCCAGAGGAACCTCTTTTCCCTTCACCGGCTCGTCTTTCACGCCGAGGATCGACTCACACCAAGGTAGCACTTGGCACGGCCCTGTGGGAAAGCCTCGTGGGAAAGCCTCGAGAGAAAGCCACAGATCCCTTGATCCACGTGACCGGATGCGTGACACTACTGCTGCAGCTCGGGAGGAAAGCGCACGTGCATGCCCCCACTCGAGATGAGGCCTGACTCCCCTCGGGAGACTCAGAAGCACCCCAAGATCCATGGCAACACTGGAGAGGAATCCTCAGGTTCCGGCCCCGACTCCACACAAGGTCATAGGCCCCGGCTTGGACGGAGAGGAATCCCGAGAGCGCCCCTAGAAACTATCATGGGGACTGGCCTTTCCTGAGGCCACCACAGCGGGTCTCTGAGGTCCCCGTCGTAACTCGAGAAGACCTGCCGCAACTCGAGAAAATCCAGGAGGTTCTCCCCTCCAGGCGAGATGAGGCCCATTTCCGCTGAGGCGTCTCTAGGCTGATCACACCTCACCCCTGGAACTTCGAAAGGGTCCTTCACACCCTTGGTGCAAATCAAGAAGTTCCCCGACATACCCGTCTCCACTCGAGAGGAAACACGAGGGTCCCGCCCACATCCAGAGGAGCCCCGTTTCCGCCTCGGAGCTCGAGATGAGGGATCCTTTCCCTGCTTCGTCGGGAAAGATTTCCCGGGGTTCCAGTCGCACCTCAACAGGAGGCGCTCTCAACAGGTAAGGCGAGAGGAACTCCAGGGTCGTGCCACCATTCCAAGAGTCCCCCAGATGTCTCAGTCCATTCCAGAGGAACCTCTTTTCCCTTCACCGGCTCGTCTTTCACGCCGAGGATCGACTCACACCAAGGTGGCACTTGGCACGGCCCTGTGGGAAAGCCTCGTGGGAAAGCCTCGAGAGAAAGCCACAGATCCCTTGATCCACGTGACCGGATGCGTGACACTACTGCTGCAGCTCGGGAGGAAAGCGCACGTGCATGCCCCGACTCGAGACGAGGCCTGACTCCCCTCGGGAGACTCAAGAAGTACCCCGAGATCCATGTCAGTCCTGCAGAGGAATCCGCAGGTTCCGGACCCCACTCCACACAAGGTCTTAGGCCCCGGCATGGACGGGAGAGGAATCCTGAGAGGCCCCCTAGCAACTGACATGGGGACTGGCCTTTCCTGAGGCCACCAGAGCCGGTCCCTGAGGTCCCCGTCGTAACTCGAGAACACATGCCGCAACTCGAGAAAATCCAGGAGGTTCTCCCTTCCAGGCGAGATGAGGCTCATTTCCGCTGAGGCGTCTAGAGGCTAATCACACGTAACCTCGTGAAGTTCGAAAGGGTCCTTCACACCGTTGCTGCAACTCAAGAAGTTCCCCGACATACCCGTCTCCACTCGAGAGGAAGCACGAGGGTCCCGCCCACATCTAGAGGAGCCCCGTTAGCGCCTCGTAGCTCGAGATGAGAGATCCTTTCCCTGCATCGTCGGGAAAGATTTCTCGGGGTTCCCGTCGCACCTCAAGGGGAGGCGCTCTCAACAGGTAAGGCGAGAGGAACTCCAGGGTCGTGCCACCATTCCAAGAGTCCCCCAGTCGTCTCAGTCCTTTGCAGAGGAACCTGTTTTCCCTGCACTGCCTCGACTTTCATGCTGAGGATCGACTCACACTGCGCTGGCACGGGGGACAGCCCTGTGGGTAGGCCTCGTGGGAAAGCCTGGAGGGAAAGCCACGGATCCCTTGATCCACGCGATGGTAAGACTGACACTGCTGCTACAGCTCGGGAGGAAAGTGCACGTGCACGCCTCCAGTCGAGACATGGACTCACTCCCCTGGGCAGACCCAAGAAGTACCCCAAGATCCATGTCATTACTGTAGAGGAATCCTCAGGTTCCGAACCCCACTCCACACAAGGTCTTAGGCTCCAGCATCGACGGGAGAGGAATCCCGAGAGGCCCCCTAGCAACTCACATGGGGACTGGACTTTCCTGAGGCCACCAGAGCGGGTCCCTGAGGTCCCCGTCGTAACTCGAGAACACCTGCCGCAACTCGAGAAAATCCAGCAGGTTCTCCCCTCCAGGCGAGATGAGGCCCATTTCCGCTGAGGCGTCTCGAGGCTAATCACATCTAACCTCGGGAACGTCGAAAGGGTCCTTCACACCCTTGCTGCAACTCAAGAAGTTCCCCGACATACCCGTCTCCACTCGAGAGGAACCACGAGGGTCCCGCCCACATCCAGAGGAGCCCCTTTTCCGCCTCGTAGCTCGAGATGAAGGATCCTTTCCCTGCTTCGTTGGGAAAGAATTCCCGGGTTTCCCGTCGCACCTCAAGAGCAGGCGCTCTCCACAGGAAAGGCGACAGGAACTCCAGGGCTGTGCCACAATTCCAAGAGTCCCCCAGAGTTCTCCGTCCTTTGCAGAGGAACCTGTTTTCCCTGCACTGCCTCGAGTTTCACGCCGAGGATCGACTCACACCGCGGTGGCACGGGGGACAGCCCTGTGGGTAACCCTGTGGGAAAGCCTGGAGGGAAAGTCACGGATCCCTTGATCCACGCGACGGGAAGCGTGACACTACTGCTGCAGCTCGGTAGGAAAGCGCACGTGCATGCCCCCACTTGAGACGAGGCGTGACTCCCCTGGGGAGACTCAGAAGAATCCCAAGATCCATAGCAACACTGGAGAGGAATCCTCAGGTTCCGGCCCCGATTCCACACAAGGTCTTAGGCCCCGGCATGGACCGGAGAGGAATCCCGAGATGGCCCCTAGCAACTCGCATGGGAACTGGCCTTTCCTGAGGCCACCAGAGCGGTTCCCTGAGGTCCCCGTCGTAACTGGAGAAGACCTGCCGCAACTCGAGAAAATCCAGGAGGTTCTCCCCTCCAGGCGAGATGAGGCCCATTTCCGCTGAGGCGTCTCGAGGCTGATCACACCTCACCTCTGGAACTTCGAAAGGGTCCTTCACACCCTTGGTCCGAGTCAAGAAGTTCCCCGACATACCCGTCTCCACTCGAGAGGAAACAAGTGGGTCCCGCCCACATCCAGAGGAGCCCCGTTTCCGCCTCGTAGCTCGAGATGAGGGATCCTTTCCCTGCTTCGTCGGGAAAGAGTTCCCGGCGTTCCCGTCGCATCTCAAGAGGAGGCCCTCTCAATAGGAACGGCGAGAGGAACTCCAGGGTCGTGCCACCATTCCAAGAGTCCCCCAGATGTCTCAGTCCATTCCAGAGGAACCTCTTTTCCCTTCACCGGCTCGTCCTTCACGCCGAGGATCGACTCACACCAAGGTGGCACGTGGCACGGCCCTGTGGGAAAGCCTCGTGTGAAAGCCTCGAGGGAAAGCCTCGAGGGAAAGCCACAGATCCCTTGATCCACGTGACCGGAAGCGTGACACTACTGCTGCAGCTCGGGAGGAAAGCGCACGTGCATGCCCCCACTCGAGACGAGGCTGACTCCCCTGGGGAGACTCAGAAGCACCCCAAGATCCATGGCAACACTGGAGAGGAATCTTCAGGTTCCGCCCCCGACTCCACACAAGGTCTTAGGCCCCGGCATGGACGGGAGAGGAATCCCGAGAGGGCCCCTAGCAACTCGCATGGGGACTGGCCTTTCCTGAGGCCACCACAGCGGGTCTCTGAGGTCCCCGTCGTAACTCGAGAAGACCTGCCGCAACTCGAGAAAATCCAGGAGGTTCTCCCCTCCAGGCGAGATGAGGCCCATTTCCGCTGAGGCGTCTCTAGGCTGATCACACCTCACCCCTGGAACTTCGAAAGGGTCCTTCACACCCTTGGTGCAAATCAAGAAGTTCCCCGACATACCCGTCTCCACTCGAGAGGAAACACGAGGGTCCCGCCCACATCCAGAGGAGCCCCGTTTCCGCCTCGGAGCTCGAGATGAGGGATCCTTTCCCTGCTTCGTCGGGAAAGATTTCCCGGGGTTCCAGTCGCACCTCAACAGGAGGCGCTCTCAACAGGTAAGGCGAGAGGAACTCCAGGGTCGTGCCACCATTCCAAGAGTCCCCCAGATGTCTCAGTCCATTCCAGAGGAACCTCTTTTCCCTTCACCGGCTCGTCTTTCACGCCGAGGATCGACTCACACCAAGGTGGCACTTGGCACGGCCCTGTGGGAAAGCCTCGTGGGAAAGCCTCGAGAGAAAGCCACAGATCCCTTGATCCACGTGACCGGATGCGTGACACTACTGCTGCAGCTCGGGAGGAAAGCGCACGTGCATGCCCCGACTCGAGACGAGGCCTGACTCCCCTCGGGAGACTCAAGAAGTACCCCGAGATCCATGTCAGTCCTGCAGAGGAATCCGCAGGTTCCGGACCCCACTCCACACAAGGTCTTAGGCCCCGGCATGGACGGGAGAGGAATCCTGAGAGGCCCCCTAGCAACTGACATGGGGACTGGCCTTTCCTGAGGCCACCAGAGCCGGTCCCTGAGGTCCCCGTCGTAACTCGAGAACACATGCCGCAACTCGAGAAAATCCAGGAGGTTCTCCCTTCCAGGCGAGATGAGGCTCATTTCCGCTGAGGCGTCTAGAGGCTAATCACACGTAACCTCGTGAAGTTCGAAAGGGTCCTTCACACCGTTGCTGCAACTCAAGAAGTTCCCCGACATACCCGTCTCCACTCGAGAGGAAGCACGAGGGTCCCGCCCACATCTAGAGGAGCCCCGTTAGCGCCTCGTAGCTCGAGATGAGAGATCCTTTCCCTGCATCGTCGGGAAAGATTTCTCGGGGTTCCCGTCGCACCTCAAGGGGAGGCGCTCTCAACAGGTAAGGCGAGAGGAACTCCAGGGTCGTGCCACCATTCCAAGAGTCCCCCAGTCGTCTCAGTCCTTTGCAGAGGAACCTGTTTTCCCTGCACTGCCTCGACTTTCATGCTGAGGATCGACTCACACTGCGCTGGCACGGGGGACAGCCCTGTGGGTAGGCCTCGTGGGAATGCCTGGAGGGAAAGCCACGGATCCCTTGATCCACGCGATGGTAAGACTGACACTGCTGCTACAGCTCGGGAGGAAAGTGCACGTGCACGCCTCCAGTCGAGACATGGACTCACTCCCCTGGGCAGACCCAAGAAGTACCCCAAGATCCATGTCATTACTGTAGAGGAATCCTCAGGTTCCGAACCCCACTCCACACAAGGTCTTAGGTTCCGGCATCGACGGGAGAGGAATCCCGAGAGGCCCCCTAGCAACTCACATGGGGACTGGACTTTCCTGAGGCCACCAGAGCGGGTCCCTGAGGTCCCCGTCGTAACTCGAGAACACCTGCCGCAACTCGAGAAAATCCAGCAGGTTCTCCCCTCCAGGCGAGATGAGGCCCATTTCCGCTGAGGCGTCTCGAGGCTAATCACACCTAACCTCGGGAACGTCGAAAGGGTCCTTCACACCCTTGCTGCAACTCAAGAAGTTCCCCGACATACCCGTCTCCACTCGAGAGGAACCACGAGGGTCCCGCCCACATCCAGAGGAGCCCCTTTTCCGCCTCGTAGCTCGAGATGAAGGATCCTTTCCCTGCTTCGTTGGGAAAGAATTCCCGGGTTTCCCGTCGCACCTCAAGAGCAGGCGCTCTCCACAGGAAAGGCGAGAGGAACTCCAGGGCTGTGCCACAATTCCAAGAGTCCCCCAGAGTTCTCCGTCCTTTGCAGAGGAACCTGTTTTCCCTGCACTGCCTCGAGTTTCACGCCGAGGATCGACTCACACCGCGGTGGCACGGGGGACAGCCCTGTGGGTAACCCTGTGGGAAAGCCTGGAGGGAAAGTCACGGATCCCTTGATCCACGCGACGGGAAGCGTGACACTACTGCTGCAGCTCGGTAGGAAAGTGCACGTGCATGCCCCCACTCGAGACGAGGCGTGACTCCCCTGGGGAGACTCAGAAGAATCCCAAGATCCATAGCAACACTGGAGAGGAATCCTCAGGTTCCGGCCCCGATTCCACACAAGGTCTTAGGCCCCGGCATGGACCGGAGAGGAATCCCGAGATGGCCCCTAGCACCTCGCATGGGAACTGGCCTTTCCTGAGGCCACCAGAGCGGTTCCCTGAGGTCCCCGTCGTAACACGAGAAGACCTGCCGCAACTCGAGAAAATCCAGGAGGTTCTCCCCTCCAGGCGAGATGAGGCCCATTTCCGCTGAGGCGTCTCGAGGCTGATCACACCTCACCTCTGGAACTTCGAAAGGGTCCTTCACACCCTTGGTCCGAGTCAAGAAGTTCCCCGACATACCCGTCTCCACTCGAGAGGAAACAAGTGGGTCCCGCCCACATCCAGAGGAGCCCCGTTTCCGCCTCGTAGCTCGAGATGAGGGATCCTTTCCCTGCTTCGTCGGGAAAGAGTTCCCGGCGTTCCCGTCGCATCTCAAGAGGAGGCCCTCTCAACAGGAACGGCGAGAGGAACTCCAGGGTCGTGCCACCATTCCAAGAGTCCCCCAGATGTCTCAGTCCATTCCAGAGGAACCTCTTTTCCCTTCACCGGCTCGTCCTTCACGCCGAGGATCGACTCACACCAAGGTGGCACGTGGCACGGCCCTGTGGGAAAGCCTCGTGTGAAAGCCTCGAGGGAAAGCCTCGAGGGAAAGCCACAGATCCCTTGATCCACGTGACCGGAAACGTGACACTACTGCTGCAGCTCGGGAGGAAAGCGCCCGTGCATGCCCCCACTCGAGACGAGGCTGACTCCCCTGGGGAGACTCAGAAGCACCCCAAGATCCATGGCAACACTGGAGAGGAATCTTCAGGTTCCGCCCCCGACTCCACACAAGGTCTTAGGCCCCGGCATGGACGGGAGAGGAATCCCGAGAGGGCCCCTAGCAACTCGCATGGGGACTGGCCTTTCCTGAGGCCACCACAGCGGGTCTCTGAGGTCCCCGTCGTAACTCGAGAAGACCTGCCGCAACTCGAGAAAATCCAGGAGGTTCTCCCCTCCAGGCGAGATGAGGCCCATTTCCGCTGAGGCGTCTCTAGGCTGATCACACCTCACCCCTGGAACTTCGAAAGGGTCCTTCACACCCTTGGTGCAAATCAAGAAGTTCCCCGACATACCCGTCTCCACTCGAGAGGAAACACGAGGGTCCCGCCCACATCCAGAGGAGCCCCGTTTCCGCCTCGGAGCTCGAGATGAGGGATCCTTTCCCTGCTTCGTCGGGAAAGATTTCCCGGGGTTCCAGTCGCACCTCAACAGGAGGCGCTCTCAACAGGTAAGGCGAGAGGAACTCCAGGGTCGTGCCACCATTCCAAGAGTCCCCCAGATGTCTCAGTCCATTCCAGAGGAACCTCTTTTCCCTTCACCGGCTCGTCTTTCACGCCGAGGATCGACTCACACCAAGGTGGCACTTGGCACGGCCCTGTGGGAAAGCCTCGTGGGAAAGCCTCGAGAGAAAGCCACAGATCCCTTGATCCACGTGACCGGATGCGTGACACTACTGCTGCAGCTCGGGAGGAAAGCGCACGTGCATGCCCCCACTCGAGACGAGGCCTGACTCCCCTCGGGAGACTCAGAAGCACCCCAAGATCCATGGCAACACTGGCGAGGAATCCTCAGGTTCCGGCCCCGACTCCACACAAGGTCATAGGCCCCGGCTTGGACGGAGAGGAATCCCGAGAGCGCCCCTAGAAACTATCATGGGGACTGGCCTTTCCTGAGGCCACCAGAGCGGGTCCCTGAGGTCCCCGTCTTAACTCGAGAAGACCTGCCGCAACTCGAGAAAATCCAGGAGGTTCTCCCCTCCAGGCGAGATGAGACCCATTTCCGCTGAGGCGTCTCGAGGCTGATGACACCTCACCTCTGGAACTTCGAAAGGGTCCTTCACACCCTTGCTGCAAATCAAGAAGCTGCCCGACATACCCGTCTCCACTCGAGAGGAGACACGAGGGTCCCGCCCACATCCAGAGGAGCCCCGTTTCCGCCTCGTAGCTCGAGATGAGGCATGCTTTACTGCTTCGTAGGGAAAGAGTTACTGGCGTTCCCGGCGCATCTCAAGAGGAGGCCCTCTCAACAGGAACGGCGAGAGGAACTCCAGGGTCGTGCCACCATTCCCAGAGTCCCCCAGATGTCTCAGTCCATTCCAGAGAAACCTCTTTTCCCTTCACCGGCTCGTCTTTCACGCCGAGGATCGACTCACACCAAGGTGGCACGTGGCACGGCCCTGTGGGAAAGCCTCGTGGGAAAGCCTCGAGGGAAAGCCTCGAGGGAAAGCCACAGATCCCTTGATCCACGTGACAGGAAGCGTGACACTACTGCTGCAGCACGGGAGGAAAGCGCACGTGCATGCCCCCACTCGAGACGAGGCCTGACTCCCCTGGGGAGACTCCGAAGCACCCCGAGATCCATGGCAACACTGGCGAGGAATCCTCAGGTTCCGGCCCCGACTCCACAAGGTCTTAGGCCCCGGCTTGGATGGAGAGGAATCCCGAGAGGCCGCCTAGCAACTCGCATGGGAACTGGTCTTTCCTGAGGCCACCAGAGCGGGTCCTTGAGATCCCCGTCGTAACTCGAGAAGACCTGCCACAACTCGAGAAAATCCAGGAGGTTCTCCCCTCCAGGCGAGATGAGGCCCATTTCCGCTGAGGCATCTCGAGGCTAACCACACCTAACCTCGGGAACTTCGAAAGGGTCCCTCACACCCTTGCTGCAACTCAAGAAGTTCCCCGACATACCCGTGTCCACTCGAGAGGAAGCACGAGGGTCCCGCACACATCCAGAGGAGCCCCGTTTCCGCCTCAGAGCTCGAGATGAGGGATCCTTTCCCTGCTTCGTCGGGAAAGATTTCCCGGGGTTCCAGTCGCACCTCAACAGGAGGCGCTCTCAACAGGTAAGGCGAGAGGAACTCCAGGGTCGTGCCACCATTCCAAGAGTCCCCCAGACGTCAGTCCTTTGCAGAGGAACCAGTTTTGCCTGCACTGCCTCGACTTTCACGCCGAGGATCGACTCACACCGCGCTGGCACGGGGGACAGCCCTGTGGGAAAGCCTCGTGGGAAAGCCTGGAGGGAAAGCCACGGATCCCTTGATCCACGCGACGGGAAGGGTGACACTGCTGCTACAGCTCGGGAGGAAAACGCACGTGCACGCCCCCAGTCGAGACGAGGACTGACTCCCCTGGGGAGACTCAAGAAGTACCCCAAGATCCATGTCAGTCCTGCAGAGGAATCCGCAGGTTCCGGACCCCACTCCACACAAGGTCTTAGGCCCCGGCATGGACGGGAGAGGAATCCTGAGAGGCCCCCTAGCAACTGACATGGGGACTGGCCTTTCCTGAGGCCACCAGAGCCGGTCCCTGAGGTCCCCGTCGTAACTCGAGAACACATGCCGCAACTCGAGAAAATCCAGGAGGTTCTCCCTTCCAGGCGAGATGAGGCCCATTTCCGCTGAGGCGTCTCGAGGCTAATCACACCTAACCTCGGGAACGTCGAAAGGGTCCTTCACACCCTTGCTGCAACTCAAGAAGTTCCCCGACATACCCGTCTCCACTCGAGAGGAACCACGAGGGTCCCGCCCACATCCAGAGGAGCCCCTTTTCCGCCTCGTAGCTCGAGATGAAGGATCCTTTCCCTGCTTCGTTGGGAAAGAATTCCCGGGTTTCCCGTCGCACCTCAAGAGCAGGCGCTCTCCACAGGAAAGGCGACAGGAACTCCAGGGCTGTGCCACAATTCCAAGAGTCCCCCAGAGTTCTCCGTCCTTTGCAGAGGAACCTGTTTTCCCTGCACTGCCTCGAGTTTCACGCCGAGGATCGACTCACACCGCGGTGGCACGGGGGACAGCCCTGTGGGTAACCCTGTGGGAAAGCCTGGAGGGAAAGTCACGGATCCCTTGATCCACGCGACGGGAAGCGTGACACTACTGCTGCAGCTCGGTAGGAAAGCGCACGTGCATGCCCCCACTCGAGACGAGGCGTGACTCCCCTGGGGAGACTCAGAAGAATCCCAAGATCCATAGCAACACTGGAGAGGAATCCTCAGGTTCCAGCCCCGATTCCACACAAGGTCTTAGGCCGCGGCATGGACCGGAGAGGAATCCCGAGATGGCCCCTAGCAACTCGCATGGGAACTGGCCTTTCCCGAGGCCACCAGAGCGGTTCCCTGAGGTCCCCGTCGTAACACGAGAAGACCTGCCGCAACTCGAGAAAATCCAGGAGGTTCTCCCCTCCAGGCGAGATGAGGCCCATTTCCGCTGAGGCGTCTCGAGGCTGATCACACCTCACCTCTGGAACTTCGAAAGGGTCCTTCACACCCTTGGTCCGAGTCAAGAAGTTCCCCGACATACCCGTCTCCACTCGAGAGGAAACAAGTGGGTCCCGCCCACATCCAGAGGAGCCCCGTTTCCGCCTCGTAGCTCGAGATGAGGGATCCTTTCCCTGCTTCTTCGGGAAAGAGTTCCCGGCGTTCCCGTCGCATCTCAAGAGGAGGCCCTCTCAACAGGAACGGCGAGAGGAACTCCAAGGTCGTGCCACCATTCCAAGAGTCCCCCAGATGTCTCAGTCCATTCCAGAGGAACCTCTTTTCCCTTCACCGGCTCGTCCTTCACGCCGAGGATCGACTCACACCAAGGTGGCACGTGGCACGGATCTGTGGGAAAGCCTCGTGTGAAAGCCTCGAGGGAAAGCGTCGAGGGAAAGCCACAGATCCCTTGATCCACGTGACCGGAAGCGTGACACTACTGCTGCAGCTCGGGAGGAAAGCGCACGTGCATGCCCCCACTCGAGACGAGGCTGACTCCCCTGGGGAGACTCAGAAGCACCCCAAGATCCATGGCAACACTGGAGAGGAATCTTCAGGTTCCGCCCCCGACTCCACACAAGGTCTTAGGCCCCGGCATGGACGGGAGAGGAATCCCGAGAGGGCCCCTAGCAACTCGCATGGGGACTGGCCTTTCCTGAGGCCACCAGAGCGGGTCTCTGAGGTCCCCGTCGTAACTCGAGAAGACCTGCCGCAACTCGAGAAAATCCAGGAGGTTCTCCCCTCCAGGCGAGATGAGGCCCATTTCCGCTGAGGCGTCTTGAGGCTGATCACACCTCACCCCTGGAACTTCGAAAGGGTCCTTCACACCCTTGGTGCAAATCAAGAAGTTCCCCGACATACCCGTCTCCACTCGAGAGGAAACACGAGGGTCCCGCCCACAATCAGAGGAGCCCCGTTTCCGCCTCGGAGCTCGAGATGAGGGATCCTTTCCCTGCTTCGTCGGGAAAGATTTCCCGGGGTTCCAGTCGCACCTCAACAGGAGGCGCTCTCAACAGGTAAGGCGAGAGGAACTCCAGGGTCGTGCCACCATTCCAAGAGTCCCCCAGACGTCAGTCCTTTGCAGAGGAACCAGTTTTCCCTGCACTGCCTCGACTTTCACGCCGAGGATCGACTCACACCGCGCTGGCACGGGGGACAGCCCTGTGGGAAAGCCTCGTGGGAAAGCCTGGAGGGAAAGCCACGGATCCCTTGATCCACGCGACGGGAAGGGTGACACTGCTGCTACCGCTCGGGAGGAAAACGCACGTGCACGCCCCCAGTCGAGACGAGGACTGACTCCCCTGGGGAGACTCAAGAAGTACCCCAAGATCCATGTCAGTCCTGCAGAGGAATCCGCAGGTTCCGGACCCCACTCCACACAAGGTCTTAGGCCCCGGCATGGACGGGAGAGGAATCCTGAGAGGCCCCCTAGCAACTGACATGGGGACTTGCCTTTCCTGAGGCCACCAGAGCCGGTCCCTGAGGTCCCCGTCGTAACTCGAGAACACATGCCGCAACTCGAGAAAATCCAGGAGGTTCTCCCTTCCAGGCGAGATGAGGCTCATTTCCGCTGAGGCGTCTAGAGGCTAATCACACGTAACCTCGGGAAGTTCGAAAGGGTCCTTCACACCGTTGCTGCAACTCAAGAAGTTCCCCGACATACCCGTCTCCACTCGAGAGGAAGCACGAGGGTCCCGCCCACATCTAGAGGAGCCCCGTTAGCGCCTTGTAGCTCGAGATGAGAGATCCTTTCCCTGCATCGTCGGGAAAGATTTCTCGGGGTTCCCGTTGCACCTCAAGGGGAGGCGCTCTCAACAGGTAAGGCGAGAGGAACTCCAGGGTCGTGCCACCATTCCAAGAGTCCCCCAGTCGTCTCAGTCCTTTGCAGAGGAACCTGTTTTCCCTGCACTGCCTCGACTTTCATGCTGAGGATCGACTCACACTGCGCTGGCACGGGGGACAGCCCTGTGGGTAGGCCTCGTGGGAATGCCTGGAGGGAAAGCCACGGATCCCTTGATCCACGCGATGGTAAGACTGACACTGCTGCTACAGCTCGGGAGGAAAGTGCACGTGCACGCCTCCAGTCGAGACATGGACTCACTCCCCTGGGCAGACCCAAGAAGTACCCCAAGATCCATGTCATTACTGTAGAGGAATCCTCAGGTTCCGAACCCCACTCCACACAAGGTCTTAGGCTCCGGCATCGACGGGAGAGGAATCCCGAGAGGCCCCCTAGCAACTCACATGGGGACTGGACTTTCCTGAGGCCACCAGAGCGGGTCCCTGAGGTCCCCGTCGTAACTCGAGAACACCTGCCGCAACTCGAGAAAATCCAGCAGGTTCTCCCCTCCAGGCGAGATGAGGCCCATTTCCGCTGAGGCGTCTCGAGGCTAATCACACCTAACCTCGGGAACGTCGAAAGGGTCCTTCACACCCTTGCTGCAACTCAAGAAGTTCCCCGACATACCCGTCTCCACTCGAGAGGAACCACGAGGGTCCCGCCCACATCCAGAGGAGCCCCTTTTCCGCCTCGTAGCTCGAGATGAAGGATCCTTTCCCTGCTTCGTTGGGAAAGAATTCCCGGGTTTCCCGTCGCACCTCAAGAGCAGGCGCTCTCCACAGGAAAGGCGAGAGGAACTCCAGGGCTGTGCCACAATTCCAAGAGTCCCCCAGAGTTCTCCGTCCTTTGCAGAGGAACCTGTTTTCCCTGCACTGCCTCGAGTTTCACGCCGAGGATCGACTCACACCACGGTGGCACGGGGGACAGCCCTGTGGGTAACCCTGTGGGAAAGCCTGGAGGGAAAGTCACGGATCCCTTGATCCACGTGACGGGAAGCGTGAAACTACTGCTGCAGCTCGGTAGGAAAGTGCACGTGCATGCCCCCACTCGAGACGAGGCGTGACTCCCCTGGGGAGTCTCAGAAGAATCCCAAGATCCATAGCAACACTGGAGAGGAATCCTCAGGTTCCGGCCCCGATTCCACACAAGGTCTTAGGCCCCGGCATGGACCGGAGAGGAATCCCGAGATGGCCCCTAGCAACTCGCATGGGAACTGGCCTTTCCTGAGGCCACCAGAGCGGTTCCCTGAGGTCCCCGTCGTAACACGAGAAGACCTGCCGCAACTCGAGAAAATCCAGGAGGTTCTCCCCTCCAGGCGAGATGAGGCCCATTTCCGCTGAGGCGTCTTGAGGCTGATCACACCTCACCCCTGGAACTTCGAAAGGGTCCTTCACACCCTTGGTGCAAATCAAGAAGTTCCCCGACATACCCGTCTCCACTCGAGAGGAAACACGAGGGTCCCGCCCACATCCAGAGGAGCCCCGTTTCCGCCTCGTAGCTCGAGATGAGGGATCCTTTCCCTGCTTCGTCGGGAAAGAGTTCCCAGCGTTCCCGTCGCATCTCAAGAGGAGGCCCTCTCCACAGGAACGGCGAGAGGAACTCCAGGGTCGTGCCACCATTCCAAGAGTCCCCCAGATATCTCAGTCCATTCCAGAGGAACCTCTTTTCCCTTCACCGGCTCGTCTTTCACGCCGAGGATCGACTCACACCAAGGTGGCACGTGGCACGGCCCTGTGGGAAAGCCTCGTGGGAAAGCCTCGAGGGAAAGCCTCGAGGGAAAGCCACAGATCCCTTGATCCACGTGACAGGAAGCGTGACACTACTGCTGCAGCTCGGGAGGAAAGCGCACGTGCATGCCCCGAGTCGAGACGAGGCCTGACTGCCCTGGGGAGACTCAGAAGCACCCCAAGATCCATGGCAACACTGGCGAGTAATCCTCAGGTTCCGGCCCCAACTCCACACAAGGTCTTAGGCCCCAGCATGGACGGGAGAGGAATCCCGAGAGGTCCCCTAGAAACTCGCATGGGGACTGGCCTTTCCTGAGGCCACCAGAGCGGTTCCCTGAGGTCCCCGTCGAAACTCGAGAAGACCTGCCGCAACTCGAGAAAATCCTGGAGGTTCTCCCCTCCAGGCAATATGAGGCCCATTTCCGCTGAGGCGTCTCGAGGCTGATCACACCTCACCTCTGGAACTTCGAAAGGGTCCTTCACACCCTTGGTGCGAGTCAAGAAGTTCCACAACATACCCGTCTCCACTCGAGAGGAAACACGAGGGTCCCGCCCACATCCAGAGGAGCCCCGTTTCCGCCTCGTAGCTCGAGATGAGGGATCCTTTCCCTGCAACATCGGAAAGAGTTCCCGGCGTTCCCGTCGCATCTCAAGAGGAGGCCCTCTCAACAGGAACGGCGAGAGGAACTCCAGGGTCGTGCCACCATTCCAAGAGTCCCCCAGATGTCTCAGTCCATTCCAGAGGAACCTCTTTTCCCTTCACCGGCTCGTCTTTCACGCCGAGGATCGACTCACACCAAGGTGGCACGTGCCACGGCCCAGTGGGAAAGCCTCGTGGGAAAGCATCGAGGTAAAGCCTCGAGGGAAAGCCACAGATCCCTTGATCCACGTGACAGGAAGCGTGACACTACTGCTCCAGCTCGGAAGGAAAGCGCACGTGCATGTCCCCACTCGAGACGAGGCCTGACTCCCCTGGGGAGACTCAGAAGCACCCCAAGATCCATGGCAACACTGGAGAGGAATCCTCAGGTTCCGTCCCCGACTCCACAGAAGGACTGAGGCCCCGGCATGGACGGGAGAGGAATCCTGAGAGGTCCCCTAGCAACTCGCATGGGGACTGGCCTTTCGTGAGTCCACCAGAGCGGTTCCCTGAGGTCCTCGTCGAAACTCGAGAAGACAAGCCGCAACTCGAGAAAATCCAGGAGGTTCTCCCCTCCAGGCGAGATGACGCCCATTTCCGCTGAGGTGTCTCGAGGCTGATCACACCTCACCTCTGGAACTTCGAAAGGGTCCTTCACACCCTTGGTGCGAGTCAAGAAATTCTCCGACATACCCGTCTCCACTCGAGAGGAAACACGAGGGTCCCGCCCACATCCAGAGGAGCCCCGTTTCCGCCTCGTAGCTCGAGATGAGGGATACTTTCCCTGCTTCGTCGGGAAAGAGTTCCCGGCGTTCCCGTCGCATCTCAAGAGGAGGCCCTCTCAACAGGAACGGCGAGAGGAACTCCAGGGTCGTGCCACCATTCCAAGAGTCCCCCAGATGTCTCAGTCCATTCCAGAGGAACCTCATTTCCCTTCACCGGCTCGTCTTTCACGCCGAGGATCGACTCACACCAAGGTGGCACGTGGCACGGCCCTGTGGGAAAGCCTCGTGGGAAAGCCTCAAAGGAAAGCCTCGAGGGAAAGCCACAGATCCCTTGTTCCACGTGACAGGAAGCGTGACACTACTGCTGCAGCTCGGGAGGAAACCGCACGTGCAAGGCCCCACTCGAGACGAGGCCTGACTCCCCTGGGGAGACTCAGAAGCACCCCAAGATCCATGGCAACACTGGAGAGGAGTCCTCAGGTTCCGGCCCCGACTCCACACAAGGTCTTAGGCCCCGGCATGGACGGGAGAGGAATCCCGAGAGGGCCCCTAGCAACTCGCATGGGGACTGGCCTTTCCTGAGGCCACCAGAGCGGGTCTCTGAGGTCCCCGTCGTAACTCGAGAAGACCTGCCGCAACTCGAGAAAATCCAGGAGGTTCTCCCCTCCAGGCGAGATGAGGCCCATTTCCGCTGAGGCGTCTCGAGGCTGATCACACCTCACCTCTGGAACTTCGAAAGGGTCCTTCACACCCTTGGTGCGAGTCAAGAAATTATCCGACATACCCGTCTCCACTGGAGAGGATACACGAGGGTCCCGCCCACATCCAGAGGAGCCCCGTTTCCGCCTCGTAGCTCGAGATGAGGGATCCTTTTCCTGCTTCGTCGGCAAAGAGTTCCCGGCGTTCCCGTCGCATCTCAAGAGGAGGCCCTCTCAACAGGAACGGCGAGAGGAACTCCAGGGTCGTGCCACCATTCCAAGAGTCCCCCAGATGTCTCAGTCCATTCCAGAGGAACCTCTTTTCCCTTCACCGGCTCGTCTTTCACGCCGAGGATCGACTCACACCAAGGTGGCACTTGGCACGGCCCTGTGGGAAAGCCTCGTGGGAAAGCCTCGAGAGAAAGCCACAGATCCCTTGATCCACGTGACCGGATGCGTGACACTACTGCTGCAGCTCGGGAGGAAAGCGCACGTGCATGCCCCCACTCGAGACGAGGCCTGACTCCCCTCGGGAGACTCAGAAGCACCCCAAGATCCATGGCAACACTGGCGAGGAATCCTCAGGTTCCAGCCCCGACTCCACACAAGGTCATAGGCCCCGGCTTGGATGGAGAGGAATCCCGAGAGCGCCCCTAGAAACTATCATGGGGACTGGCCTTTCCTGAGGCCAACAGAGCGGGTCCCTGAGGTCCCCGTCGTAACTCGAGAAGACCTGCCGCAACTCGAGAAAATCCAGGAGGTTCTCCCCTCCAGGCGAGATGAGACCCATTTCCGCTGAGGCGTCTCGAGGCTGATGACACCTCACCTCTGGAACTTCGAAAGGGTCCTTCACACCCTTGCTGCAAATCAAGAAGCTGCCCGACATACCCGTCTCCACTCGAGAGGAGACACGAGGGTCCCGCCCACATCCAGAGGAGCCCCGTTTCCGCCTCGTAGCTCGAGATGAGGCATGCTTTACTGCTTCGTAGGGAAAGAGTTACTGGCGTTCCCGGCGCATCTCAAGAGGAGGCCCTCTCAACAGGAACGGCGAGAGGAACTCCAGGGTCGTGCCACCATTCCCAGAGTCCCCCAGATGTCTCAGTCCATTCCAGAGAAACCTCTTTTCCCTTCACCGGCTCGTCTTTCACGCCGAGGATCGACTCACACCAAGGTGGCACGTGGCACGGCCCTGTGGGAAAGCCTCGTGGGAAAGCCTCGAGGGAAAGCCTCGAGGGAAAGCCACAGATCCCTTGATCCACGTGACAGGAAGCGTGACACTACTGCTGCAGCACGGGAGGAAAGCGCACGTGCATGCCCCCACTCGAGACGAGGCCTGACTCCCCTGGGGAGACTCAGAAGCACCCCGAGATCCATGGCAACACTGGAGAGGAATCCTCAGTTTTCCGCCCCGACTCCAAACAAGGTCTTAGGCCCCGGCATGGACGGGAGAGGAATCCCGAGAGGGACCCTAGCAACTCGCATGGGGTCTGGCCTTTCCTGAGGCCACCAGAGCGTGTCCCTGAGGTCCCCGTCGTAACTCGAGAAGACCTGCCGCAACTCGAGAAAATCCAGGAGGTTCTCCCCTCCAGGCGAGATGAGGCCCATTTCCGCTGAGGCGTCTCGAGGCTGATGACACCTCACCTCTGGAACTTAGAAAGGGTCCTTCACACCCTTGGTGCGAGTCAAGAAGTTCCCCGACATACCCGTCTCCACTCGAGAGGAAACACGAGGGTCCCGCCCACATCCAGAGGAGCCCCGTTTCCGCCTCGGAGCTCGAGATGAGGGATCCTTTCCCTGCTTCGTCGGGAAAGAGTTCCCGGCGTTCCCGTCGCATCTCAAGAGGAGGCCCTCTCAACAGGAACGGCGAGAGGATCTCCAGGTTCGTGCCACCATTCCAAGAGTCCCCCAGATGTCTCAGTCCATTCCAGAGGAAACTCTTTTCTCTTCACCGGCTCGTCTTTCAGGCCGAGGATCGACTCACACCAAGGTGGCACGTGGCACAGCCCTGTGGGAAAGCGTCGTGGGAAAGCCTCGAGGGAAAGCCTCGAGGGAGAGCCACAGATCCCTTGATCCCGTGACAGGAAGCGTGACACTACTGCTCCAGCTCGGGAGGAAAGCGCACGTGCAAGTCCCCACTTGAGACGAGGCCTGACTCCCCTGGGGCGACTCAGAAGCACCCCAAGATCCATGGCAACACTGGAGAGGAATCCTCAGGTTCCGTCCCCAACTCCACAGAAGGACTGAGGCCCCGGCATGGACGGGAGAGGAATCCTGAGAGGTCCCCTAGCAACTCGCATGGGGACTGGCCTTTCCTGAGGCCACCAGAGCGGTTCCCTGAGGTCCCCGTCGAAACTCGAGAAGACCTGCCGCAACTCGAGAAAATCCAGGAGGTTCTCCCCTCCAGGCGAGATGAGGCCCATTTCCGTTGAGGCGTCTCGAGGCTGATAACACCTCACCTCTGGAACTTCGAAAGGGTCCTTCACACCCGTGGTGCGAGTCAAGAAGTTCCCCGACATACCCGTCTCCACTCGAGAGGAAACACGAGGGTCCCGCCCACATCCAGCGGAGCCCCGTTTCCCCCTCGGAGCTCGAGATGAGGGATCCTTTCCCTACTTCGTCGGGAAAGAGTTCCCGGCGTTCCCGTCGCATCTCAAGAAGAGGCCCTCTCAACAGGTACGGTTAGAGGAACTCCAGGGTCGTGCCACCATTCCAAGAGTCCCCCAGATGTCTCAGTCCATTCCAGAGGAACCTCTTTTCCCTTCACCGGCTCGTCTTTCACGCCGAGGATCGACTCACACCAAGGTGGCACGTGGCACGGCCCTGTGGGAAAGCCTCGTGAGAAAGCCTCGATGGAAAGCCTCGAGGGAAAGCCACAGATCCCTTGATCCACGTGACAGGAAGCGTGACACTACTGCTGCAGCTCGGGAGGAAAGCGCACTTGCATGCCCCCACTCGAGACGAGGCCTGCCTCCCCTGGGGAGACTCAGAAGCACCCCACGATCCATGGCAACACTGGAGAGGAATCCTCAGGTTCTGGCGCCGACTCCACACAAGGTCTCAGGCCCCGGCATGGACGGGAGAGGAATCCCGAGAGGGCCCCTAGCAACTCGCATGGGGACTGGCCTTTCCTGAGGCCACCAGAGCGGGTCCCTGAGGTCCCCGTCGTAACTCGAGAAGACCTGCCGCAACTCTAGAAAATCCAGGAGGTTCTCTCCTCCAGGTGAGATGAGACCCATTTCCGCTGAGGCGTCTCGAGGCTGATGACACCTCACCTCTGGAACTTCGAAAGGGTCCTTCACACCCTTGGTGCGAGTCAAGAAGTTCCACGACATACCCGTCTCCACTCGAGAGGAAACACGAGGGTCCCGCCCACATCCAGAGGAGCCCCGTTTCCGCCTCGTAGCTCGAGATGAGGGATCCTTTCCCTGCTTCGTCGGCAAAGAGTTCCCGGGGTTCCCGTCGCATCTCAAGAGGAAGCCCTCTCAACAGGAACGGCGAGACGATCTCCAGGGTCGTCCCACCATTCCAAGAGTCCCCCAGATGTCTCAGTCCATTGCAGGGGAAACTCTTTTCTCTTAACCGGCTCGTCTTTCACGCCGAGGGTCGACTCACACCAAGGTGGCACGTGGCACGGCCCTGTGGGAAAGCCTTGTGGGAAAGCATCGAGAGAAAGACTCGAGGGAAAGCCACAGATCCCTTGATCCACGTGACAGGAAGCGTGACACTACTGCTGCAGCTCGGGAGGACAGCGCACGTGCATGCCCCCACACGAGACGAAGCCTGACTCCCCTGGGGAGACGTAGAAGCTCCCCGGGATCCATGGCAACACTGGAGAGGAATCCTCAGGTTCCGGCCCCGACTCCACACAAGGTCTTAGGCCCCCGGCATGGACGGGAGAGGAATCCCGAGAGGGCCCCTAGCAACTCGCATGGGGACTGGCCTTTCCTGAGGCCACCAGAGCGGGTCCCTGAGGTCCCCGTCGTAACTCGAGAACACCTGCCGCAACTCGAGAAAATCCAGGAGGTTCTCCCCTCCAGGCGAGATGAGACCCATTTCCGCTGAGGCGTCTCGAGGCTGATGACACCTCACCTCTGGAACTTCGATAGGGTCCTTCACACCCTTGGTGCGAGTCAAGAAGTTCCCCGACATACCCGTCTCCACTCGAGAGGAAACACGAGGGTCAAGCCCACATCCAGAGGAGCCCCGTTTCCGCCTCGTAGCTCGAGATGAGGGATCCTTTCCCTGCTTCGTCGGCAAAGAGTTCCCGGCGTTCCCGTCGCATCTCAAGAGGAGGCCCTCTCAACAGGAACGGCGAGAGGAACTCCAGGGTCGTGCCACCATTCCAAGAGTCCCCCAGATGTCTCAGTCCATTCCAGAGGAACCTCTTTTCCCTTCACCGGCTCGTCTTTCACGCCGAGGATCGACTCACACCAAGGTGGCACGTGGCACGGCTCTGTGGGAAATCCTCGTGGGAAAGCATCGAGGGAAAGACTCGAGGGAAAGCCACAGATCCCTTGATCCACGTGACAGGAAGCTTGACACTACTGCTGCAGCTCGGGAGGAAAGCGCACGTGCATGCCCCCACTCGTGACGAGGCCTGACTCCCCTAGGGAGACTCTGAAGCACCCCAAGATACATGGCAGCACTGGAGAGGAATCCTCAGGTTCCGGCCCCGACTCCACACAAGGTCTTAGGCCCCGGCATGGACGGCAGAGGAATCCCGAGAGGGCCCCTAGCAACTCGCATGGGGACTGGCCTTTCCTGAGGCCACCAGAGCGGGTCCCTGAGATCCCCGTCATAACTCGAGAAGACCTGCCGCAACTCGAGAAAATCCAGGAGGTTCTCCCCTCCAGGCGAGATGAGGCCCATTTCCGCTGAGGCGTCTCGAGGCTGATCACACCTCACCTCTGGAACTTCGAAAGGGTCCTTCACACCCTTGGTGCAAATCAAGAAGTTCCCCGACATACCCGTCTCCACTCGAGAGGAAACACGAGGGTTCCGCCCACATCCAGAGGAGCCCCGTTTACGCCTCGTAGCTCGAGATGAGGGATCCTTCCCTGCTTCGTCGGGAAAGAGTTCCCGGCGTTCCCGTCGCAACTCAAGAAGAGGCCCTCTCAACAGGAAAGGCGAGAGGAACTCCAGGGTCGTGCCACCATTCCAAGAGTCCCCCAGATGTCTCAGTCCATTCCAGAGGAACCTCTTTTCCCTTCACCGGCTCGTCTTTCACGCCGAGGATCGACTCACACCAAGGTGGCACATGGCACAGCCCTGTGGGAAAACCTCGTCTGAAAGCCTCGAGGGAAAGCCTCGAGGGAAGGCGACAGATCCCTTGATCCACGTGACAGGAAGCGTGACACCACTGCTGCAGCTCGGGAGAAAAGCGCACGTGCATGCCCCCACTGGAGACGAGGCCTGACTTCCCTGGGGAGACTCAGAAGCACCCCAAGATCCATGGCAACACTGGAGCGGAATCCTCAGGATCCGGCCCGACTCCACACAAGGTCTTAGGCCCCGGCATGTCTGGGAGAGGAATCCCGAGAGGTACCCTAGCAACTCCAATGGGGACTGGCCTTTCCTGAGGCCACCAGAGCGGGTCCCTGAGGTCCCCGTCGTAACTCGAGAAGACCTGCCGCAACTCGAGAAAATCCAGGAGGTTCTCCCCTCCAGGCGAGATGAGGCCCATTTCCGCTGAGGCGTCTCGAGGCTGGTCACACCTCACCTCTGGAACTTCGAAAGGGTCCTTCACACCCTTGGTGCAAATCAAGAAGCTGCCCGACATACCCGTCTCCACTCGAGAGGAAACACGAGGGTCCCGCCCACATCCAGAGGAGCCCCGTTTCCGCCTCGTAGCTCGAGATGAGGCATGCTTTACTGCTTCGTAGGGAAAGAGTTCCTGGCGTTCCTGTCGCATCTCAAGAGGAGGCCCTCTCAACAGGAACGGCGAGAGGAACTCCAGGGTCGTGCCAACATTCCAAGAGTCCCCCAGATGTCTCAGTCCATTCCAGAGGAACCTCTTTTCCATTCACCGGCTCCTCTTTCACGCCGAGGATCGACTCACACAAAGGTGGCACGTGGCACGGCCCTGTGGGAAAGGCTCGTGGGAAAGCCTCGAGGGAAAGCCAGGAGGGAAAGCCACAGATCCCTTGATCCCGTGACAGGAATCGTGACACTACTGCTGCAGCTCGGGAGGAAAGCGCACGTGCATGCCCCCACTCGAGACGAGGCCTGACTCCCCTGGGGAGACTCAGAAGCACCCCAAGATCCATGGCAACACTGCAGAGGAATCCTCAGGTTCTGGCACCGACTCCACACAAGGTCTTTGGCCCCGGCATGGACGGGAGAGGAATCCCGAGAGGGACCCTAGCAACTCGCATGGGGACTGGCCTTTCCTGAGGCCACCAGAGCGGGTCCCTGAGGTCCCCATCGTAAATCGAGAAGACGTGCCGCAACTCGAGAAAATCCAGGAGGTTCTCCCCTCCAGGCGAGATGAGGCCCATTTCCACTGAGGCGTCTCGAGGCTGATCACACCTCACCTGTGGAACTTAGAAAGGGTCCTTCACACCCTTGGTGCAAATCAAGAAGTTCCCCGACATACCCGTCTCCACTCGAGTGGACACACGAGGGTCCCGCCCACATCCAGAGGAGCCCCGTTTCCGCGTCGTAGCTCGAAATGAGGGATCCTTTCCCTTGTTCGTCGGGAAAGAGTTCCCGGCCTTCCCGTCGCATCTCAAGAAGAGGCCCTCTCAACAGGAACGGTGAGAGGAATTCCAGGGTCGTGCCACCATTCCAAGAGTCCCTCAGATGTCTCAGTCCATTCCAGAGGAACCTCTTTTCCCTTCACCGGCTCGTCTTTCACGCCGAGGATCGACTCACACCAAGGTGGCACGTGGCACAGCCCTGTGGGAAAGCCTCGTGAGAAAGCCTCGATGGAAAGCCTCGAGGGAAAGACACAGAACCCTTGATCCACGTGACAGGAACCGTGACACTACTGCTGCAGCTCGGGAGGAAAGCGTACGTGCATGCCCCCACACGAGACGCGGCCTGACTCCCCTGGGGAGACTCAGAAGCACCCCAAGATCCATGGCAACACTGGAGAGGAATCCTCAGGTTCCGGCCCCGACTCTAAACAAGGTCTTAGGCCCCGGCATGGACGGGAGAGGAATCCCAAGAGGGCCCCTAGCAACTCGCATGGGGACTGGCCTTTCCTGAGGCCACCAGAGCGAGTCCCTGAGGTCCCCGTCCTAACTAGAGAGGACCTGCCGCAACTCGAGAAAATCCAGGAGATTCTCCCCTCCAGGCGAGATGAGGCCCATTTCCGCTGAGGCGTCTCGAGGCTGATCACACCTCACCTCTGGAACTTCGAAAGGGGCCTTCACACCCCTGGTGCAAATCAAGAAGTTCCCCGACATACCCGTCTCCACTCGAGAGGAAACGCGAGGTTCCCGCCCACATCCAGAGGAGCCCCGTTTCCGCCTCGTAGCTCGAGATGAGGCATCCTTTACTGCTTCGTCGGGAAAGAGTTCCCGGCGTTCCCGTCGCATCTCAAGAGGAGGCCCTCTCAACAGGAACGGCGAGAGGAACTCCAGGGTCGTGCCACCATTCCAAGAGTCCCCCAGATGTCTCAGTCCATTCCAGAGGAACCTCTTTTCCCTTCACCGGCTCGTCTTTCACGCCAAGGATCGACTCACACCAAGGTGGCACGTGGCACGGCCCTGTGGGAAAGCCTCGTGGGAAAGCCTCGAGGGAAAGCCTCGAGGGAAAGCCACAGATCCCTTGATCCACTTGACAGGAAGCGTGACACTACTGCTGCAGCTCGGGAGGAAAGCGCATGAGCATGCCCCCACTCGAGACGAGGCCTGACTCCCCTGGGGAGACTCAGAAGCACCCCAAGATCCATGGCAACACGGAAGAGGAATCCTCAGGTTCCGGCACCGACTCCACACAAGGTCTTAGGCCCCGGCATGGACGGGAGAGGAATCCCGAGAGGGCCCCTAGCAACTCGCATGGGGACTGGCCTTTCCTGAGGCCACCCGAGCGGGTACCTGAGATCCCCGTCATAACTCGAGAAGACCTGCCGCAACTCGAGAAAATCCAGGAGGTTCTCCCCTCCAGGCGAGATGAGGCCCATTTCCGCTGAGGCGTCTCGAGGCTGATCACACCTCACCTCTGGAACTTCGAAAGTGTCCTTCACACCCTTGGTGCAAATCAAGAAGTTCCCCGACATACCCGTCTCCACTCGAGAGGAAACACTAGGGTCCCGCCCACATCCAGAGGAGCCCCGTTTCCGCCTCGTAGCTCGAGATGAGGGATCCTTCCCTGCTTCGTCGGGAAAGAGTTCCCGGCGTTCCCGTCGCATCTCAAGAGGAGGCCCTCTCAAGAGGAACGGCGAGAGGAACTCCAGGGTCGTGCCACCATTCCAAGAGTCCACCGGATATCTCAGTCCATTCCAGAGGAACCTCTTTTCCCTTCACCGGCTCGTCTTTCACGCCGAGGATCGACTCACACCAAGGTGGCACGTGGCACGGCCCTGTGGGAAAGCCTCGGGGGAAAGCGACAGATCCCTTGATCCACGTGACAGGAAGCGTGACACCACTGCTGCAGCTTGGGAGGAAAGCGTACGTGCATGCCCCCACTGGAGACGAGGCCTGACTTCCTTAGGGAGACTCAGAAGCACCCCAAGATCCATGGCAACACTGGAGAGGAATCCTCAGGTTCCGGCCCCGACTCCACACAAGGTCTTCGGCCCCGGCATGGACGGAAGAGGAATCGCGAGAGGGACCCTAGCAACTCGCATGGGGACTGGCCTCTCCGGAGGCCACCAGGGCGGGTCCCTGAGGTCCCCGTCGTAACTCGAGAAGACCTGCCGCAACTCGAGAAAATCCAGGAGGTTCTCCCCTCCAGGCGAGATGAGGCCCATTTCCCCTGAGGCTTCTCGAGGCTGATCACACCTCACCTCTGGAACTTCGAAAGGGTCCTTCACACCCTTGGTGCAAATCAAGAACCTTCCCGACATACCCGTCTCCACTCGAGAGGAAACACGAGGGTCCCGCCCACATCCAGAGGAGCCCCGTTTCCGCCTCGTAGCTCGAGATGAGGGATCCTTTCCCTGCTTTGTCGGGAAAGAGTTCCCGGCGTTCCCGTCGCATCTCAAGAGGAGGCCCTCTCAAGAGGAACGGCGAGAGGAACTCCAGGGTCGTGCCACCATTCCAAGAGTCCCCCAGATGTCTCAGTCCATTCCACAGGAACCTCTTTTCCCTTCACCGGCTCGTCTTTCACGCCGAGGATCGACTCACACAAAGGTGGCACGTGGCACGGCCCTGTGGGAAAGCCTCGTGGGAAAGCCTTGAGGGAAAGCCTCGAGGGGAAGCGACAGATCCCTTGATCCACGTGACAGGAAGCGTTACACTACTGCTGCAGCTAGGGAGGAAAGCGTACGTGCATGCCCCCACTCGAGACGAGGCCTTACTCCCCTGGGGAGACTCAGAAGCACCCCAAGATCCATGGCAACACTGGAGAGGAATCCTCAGGTTCCGGCCCCGACTCTAAACAAGGTCTTAGGCCCCGGCATGGACGGGAGAGGAATCCCGAGAGGGCCCCTAGCAACTCTCATGGGGACTGGCCTTTCCTGAGGCCACCAGAGCGGGTCCCTGAGGTCCCCGTCCTAACTAGAGAGGACCTGCCGCAACTCGAGAATATCCAGGAGATTCTCCCCTCCAGGCGAGATGAGGCCCATTTCCGCTGAGGCGTCTCGAGGCTGATCACACCTCACCTCTGGAACTTCGAAAGGGGCCTTCACACCCCTGGTGCAAATCAAGAAGTTCCCCGACATACCCGTCTCCACTCGAGAGGAAACACGAGGGTCCCGCCCACATCCAGAGGAGCCCCGTTTCCGCCTCGTAGCTCGAGGTGAGGCATCCTTTCCCTGCTTCGTCGGGAAAGAGTTCCCGGCGTTCCCGTCGCATCTCAAGAGGAGGCCCTCTCAACAGGAACGGCGAGAGGAACTCCAGGGTCGTGCCACCATTCCAAGAGTCCCCCAGATGTCTCAGTCCATTCCAGAGGAACCTCTTTTCCCTTCACCGGCTCGTCCTTCACGCCGAGGATCGACTCACACCAAGGTGGCACGTGGCACGGCCCTGTGGGAAAGCCTCGTGGGAAAGCCTCGAGGGAAAGCCTCGAGGGAAAGCCACAGATCCCTTGATCCACGTGACAGGAAGCGTGACACTACTGCTGCAGCTCGGGAGGAAAGCGCACGTGCATGCCCCCACTCGAGACGAGGCCTGACTCCCCTGGGGAGACTCAGAAGCACCCCAAGATCCATGGCAACACTGGAGAGGAATCCTCAGGTTCCGGCCCCAACTCCACACAAGGACTGAGGCCCCGGCATGGACGGGAGAGGAATCCCGAGAGGCCCCCTAGCAACTCGCATGGGGACTGGCCTTTCCTGAGGCCACCAGAGCGGGTCCCTGAGGTCCCAGTCGTAACTCGAGAAGACCTGCCGCAACTCGAGAAAATCCAGGAGGTTCTCCCCTCCAGGCGAGATGAGGCCCATTTCCGCTGAGGCGTCTCGAGGCTGATCACACCTCAACTCTGGAACTTCGAAAGGGGCCTTCACACCCCTGGTGCAAATCAAGAAGCTCCCCGACATACCCGTCTCCACTCGAGAGGAAACACGAGGGTCCCGCCCACATCCAGAGGAGCCCCGTTTCCGCGTCGTAGCTCGAGATGAGGGATCCTTTCCCTGCTTCGTCGGGAAAGAGTTCCCGGCGTTCCCGTCGCATCTCAAGAGGAGGCCCTCTCAACAGGAACGGCGAGAGGAACTCCAGGGTCGTGCCACCATTCCAAGAGTCCCCCAGATGTCTCAGTCCATTCCAGAGGAACCTCTTTTCCCTTCACCGGCTCGTCTTTCACGCCGAGGATCGACTCACACCAAGGTGGCACGTGGCACGGCCCTGTGGGAAAGCCTCGTGGGAAAGCTTCGTGGGACAGCCTCGAGGGAAAGCCACAGATCCCTTGATCCACGTGACAGGAAGCGTGACACTACAGTTGCACCTCGGGAAGAAAGCGCACGTGCATGCCCCCACTCGAGACGAGGCCTGACTCCCCTGGGGAGACTCAGAAGCACCCCAAGATCCATGGCAACACTGGAGAGGAATCCTCAGGTTCCGGCCCCAACTCCACACAAGGACTGAGGCCCCGGCATGGACGGGAGAGGAATCCCGAGAGGCCCCCTAGCAACTCGCATGGGGACTGGCCTTTCCTGAGGCCACCAGAGCGGGTCCCTGAGGTCCCAGTCGTAACCTGAGAAGACCTGCCGCAACTCGAGAAAATCCAGGAGGTTCTCCCCTCCAGGCGAGATGAGGCCCATTTCCGCTGAGGCGTCTCGAGGCTGATCACACCTCAACTCTGGAACTTCGAAAGGGGCCTTCACACCCCTGGTGCAAATCAAGAAGCTCCCCGACATACCCGTCTCCACTCGAGAGGAAACACGAGGGTCCCGCCCACATCCAGAGGAGCCCCGTTTCCGTGTCGTAGCTCGAGATGAGGGATCCTTTCCCTGCTTCGTCGGGAAAGAGTTCCCGGCGTTCCCGTCGCATCTCAAGAGGAGGCCCTCTCAAGAGGAACGGCGAGAGGAACTCCAGGGTCGTTCCACCATTCCAAGAGTCCCCCAGATGTCTCAGTCCATTCCAGAGGAACCTCTTTTCCCTTCACCGGCTCGTTGTTCACGCCGAGGATCGACTCACAACAAGGTGGCACGTGGCACGGCCCTGTGGGAAAGCCTCGTGGGAAAGCCTCGAGGGAAAGCCTCGAGGGAAAGCCACAGATCCCTTGATCCACGTGACAGGAAGCGTGACACTACTGCTGCAGCTCGGGAGGAAAGCGCACGTGCATGCCCCCACTCGAGACGAGGCCTGACTCCCCTGGGGAGACTCAGAAGCACCCCAAGATCCATGGCAACACTGGAGAGGAATCCTCAGGTTCCGGCCCCAACTCCACACAAGGACTGAGGCCCCGGCATGGACGGGAGAGGAATCCCGAGAGGCCCCCTAGCAACTCGCATGGGGACTGGCCTTTCCTGAGGCCACCAGAGCGGGTCCCTGAGGTCCCAGTCGTAACTCGAGAAGACCTGCCGCAACTCGAGAAAATCCAGGAGGTTCTCCCCTCCAGGCGAGATGAGGCCCATTTCCGCTGAGGCGTCTCGAGGCTGATCACACCTCAACTCTGGAACTTCGAAAGGGGCCTTCACACCCCTGGTGCAAATCAAGAAGCTCCCCGACATACCCGTCTCCACTCGAGAGGAAACACGAGGGTCCCGCCCACATCCAGAGGAGCCCCGTTTCCGCGTCGTAGCTCGAGATGAGGGATCCTTTCCCTGCTTCGTCGGGAAAGAGTTCCCGGCGTTCCCGTCGCATCTCAAGAGGAGGCCCTCTCAACAGGAACGGCGAGAGGAACTCCAGGGTCGTGCCACCATTCCAAGAGTCCCCCAGATGTCTCAGTCCATTCCAGAGGAACCTCTTTTCCCTTCACCGGCTCGTCTTTCACGCCGAGGATCGACTCACACCAAGGTGGCACGTGGCACGGCCCTGTGGGAAAGCCTTGAGGGAAAGCCTCGAGGGAAAGCAACAGATCCCTTGATCCCGTGACAGGAAGCGTGACATTACTGCTGCAGCTCGGGAGAAAAGCGCACGTGCATGCCCCCACTCTAGACGAGACCTGACTCCCCTGGGGAGACTCAGAAGCACCCCAAGATCCATGGCAACCCTCGAGAGGAATCCTCAGGTTCCGGCCCTGACTCCACACAAGGTCTTAGGCCCCGGCATGTCTGGGAGGGGAATCCCGAGAGGGCCCCTAGCAACTCGCATGTGTACTGGCCTTTCCTGAGGCCACCAGAGCGGGTCCCTGAGGTCCCCGTCGTAACTCGAGAAGACCTGCCGCAACTCGAGAAAATCCAGGAGGTTCTCCCCTCCAGGCGAGATGAGGCCCATTTGCGCTGAGGCGTCTCGAGGCTGATCACACCTCACCTCTGGAACTTCGAAAGGGTCCTTCACACCCTTGGTGCAAATCAAGAAGTTCCCCGACATACCCGTCTCCACTCGAGAGGAAACAGGAGGGTCCCGCCCACATCCAGAGGAGCCCCGTTTCCGCCTCGTAGCTCGAGATGAGGCACCCTGTCCCTGCTTCTTCGGGAAAGAGTTCCCGGCGTTCCTGTCGCATCTCAAGAGGAGGCCCTCTCAAGAGGAACGGCGAGAGGAACTCCAGGGTCGTGCCACCATTCCAAGAGTCCCCCAGATGTCTCAGTCCATTCCAGAGGAACCTCTTTTCCCTTCACCGGCTCGTCTTTCACGCCGAGGATCGACTCACACCAAGGTGGCACGTGGCACAGCCCTGTTGAAAAGCCTCGAGGGAAAGCGACAGATCTCTTGATCCACGTGACAGGAAGCGTGACACCACTGCTGCAGCTTGGAAGGAAAGCGTATATGCATGCCCCCAGTCGAGACGAGGCCTGACTACCCTGGGGAGACTCAGAAGCACCCCAAGATCCATGGCCACACTGGAGCGGAATCCTCAGGTTCCGGCACCGACTCCACACAAGGTCTTAGGCCCCGGCATGGACGGGAGAGGAATCCCAAGAGAGCCCCTAGCAACTCGCATTGTGACTGGCCTTTCCTGAGGCCACCAGAGCGGGTCCCTGAGGTCCCCGTCGTTACTCGAGAAGACGTGTCGCAACTCGAGAAAATCCAGGAGGTTCTCCCCTCCAGGCGAGATGAGGCCCATTTCCGCTGAGGCGTCTCGAGGCTGATCACACCTCACCTCTGAAACTTCGAAAGGGTCCTTCACACCCTTGGTGCAAATCAAGAAGCTCCCCGACATACCCGTCTCTACTCGAGAGGAAACACGAGGGTCCCGCCCACATCCAGAGGAGCCCCGTTTCCGCATCGTAGCTCGAGATGAGGGATCCTTTCCTTGCTTCGTCGGGAAAGAGTTCCCGGCGTTCCCGTCGCATCTCAAGAGGAGGCCCTCTCAAGAGGAACGGCGAGAGGAACCCCAGGGTCTTGCCACCATTCCAAGAGTCCCCCAGATGTCTCAGTCCATTCCAGAGGAACCTCTTTTCCCTTCACCGGCTCGTCGTTCACGCCGAGGATCGACTCACAACAAGGTGGCACGTGACACGGCCCTGTGGGAAAGCCTCGTGGGAAAGCCTTGAGGGAAAGCCTCGAGGGAAAGCCACAGATCCCTTGATCCACGTGACAGGAAGCGTTACACTACTGCTGCAGCTCGGGAGGAAAGCGCACGTGCATGCCCCCACTCGAGACGAGGCCTGACTCCCATGGGGAGACTCAGAAGCACCCCAAGATCCATGGCAACATGGAAGAGGAATCCTCAGATTCCGGCACCGACTCCACACAAGGTCTTAGGCCCCGGCATGGACGGGAGAGGAATCCCGAGAGGGCCCCTAGCAACTCGCATGGGGACTGGCCTTTCCTGAGGCCACCAGAGCCGGTCCCTGAGGTCCCCGTCGTAACTCGAGAAGAACTGCTGCAACTCGAGAAAATCCAGGAGGTTCTCCCCTCCAGGCGAGATGAGGCCCATTTCCGCTGAGGCGTCTCGAGGCTGATCACACCTCACCTCTGGAACTTCGAAAGGGTCCTTCACACCCTTGGTGCAAATCAAGAAGCTCCCCGACATACCCGTCTCCACTCGAGAGGAAACACGAGGGTCCCGCCCACATGCAGAGGAGCCCCGTTTCCGCCTCGTATCTCGAGATGAGGCATCCTTTACTGCTTCGTCGGGAAAGATTTCCCGGCGTTCCCGTCGCATCTCAAGAGGAGGCCCTCTCAAGAGGAACGGCGAGAGGAACTCCAGGGTCGTGCCACCATTCCAAGAGTCCCCCAGATGTCTCAGTTCATTCCAGAGGAACCTCTTTTCCCTTCACCAGCTCGTCTTTCACGCCGAGGATCGACTCACACCAAGGTGGCACGTGGCACGGCCCTGTGGGAAAGCCTCGTGGGAAAGCCTCGAGGGACAGACTCGAGGGAAAGCCACAGATCCCTTTATCCACGTGACAGGAAGCGTGACACTACTGCTGCAGCTCGGCAGGAAAGCGCACGTGCATGCCCCCACTCGAGACGAGGCCTGACTCCCCTGGGGAGACTCAGAAGCACCCCAAGATCCATGGCAACACTGGAGAGGAATCCTCAGGTTCCGGCCCCGACTCCACACAAGGTCTTAGGCCCCGGCATGGACGGGAGAGGAATCCCGAGAGGGCCCCTAGCAACTCGCATGGGGACGGGCCTTTCCTGAGGCCACCAGAGCGGGTCCCTGAGGTCCCCGTCGTAACTCGAGAAGACCTGCCGCAACTCCAGAAAATCCAGGAGGTTCTCCCATCCAGGCTAGATGAGGCCCATTTCCGCTGAGGCGTCTCGAGGCTGATCACACCTCACCTCTGGAACTTCGAAAGGGTCCTTCACACCCTTGGTGCGAGTCAAGAAATTATCCGACATACCCGTCTCCACTGGAGAGGATACACGAGGGTCCCGCCCACATCCAGAGGAGCCCCGTTTCCGCCTAGTAGCTCGAGATGAGGCATCCTTTACTGCTTCGTCGGGAAAGAGTTCCCGGCGTTCCCGTCGCATCTCAAGAGGAGGCCCTCTCAACAGGAACGGCGAGAGGAACTCCAGGGTCGTGCCACCATTCCAAGAGTCCCCCAGATGTCTCAGTCCAATCCAGAGGAACCTCTTTTCCCTTCACCGGCTCGTCTTTCACGCCGAGGATCGACTCACGCCAAGGTGGCACGTGGCACGGCCCTGTGGGAAAGCCTTGAGGGAATGCCTCGAGGGAAAGCGACAGATCCCTTGATCCACGTGACAGGAAGCGTTACACTACTGCTGCAGCTCGGGAGGTAAGTGTACGTGCATGCCCCCACTCGAGACGAGGCCTGACTCCCCTGGGGAGACTCAGAAGCACCCCAAGATCCATGGCAACACTGGAGAGGAATCCTCAGGTTCCGGCCCCGAATCCACAAAAGGTCTTAGGCCCCGGCATGGATGGGAGAGGCATCCCGAGAGGGACCCTAGCAACTCGCATGGGGACTGCCCTTTCCTGAGGCCACCAGAGCGGGTCCCTGAGGTCCCCATCGTAACTCGAGAAGACCTGCCGCAACTCGAGAAAATCCAGGAGGTTCTCCCCTCCAGGCGAGATGAGGCCCATTTCCGCTGAGGCGTCTCGAGGCTGATCACACCCCACCTCTGAAACTTCGAAAGGGTCCTTCACACCCATGGGGCAAATCAAGAAGCTGCCCGACATACCCGTCTCCACTCGAGAGATAACACGAGGGTCCCGCCCACATCCAAAGGAGCCCCGTTTCCGCCTCGTAGCTCGAGATGAGGCTTCCTTTACTGCTTCGTAGGGAAAGAGTTCCCGGCGTTCCCGTCGCATCTCAAGTGGAGGCCCTCTCAACAGGAAAGGCGAGAGGATCTCCAGGGTCGTGCCACCATTCCAAGAGTCCCCCAGATGTCTCAGTCCATTCCAGAGGAACCTCTTTTTCCTTCACCCGCTCGTCTTTCACGCCGAGGATCGACTCACACCAAGGTGGCTCGTGGCACGGCCCTGTGGGAAAGCCTCGTGGGAAAGCCTCGAGGGACAGCCTCGAGGGAAAGCCACAGATCCCTTGATCCACGTGACAGGAAGCGTGACACTGCTGCTGCAGCTCGGGAGGTAAGCGCACGTGCATGCCCCCACTCGAGACGAGGCCTGAATCCCTGGGGAGACTCAGAAGCACTCCAAGATCCATGGCAACACAGGAGACGAATCCTCAGGTTCCGGCCCCGACACCACACAGGTCTTAGGCCCCGGCATGGACGGGATAGGAATCCCGAGAGGGCCCCTAGCAACTCGCATGGGGACTGGCCTTTCCTGAGGCCACCAGAGCGGGTCCCTGAGGTCCCCGTCGTAACTCGAGAAGAACTGCCGCAACTCGAGAAAATCCAGGAGGTTCTCCCCTCCAGGCGAGATGAGGCCCATTTCCGCTGAGGCGTCTCGAGGCTGATCACACCTCACCTCTGGAACTTCGAAAGTGTCCTTCACACCCATGGGGCAAATCAAGAAGCTGCCCGACATACCCGTCTCCACTCGAGAGATAACACTAGGGTCCCGCCCACATCCAAAGGAGCCCCGTTTCCGCCTCGTAGCTCGAGATGAGGCTTCCTTTACTGCTTCGTAGGGAAAGAGTTCCCGGCGTTCCCGTTGCCTCTCAAGTGGAGGCCCTCTCAACAGGAAAGGCGAGAGGATCTCCAGGGTCGTGCCACCATTCCAAGAGTCCCCCAGATGTCTCAGTCCATTCCAGAGGAACCTCTTTTCCCTTCACCCGCTCGTCTTTCACGCCGAGGATCGACTCACACCAAGGTGGCACGTGGCACGGCCCTGTGGGAAAGCCTCGTGGGAAAGCCTCGAGGGACAGCCTCGAGGGAAAGCCACAGATCCCTTGATCCACGTGACAGGAAGCGTGACACTGCTGCTGCAGCTCGGGAGGTAAGCGCACGTGCATGCCCCCACTCGAGACGAGGCCTGAATCCCTGGGGAGACTCAGAAGCACTCCAAGATCCATGGCAACACAGGAGACGAATCCTCAGGTTCCGGCCCCGACACCACACAGGTCTTAGGCCCCGGCATGGACGGGATAGGAATCCCGAGAGGGCCCCTAGCAACTCGCATGGGGACTGGCCTTTCCTGAGGCCACCAGAGCGGGTCCCTGAGGTCCCCGTCGTAACTCGAGAAGAACTGCGGCAACTCGAGAAAATCCAGGAGGTTCTCCCCTCCAGGCGAGATGAGGCCCATTTCCGCTGAGGCGTCTCGAGGCTGATCACACCCCACCTCTGAAACTTCGAAAGGGTCCTTCACACCCATGGGGCAAATCAAGAAGCTGCCCGACATACCCGTCTCCACTCGAGAGATAACACGAGGGTCCCGCCCACATCCAAAGGAGCCCCGTTTCCGCCTCGTAGCTCGAGATGAGGCTTCCTTTACTGCTTCGTAGGGAAAGAGTTCCCGGCGTTCCCGTCGCATCTCAAGTGGAGGCCCTCTCAACAGGAAAGGCGAGAGGATCTCCAGGGTCGTGCCACCATTCCAAGAGTCCCCCAGATGTCTCAGTCCATTCCAGAGGAACCTCTTTTCCCTTCACCCGCTCGTCTTTCACGCCGAGGATCGACTCACACCAAGGTGGCACGTGGCACGGCCCTGTGGGAAAGCCTCGTGGGAAAGCCTCGAGGGACAGCCTCGAGGGAAAGCCACAGATCCCTTGATCCACGTGACAGGAAGCGTGACACTGCTGCTGCAGCTCGGTAGGTAAGCGCACGTGCATGCCCCCACTCGAGACGAGGCCTGAATCCCTGGGGAGACTCAGAAGCACTCCAAGATCCATGGCAACACAGGAGACGAATCCTCAGGTTCCAGCTCCGACACCACACAGGTCTTAGGCCCCGGCATGGACGGGATAGGAATCCCGAGAGGGCCCCTAGCAACTCGCATGGGGACTGGCCTTTCCTGAGGCCACCAGAGCGGGTCCCTGAGGTCCCCGTCGTAACTCGAGAAGAACTGCCGCAACTCGAGAAAATCCAGGAGGTTCTCCCCTCCTGGCGAGATGAGGCCCAATTCCGCTGAGGCGTCTCGAGGCTGATCACACCTCACCTCTGGAACTTCGAAAGGGTCCTTCACAACCTTGGTGCAAATCAAGAAGTTCCCCGACATACCTGTCACCACTCGAGAGGAAACACGAGGGTCCCGCCCACATCTAGAGGATCCCGGTTTCCGACTCTTAGCTTGAGATGAGGGATCCTTTCCCTGCTTCGTCGGCAAAGAGTTCCCGGCGTTCCCGTCGCATCTCAAGAGGAGGCCCTCTCAACAGGAACGGCGAGAGGAACTCCAGGGTCGTGCCACCATTCCAAGAGTCCCCCAGATGTCTCAGTCCATTCCAGAGGAACCTCTTTTCCCTTCACCGGCTCGTCTTTCACCCCGAGGATCGACTCACACCAACGTGGCACGTGGCACGGCCCTGTGGGAAAGATTCGTGGGAAAGCCTCGAGGGAAAGCCTTGAGGGAAAGCCACAGATCCCTTGATCCACGTGACAGGAATGGTGACACTACTTTTGCAGCTCGGGAGGAATTGACGTGCATGCCCCCACTCGAGACGAGGCCTGACTCCCCTCGGGAGACTCAGAAGCACCCCAAGATCCATGGCAACACTGGAGAGGAATCCTCAGGTTCCGGCCCCGACTCCACACAAGGTCTTAGGCCCCGGCATGGATGGGAGAGGAATCCAGAGAGGGACCCTAGCAACTCGCATGGGGACGGGCCTTTCCTGAGGCCACTAGAGCGGGTCCCTGAGGTCCCCGTAGTAACTCGAGAGGACCTGCCGCAACTCCAGAAAATCCAGGAGGTTCTCCCCTCCAGGCGAGATGAGGCCCATTTCCGCTGAGGCGTCTCGATTCTGATCACATCTCACCTCTGGAACATCGAAAGGGTCCTTCACACCCTTGGTGCAAATCAAGAAGTTCCCCGGCATACCTGTCTCCACTCGAGAGGAAACACGAGGTCCCGCTCACATCCAGAGGAGTCCGGTTTCTGCCTCGTAGCTCGAGATGAGGGATCCTTTCCCTGCTTCGTCGGGAAAGAGTTCCCGGCGTTCCCGTCGCATCTCAAGAGGAGGCCCTCTCAACAGGAACGGCGAGAGGAACTCCAGGGTCGTGCCACCATTCCAAGAGCCCCCAGATGTCTCAGTTCATTCCTGAGGAAACTCTTTTCGCTTCACCGGCTCGTCTTTCACGCCGAGGATCGACTCACACCAAGGTGGCACGTGGCACGGCCCTGTGGGAAAGCCTCTTGGGAAAGCCTCGAGGGAAAGCCTCGAGGGAAAGGCACAGATCCCTTGATCCACGTGACAGGAAGCGTGACACTACTGCTGCAGCTCGGGAGGAAAGCGCACGTGCATCCCCCACTCGAGACGAGGCCTGACTCCCCTGGGGAGACTCAGAAGCACCCCAAAATCCGTGGCAACACAGGAGACGAATCCTCAGGTTCTGGCACTGACTCCACACAAGGTCTTAGGCCCCCGCATCGACGGGAGAGGAATCCCGAGAGGGCCCCTAGCAACTCGCATGGGGACTGGCCTTTCCTGAGGCCACCAGAGCGGGTCCCTGAGGTCCCCGTCGTAACTCGAGAAGAACTGCCGCAACTCGAGAAAATCCAGGAGGTTCTCCCCTCCAGGCGAGATGAGGCCCATTTCCGCTGAGGTGTCTCGAGGCTGATAACACCTCACCTCTGGAACTTCGAAAGGGTCCTTCACACCCTTGGTGCAAATCAAGAAGCTCCCCGACATACCCGTCTCCACTCGAGAGGAAACACGTGGGTCCCGCCCACATCCAGTGGAGCCCCGTTTCCGCCTCGTAGCTCGAGATGAGGGATCCTTTCCCTGCTTCGTCGGGAAAGAGTTCCCGGCGTTCCCGTCGCATGTCCAGAGGAGGCCCTCTCAAGAGGAACGGCGAGAGGAACTCCAGGGTCGTTCCACCATTCCAAGAGTCCCCCAGATGTCTCAGTCCATTCCAGAGGAACCTCTTTTCCCTTCTCCGGCTCGTCTTTCACGCCGAGGATCGACTCACACCAAGGTGGCACGTGGCACGGCCCTGTGGGAAAGCCTCGTGGGAAAGCCTCGAGGGAAAGCCTCGAGGGAAAGCCACAGATCCCTAGATCCCGTGACAGGAAGCGTGACACTACTGCTGCAGCTCGGGAGGAAAGCGCACGTGCATGCCCCCACTCGAGACGAGGCCTGACTCCCCTGGGGAGACTCAGAAGCACCCCAAGATCCATGGCAACACTGGAGAGGAATCCTCAGGTTGCGGCCCCGACTCCACACAAGGTCTTAGGCCCCGGCATGGACGGGAGAGGAATGACGAGAGGGCCCCTAGCAACTCGCATGGGGACTGGCCTTTGCTGAGGCCACCAGAGCGGGTCCCTGAGGTCCCCGTCTTAACTCGAGAAGACCTGCCGCAACTCGAGATAATCCAGGAGGTTCTCCCCTCCAGGCGAGATGAGGCCCATTTCCGCTGAGGCGTCTCGAGGCTGATCACACCCCACCTCTGAAACTTCGAAAGGGTCCTTCACACCCATGGGGCAAATCAAGAAGCTGCCCGACATACCCGTCTCCACTCGAGAGATAACACGAGGGTCCCGCCCACATCCAGAGGAGCCCCGTTTCCGCCTCGTAGCTCGAGATGAGGCTTCCTTTACTGCTTCCTAGGGAAAGAGTTCCCGGCGTTCCCGTCGCATCTCAAGAGGAGGCCCTCTCAACAGGAACGGCGAGAGGAACTCCAGGGTCGTGCCACCATTCCAAGAGTCCCCCAGATGTCTCAGTCCATTCCAGAGGAACCTCTTTTCCCTTCACCCGCTCGTCTTTCACGCCTAGGATCGACTCACACCAAGGTGGCACGTGGCACGGCCCTGTGGGAAAGCCTCGTGGGAAAGCCTCGAGGGAAAGCCTCGAGGGAAAGCCACAGATCCCTTGATCCACGTGACAGGAAGCGTGACACTGCTGCTGCAGCTCGGGAGGTAAGCGCACGTGCATGCCCCCACTCGAGATGAGGCCTGATTCCCTGGGGAGACTCAGAAGCACTCCAAGATCCATGGCAACACAGGAGACCAATCCTCAGGTTCCGGTCCCGGCACACACAGGTCTTAGGCCCCGGCATGGACGGGATAGGAATCCTGAGAGGGCCCCTAGCAACTCGCATGGGGACTGGCCTTTCCTGAGGCCACCAGAGCGGGTCCCTGAGGTCCCCGTCGTAACTCGAGAAGAACTGCCGCAACTCGAGAAAATCCAGGAGGTTCTCCCCTCCTGGCGAGATGAGGCCCAATTCCGCTGAGGTGTCTCGAGGCTGATCACACCTCACCTCTGGAACTTCAAAAGGGTCTTTCACAACCTTGGTGCAAATCAAGAAGTTTCCCGACATACCTGTCACCACTCCAGAGGAAACACGAGGGTCCCGCCCACATCTAGAGGATCCCGGTTTCCGACTCTTAGCTTGAGATGAGGGATCCTTTCCCTGCTTCGTCGGCAAAGAGTTCCCGGCGTTCCCGTCGCATCTCAAGAGGAGGCCCTCTCAACAGGAACGGCGAGAGGAACTCCAGGGTCGTGCCACCATTCCAAGAGTCCCCCAGATGTCTCAGTCCATTCCAGAGGAACCTCTTTTCCCTTCACCGGCTCGTCTTTCACCCCGAGGATCGACTCACACCAAGGTGGCACGTGGCACGGCCCTGTGGGAAAGATTCGTGGGAAAGCCTCGAGGGTAAGCCTTGAGGGAAAGCCACAGATCCCTTGATCCACGTGACAGGAATGGTGACACTACTTTTGCAGCTCGGGAGGAATTGCACGTGCATGCCCCCACTCGCGACGAGGCCTGACTCCCCTCGGGAGTCTCAGAAGCACCCCAAGATCCATGGCAACACTAGAGAGGAATCCTCAGGTTCCGGCCCCGACTCCACACAAGGTCTTAGGCCCCGGCATGGACGGGAGAGGAATCCAGAGAGGAACCTTAGCAACTCGCATGGGGACTGGCCTTTCCTGAGGCCACTAGAGCGGGTCCCTGAGGTCCCCGTAGTAACTCGAGAGGACCTGCCGCAACTCCAGAAAATCCAGGAGGTTCTCCCCTCCAGGCGAGATGAGGCCCATTTCCGCTTAGGCGTCTCGATTCTGATCACACCTCACCTCTGGAACTTCGAAAGGGTCCTTCACACCCTTGGTGCAAATCAAGAAGTTCCCCGACATACCCGTCTCCACTCGAGAGGAAACACGAGGGTCCCGCCCACGTCCAGAGGAACCCCGTTTCCGCCTCGTAGCTCGAGATGAGGCATCCTTTCCCTGCTTCGTCGGGAAAGATTTCCCGGCGTTCCCGTCGCATCTCAAGAGGAGGCCCTCTCAACAGGAACGGCGAGAGGAACTCCAGGGTCGTGCCACCATTCCAAGAGTCCCCCAGATGTCTCAGTTCATTCCTGAGGAAACTCTTTTCGCTTCACCGGCTCGTCTTTCACGCCGAGGATCGACTCACACCAAGGTGGCACGTGGCACGGCCCTGTGGGAAAGCCTCGTGGGAAAGCCTCGAGGGAAAGCCTCGAGGGAAAGGCACAGATCCCTTGATCCACGTGACAGGAAGCGTGAGACTACTGCTGCAGCTCGGGAGGAAAGCGCACGTGCATGCCCCCACTCGAGACGAGGCCTGACTCCCCTGGGGAGACTCAGAAGCACCCCAAAATCCGTGGCAACACAGGAGACGAATCCTCAGGTTCTGGCACTGACTCCACACAAGGTCTTAGGCCCCCGCATCGACGGGAGAGGAATCCCGAGAGGGCCCCTAGCAACTCGCATGGGGACTGGCCTTTCCTGAGGCCACCAGAGCGGGTCCCTGAGGTCCCCGTCGTAACTCGAGAAGAACTGCCGCAACTCGAGAAAATCCAGGAGGTTCTCCCCTCCAGGCGACATGAGGCCCAATTCCGCTGAGGCGTCTCGAGGCTGATCACACCTCACCTCTGGAACTTCGAAAGGGTCTTTCACAACCTTGGTGCAAATCAAGAAATTCCCCGGCATACCTGTCTCCACTCGAGAGGAAACACGAGGTCCTGCTCACATCCAGAGGAGCCCGGTTTCTGCCTCGTAGCTCAAGATGAAGGATCCTTTCCCTGCTTCGTCGGGAAAGAGTTCCCGGCATTCCCGTCGCATCTCAAGAGGAGGCCCTCTCAACAGGAACGGCGAGAGGAGCTCCAGGGTCGTGCCACCATTCGAAGAGTCCCCCAGATGTCTCAGTCCATTCCAGAGGAACCTCTTTTCCCTTCACCGGCTCGTCTTTCACGCCGAGGATCGACTCACACCAAGGTGGCACGTGGCACGGCCCTGTGGGAAAGCCTCGTGGGAAAGCCTCGAGGGAAAGCCTTGAGGGAAAGACACAGATCCCTTGATCCACGTGACAGGAAGCGTGACACTGCTGCTACAGCTCGAGAGGTAAGCGCACGTGTATGCCCCCACTCGAGACGAGGCCTGACTCCCCTGGGGAGACTCAGAAGCACCCCAAGATCCATGGCAACACAGGAGACGAATCCTCAGGTTTCGGCACCGACTCCACACAAGGTCTTAGGCCCCCGCATCGACGGGAGAAGAATCCCGAGAGGGCCCCTAGCAACTGGCATGGGGACTGGCCTTTCCTGAGGCCACCAGAGCGGGTCCCTGAGGTCCCCGTCGTAACTCGAGAAGACAAGCCGCAACTTGAGAAAATCCAGGAGGTTCTCCCCTCCAGGCGAGATGAGGCCCATTTCCGCTGAGGCGTCTCGAGGCTGATCACACCTCAACTCTGGAACTTCGAAAGGGTCCTTCACACCCTTGGTGCAAATCAAGAAGTTCCCCGACATACCCGTCTCCACTCGAGAGGAAACACGAGGGTCCCGCCCACATCCAGAGCAGCCCTGTTTCGGCCTCGTAGCTCGAGATGAAGGATCCTTTCCCTGCTTCGTCGGGAAAGAGTTCCCGGCGTTCCCGTCGCATCTCAAGAGGAGGCCCTCTCAACAGGAACGGCGAGAGGAACTCCAGGGTCGTGCCACCATTCCAAGAGTCCCCCAGATGTCTCAGTCCATTCCAGAGGAACCTCTTTTCCCTTCACCGGCTCGTCTTTCACGCCGAGGATCGACTCACACCAAGGTGGCACTTGGCACAGCCCTGTGGGAAAACCTCGTGGGAAAGCCTCGAGGGAAAGCCTCGAGGGAAAGCCACAGATCCCTTGATCCACGTGACAGGAAGCGTTACACTACTGCTGCAGCTGGGGAGGAAAGCGTACGTGCATGCCCCCACTCGAGACGAGGCCTGACTCCCCTGGGGAGACTCAGAAGCACCCCAAGATCCATGGCAACACTGGAGAGGAATCCTTAGGTTCCGGCCCCGACTCCACACAAGGTCTTAGGCCCCGGCATGGACGGGAGAGGAATCGCGAGAGAGCCCCTAGCAACTCGCATGGGGACTGGCCTTTCCTGAGGCCACCAGAGCGGGTCCCTGAGGTCCCCGTCTTAACTCGAGAAGACGTGCCGCAACTCGAGAAAATCCAGGAGGTTCTCCCCTCCAGGCGAGATGAGGCCCATTTCCGCTGAGGCGTCTCGAGGCTGATCACACCCCACCTCTGAAACTTCGAAAGGGTCTTTCACAACCTTGGTGCAAATCAAGAAGTTCCCCGACATACCTGTCACCACTCGAGAGGAAACACGAGGGTCCCGCCCACATCTAGAGGATCCCGGTTTCCGTCTCATAGCTTGAGATGAGGGATCCTTTCTCTGCTTCGTCGGCAAAGAGATCCCGGCGTACCCGTCGCATCTCAAGAGGAAGCCCTTTCAACAGGAACGGCGAGAGGAACTCCAGGGTCGTGCCACCATTCCAAGAGTCCCCCAGATGTCTCAGTCCATTCCAGAGGAACCTCTTTTCCCTTCACCGGCTCGTCTTTCACCCCGAGGATCGACTCACACCAAGGTGGCACGTGGCACGGCCCTGTGGGAAAGATTCGTGGGAAAGCCTCGAAGGAAAGCCTTGAGGGAAAGCCACAGATCCCTTGATCCACGTGACAGGAATGGTGACACTACTTTTGCAGCTCGGGAGGAATTGCACGTGCATGCCCCCACTCGAGACGAGGCCTGACTCCCCTCGGGAGACTCAGAAGCACCCCAAGATCCATGGCAACACTGGAGAGGAATCCTCAGGTTCCGGCCCCGACTCCACACAAGGTCTTAGGCCCCGGCATGGACGGGAGAGGAATCCAGAGAGGGACCCTAGCAACTCGCATGAGGACTGGCCTTTTCTGAGGCCACTAGAGCGGGTCCCTGAGGTCCCCGTAGTAACTCGAGAGGACCTGCCGCAACTCCAGAAAATCCAGGAGGTTCTCCCCTCCAGGCGAGATGAGGCCCATTTCCGCTGAGGCGTCTCGATTCTGATCACACCTCACCTCTGGAACTTCGAAAGGGTCCTTCACACCCTTGGTGCAAATCAAGAAGTTCCCCGACATACCCGTCTCCACTCGAGAGGAAACACGAGGGTCCCGCCCACATCCAGAGGAACCCCGTTTCCGCCTCGTAGCTCGAGATGAGGCATCCTTTCCCTGCTTCGTCGGGAAAGATTTCCCGGCGTTCCCGTCGCATCTCAAGAGGAGGCCCTCTCAACAGGAACGGCTAGAGGAACTCCAGGGTCGTGCCACCATTCCAAGAGTCCCCCAGATGTCTCAGTTCATTCCTGAGGAAACTCTTTTCGCTTCACCGGCTCGTCTTTCACGCCGAGGATCGACTCACACCAAGGTGGCACGTGGCACGGCCCTGTGGGAAAGCCTCGTGGGAAAGCCTCGAGGGAAAGCCTCGAGGGAAAGGCACAGATCCCTTGATCCACGTGACAGGAAGCGTGAGACTACTGCTGCAGCTCGGGAGGAAAGCGCATGTGCATGCCACCACTCGAGACGAGGCCTGACTCCCCTGGGGAGACTCAGAAGCACCCCAAAATCCGTGGCAACACAGGAGACGAATCCTCAGGTTCTGGCACTGACTCCACACAAGGTCTTAGGCCCCCGCATCGACGGGAGAGGAATCCCGAGAGGGCCCCTGGAAACTCGCATGGGGACTGGCCTTTCCTGAGGCCACCAGAGCGGGTCCCTGAGGTCCCCGTCGTAACTCGAGAAGAACTGCCGCAACTCGAGAAAATCCAGGAGGTTCTCCCCTCCAGGCGACATGAGGCCCAATTCCGCTGAGGCGTCTCGAGGCTGATCACACCTCACCTCTGGAACTTCGAAAGGGTCCTTCACACCCTTGGTGCAAATCAAGAAGTTCCCCGACATTCCCGTCTCCACTCGAGAGGAAACACGAGGGTCCCGCCGACATCCAGAGGAGCCCCGTTTCCGCCTCGTAGCTCGAGATGAGGGATCCTTTCCCTGCTTCGTCGGGAAAGAGTTCCCGGGGTTCCCGTCGCATCTCAAGAGGAGGCCCTCTCAACAGGAACGGCGAGAGGAACTCCGGGGTAGTGCCACCGTTCCAAGAGTCCCGCAGATGTCTCAGTCCATTCCAGAGGAACCTCTTTTCCCTTCACCGACTCGTCCTTCACGCCGAGGATCGACTCACACCAAGGTGGCACGTGGTACGGCCCTGTGGGAAAGCCTCGTGGGAAAGCCTCGAGGGAAAGCCTCGAGGGAAAGCCACAGATCCCTTGATCCACGTGCCAGGAAGCGTGACACTACTGCTGCAGCTCGGGAGGAATGCGCACGTGCATGCCCCCACTCGAGACGAGGCCTGACTCCCCTGGGGAGACTCAGAAGCACCTCAAGATCCATGGCAACACTGGAGAGGAAACCTCAGGTTACGGCGCTGAATCCACACAATGTCTTAGGCCCCGGTATGGACGGAGGGGAATGGTCAGAGGGCCCCTAGCAACTCGCATGCGAACTGGCCTTTCCTCAGGCCACCAGAGCGGTTCCCTGAGGTCCCCGTCGGAACTCGTGAAGACCTGCCGCAACTCGAGAAAATCCAGGAGGTTGTCCCCTCCAGGCGAGATGAGGCCCATTTCCGCTGAGGCGTCTCGAGGCTGATCACACCTCACCTCTGGAACTTCGAAAGGGATCTTCACACCCTTGGTGCAAATCAAGAAGTTCCCCGACATACCCGTCTCCACTCGAGAGGGAACACGAGGGTCCCGCCCACATGCAGAGGAGCCCCGTTTCCGCCTCGTAGCTCGAGATGAGGGACCCTTTCCCTGCTTCGTCGGGAAAGAGTTCCCAGCGTTCCCGTCGCATCTCAAGAGGAGGCCCTCTCAACAGGAACGGCGAGAGGAACTCCAGGGTCGTGCCACCATTCCAAGAGTCCCGCAGATGTCTCAGTCCATTCCAGAGGAACCTCTTTTCCCTTCACCGGTTCGTCGTTCACGGCTAGGATCGACTCACACCAAGGTGGCATGTCCCACAGCCCTGTGGGAAAGCCTCGTGTGACAGCCTCGAGGGAAAGCCACAGATCCCTTGATCCACGTGACAGGAATCGTTCCACTACTGCTGCAGCTCGGGAGGAAAGCGCACGTGCATGCCCCCACTCCAGACGAGGCCTGACTCCCCTGCGGAGACTCAGAAGCACCCCAAGATCCATGGCAACACTGGAGAGGTATCCTCAGGTTCCGGCCCCGACTCCACACAAGGACTGAGGCCCTGGCATGGACGGGAGAGGAATCCCGAGAGGTCCCCTAGAAACTCGCATTGGGACTGGCCTTTCCTGAGGCCACCTGAGCGGGTCCCTGAGGTCCCCGTCGTTACACGAGAAGACCTGCCGCAACTCGAGAAAATCCAGGAGGTTCTCCCCTCCAGGCGAGATGAGGCCCATTTCCGCTGAGGCGTCTCGAGGCTGATCACACCTCACCTCTGGAACTTCGAAAGGGTCCTTCACACCCTTGGTGCAAATCAAGAAGTTCCCCGACATTCCCGTCTCCACTCGAGAGGAAACACGAGGGTCCCGCCCACATCCAGAGGAGCCCCGTTTCCGCCTCGTAGCTCGAGATGAGGGATCCTTTCCCTGCTTCGTCGGGAAAGAGTTCCTGGGGTTCCCGTCGCATCTCAAGAGGAGGCCCTCTCAACAGGAACGGCGAGAGGAACTCCGGGGTAGTGCCACCGTTCCAAGAGTCCCGCAGATGTCTCAGTCCATTCCAGAGGAACCTCTTTTCCCTTCACCGGCTCGTCCTTCACGCCGAGGATCGACTCACACCAAGGTGGCACGTGGCACAGCCCTGTGGGAAAGCCTCGTGGGAAAGCCTCGAGGGAAAGCCACAGATCCCTTGATCCACGTGCCAGGAAGCGTGACACTACTGCTGCAGCTCGGGAGGAATGCGCACGTGCATGCCCCCACTCGAGACGAGGCCTGACTCCCCTGGGGAGACTCAGAAGCACCCCAAGATCCATGGCAACAGTGGAGAGGAATCCTCAGGTTCCGGCCGCGACTCCACACAAGGTCTTAGGCCCCGGCATGGATGGGAGAGGAATTCCGAGAGGGCCCCTAGCAACTCGCATAGGGACTGGCGTTTCCTGAGGCCACCAGAGCGGGTCCCTGAGGTCCCCGTCGTAACTCGAGAAGACCTGTCGCAACTCGAGAAAATCCAGGAGATTCTCCCCTCCAGGCGAGATGAGGCCCATTTCCGCTGAGGCGTCTCGAGAGAGATCACACCTCACCTCTGGAACTTCGAAAGGGTCCTTCACACCCTTGGTGCCAATCAAGAAGTTCCCCGACATACCCATCTCCACTCGAGAGGAAACACGAGGGTCTCGCCGACATTCAGAGGAGCCCCGTTTCCGCCTCGTTGCTCGAGATGAGGGATCCTTTCCCTGCTTCGTCGGGAAAGAGTTTCCGGCGTTCCCGTCGCATCTCAAGAGGAGGCCCTCTCAACAGGAACGACGAGAGGAACTCCAGGGTCGTGCCACCATTCCAAGAGTCCCCCAGATGTCTCAGTCCATTCCAGAGGAACCTCTTTTCCCTTCACCGGCTCGTCCTTCACGCCGAGGATGGACTCACACCAAGGTGGCACATGGCACAGCCCTGTGGGAAAGCCTCTTGGGAAAGCCTCGAGGGAAAGCCTCGAGGGAAAGCCACAGATCCCTTGATCCACATGACAGGAAGTGTTCCACTACTGCTGCAGCTCGGGAGGAAAGCGCACGTGCATGCCCCAACTCGAGACGAGGCCTGACTCCCCTGGGGAGACTCAGACGCACCCCAAGATCCATGGCAACACTGGAGAGGAAACGTCAGGTTCCGGCCCCGACTCCACACAAGGTCTTAGGCCCCGGCATCGACGGGAGCGGGATCCCGAGATGGCCCCTAGCAACTCACATGCGGACTGGCCTTTCCTGAGGCCACCAAAGCGGTTCCCTGAGGTCCCCGTCGGAACTCGTGAAGACCTGCCGCAACTCGAGAAAATCCAGGAGGTTGTCCCCTCCAGGCGAGATGAGGCCCATTTCCGCTGAGGCGTCTCGAGGCTGATCACACCTCACCTCTGGAACTTCGAAAGGGATCTTCACACCCTTGGTGCAAATCAAGAAGTTCCCCGACATACCCGTCTCCACTCGAGAGGGAACACGAGGGTCCCGCCCACATGCAGAGAAGCCCCGTTTCCGCCTCGTAGCTCGAGATGAGGGATCCTTTCCCTGCTTCGTCGGGAAAGAGTTCCCGGCGTTCCCGTCGCATCTCAAGAGGAGGCCCTCTCAACATGAACGGAGAGAGGAACTCCAGGGTCGTGCCACCATTCCAAGAGTCCCCCAGATGTCACAGTCCATTCCAGAGGAACCTCTTTTCCCTTCACCGGCTCGTCTTTCACGCCGAGGATCGACTCACACCAAGGTGGCACGTGGCACGGCCCTGTGGGAAAGCCTCGTGGGAAAGCCTCGAGGGAAAGCCTCGAGGGAAAGCCACAGATCCCTTGATCCACGTGACAGGAAGCGTGACACTACTGCTGCAGCTCGGGAGGAAAGCGCACGTGCATGCCCCCACTCGAGACGAGGCCTGACTCCCCTGGGGAGACTCAGAAGCACCCCAAGATCCATGGCAACAGTGGAGAGGAATCCTCAGGTTCCGGCCCTGACTCCACACAAGGTCTTAGGCCCCGGCATGGATGGGAGAGGAATTCCGAGAGGGCCCCTAGCAACTCGCATAGGGACTGGCGTTTCCTGAGGCCACCAGAGCGGTTCCCTGAGGTCCCCGTCGTAACTCGAGAAGACCTGCCGCAACTCGAGAAAATCCAGGAGATTCTCCCCTCCAGGCGAGATGAGGCCCATTTCCACTGAGGCGTCTCGAGAGAGATCACACCTCACCTCTTGAACTTCGAAAGGGTCTTTCACACCCTTGGTGCCAATCAAGAAGTTCCCCGACATACCCATCTCCACTCGAGAGGAAACACGAGGGTCTCGCCGACATCCAGAGGAGCCCTGTTTCCGCCTCGTAGCTCGAGATGAGGGATCCTTTCCCTGCTTCGTATGGAAAGAGTTTCCGGCGTTCCCGTCGCATCTCAAGAGGAGGCCCTCTCAACAGGAAAGGCGAGAGGAACTCCAGGGTCGTGCCACCATTCCAAGAGTCCCCCAGATGTCTCAGTCCATTCCAGAGGAACCTCTTTTCCCTTCACCGACTCGTCTTTCACGCCGAGGATCGACTCACACCAAGGTGGCACGTGGCACAGCCCTGTGGGAAAGCCTCTTGGGAAAGCCTCGAGGGAAAGCCTCGAGGGAAAGCCACAGATCCCTTGATCCACATGACAGGAAGTGTTCCACTACTGCTGCAGCTCGGGAGGAAAGCGCACGTGCATGCCCCAACTCGAGACGAGGCCTGACTCCCCTGGGGAGACTCAGACGCACCCCAAGATCCATGGCAACACTGGAGAGGAAACGTCAGGTTCCGGCCCCGACTCCACACAAGGTCTTAGGCCCCGGCATCGACGGGAGCGGGATCCCGAGATGGCCCCTAGCAACTCGCATGCGGACTGGCCTTTCCTGAGGCCACCAAAGCGGTTCCCTGAGGTCCCCGTCGGAACTCGTGAAGACCTGCCGCAACTCGAGAAAATCCAGGAGGTTGTCCCCTCCAGGCGAGATGAGGCCCATTTCCGCTGAGGCGTCTCGAGGCTGATCACACCTCACCTCTGGAACTTCGAAAGGGTCCTTCACACCCTTGGTGCAAATCAAGAAGTTCCCCGACATTCCCGTCTCCACTCGAGAGGAAACACGAGGGTCCCGCCCACATCCAGAGGAGCCCCGTTTCCGCCTCGTAGCTCGAGATGAGGGATCCTTTCCCTGCTTCGTCGGGAAAGAGTTCCTGGGGTTCCCGTCGCATCTCAAGAGGAGGCCCTCTCAACAGGAACGGCGAGAGGAACTCCGGGGTAGTGCCACCGTTCCAAGAGTCCCGCAGATGTCTCAGTCCATTCCAGAGGAACCTCTTTTCCCTTCACCGGCTCGTCCTTCACGCCGAGGATCGACTCACACCAAGGTGGCACGTGGCACAGCCCTGTGGGTAAGCCTCGCGGGAAAGCCTCGAGGGAAAGCCACAGATCCCTTGATCCACGTGCCAGGAAGCGTGACACTACTGCTGCAGCTCGGGAGGAATGCGCACGTGCATGCCCCCACTCGAGACGAGGCCTGACTCCCCTGGGGAGACTCAGAAGCACCCCAAGATCCATGGCAACAGTGGAGAGGAATCCTCAGGTTCCGGCCGCGACTCCACACAAGGTCTTAGGCCCCGGCATGGATGGGAGAGGAATTCCGAGAGGGCCCCTAGCAACTCGCATAGGGACTGGCGTTTCCTGAGGCCACCAGAGCGGGTCCCTGAGGTCCCCGTCGTAACTCGAGAAGACCTGTCGCAACTCGAGAAAATCCAGGAGATTCTCCCCTCCAGGCGAGATGAGGCCCATTTCCGCTGAGGCGTCTCGAGAGAGATCACACCTCACCTCTGGAACTTCGAAAGGGTCCTTCACACCCTTGGTGCCAATCAAGAAGTTCCCCGACATACCCATCTCCACTCGAGAGGAAACACGAGGGTCTCGCCGACATCCAGAGGAGCCCCGTTTCCGCCTCGTAGCTCGAGATGAGGGATCCTTTCCCTGCTTCGTCGGGAAAGAGTTTCCGGCGTTCCCGTCGCATCTCAAGAGGAGGCCCTCTCAACAGGAACGACGAGAGGAACTCCAGGGTCGTGCCACCATTCCAAGAGTCCCCCAGATGTCTCAGTCCATTCCAGAGGAACCTCTTTTCCCTTCACCGGCTCGTCCTTCACGCCGAGGATGGACTCACACCAAGGTGGCACATGGCACAGCCCTGTGGGAAAGCCTCTTGGGAAAGCCTCGAGGGAAAGCCTCGAGGGAAAGCCACAGATCCCTTGATCCACATGACAGGAAGTGTTCCACTACTGCTGCAGCTCGGGAGGAAAGCGCACGTGCATGCCCCAACTCGAGACGAGGCCTGACTCCCCTGGGGAGACTCAGACGCACCCCAAGATCCATGGCAACACTGGAGAGGAAACGTCAGGTTCCGGCCCCGACTCCACACAAGGTCTTAGGCCCCGGCATCGACGGGAGCGGGATCCCGAGATGGCCCCTAGCAACTCGCATGTGGACTGGCCTTTCCTGAGGCCACCAAAGCGGTTCCCTGAGGTCCCCGTCGGAACTCGTGAAGACCTGCCGCAACTCGAGAAAATCCAGGAGGTTGTCCCCTCCAGGCGAGATGAGGCCCATTTCCGCTGAGGCGTCTCGAGGCTGATCACACCTCACCTCTGGAACTTCGAAAGGGATCTTCACACCCTTGGTGCAAATCAAGAAGTTCCCCGACATACCCGTCTCCACTCGAGAGGGAACACGAGGGTCCCGCCCACATGCAGAGAAGCCCCGTTTCCGCCTCGTAGCTCGAGATGAGGGATCCTTTCCCTGCTTCGTCGGGAAAGAGTTCCCGGCGTTCCCGTCGCATCTCAAGAGGAGGCCCTCTCAACATGAACGGAGAGAGGAACTCCAGGGTCGTGCCACCATTCCAAGAGTCCCCCAGATGTCACAGTCCATTCCAGAGGAACCTCTTTTCCCTTCACCGGCTCGTCTTTCACGCCGAGGATCGACTCACACCAAGGTGGCACGTGGCACGGCCCTGTGGGAAAGCCTCGTGGGAAAGCCTCGAGGGAAAGCCTCGAGGGAAAGCCACAGATCCCTTGATCCACGTGACAGGAAGCGTGACACTACTGCTGCAGCTCGGGAGGAAAGCGCACGTGCATGCCCCCACTCGAGACGAGGCCTGACTCCCCTGGGGAGACTCAGAAGCACCCCAAGATCCATGGCAACAGTGGAGAGGAATCCTCAGGTTCCGGCCCTGACTCCACACAAGGTCTTAGGCCCCGGCATGGATGGGAGAGGAATTCCGAGAGGGCCCCTAGCAACTCGCATAGGGACTGGCGTTTCCTGAGGCCACCAGAGCGGTTCCCTGAGGTCCCCGTCGTAACTCGAGAAGACCTGCCGCAACTCGAGAAAATCCAGGAGATTCTCCCCTCCAGGCGAGATGAGGCCCATTTCCACTGAGGCGTCTCGAGAGAGATCACACCTCACCTCTTGAACTTCGAAAGGGTCTTTCACACCCTTGGTGCCAATCAAGAAGTTCCCCGACATACCCATCTCCACTCGAGAGGAAACACGAGGGTCTCGCCGACATCCAGAGGAGCCCTGTTTCCGCCTCGTAGCTCGAGATGAGGGATCCTTTCCCTGCTTCGTATGGAAAGAGTTTCCGGCGTTCCCGTCGCATCTCAAGAGGAGGCCCTCTCAACAGGAAAGGCGAGAGGAACTCCAGGGTCGTGCCACCATTCCAAGAGTCCCCCAGATGTCTCAGTCCATTCCAGAGGAACCTCTTTTCCCTTCACCGACTCGTCTTTCACGCCGAGGATCGACTCACACCAAGGTGGCACGTGGCACAGCCCTGTGGGAAAGCCTCTTGGGAAAGCCTCGAGGGAAAGCCTCGAGGGAAAGCCACAGATCCCTTGATCCACATGACAGGAAGTGTTCCACTACTGCTGCAGCTCGGGAGGAAAGCGCACGTGCATGCCCCAACTCGAGACGAGGCCTGACTCCCCTGGGGAGACTCAGACGCACCCCAAGATCCATGGCAACACTGGAGAGGAAACGTCAGGTTCCGGCCCCGACTCCACACAAGGTCTTAGGCCCCGGCATCGACGGGAGCGGGATCCCGAGATGGCCCCTAGCAACTCGCATGCGGACTGGCCTTTCCTGAGGCCACCAAAGCGGTTCCCTGAGGTCCCCGTCGGAACTCGTGAAGACCTGCCGCAACTCGAGAAAATCCAGGAGGTTGTCCCCTCCAGGCGAGATGAGGCCCATTTCCGCTGAGGCGTCTCGAGGCTGATCACACCTCACATCTGGAACTTCGAAAGGGATCTTCACACCCTTGGTGCAAATCAAGAAGTTCCCCGACATACCCGTCTCCACTCGAGAGGGAACACGAGGGTCCCGCCCACATGCAGAGGAGCCCCGTTTCCACCTCGTAGCTCGAGATGAGGGATCCTTTCCCTGCTTCGTCGGGAAAGAGTTCCCAGCGTTCCCGTCGCATCTCAAGAGGAGGCCCTCTCAACAGGAACGGCGAGAGGAACTCCAGGGTCGTGCCACCATTCCAAGAGTCCCCCAGAGGTCTCAGTCCATTCCAGAGGAACCTCTTTTCCCTTCACCGGCTCGTCCTTCACGCCGAGGATCGACTCACACCAAGGTGGCACGTGGCACAGCCCTGTGGGAAAGCCTCGTGGGAAAGCCTCGAGGGAAAGCCACAGATCCCTTGATCCACGTGCCAGGAAGCGTGACACTACTGCTGCAGCTCGGGAGGAATGCGCACGTGCATGCCCCCACTCGAGACGAGGCCTGACTCCCCTGGGGAGACTCAGAAGCACCCCAAGATCCATGGCAACAGTGGAGAGGAATCCTCAGGTTCCGGCCGCGACTCCACACAAGGTCTTAGGCCCCGGCATGGATGGGAGAGGAATTCCGAGAGGGCCCCTAGCAACTCGCATAGGGACTGGCGTTTCCTGAGGCCACCAGAGCGGGTCCCTGAGGTCCCCGTCGTAACTCGAGAAGACCTGTCGCAACTCGAGAAAATCCAGGAGATTCTCCCCTCCAGGCGAGATGAGGCCCATTTCCGCTGAGGCGTCTCGAGAGAGATCACACCTCACCTCTGGAACTTCGAAAGGGTCCTTCACACCCTTGGTGCCAATCAAGAAGTTCCCCGACATACCCATCTCCACTCGAGAGGAAACACGAGGGTCTCGCCGACATCCAGAGGAGCCCCGTTTCCGCCTCATAGCTCGAGATGAGGGATCCTTTCCCTGCTTCGTCGGGAAAGAGTTTCCGGCGTTCCCGTCGCATCTCAAGAGGAGGCCCTCTCAACAGGAACGACGAGAGGAACTCCAGGGTCGTGCCACCATTCCAAGAGTCCCCCAGATGTCTCAGTCCATTCCAGAGGAACCTCTTTTCCCTTCACCGGCTCGTCCTTCACGCCGAGGATGGACTCACACCAAGGTGGCACATGGCACAGCCCTGTGGGAAAGCCTCTTGGGAAAGCCTCGAGGGAAAGCCTCGAGGGAAAGCCACAGATCCCTTGATCCACATGACAGGAAGTGTTCCACTACTGCTGCAGCTCGGGAGGAAAGCGCACGTGCATGCCCCAACTCGAGACGAGGCCTGACTCCCCTGGGGAGACTCAGACGCACCCCAAGATCCATGGCAACACTGGAGAGGAAACGTCAGGTTCCGGCCCCGACTCCACACAAGGTCTTAGGCCCCGGCATCGACGGGAGCGGGATCCCGAGATGGCCCCTAGCAACTCGCATGCGGACTGGCCTTTCCTGAGGCCACCAAAGCGGTTCCCTGAGGTCCCCGTCGGAACTCGTGAAGACCTGCCGCAACTCGAGAAAATCCAGGAGGTTGTCCCCTCCAGGCGAGATGAGGCCCATTTCCGCTGAGGCGTCTCGAGGCTGATCACACCTCACCTCTGGAACTTCGAAAGGGATCTTCACACCCTTGGTGCAAATCAAGAAGTTCCCCGACATACCCGTCTCCACTCGAGAGGGAACACGAGGGTCCCGCCCACATGCAGAGAAGCCCCGTTTCCGCCTCGTAGCTCGAGATGAGGGATCCTTTCCCTGCTTCGTCGGGAAAGAGTTCCCGGCGTTCCCGTCGCATCTCAAGAGGAGGCCCTCTCAACATGAACGGAGAGAGGAACTCCAGGGTCGTGCCACCATTCCAAGAGTCCCCCAGATGTCACAGTCCATTCCAGAGGAACCTCTTTTCCCTTCACCGGCTCGTCTTTCACGCCGAGGATCGACTCACACCAAGGTGGCACGTGGCACGGCCCTGTGGGAAAGCCTCGTGGGAAAGCCTCGAGGGAAAGCCTCGAGGGAAAGCCACAGATCCCTTGATCCACGTGACAGGAAGCGTGACACTACTGCTGCAGCTCGGGAGGAAAGCGCACGTGCATGCCCCCACTCGAGACGAGGCCTGACTCCCCTGGGGAGACTCAGAAGCACCCCAAGATCCATGGCAACAGTGGAGAGGAATCCTCAGGTTCCGGCCCTGACTCCACACAAGGTCTTAGGCCCCGGCATGGATGGGAGAGGAATTCCGAGAGGGCCCCTAGCAACTCGCATAGGGACTGGCGTTTCCTGAGGCCACCAGAGCGGTTCCCTGAGGTCCCCGTCGTAACTCGAGAAGACCTGCCGCAACTCGAGAAAATCCAGGAGATTCTCCCCTCCAGGCGAGATGAGGCCCATTTCCACTGAGGCGTCTCGAGAGAGATCACACCTCACCTCTTGAACTTCGAAAGGGTCTTTCACACCCTTGGTGCCAATCAAGAAGTTCCCCGACATACCCATCTCCACTCGAGAGGAAACACGAGGGTCTCGCCGACATCCAGAGGAGCCCTGTTTCCGCCTCGTAGCTCGAGATGAGGGATCCTTTCCCTGCTTCGTATGGAAAGAGTTTCCGGCGTTCCCGTCGCATCTCAAGAGGAGGCCCTCTCAACAGGAAAGGCGAGAGGAACTCCAGGGTCGTGCCACCATTCCAAGAGTCCCCCAGATGTCTCAGTCCATTCCAGAGGAACCTCTTTTCCCTTCACCGACTCGTCTTTCACGCCGAGGATCGACTCACACCAAGGTGGCACGTGGCACAGCCCTGTGGGAAAGCCTCTTGGGAAAGCCTCGAGGGAAAGCCTCGAGGGAAAGCCACAGATCCCTTGATCCACATGACAGGAAGTGTTCCACTACTGCTGCAGCTCGGGAGGAAAGCGCACGTGCAGGCCCCAACTCGAGACGAGGCCTGACTCCCCTGGGGAGACTCAGACGCACCCCAAGATCCATGGCAACACTGCAGAGGAAACGTCAGGTTCCGGCCCCGACTCCACACAAGGTCTTAGGCCCCGGCATCGACGGGAGCGGGATCCCGAGATGGCCCCTAGCAACTCGCATGCGGACTGGCCTTTCCTGAGGCCACCAAAGCGGTTCCCTGAGGTCCCCGTCGGAACTCGTGAAGACCTGCCGCAACTCGAGAAAATCCAGGAGGTTGTCCCCTCCAGGCGAGATGAGGCCCATTTCCGCTGAGGCGTCTCGAGGCTGATCACACCTCACCTCTGGAACTTCGAAAGGGATCTTCACACCCTTGGTGCAAATCAAGAAGTTCCCCGACATACCCGTCTCCACTCGAGAGGGAACACGAGGGTCCCGCCCACATGCAGAGGAGCCCCGTTTCCACCTCGTAGCTCGAGATGAGGGATCCTTTCCCTGCTTCGTCGGGAAAGAGTTCCCAGCGTTCCCGTCGCATCTCAAGAGGAGGCCCTCTCAACAGGAACGGCGAGAGGAACTCCAGGGTCGTGCCACCATTCCAAGAGTCCCCCAGAGGTCTCAGTCCATTCCAGAGGAACCTCTTTTCCCTTCACCGGCTCGTCCTTCACGCCGAGGATCGACTCACACCAAGGTGGCACGTGGCACAGCCCTGTGGGAAAGCCTCGTGGGAAAGCCTCGAGGGAAAGCCACAGATCCCTTGATCCACGTGCCAGGAAGCGTGACACTACTGCTGCAGCTCGGGAGGAATGCGCACGTGCATGCCCCCACTCGAGACGAGGCCTGACTCCCCTGGGGAGACTCAGAAGCACCCCAAGATCCATGGCAACAGTGGAGAGGAATCCTCAGGTTCCGGCCGCGACTCCACACAAGGTCTTAGGCCCCGGCATGGATGGGAGAGGAATTCCGAGAGGGCCCCTAGCAACTCGCATAGGGACTGGCGTTTCCTGAGGCCACCAGAGCGGGTCCCTGAGGTCCCCGTCGTAACTCGAGAAGACCTGTCGCAACTCGAGAAAATCCAGGAGATTCTCCCCTCCAGGCGAGATGAGGCCCATTTCCGCTGAGGCGTCTCGAGAGAGATCACACCTCACCTCTGGAACTTCGAAAGGGTCCTTCACACCCTTGGTGCCAATCAAGAAGTTCCCCGACATACCCATCTCCACTCGAGAGGAAACACGAGGGTCTCGCCGACATCCAGAGGAGCCCCGTTTCCGCCTCATAGCTCGAGATGAGGGATCCTTTCCCTGCTTCGTCGGGAAAGAGTTTCCGGCGTTCCCGTCGCATCTCAAGAGGAGGCCCTCTCAACAGGAACGACGAGAGGAACTCCAGGGTCGTGCCACCATTCCAAGAGTCCCCCAGATGTCTCAGTCCATTCCAGAGGAACCTCTTTTCCCTTCACCGGCTCGTCCTTCACGCCGAGGATGGACTCACACCAAGGTGGCACATGGCACAGCCCTGTGGGAAAGCCTCTTGGGAAAGCCTCGAGGGAAAGCCTCGAGGGAAAGCCACAGATCCCTTGATCCACATGACAGGAAGTGTTCCACTACTGCTGCAGCTCGGGAGGAAAGCGCACGTGCATGCCCCAACTCGAGACGAGGCCTGACTCCCCTGGGGAGACTCAGACGCACCCCAAGATCCATGGCAACACTGGAGAGGAAACGTCAGGTTCCGGCCCCGACTCCACACAAGGTCTTAGGCCCCGGCATCGACGGGAGCGGGATCCCGAGATGGCCCCTAGCAACTCGCATGCGGACTGGCCTTTCCTGAGGCCACCAAAGCGGTTCCCTGAGGTCCCCGTCGGAACTCGTGAAGACCTGCCGCAACTCGAGAAAATCCAGGAGGTTGTCCCCTCCAGGCGAGATGAGGCCCATTTCCGCTGAGGCGTCTCGAGGCTGATCACACCTCACCTCTGGAACTTCGAAAGGGATCTTCACACCCTTGGTGCAAATCAAGAAGTTCCCCGACATACCCGTCTCCACTCGAGAGGGAACACGAGGGTCCCGCCCACATGCAGAGAAGCCCCGTTTCCGCCTCGTAGCTCGAGATGAGGGATCCTTTCCCTGCTTCGTCGGGAAAGAGTTCCCGGCGTTCCCGTCGCATCTCAAGAGGAGGCCCTCTCAACATGAACGGAGAGAGGAACTCCAGGGTCGTGCCACCATTCCAAGAGTCCCCCAGATGTCACAGTCCATTCCAGAGGAACCTCTTTTCCCTTCACCGGCTCGTCTTTCACGCCGAGGATCGACTCACACCAAGGTGGCACGTGGCACGGCCCTGTGGGAAAGCCTCGTGGGAAAGCCTCGAGGGAAAGCCTCGAGGGAAAGCCACAGATCCCTTGATCCACGTGACAGGAAGCGTGACACTACTGCTGCAGCTCGGGAGGAAAGCGCACGTGCATGCCCCCACTCGAGACGAGGCCTGACTCCCCTGGGGAGACTCAGAAGCACCCCAAGATCCATGGCAACAGTGGAGAGGAATCCTCAGGTTCCGGCCCTGACTCCACACAAGGTCTTAGGCCCCGGCATGGATGGGAGAGGAATTCCGAGAGGGCCCCTAGCAACTCGCATAGGGACTGGCGTTTCCTGAGGCCACCAGAGCGGTTCCCTGAGGTCCCCGTCGTAACTCGAGAAGACCTGCCGCAACTCGAGAAAATCCAGGAGATTCTCCCCTCCAGGCGAGATGAGGCCCATTTCCACTGAGGCGTCTCGAGAGAGATCACACCTCACCTCTTGAACTTCGAAAGGGTCTTTCACACCCTTGGTGCCAATCAAGAAGTTCCCCGACATACCCATCTCCACTCGAGAGGAAACACGAGGGTCTCGCCGACATCCAGAGGAGCCCTGTTTCCACCTCGTAGCTCGAGATGAGGGATCCTTTCCCTGCTTCGTATGGAAAGAGTTTCCGGCGTTCCCGTCGCATCTCAAGAGGAGGCCCTCTCAACAGGAACGGCGAGAGGAACTCCAGGGTCGTGCCACCATTCCAAGAGTCCCCCAGATGTCTCAGTCCATTCCAGAGGAACCTCTTTTCCCTTCACCGACTCGTCTTTCACGCCGAGGATCGACTCACACCAAGGTGGCACGTGGCACAGCCCTGTGGGAAAGCCTCTTGGGAAAGCCTCGAGGGAAAGCCTCGAGGGAAAGCCACAGATCCCTTGATCCACATGACAGGAAGTGTTCCACTACTGCTGCAGCTCGGGAGGAAAGCGCACGTGCATGCCCCAACTCGAGACGAGGCCTGACTCCCCTGGGGAGACTCAGACGCACCCCAAGATCCATGGCAACACTGGAGAGGAAACGTCAGGTTCCGGCCCCGACTCCACACAAGGTCTTAGGCCCCGGCATCGACGGGAGCGGGATCCCGAGATGGCCCCTAGCAACTCGCATGCGGACTGGCCTTTCCTGAGGCCACCAAAGCGGTTCCCTGAGGTCCCCGTCGGAACTCGTGAAGACCTGCCGCAACTCGAGAAAATCCAGGAGGTTGTCCCCTCCAGGCGAGATGAGGCCCATTTCCGCTGAGGCGTCTCGAGGCTGATCACACCTCACCTCTGGAACTTCGAAAGGGATCTTCACACCCTTGGTGCAAATCAAGAAGTTCCCCGACATACCCGTCTCCACTCGAGAGGGAACACGAGGGTCCCGCCCACATGCAGAGGAGCCCCGTTTCCACCTCGTAGCTCGAGATGAGGGATCCTTTCCCTGCTTCGTCGGGAAAGAGTTCCCAGCGTTCCCGTCGCATCTCAAGAGGAGGCCCTCTCAACAGGAACGGCGAGAGGAACTCCAGGGTCGTGCCACCATTCCAAGAGTCCCCCAGATGTCACAGTCCATTCCAGAGGAACCTCTTTTCCCTTCACCGGCTCGTCCTTCACGCCGAGGATCGACTCACACCAAGGTGGCACGTCCCACAGCCCTGTGGGAAAGCCTCGTGTGACAGCCTCGAGGGAAAGCCACAGATCCCTTGATCCACGTGACAGGAATCGTTCCACTACTGCTGCAGCTCGGGAGGAAAGCGCACGTGCATGCCCCCACTCCAGACGAGGCCTGACTCCCCTGCGGAGACTCAGAAGCACCCCAAGATCCATGGCAACACTGGAGAGGAAACCTCAGGTTACGGCGCTGAATCCACACAATGTCTTAGGCCCCGGTATGGACGGAGGGGAATGGTCAGAGGGCCCCTAGCAACTCGCATGCGAACTGGCCTTTGCTCAGGCCACCAGAGCGGGTCCCTGAGGTCCCCGTCGTAACTCGAGAAGACCTGCCGCAACTCGAGAAAATACAGGAGGTTCTCCCCTCCAGGCGAGATGAGGCCCATTTCCGCTGAGGCGTCTCGAGGCTGATCACACCTCACCTCTGGAACTTCGAAAGGGAACTTCACACCCTTGGTGCAAATCAAGAAGTTCCCTGACATACCCGTCTCCACTCGAGAGGAAACACGTGGGTCCCGCCCACATCCAGAGAAGCCCCGTTTCCGCCTCGTAGCTCCAGATGAGGGATCCTTTCCCTGCTTCGTCGGGAAAGAGTTCCCGGCGTTCCCGTCGCATCTCAAGAGGAGGCCCTCTCAACATGAACGGAGAGAGGAACTCCAGGGTCGTGCCACCATTCCAAGAGTCCCCCAGATGTCACAGTCCATTCCAGAGGAACCTCTTTTCCCTTCACCGGCTCGTCTTTCACGCCGAGGATCGACTCACACCAAGGTGGCACGTGGCACGGCCCTGTGGGAAAGCCTCGTGGGAAAGCCTCGAGGGAAAGCCTCGAGGGAAAGCCACAGATCCCTTGATCCACGTGACAGGAAGCGTGACACTACTGCTGCAGCTCGGGAGGAAAGCGCACGTGCATGCCCCCACTCGAGACGAGGCCTGACTCCCCTGGGGAGACTCAGAAGCACCCCAAGATCCATGGCAACACTGGAGAGGAATCCTCAGGTTCCGGCCCCGACTCCACACAAGGTCTTAGGCCCCGGCATGGACGGGAGAGGAATCCCGAGAGGTCCCCTAGCAACTCGCATGGGGACTGGCCTTTCCTGAGGCCACCAGAGCGGGTCCCTGAGGTCCCCGTCGTAACTCGAGAAGACCTGCCGCAACTCGAGAAAATCCAGGACGTTCTCCCCTCCAGGCGAGATGAGGCCCATTTCCACTGAGGCGTCTCTAGGCTCATCACACCTCACCTCTGGAACTTCGAAAGGGTCCTTCACACCCTTGGTGCAAATCAAGAAGTTCCCCGACATTCCCGTCTCCACTCGAGAGGAAACACGAGGGTCCCGCCGACATCCAGAGGAGCCCCGTTTCCGCCTCGTAGCTCGAGATGAGGGATCCTTTCCCTGCTTCGTCGGGAAAGAGTTCCCGGGGTTCCCGTCGCATCTCAAGAGGAGGCCCTCTCAACAGGAACGGCGAGAGGAACTCCGGGGTCGTGCCACCGTTCCAAGAGTCCCGCAGATGTCTCAGTCCATTCCAGAGGAACCTCTTTTCCCTTCACCGGCTCGTCCTTCACGCCGAGGATCGACTCAAACCAAGGTGGCACGTGGCACGGCCCTGTGGGAAAGCCTCGTGGGAAAGCCTCGAGGGAAAGCCTCGAGGGAAAGCCACAGATCCCTTGATCCACGTGCCAGGAAGCGTGACACTACTGCTGCAGCTCGGGAGGAATGCGCACGTGCATGCCCCCACTCGAGACGAGGCCTGACTCCCCTGGGGAGACTCAGAAGCACCCCAAGATCCATGGCAACACTGGAGAGGAAACCTCAGGTTACGGCGCTGAATCCACACAATGTCTTAGGCCCCGGTATGGACGGAGGGGAATGGTCAGAGGGCCCCTAGCAACTCGCATGCGAACTGGCCTTTCCTCAGGCCACCAGAGCGGGTCCCTGAGGTCCCCGTCGTAACTCGAGAAGACCTGCCGCAACTCGAGAAAATACAGGAGGTTCTCCCCTCCAGGCGAGATGAGGCCCATTTCCGCTGAGGCGTCTCGAGGCTGATCACACCTCACCTCTGGAACTTCGAAAGGGAACTTCACACCCTTGGTGCAAATCAAGAAGTTCCCTGACATACCCGTCTCCACTCGAGAGGAAACACGTGGGTCCCGCCCACATCCAGAGAAGCCCCGTTTCCGCCTCGTAGCTCCAGATGAGGGATCCTTTCCCTGCTTCGTCGGGAAAGAGTTCCCGGCGTTCCCGTCGCATCTCAAGAGGAGGCCCTCTCAACATGAACGGAGAGAGGAACTCCAGGGTCGTGCCACCATTCCAAGAGTCCCCCAGATGTCACAGTCCATTCCAGAGGAACCTCTTTTCCCTTCACCGGCTCGTCTTTCACGCCGAGGATCGACTCACACCAAGGTGGCACGTGGCACGGCCCTGTGGGAAAGCCTCGTGGGAAAGCCTCGAGGGAAAGCCTCGAGGGAAAGCCACAGATCCCTTGATCCACGTGACAGGAAGCGTGACACTACTGCTGCCGCTCGGGAGGAAAGCGCACGTGCATGCCCCCACTCGAGACGCGACCTGACTCCCCTGGGGAGACTCAGAAGCACCCCAAGATCCATGGCAACAGTGGAGAGGAATCCTCAGGTTCCGGCCCCGACTCCACACAAGGTCTTAGGCCCCGGCATGGATGGGAGAGGAATTCCGAGAGGGCCCATAGCAACTCGCATAGGGACTGGCGTTTCCTGAGGCCAACAGAGCGGGTCCCTGAGGTCCCCGTCGTAACTCGAGAAGACCTGCCGCAACTCGAGAAAATCCAGGAGATTCTCCCCTCCAGGCGAGATGAGGCCCATTTCCGCTGAGGCGTCTCGAGAGAGATCACACCTCACCTCTGGAACTTCGAAAGGGTCCTTCACACCCTTGGTGCCAATCAAGAAGTTCCCCGACATACCCATCTCCACTCGAGAGGAAACACGAGGGTCTCGCCGACATCCAGAGGAGCCCCGTTTCCGCCTCGTAGCTCGAGATGAGGGATCCTTTCCCTGCTTCGTCGGGAAAGAGTTTCCGGCGTTCCCGTCGCATCTCAAGAGGAGGCCCTCTCAACAGGAACGGCGAGAGGTACTCCAGGGTCGTGCCACCATTCCAAGAGTCCCCCAGATGTCTCAGTCCATTCCAGAGGAACCTCTTTTCCCTTCACCGACTCGTCTTTCACGCCGAGGATCGACTCACACCAAGGTGGCACGTGGCACAGCCCTGTGGGAAAGCCTCTTGGGAAAGCCTCGAGGGAAAGCCTCGAGGGAAAGCCACAGATCCCTTGATCCACATGACAGGAAGTGTTCCACTACTGCTGCAGCTCGGGAGGAAAGCGCACGTGCATGCCCCAACTCGAGATGAGGCCTGACTCCCCTGGGGAGACTCAGACGCACCCCAAGATCCATGGCAATACTGGAGAGGAAACCTCAGGTTCCGGCCCCGACTCCACACAAGGTCTTAGGCCCCGGCATCGACGGGAGCGCGATCCCGAGATGGCCCCTAGCAACTCGCATGCGGACTGGCCTTTCCTGAGGCCACCAAAGCGGTTCCCTGAGGTCCCCGTCGGAACTCGTGAAGACCTGCCGCAACTCGAGAAAATCCAGGAGGTTCTCCCCTCCAGGCGAGATGAGGCCCATTTCCGCTGAGGCGTCTCGAGGCTGATCACACCTCACCTCTGGAACTTCGAAAGGGATCTTCACACCCTTGGTGCAAATCAAGAAGTTCCCCGACATACCCGTCTCCACTCGAGAGGGAACACGAGGGTCCCGCCCACATGCAGAGAAGCCCCGTTTCCGCCTCGTAGCTCCAGATGAGGGATCCTTTCCCTGCTTCGTCGGGAAAGAGTTCCCGGCGTTCCCGTCGCATCTCAAGAGGAGGCCCTCTCAACATGAACGGAGAGAGGAACTCCAGGGTCGTGCCACCATTCCAAGAGTCCCCCAGATGTCACAGTCCATTCAAGAGGAACCTCTTTTCCCTTCACCGACTCGTCTTTCACGCCGAGGATCGACTCACACCAAGGTGGCACGTGGCACGGCCCTGTGGGAAAGCCTCGTGGGAAAGCCTCGAGGGAAAGCCTCGAGGGAAAGCCACAGATCCCTTGATCCACGAGACAGGAAGCGTGACACTACTGCTGCAGCTCGGGAGGAAAGCGCACGTGCATGCCCCCACTCGAGACGAGGCCTGACTCCCCTGGGGAGACTCAGAAGCACCCCAAGATCCATGGCAACAGTGGAGAGGAATCCTCAGGTTCCGGCCCTGACTCCACACAAGGTCTTAGGCCCCGGCATGGATGGGAGAGGAATTCCGAGAGGGCCCCTAGCAACTCGCATAGGGACTGGCGTTTCCTGAGGCCACCAGAGCGGTTCCCTGAGGTCCCCGTCGTAACTCGAGAAGACCTGCCGCAACTCGAGAAAATCCAGGAGATTCTCCCCTCCAGGCGAGATGAGGCCCATTTCCGCTGAGGCGTCTCGAGGCTGATCACACCTCACCTCTGGAACTTCGAAAGGGATCTTCACACCCTTGGTGCAAATCAAGAAGGTCCCCGACATACCCGTCTCCACTCGAGAGGGAACACGAGGGTCCTGCCCACATGCAGAGGAGCCCCGTTTCCGCCTCGTAGCTCGAGATGAGGGATCCTTTCCCTGCTTCGTCGGGAAAGAGTTCCCAGCGTTCCCGTCGCATCTCAAGAGGAGGCCCTCTCAACAGGAACGGCGAGAGGAACTCCAGGGTCGTGCCACCATTCCAAGAGTCCCCCAGAGGTCTCAGTCCATTCCAGAGGAACCTCTTTTCCCTTCACCGGTTCGTCGTTCACGGCGAGGATCGACTCACACCAAGGTGGCACGTCCCACAGCCCTGTGGGAAAGCCTCGTGTGACAGCCTCGAGGGAAAGCCACAGATCCCTTGATCCACGTGACAGGAATCGTTCCACTACTCCTGCAGCTCGGGAGGAAAGCGCACGTGCATGCCCCCACTCCAGACGAGGCCTGACTCCCCTGCGGAGACTCAGAAGCACCCCAAGATCCATGGCAACACTGGGGAGGTATCCTCAGGTTCCGGCCCCGACTCCACACAAGGACTGAGGCCCCGGCATGGACGGGAGAGGAATCCCGAGAGGTCCCCTAGCAACTCGCATGAGGACTGGCCTTTCCTGAGGCCACCTGAGCGGGTCCCTGAGGTCCCCGTCGTTACACGAGAAGACCTGCCGCAACTCGAGAAAATCCAGGAGGTTCTCCCCTCCAGGCGAGATGAGGCCCATTTCCGCTGAGGCGTCTCGAGGCTGATCACACCTCACCTCTGGAACTTCGAAAGGGTCCTTCACACCCTTGGTGCAAATCAAGAAGTTCCCCGACATTCCCGTCTCCACTCGAGAGGAAACACGAGGGTCCCGCCGACATCCAGAGGAGCCCCGTTTCCGCCTCGTAGCTCGAGATGAGGGATCCTTTCCCTGCTTCGTCGGGAAAGAGTTCCCGGGGTTCCCGTCGCATCTCAAGAGGAGGCCCTCTCAACAGGAACGGCGAGAGGAACTCCGGGGTCGTGCCACCGTTCCAAGAGTCCCGCAGATGTCTCAGTCCATTCCAGAGGAACCTCTTTTCCCTTCACCGGCTCGTCCTTCACGCCGAGGATCGATCACACCAAGGTGGCACGTGGCACGGCCCTGTGGGAAAGCCTCGTGGGAAAGCCTCGAGGGAAAGCCTCGAGGGAAAGCCACAGATCCCTTGATCCACGTGCCAGGAAGCGTGACACTACTGCTGCAGCTCGGGAGGAATGCGCACGTGCATGCCCCCACTCGAGACGAGGCCTGACTCCCCTGGGGAGACTCAGAAGCACCCCAAGATCCATGGCAACACTGGAGAGGAAACCTCAGGTTACGGCGCTGAATCCACACAATGTCTTAGGCCCCGGTATGGACGGAGGGGAATGGTCAGAGGGCTCCTAGCAACTCGCAGGCGAACTGGCCTTTCCTCAGGCCACCAGAGCGGGTCCCTGAGGTCCCCGTCGTAACTCGAGAAGACCTGCCGCAACTCGAGAAAATACAGGAGGTTCTCCCCTCCAGGCGAGATGAGGCCCATTTCCGCTGAGGCGTCTCGATATAGATCACACCTCACCTCTGGAACTTCGAAAGGGTCCTTCACACCCTTGGTGCCAATCAAGAAGTTCCCCGACATACCCATCTCCACTCGAGAGGAAACACGAGGGTCTCGCCGACATCCAGAGGAGCCCTGTTTCCGCCTCGTAGCTCGAGATGAGGGATCCTTTCCCTGCTTCGTATGGAAAGAGTTTCCGGCGTTCCCGTCGCATCTCAAGAGGAGGCCCTCTCAACAGGAAAGGCGAGAGGAACTCCAGGGTCGTGCCACCATTCCAAGAGTCCCCCAGATGTCTCAGTCCATTCCAGAGGAACCTCTTTTCCCTTCACCGACTCGTCTTTCACGCCGAGGATCGACTCACACCAAGGTGGCACGTGGCACAGCCCTCTGGGAAAGCCTCTTGGGAAAGCCTCGAGGGAAAGCCTCGAGGGAAAGCCACAGATCCCTTGATCCACATGACAGGAAGTGTTCCACTACTGCTGCAGCTCGGGAGGAAAGCGCACGTGCATGCCCCAACTCGAGACGAGGCCTGACTCCCCTGGGGAGACTCAGACGCACCCCAAGATCCATGGCAACACTGGAGAGGAAACGTCAGGTTCCGGCCCCGACTCCACACAAGGTCTTAGGCCCCGGCATCGACGGGAGCGGGATCCCGAGATGGCCCCTAGCAACTCACATGCGGACTGGCCTTTCCTGAGGCCACCAAAGCGGTTCCCTGAGGTCCCCGTCGGAACTCGTGAAGACCTGCCGCAACTCGAGAAAATCCAGGAGGTTGTCCCCTCCAGGCGAGATGAGGCCCATTTCCGCTGAGGCGTCTCGAGGCTGATCACACCTCACCTCTGGAACTTCGAAAGGGATCTTCACACCCTTGGTGCAAATCAAGAAGGTCCCCGACATACCCGTCTCCACTCGAGAGGGAACACGAGGGTCCCGCCCACATGCAGAGGAGCCCCGTTTCCGCCTCGTAGCTCGAGATGAGGGATCCTTTCCCTGCTTCGTCGGGAAAGAGTTCCCAGCGTTCCCGTCGCATCTCAAGAGGAGGCCCTCTCAACAGGAACGGCGAGAGGAACTCCAGGGTCGTGCCACCATTCCAAGAGTCCCCCAGAGGTCTCAGTCCATTCCAGAGGAACCTCTTTTCCCTTCACCGGTTCGTCGTTCACGGCGAGGATCGACTCACACCAAGGTGGCACGTCCCACAGCCCTGTGGGAAAGCCTCGTGTGACAGCCTCGAGGGAAAGCCACAGATCCCTTGATCCACGTGACAGGAATCGTTCCACTACTGCTGCAGCTCGGGAGGATAGCGCACGTGCATGCCCCCACTCCAGACGAGGCCTGACTCCCCTGCGGAGACTCAGAAGCACCCCAAGATCCATGGCAACACTGGGGAGGTATCCTCAGGTTCCGGCCCCGACTCCACACAAGGACTGAGGCCCCGGCATGGACGGGAGAGGAATCCCGAGAGGTCCCCTAGCAACTCGCATGAGGACTGGCCTTTCCTGAGGCCACCTGAGCGGGTCCCTGAGATCCCCGTCGTTACACGAGAAGACCTGCCGCAACTCGAGAAAATCCAGGAGGTTCTCCCCTCCAGGCGAGATGAGGCCCATTTCCGCTGAGGCGTCTCGAGGCTGATCACACCTCACCTCTGGAACTTCGAAAGGGTCCTTCACACCCTTGGTGCAAATCAAGAACTTCCCCGACATTCCCGTCTCCACTCGAGAGGAAACACGAGGGTCCCGCCCACATCCAGAGGAGCCCCGTTTCCGCCTCGTAGCTCGAGATGAGGGATCCTTTCCCTGCTTCGTCGGGAAAGAGTTCCCGGGGTTCCCGTCGCATCTCAAGAGGAGGCCCTCTCAACAGGAACGGCGAGAGGAACTCCGGGGTCGTGCCACCGTTCCAAGAGTCCCCCAGATGTCTCAGTCCATTCCAGAGGAACCTCTTTTCCCTTCACCGGCTCGTCCTTCACGCCGAGGATCGACTCACACCAAGGTGGCACGTGGCACGGCCCTGCGGGAAAGCCTCGTGGGAAAGCCTCGAGGGAAAGCCTCGAGGGAAAGCCACAGATCCCTTGATCCACGTGCCAGGAAGCGTGACACTACTGCTGCAGCTCGGGAGGAATGCGCACGTGCATGCCCCCACTCGAGACGAGGCCTGACTCCCCTGGGGAGACTCAGAAGCACCCCAAGATCCATGGCAACACTGGAGAGGAAACCTCAGGTTACGGCGCTGAATCCACACAATGTCTTAGGCCCCGGAATGGACGGAGGGGAATGGTCAGAGGGCCCCTAGCAACTCGCATGCGAACTGGCCTTTCCTCAGGCCACCAGAGCGGGTCCCTGAGGTCCCCGTCGTAACTCGAGAAGACCTGCCGCAACTCGAGAAAATACAGGAGGTTCTCCCCTCCAGGCGAGATGAGGCCCATTTCCGCTGAGGCGTCTCGAGGCTGATCACACCTCACCTCTGGAACTTCGAAAGGGAACTTCACACCCTTGGTGCAAATCAAGAAGTTCCCCGACATACCCGTCTCCACTCGAGAGGAAACACGTGGGTCCCGCCCACATCCAGAGAAGCCCCGTTTCCGCCTCGTAGCTCCAGATGAGGGATCCTTTCCCTGCTTCGTCGGCAAAGAGTTCCCGGCGTTCCCGTCGCATCTCAAGAGGAGGCCCTCTCAACATGAACGGAGAGAGGAACTCCAGGGTCGTGCCACCATTCCAAGAGTCCCCCAGATGTCACAGTCCATTCCAGAGGAACCTCTTTTCCCTTCACCGGCTCGTCTTTCACGCCGAGGATCGACTCACACCAAGGTGGCACGTGGCACGGCCCTGTGGGAAAGCCTCGTGGGAAAGCCTCGAGGGAAAGCCTCGAGGGAAAGCCACAGATCCCTTGATCCACGTGACAGGAAGCGTGACACTACTGCTGCAGCTCGGGAGGAAAGTGCACGTGCATGCCCCCACTCGAGACGAGGCCTGACTCCCCTGGGGAGACTCAGAAGCACCCCAAGATCCATGGCAACAGTGGAGAGGAATCCTCAGGTTCCGGCCCCGACTCCACACAAGGTCTTAGGCCCCGGCATGGATGGGAGAGGAATTCCGAGAGGGCCCCTAGCAACTCGCATAGGGACTGGTGTTTCCTGAGGCCACCATAGTGGGTCCCTGAGGTCCCCGTCGTAACTCGAGAAGACCTGCCGCAACTCGAGAAAATCCAGGAGATTCTCCCCTCCAGGCGAGATGAGGCCCATTTCCGCTGAGGCGTCTCGAGAGAGATCACACCTCACCTCTGGAACTTCGAAAGGGTCCTTCACACCCTTGGTGCGAGTCAAGAAATTATCCGACATACCCGTCTCCACTGGAGAGGATACACGAGGGTCCCGCCCACATCCAGAGGAGCCCCGTTTCCGCCTCGTAGCTGGAGATGAGGGATCCTTTCCCTGCTTCGTCGGCAAAGAGTTTCCGGCGTTCCCGTCGCATCTCAAGAGGAGGCCCTCTCAACAGGAACGGCAAGAGGAACTCCAGGGTCGTGCCACCATTCCAAGAGTCCCCCAGATGTCTCAGTCCATTCCAGAGGAACCTCTTTTCCCTTCACCGGCTCGTCTTTCACGCCGAGGATCGACTCACACCAAGGTGGCACTTGGCACGGCCCTGTGGGAAAGCCTCGTGGGAAAGCCTCGAGAGAAAGCCACAGATCCCTTGATCCACGTGACCGGATGCGTGACACTACTGCTGCAGCTCGGAAGGAAAGCGCACGTGCATGCCCCCACTCGAGACGAGGCCTGACTCCCCTCGGGAGACTCAGAAGCACCCCAAGATCCATGGCAACACTGGCGAGGAATCCTCAGGTTCCGGCCCCGACTCCACACAAGGTCATAGGCCCCGGCTTGGACGGAGAGGAATCCCGAGAGCGCCCCTAGAAACTATCATGGGGACTGGCCTTTCCTGAGGCCACCAGAGCGGGTCCCTGAGGTCCCCGTCTTAACTCGAGAAGACCTGCCGCAACTCGAGAAAATCCAGGAGGTTCTCCCCTCCAGGCGAGATGAGACCCATTTCCGCTGAGGCGTCTCGAGGCTGATGACACCTCACCTCTGGAACTTCGAAAGGGTCCTTCACACCCTTGCTGCAAATCAAGAAGCTGCCCGACATACCCGTCTCCACTCGAGAGGAGACACGAGGGTCCCGCCCACATCCAGAGGAGCCCCGTTTCCGCCTCGTAGCTCGAGATGAGGCATGCTTTACTGCTTCGTAGGGAAAGAGTTACTGGCGTTCCCGGCGCATCTCAAGAGGAGGCCCTCTCAACAGGAACGGCGAGAGGAACTCCAGGGTCGTGCCACCATTCCCAGAGTCCCCCAGATGTCTCAGTCCATTCCAGAGAAACCTCTTTTCCCTTCACCAGCTCGTCTTTCACGCCGAGGATCGACTCACACCAAGGTGGCACGTGGCACGGCCCTGTGGGAAAGCCTCGTGGGAAAGCCTCGAGGGAAAGCCTCGAGGGAAAGCCACAGATCCCTTGATCCACGTGACAGGAAGCGTGACACTACTGCTGCAGCACGGGAGGAAAGCGCACGTGCATGCCCCCACTTGAGACGAGGCCTGACTCCCCTGGGGAGACTCCGAAGCACCCCGAGATCCATGGCAACACTGGCGAGGAATCCTCAGTTTCCGGCCCCGACTCCACAAGGTCTTAGGCCCCGGCTTGGACGGAGAGGAATCCCGAGAGGCCGCCTAGCAACTCGCATGGGAACTGGCCTTTCCTGAGGCCACCAGAGCGGGTCCTTGAGATCCCCGTCGTTACTCGAGAAGACCTGCCGCAACTCGAGAAAATCCAGGAGGTTCTCCCCTCCAGGCGAGATGAGGCCCATTTCCGCTGAGGCATCTCGTGGCTAACCACACCTAACCTCGGGAACTTCGAAAGGGTCCCTCACACCCTTGCTGCAACTCAAGAAGTTCCCCGACATACCCGTGTCCACTCGAGAGGTAGCACGAGGGGCCCGCACACATCCAGAGGAGCCCCGTTTCCGCCTCGGAGCTCGAGATGAGGGATCCTTTCCCTGCTTCGTCGGGAAAGATTTCCCGGGGTTCCAGTCGCACCTCAACAGGAGGCGCTCTCAACAGGTAAGGCGAGAGGAACTCCAGGGTCGTGCCACCATTCCAAGAGTCCCCCAGACGTCAGTCCTTTGCAGAGGAACCAGTTTTCCCTGCACTGCCTCGACTTTCACGCCGAGGATCGACTCACACCGCGCTGGCACGGGGGACAGCCCTGTGGGAAAGCCACGTGGGAAAGCCTGGAGGGAAAGCCACGGATCCCTTGATCCACGCGACGGGAAGGGTGACACTGCTGCTACAGCTCGGGAGGAAAACGCACGTGCACGCCCCCAGTCGAGACGAGGACTGACTCCCCTGGGGAGACTCAAGAAGTACCCCAAGATCCATGTCAGTCCTGCAGAGGAATCCGCAGGTTCCGGACCCCACTCCACACAAGGTCTTAGGCCCCGGCATGGACGGGAGAGGAATCCTGAGAGGCCCCCTAGCAACTGACATGGGGACTGGCCTTTCCTGAGGCCACCAGAGCCGGGCCCTGAGGTCCCCGTCGTAACTCGAGAACACATGCCGCAACTCGAGAAAATCCAGTAGGTTCTCCCTTCCAGGCGAGATGAGGCTCATTTCCGCTGAGGCGTCTAGAGGCTAATCACACGTAACCTCGGGAAGTTCGAAAGGGTCCTTCACACCGTTGCTGCAACTCAAGAAGTTCCCCGACATACCCGTCTCCACTCGAGAGGAAGCACGAGGGTCCCGCCCACATCTAGAGGAGCCCCGTTAGCGCCTCGTAGCTCGAGATGAGAGATCCTTTCCCTGCATCGTCGGGAAAGATTTCTCGGGGTTCCCGTCGCACCTCAAGGGGAGGCGCTCTCAACAGGTAAGGCGAGAGGAACTCCAGGGTCGTGCCACCATTCCAAGAGTCCCCCAGTCGTCTCAGTCCTTTGCAGAGGAACCTGTTTTCCCTGCACTGCCTCGACTTTCATGCTGAGGATCGACTCACACTGCGCTGACACGGGGGACAGCCCTGTGGGTAGGCCTCGTGGGAAAGCCTGGAGGGAAAGCCACGGATCCCTTGATCCACGCGATGGTAAGACTGACACTTCTGCTACAGCTCGGGAGGAAAGTGCACGTGCACGCCTCCAGTCGAGACATGGACTCACTCCCCTGGGCAGACCCAAGAAGTACCCCAAGATCCATGTCATTACTGTAGAGGAATCCTCAGGTTCCGAACCCCACTCCACACAAGGTCTTAGGCTCCGGCATCGACGGGAGAGGAATCCCGAGAGGCCCCCTAGCAACTCACATGGGGACTGGACTTTCCTGAGGCCACCAGAGCGGGTCCCTGAGGTCCCCGTCGTAACTCGAGAACACCTGCCGCAACTCGAGAAAATCCAGCAGGTTCTCCCCTCCAGGCGAGATGAGGCCCATTTCCGCTGAGGCGTCTCGAGGCTAATCACACCTAACCTCGGGAACGTCGAAAGGGTCCTTCACACCCTTGCTGCAACTCAAGAAGTTCCCCGACATACCCGTCTCCACTCGAGAGGAACCACGAGGGTCCCGCCCACATCCAGAGGAGCCCCTTTTCCGCCTCGTAGCTCGAGATGAGGGATCCTTTCCCTGCTTCGTCGGGAAAGAGTTCCCGGCATTCCCGTCGCATCTCAAGAGGAGGCCCTCTCAACAGGAACGGCGAGAGGAACTCCAGGGTCGTGCCACCATTCCAAGAGTCCCCCAGATGTCTCAGTCCATTCCAGAGGAACCTCTTTTCCCTTCACCGGCTCGTCCTTCACGCCGAGGATCGACTCACACCGCGCTGGCACGGGGGACAGCCCTGTGGGAAAGCCTCGTGGGAAAGCCTGGAGGGAAAGCCACGGATCCCTTGATCCACGCGACGGGAAGGGTGACACTGCTGCTACCGCTCGGGAGGAAAACGCACGTGCACGCCCCCAGTCGAGACGAGGACTGACTCCCCTGGGGAGACTCAAGAAGTACCCCAAGATCCATGTCAGTCCTGCAGAGGAATCCGCAGGTTCCGGACCCCACTCCACACAAGGTCTTAGGCCCCGGCATGGACGGGAGAGGAATCCTGAGAGGCCCCCTAGCAACTGACATGGGGACTGGCCTTTCCTGAGGCCACCAGAGCCGGTCCCTGAGGTCCTCGTCGTAACTCGAGAACACATGCCGCAACTCGAGAAAATCCAGGAGGTTCTCCCTTCCAGGCGAGATGAGGCTCATTTCCGCTGAGGCGTCTAGAGGCTAATCACACGTAACCTCGGGAAGTTCGAAAGGGTCCTTCACACCGTTGCTGCAACTCAAGAAGTTCCCCGACATACCCGTCTCCACTCGAGAGGAAGCACGAGGGTCCCGCCCACATCTAGAGGAGCCCCGTTAGCGCCTCGTAGCTCGAGATGAGAGATCCTTTCCCTGCATCGTCGGGAAAGATTTCTCGGGGTTCCCGTCGCACCTCAAGGGGAGGCGCTCTCAACAGGTAAGGCGAGAGGAACTCCAGGGTCGTGCCACCATTCCAAGAGTCCCCCAGTCGTCTCAGTCCTTTGCAGAGGAACCTGTTTTCCCTGCACTGCCTCGACTTTCATGCTGAGGATCGACTCACACTGCGCTGGCACGGGGGACAGCCCTGTGGGTAGGCCTCGTGGGAATGCCTGGAGGGAAAGCCACGGATCCCTTGATCCACGCGATGGTAAGACTGACACTGCTGCTACAGCTCGGGAGGAAAGTGCACGTGCACGCCTCCAGTCGAGACATGGACTCACTCCCCTGGGCAGACCCAAGAAGTACCCCAAGATCCATGTCATTACTGTAGAGGAATCCTCAGGTTCCGAACCCCACTCCACACAAGGTCTTAGGCTCCGGCATCGACGGGAGAGGAATCCCGAGAGGCACCCTAGCAACTCACATGGGGACTGGACTTTCCTGAGGCCACCAGAGCGGGTCCCTGAGGTCCCCGTCGTAACTCGAGAACACCTGCCGCAACTCGAGAAAATCCAGCAGGTTCTCCCCTCCAGGCGAGATGAGGTCCATTTCCGCTGAGGCGTCTCGAGGCTAATCACACCTAACCTCGGGAACGTCGAAAGGGTCCTTCACACCCTTGCTGCAACTCAAGAAGTTCCCCGACATACCCGTCTCCACTCGAGAGGAACCACGAGGGTCCCGCCCACATCCAGAGGAGCCCCTTTTCCGCCTCGTAGCTCGAGATGAAGGATCCTTTCCCTGCTTCGTTGGGAAAGAATTCCCGGGTTTCCCGTCGCACCTCAAGAGCAGGCGCTCTCCACAGGAAAGGCGAGAGGAACTCCAGGGCTGTGCCACAATTCCAAGAGTCCCCCAGAGTTCTCCGTCCTTTGCAGAGGAACCTGTTTTCCCTGCACTGCCTCGAGTTTCACGCCGAGGATCGACTCACACCGCGGTGGCACGGGGGACAGCCCTGTGGGTAACCCTGTGGGAAAGCCTGGAGGGAAAGTCACGGATCCCTTGATCCACGCGACGGGAAGCGTGACACTACTGCTGCAGCTCGGTAGGAAAGCGCACGTGCATGCCCCCACTCGAGACGAGGCGTGACTCCCCTGGGGAGACTCAGAAGAATCCCAAGATCCATAGCAACACTGGAGAGGAATCCTCAGGTTCCGGCCCCGATTCCACACAAGGTCTTAGGCCCCGGCATGGACCGGAGAGGAATCCCGAGATGGCCCCTAGCAACTCGCATGGGAACTGGCCTTTCCTGAGGCCACCAGAGCGGTTCCCTGAGGTCCCCGTCGTAACACGAGAAGACCTGCCGCAACTCGAGAAAATCCAGGAGGTTCTCCCCTCCAGGCGAGATGAGGCCCATTTCCGCTGAGGCGTCTCGAGGCTGATCACACCTCACCTCTGGAACTTCGAAAGGGTCCTTCACACCCTTGGTGCAAATCAAGAAGTTCCCCGACATACCCGTCTCCACTCGAGAGGAAACACGAGGGTCCTGCCCACATCCAGAGGAGCCCCGTTTCCGCCTCGGAGCTCGAGATGAGGGATCCTTTCCCTGCTTCGTCGGGAAAGAGTTCCCGGCCTTCCCGTCGCATCTCAAGAGGGGGCCCTCTCAACAGGAACGGCGAGAGGAACTCCAGGGTCGTGCCACCATTCCAAGAGTCCCCCAGATGTCTCAGTCCATTCCAGAGGAACCTCTTTTCCCTTCTCCGGCTCGTCTTTCACGCCGAGGATCGACTCACACCAAGGTGGCACGTGGCACGGCCCTGTGGGAAAGCCTCGTGGGAAAGCCTCGAGGGAAAGCCTCGAGGGAAAGCCACAGATCCCTTGATCCACGTGACAGGAAGCGTGACACTACTGCTGCAACTCGGGAGGAAAGCCCACGTACATGCCCCCACTCGAGACGAGGCCTGACTCCCCTGGGGAGACTCAGAAGCACCCCAAGATCCATGGCAACATTGGAGAGGAATCCTCAGGTTCCGGCCCTGACTCCACACAAGGTCTCAGGCCCCAGCATGGACGGGAGAGGAATCCCGAGAGGGCCCCTAGCAACTCGCATGGGGACTGGCCTTTCCTGAGGCCACGACAGCGGGTCTCTGAGGTCCCCGTCGTAACTCGAGAAGACCTGCCGCCACTCGAGAAAATCCAGGAGGTTCTCCCCTCCAGGCGAGATGAGGCCCATTTCCGCTGAGGCGTCTCGAGGCTGATCACACCTCACCTCTGGAACTTCGAAAGGGTCCTTCACACCCTTGGTGCAAATCAAGAAGTTCCCCGACATACCCGTCTCCACTCGATAGGAAACACGAGGGTCCCACCCACATCCAGAGGAGCCCCGTTTCCGCCTCGTAGCTCGAGATGAGGCATCCTTTCCCTGCTTCGTCTGGAAAGAGTTCCCGGCGTTCCCGTCGCATCTCAAGAGGAGGCCCTTTCCACAGGATCGGCGAGAGGAACTCCAGGGTCGTGCCACCATTCCAAGAGTCCCCCAGATGTCTCAGTCCATTCCAGAGGAACCTCTTTTCCCTTCACCGGCTCGTCTTTCACGCCGAGGATCGACTCACACCAAGGTGGCACGTGGCACGGCCCTGTGGGAAAGCCTCGTGGGAAAGCCTCAAAGGAAAGCCTCGAGGGAAAGCCACAGATCCCTTGTTCCACGTGATAGGAAGCGTGACACTACTGCTGCAGCTCGGGAGGAAACCGCACGTGGAAGCCCCCACTCGAGACGAGGCCTGACTCCCCTGGGGAGACTCAGAAGCACCCCAAGATCCATGGCAACACTGGAGAGGAATCCTCAGGTTCCGGCCCCGACTCCACACAAGGTCTTAGGCCCCGGCATGGACGGGAGAGGAATCCCGAGAGGGCCCCTAGCAACTCGCATGGGGACTGGCCTTTCCTGAGGCCACCAGAGCGAGTCTCTGAGGTCCCCGTCGTAACTCGAGAAGACCTGCCGCAACTCGAGAAAATCCAGGAGGTTGTCCCCTCCAGGCGAGATGAGGCCCATTTCCGCTGAGGCGTCTCGAGGCTGATCACACCTCACCTCTGGAACTTCGAAAGGGTCCTTCACACCCTTGGTGCAAATCAAGAAGTTCCCCGACATTCCCGTCTCCACTCGAGAGGAAACACGAGGGTCCCGCCGACATCCAGAGGAGCCCCGTTTCCGCCTCGTAGCTCGAGATGAGGGATCCTTTCCCTGCTTCGTCGGGAAAGAGTTCCCGGGGTTCCCGTCGCATCTCAAGAGGAGGCCCTCTCAACAGGAACGGCGAGAGGAACTCCGGGGTCGTGCCACCGTTCCAAGAGTCCCGCAGATGTCTCAGTCCATTCCAGAGGAACCTCTTTTCCCTTCACCGGCTCGTCCTTCACGCCGAGGATCGACTCACACCAAGGTGGCACGTGGCACGGCCCTGTGGGAAAGCCTCGTGGGAAAGCCTCGAGGGAAAGCCTCGAGGGAAAGCCACAGATCCCTTGATCCACGTGCCAGGAAGCGTGACACTACTGCTGCAGCTCGGGAGGAATGCGCACGTGCATGCCCCACCTCGAGACGAGGCCTGACTCCCCTGGGGAGACTCAGAAGCACCCCAAGATCCATGGCAACACTGGAGAGGAAACCTCAGGTTACGGCGCTGAATCCACACAATGTCTTAGGCCCCGGTATGGACGGAGGGGAATGGTCAGAGGGCCCCTAGCAACTCGCATGCGAACTGGCCTTTCCTCAGGCCACCAGAGCGGGTCCCTGAGGTCCCCGTCGTAACTCGAGAAGACCTGCCGCAACTCCAGAAAATCCAGGAGGTTCTCCCCTCCAGGCGAGATGAGGCCCATTTCCGCTGAGGCGTCTCGAGGCTGATCACACCTCACCTCTGGAACTTCGAAAGGGTCCTTCACACCCTTGCTGCAAATCAAGAAGTTCCCCGACATACCCGTCTCCATTCGAGAGGAAACACGAGGGTCCCGCCCACATCCGGAGGAGCCCCGTTTCTGCCTCGTAGCTCGAGATGAGGGATCCTTTCCCTGCTTCGTCTGGAAAGAGTTACCGGCATTCCCGTCCATTCTCAAGAGGAGGCCCTCTCAACAGGAACGGTGAGAGGAACTCCAGGGTCGTGCCACCATTCCTAGAGTCCCCCAGATGTCTCAGTCCATTCCAGAGGAACCTCTTTTCCCTTCACCGGCTCGTCTTTCACGCCGAGGATCGAATCACACCAAGGTGGCACGTGGCACGTCCCTGTGGGAAAGCCTCGTGGGAAAGCCTCGTGGGAAAGCCTCGAGGGAAAGCCTCGAGGGAAAGCCACAGATCCCTTGATCCACGTGACAGGAAGCGTGATACTACTGCTGCAGCTCGGGAGGAAAGCGCACGTGCATGCCCCCACTCGAGAGGAGGCCTGACTCCCCTGGGGAGACTCAGAAGCTCCCCAAGATCCATGGCAACACTGGAGAGGATACCTCAGGTTCCGTCCCCGACTCCACACAAGGTCTTAGGCCCCGGCATGGACGGGAGAGGAATCCCGAGAGGGCCCCTAGCAACTCGAATGAGGAATGGTCTTTCCTGAGGCCACTAGATCGGGTCCCTGAGGTTCCCGTCGTAACTTGAGAAGTCCTGCAGCAACTCGAGAAAATCCAGGAGGTTCTCCCCGCCAGGCGAGATGAGGCCCATTTCCGCTGAGGAGTCTCGAGGCTGATCACACCTCACCTCTGGAACTTCGAAAGGGTCCTTCACACCCTTCGTGCAAATCAAGAAGTTCCCCGACATACCCGTCTCCCCTCGAGAGGAAACACGAGGGTCCCGCCCACATCCAGAGGAGCCCCGTTTCCGCCTCGTAGCTCGAGATGAGGGATCCTTTCCCTGCTTCGTCGGGAAAGAGTTCCCTGCATTTCCTTCGAATCTCAAGAGGAGGCCCTCTCAAGAGTATCGACGAGAGGAACTCCAGGGTCGTGCCACCATTTCAAGAGTCCCCCAGATGTCTCAGTCCTTTAGAGAGGAACCTCTCTTCCCTTCACCGGATCGTCTTTCACACCGAGGATCGACTCACACCAAGGTGGCACGTGGCACAGCCCTGTGGGAAAGCCTCGTGGGAAAGCCTAGAGGGAAAGCCTCGAGGGAAAGCCACAGATCCCTTGATCCACGTGACAAGAAGTTTTCCACTACTGCTGCAGCTCGGGAGGAAATCGCACGTGCATGCCCCAACTCGAGACGAGGCCTGACTCCCCTGGGGAGACTCAGAAGCACCCCAAGATCCAAGGCAGCACTGGAGAGGAATCCTCAGGTCCGTCCCCGACTCCACACAAGGTCTTAGGCCCCGGCATGGACGGGAGAGGAATCCCGAGATGGCCCCTAAACTCGCATGGGGACTGGCCTTTCCTGAGGCCACGAGAGCGGGTCTCTGAGGTCCCGGTCGTAACTCGAGAAGACCTGCCGCAACTCGAGAAAATCCAGGAGGTTCTCCCCTCCAGGCGAGATGAGGCCCATTTCCGCTGAGGCGTCTCGAGGCTGATCACACCTCACCTCTGGAACTTCCAAAGGGTCCTTCACACCCTTGGTGCAAATCAAGAAGTTCCCCGACATACCCGTCTCCACTCGAGAGGAATCACGAGGGTCCCGCCCACATGCAGAGGAGCCCCGTTTCCGCCTCGTAGCTCGAGATGAGGGATCCTTTCTCTGCTTCGTCGGGAAAGAGTTCCCAGAGTTCCCGTCGCATCTCAAGAGGAGGCCCTCTCAACAGGAACGGCGAGAGGAACTCCAGGGTCGTGCCACCATTCCAAGAGTCCCCCAGATGTCTCAGTCCATTCCAGAGGAACCTCTTTTCCCTTCACCGGCTCGTCTTTCACGCCGAGGATCGACTCTCCCCAAGGTGGCACGTGGCACAGCCCTGTGGGAAAGCCTCGTGGGAAAGCCTCGAAGGAAAGCCACAGATCCCTTGATCCACGTGACAGGAAGCGTGACACTACTGCTGCATCTCTGGAGGAAAGCACACGTGCATGCCCCCACTCAAGACGAGGCCTGACTCCCCTGGGGAGACTCAGAAGCCCCCCAAGATCCATGGCAACACTGGAGAGGAATCCTCAGGTTCCGGCCCCGACTCCACACAAGTATTGAGGCCCCGGCATGAACGGGAGAGGAATCCCGAGATGGCCTCTAGCAATTCGCATGGGGAGTGGCCTTTCCTGAGGCCAACAGATGGGGTCCCCGAGGTCCCCGTCGTAATTCGTGTAGACCTGCCGCAACTCGAGAAAATCCAGGAGGTTCTCCCCTCCAGGCGAGATGAGGCCCATTTCCGCTGAGGCGTCTCGAGGCTGATCACACCTCACCTCTGGAACTTCGAAAGGGTCCTTCACACCCTTGGTGCAAATCAAGAAGTTCCCCGACATTCCCGTCTCCACTCGAGAGGAAACACGAGGGTCCCGCCCACATCCAGAGGAGCCCCGTTTCCGCCTCGTAGCTCGAGATGAGGGATCCTTAACCTGCTTCTTCGGGCAAGAGTTCCCGGCGTTCCTGTCCCCTCTCAAGAGGAGGCCCTATCAACAGGAACGGCAAGAGGAACTCGATGGTCGTTCCACCATTCCAAGAGTCCCCGAGATGTCTCAGTCCATTCCAGAGGAACCTCTTTTCCCTTCACCGACTCGTCCTTCACGCCGAGGATCGACTCACACCAAGGTGGCACGTGGCACAGCCCTGTGGGAAAGCCTCGAGGGAAAGCCTTGAGGGAAAGCCTCGAGGGAATGCCACAGATCCCTTGATCCACGTGACAGGAAGTGTTCCACTACTGCTGCAGCTCGGGAGGAAAGCGCACGTGCATGCCCCAACTCGAGACGAGGCCTGACTCCCCTGGGAGACTCAGACGCACCCCAAGATTCATGGCAACACTGGAGAGGAATCCTCAGGTTCCGGCCCTGACTCCACACAAGGTCTTAGGCCCCGGCATGGACAGGAGAGGAATCCCGAGATGGCCCCTAGCAACTAGCATGGGGACTGGCCTTTCCTGAGGCCACGAGAGCGGGTCCCTGAGGTCCCCGTCGTAACTCGAGAAGACCTGCCTCAACTCGAGAAAATCCAGGAGATTCTCCCCTCCAGGCGAGATGAGGCCCATTTCCGCTGAGGCGTCTCGAGAGAGATCACACCTCACCTCTGGAACTTCGATAGGGTCCTTCACACCCTTGGTGCCAATCAAGAAGTTCCCCGACATACCCATCTCCACTCGAGAGGAAACACGAGGGTCTCGCCGACATCCAGAGGAGCCCCGTTTCCGCCTCGTAGCTCGAGATGAGGGATCCTTTCCCTGCTTCGTCGGGAAAGAGTTTCCGGCGTTCCCGTCGCATCTCAAGAGGAGGCCCTCTCAACAGGAACGACGAGAGGAACTCCAGGGTCGTGCCACCATTCCAAGAGTCCCCCAGATGTCTCAGTCCATTCCAGAGGAACCTCTTTTCCCTTCACCGACTCATCTTTCACGCCGAGGATCGACTCACACCAAGGTGGCACGTGGCACAGCCCTGTGGGAAAGCCTCTTGGGAAAGCCTCGAGGGAAAGCCTCGAGGGAAAGCCACAGATCCCTTGATCCACATGACAGGAAGTGTTCCACTACTGCTGCAGCTCGGGAGGAAAGCGCACGTGCATGCCCCAACTCGAGATGAGGCCTGACTCCCCTGGGGAGACTCAGACGCACCCCAAGATCCATGGCAACACTGGAGAGGAAACCTCAGGTTCCGGCCCCGACTCCACACAAAGTCTTAGGCCCCGGCATCGACGGGAGCGGGATCCCGAGATGGCCCCTAGCAACTCGCATGCGGACTGGCCTTTCCTGAGGCCACCAAAGCGGTTCCCTGAGGTCCCCGTCGGAACTCGTGAAGACCTGCCGCAACTCGAGAAAATCCAGGAGGTTGTCCCCTCCAGGCGAGATGAGGCCCATTTCCGCTGAGGCGTCTCGAGGCTGATCACACCTCACCTCTGGAACTTCGAAAGGGATCTTCACACCCTTGGTGCAAATCAAGAAGTTCCCCGACATACCCGTCTCCACTCGAGAGGGAACACGAGGGTCCCGCCCACATGCAGAGGAGCCCCGTTTCCGCCTCGTAGCTCGAGATGAGGGATCCTTTCCCTGCTTCGTCGGCAAAGAGTTCCCAGCGTTCCCGTCGCATCTCAAGAGGAGGCCCTCTCAACAGGAACGGCGAGAGGAACTCCAGGGTCGTGCCACCATTCCAAGAGTCCCCCAGAGGTCTCAGTCCATTCCAGAGGAACCTCTTTTCCCTTCACCGGCTCGTCTTTCAGGCCGAGGATCGACTCACACCAAGGTGGCACGTGGCACGGCCGAGTGGGAAAGCCTCGTGGGAAAGCCTCGAGGGAAAGCCTCGAGGGAAAGCCACAGATCCCTTGATCCACGTGACAGGAAGCGTGACACTACTGCTGCAGCTCGGGAGGAAAGCGCACGTGCATGCCCCCACTCGAGACGAGGCCTGACTCCCCTGGGGAGACTCAGAAGCACCCCAAGATCCATGGCAACAGTGGAGAGGAATCCTCAGGTTCCGGCCCTGACTCCACACAAGGTCTTAGGCCCCGGCATGGATGGGAGAGGAATTCCGAGAGGGCCCCTAGCAACTCGCATAGGGACTGGCGTTTCCTGAGGCCACCAGAGCGGTTCCCTGAGGTCCCCGTCGTAACTCGAGAAGACCTGCCGCAACTCGAGAAAATCCAGGAGATTCTCCCCTCCAGGCGAGATGAGGCCCATTTCCACTGAGGCGTCTCGAGAGAGATCACACCTCACCTCTGGAACTTCGAAAGGGTCCTTCACACCCTTGGTGCCAATCAAGAAGTTCCCCGACATACCCATCTCCACTCGAGAGGAAACACGAGGGTCTCGCCGACATCCAGAGGAGCCCTGTTTCCGCCTCGTAGCTCCAGATGAGGGATCCTTTCCCTGCTTCGTATGGAAAGAGTTTCCGGCGTTCCCGTCGCATCTCAAGAGGAGGCCCTCTCAACAGGAAAGGCGAGAGGAACTCCAGGGTCGTGCCACCATTCCAAGAGTCCCCCAGATGTCTCAGTCCATTCCAGAGGAACCTCTTTTCCCTTCACCGGCTCGTCTTTCACGCCGAGGATCGACTCACACCAAGGTGGCACGTGGCACGGCCCTGTGGGAAAGCCTCGTGGGAAAGCCTCAAAGGAAAGCCTCGAGGGAAAGCCACAGATCCCTTGTTCCACGTGATAGGAAGCGTGACACTACTGCTGCAGCTCGGGAGGAAACCGCACGTGGAAGCCCCCACTCGAGACGAGGCCTGACTCCCCTGGGGAGACTCAGAAGCACCCCAAGATCCATGGCAACACTGGAGAGGAATCCTCAGGTTCCGGCCCCGACTCCACACAAGGTCTTAGGCCCCGGCATGGACGGGAGAGGAATCCCGAGAGGGCCCCTAGCAACTCGCATGGGGACTGGCCTTTCCTGAGGCCACCAGAGCGAGTCTCTGAGGTCCCCGTCGTAACTCGAGAAGACCTGCCGCAACTCGAGAAAATCCAGGAGGTTGTCCCCTCCAGGCGAGATGAGGCCCATTTCCGCTGAGGCGTCTCGAGGCTGATCACACCTCACCTCTGGAACTTCGAAAGGGTCCTTCACACCCTTGGTGCAAATCAAGAAGTTCCCCGACATTCCCGTCTCCACTCGAGAGGAAACACGAGGGTCCCGCCGACATCCAGAGGAGCCCCGTTTCCGCCTCGTAGCTCGAGATGAGGGATCCTTTCCCTGCTTCGTCGGGAAAGAGTTCCCGGGGTTCCCGTCGCATCTCAAGAGGAGGCCCTCTCAACAGGAACGGCGAGAGGAACTCCGGGGTCGTGCCACCGTTCCAAGAGTCCCGCAGATGTCTCAGTCCATTCCAGAGGAACCTCTTTTCCCTTCACCAGCTCGTCCTTCACGCCGAGGATCGACTCACACCAAGGTGGCACGTGGCACGGCCCTGTGGGAAAGCCTCGTGGGAAAGCCTCGAGGGAAAGCCTCGAGGGAAAGCCACAGATCCCTTGATCCACGTGCCAGGAAGCGTGACACTACTGCTGCAGCTCGGGAGGAATGCGCACGTGCATGCCCCACCTCGAGACGAGGCCTGACTCCCCTGGGGAGACTCAGAAGCACCCCAAGATCCATGGCAACACTGGAGAGGAAACCTCAGGTTACGGCGCTGAATCCACACAATGTCTTAGGCCCCGGTATGGACGGAGGGGAATGGTCAGAGGGCCCCTAGCAACTCGCATGCGAACTGGCCTTTCCTCAGGCCACCAGAGCGGGTCCCTGAGGTCCCCGTCGTAACTCGAGAAGACCTGCCGCAACTCCAGAAAATCCAGGAGGTTCTCCCCTCCAGGCGAGATGAGGCCCATTTCCGCTGAGGCGTCTCGAGGCTGATCACACCTCACCTCTGGAACTTCGAAAGGGTCCTTCACACCCTTGCTGCAAATCAAGAAGTTCCCCGACATACCCGTCTCCATTCGAGAGGAAACACGAGGGTCCCGCCCACATCCGGAGGAGCCCCGTTTCTGCCTCGTAGCTCGAGATGAGGGATCCTTTCCCTGCTTCGTCTGGAAAGAGTTACCGGCATTCCCGTCCATTCTCAAGAGGAGGCCCTCTCAACAGGAACGGTGAGAGGAACTCCAGGGTCGTGCCACCATTCCTAGAGTCCCCCAGATGTCTCAGTCCATTCCAGAGGAACCTCTTTTCCCTTCACCGGCTCGTCTTTCACGCCGAGGATCGAATCACACCAAGGTGGCACGTGGCACGTCCCTGTGGGAAAGCCTCGTGGGAAAGCCTCGTGGGAAAGCCTCGAGGGAAAGCCTCGAGGGAAAGCCACAGATCCCTTGATCCACGTGACAGGAAGCGTGATACTACTGCTGCAGCTCGGGAGGAAAGCGCACGTGCATGCCCCCACTCGAGAGGAGGCCTGACTCCCCTGGGGAGACTCAGAAGCTCCCCAAGATCCATGGCAACACTGGAGAGGATACCTCAGGTTCCGTCCCCGACTCCACACAAGGTCTTAGGCCCCGGCATGGACGGGAGAGGAATCCCGAGAGGGCCCCTAGCAACTCGAATGAGGAATGGTCTTTCCTGAGGCCACTAGATCGGGTCCCTGAGGTTCCCGTCGTAACTTGAGAAGTCCTGCAGCAACTCGAGAAAATCCAGGAGGTTCTCCCCGCCAGGCGAGATGAGGCCCATTTCCGCTGAGGAGTCTCGAGGCTGATCACACCTCACCTCTGGAACTTCGAAAGGGTCCTTCACACCCTTCGTGCAAATCAAGAAGTTCCCCGACATACCCGTCTCCCCTCGAGAGGAAACACGAGGGTCCCGCCCACATCCAGAGGAGCCCCGTTTCCGCCTCGTAGCTCGAGATGAGGGATCCTTTCCCTGCTTCGTCGGGAAAGAGTTCCCTGCATTTCCTTCGAATCTCAAGAGGAGGCCCTCTCAAGAGTATCGACGAGAGGAACTCCAGGGTCGTGCCACCATTTCAAGAGTCCCCCAGATGTCTCAGTCCTTTAGAGAGGAACCTCTCTTCCCTTCACCGGATCGTCTTTCACACCGAGGATCGACTCACACCAAGGTGGCACGTGGCACAGCCCTGTGGGAAAGCCTCGTGGGAAAGCCTAGAGGGAAAGCCTCGAGGGAAAGCCACAGATCCCTTGATCCACGTGACAAGAAGTTTTCCACTACTGCTGCAGCTCGGGAGGAAATCGCACGTGCATGCCCCAACTCGAGACGAGGCCTGACTCCCCTGGGGAGACTCAGAAGCACCCCAAGATCCAAGGCAGCACTGGAGAGGAATCCTCAGGTCCGTCCCCGACTCCACACAAGGTCTTAGGCCCCGGCATGGACGGGAGAGGAATCCCGAGATGGCCCCTAAACTCGCATGGGGACTGGCCTTTCCTGAGGCCACGAGAGCGGGTCTCTGAGGTCCCGGTCGTAACTCGAGAAGACCTGCCGCAACTCGAGAAAATCCAGGAGGTTCTCCCCTCCAGGCGAGATGAGGCCCATTTCCGCTGAGGCGTCTCGAGGCTGATCACACCTCACCTCTGGAACTTCCAAAGGGTCCTTCACACCCTTGGTGCAAATCAAGAAGTTCCCCGACATACCCGTCTCCACTCGAGAGGAATCACGAGGGTCCCGCCCACATGCAGAGGAGCCCCGTTTCCGCCTCGTAGCTCGAGATGAGGGATCCTTTCTCTGCTTCGTCGGGAAAGAGTTCCCAGAGTTCCCGTCGCATCTCAAGAGGAGGCCCTCTCAACAGGAACGGCGAGAGGAACTCCAGGGTCGTGCCACCATTCCAAGAGTCCCCCAGATGTCTCAGTCCATTCCAGAGGAACCTCTTTTCCCTTCACCGGCTCGTCTTTCACGCCGAGGATCGACTCTCCCCAAGGTGGCACGTGGCACAGCCCTGTGGGAAAGCCTCGTGGGAAAGCCTCGAAGGAAAGCCACAGATCCCTTGATCCACGTGACAGGAAGCGTGACACTACTGCTGCATCTCTGGAGGAAAGCACACGTGCATGCCCCCACTCAAGACGAGGCCTGACTCCCCTGGGGAGACTCAGAAGCCCCCCAAGATCCATGGCAACACTGGAGAGGAATCCTCAGGTTCCGGCCCCGACTCCACACAAGTATTGAGGCCCCGGCATGAACGGGAGAGGAATCCCGAGATGGCCTCTAGCAATTCGCATGGGGAGTGGCCTTTCCTGAGGCCAACAGATGGGGTCCCCGAGGTCCCCGTCGTAATTCGTGTAGACCTGCCGCAACTCGAGAAAATCCAGGAGGTTCTCCCCTCCAGGCGAGATGAGGCCCATTTCCGCTGAGGCGTCTCGAGGCTGATCACACCTCACCTCTGGAACTTCGAAAGGGTCCTTCACACCCTTGGTGCAAATCAAGAAGTTCCCCGACATTCCCGTCTCCACTCGAGAGGAAACACGAGGGTCCCGCCCACATCCAGAGGAGCCCCGTTTCCGCCTCGTAGCTCGAGATGAGGGATCCTTAACCTGCTTCTTCGGGCAAGAGTTCCCGGCGTTCCTGTCCCCTCTCAAGAGGAGGCCCTATCAACAGGAACGGCAAGAGGAACTCGATGGTCGTTCCACCATTCCAAGAGTCCCCGAGATGTCTCAGTCCATTCCAGAGGAACCTCTTTTCCCTTCACCGACTCGTCCTTCACGCCGAGGATCGACTCACACCAAGGTGGCACGTGGCACAGCCCTGTGGGAAAGCCTCGAGGGAAAGCCTTGAGGGAAAGCCTCGAGGGAATGCCACAGATCCCTTGATCCACGTGACAGGAAGTGTTCCACTACTGCTGCAGCTCGGGAGGAAAGCGCACGTGCATGCCCCAACTCGAGACGAGGCCTGACTCCCCTGGGAGACTCAGACGCACCCCAAGATTCATGGCAACACTGGAGAGGAATCCTCAGGTTCCGGCCCTGACTCCACACAAGGTCTTAGGCCCCGGCATGGACAGGAGAGGAATCCCGAGATGGCCCCTAGCAACTAGCATGGGGACTGGCCTTTCCTGAGGCCACGAGAGCGGGTCCCTGAGGTCCCCGTCGTAACTCGAGAAGACCTGCCTCAACTCGAGAAAATCCAGGAGATTCTCCCCTCCAGGCGAGATGAGGCCCATTTCCGCTGAGGCGTCTCGAGAGAGATCACACCTCACCTCTGGAACTTCGATAGGGTCCTTCACACCCTTGGTGCCAATCAAGAAGTTCCCCGACATACCCATCTCCACTCGAGAGGAAACACGAGGGTCTCGCCGACATCCAGAGGAGCCCCGTTTCCGCCTCGTAGCTCGAGATGAGGGATCCTTTCCCTGCTTCGTCGGGAAAGAGTTTCCGGCGTTCCCGTCGCATCTCAAGAGGAGGCCCTCTCAACAGGAACGACGAGAGGAACTCCAGGGTCGTGCCACCATTCCAAGAGTCCCCCAGATGTCTCAGTCCATTCCAGAGGAACCTCTTTTCCCTTCACCGACTCATCTTTCACGCCGAGGATCGACTCACACCAAGGTGGCACGTGGCACAGCCCTGTGGGAAAGCCTCTTGGGAAAGCCTCGAGGGAAAGCCTCGAGGGAAAGCCACAGATCCCTTGATCCACATGACAGGAAGTGTTCCACTACTGCTGCAGCTCGGGAGGAAAGCGCACGTGCATGCCCCAACTCGAGATGAGGCCTGACTCCCCTGGGGAGACTCAGACGCACCCCAAGATCCATGGCAACACTGGAGAGGAAACCTCAGGTTCCGGCCCCGACTCCACACAAGGTCTTAGGCCCCGGCATCGACGGGAGCGGGATCCCGAGATGGCCCCTAGCAACTCGCATGCGGACTGGCCTTTCCTGAGGCCACCAAAGCGGTTCCCTGAGGTCCCCGTCGGAACTCGTGAAGACCTGCCGCAACTCGAGAAAATCCAGGAGGTTGTCCCCTCCAGGCGAGATGAGGCCCATTTCCGCTGAGGCGTCTCGAGGCTGATCACACCTCACCTCTGGAACTTCGAAAGGGATCTTCACACCCTTGGTGCAAATCAAGATGTTCCCCGACATACCCGTCTCCACTCGAGAGGGAACACGAGGGTCCCGCCCACATGCAGAGGAGCCCCGTTTCCGCCTCGTAGCTCGAGATGAGGGATCCTTTCCCTGCTTCGTCGGCAAAGAGTTCCCAGCGTTCCCGTCGCATCTCAAGAGGAGGCCCTCTCAACAGGAACGGCGAGAGGAACTTCAGGGTCGTGCCACCATTCCAAGAGTCCCCCAGAGGTCTCAGTCCATTCCAGAGGAACCTCTTTTCCCTTCACCGGCTCGTCTTTCAGGCCGAGGATCGACTCACACCAAGGTGGCACGTGGCACGGCCGAGTGGGAAAGCCTCGTGGGAAAGCCTCGAGGGAAAGCCTCGAGGGAAAGCCACAGATCCCTTGATCCACGTGACAGGAAGCGTGACACTACTGCTGCAGCTCGGGAGGAAAGCGCACGTGCATGCCCCCACTCGAGACGAGGCCTGACTCCCCTGGGGAGACTCAGAAGCACCCCAAGATCCATGGCAACAGTGGAGAGGAATCCTCAGGTTCCGGCCCTGACTCCACACAAGGTCTTAGGCCCCGGCATGGATGGGAGAGGAATTCCGAGAGGGCCCCTAGCAACTCGCATAGGGACTGGCGTTTCCTGAGGCCACCAGAGCGGTTCCCTGAGGTCCCCGTCGTAACTCGAGAAGACCTGCCGCAACTCGAGAAAATCCAGGAGATTCTCCCCTCCAGGCGAGATGAGGCCCATTTCCACTGAGGCGTCTCGAGAGAGATCACACCTCACCTCTGGAACTTCGAAAGGGTCCTTCACACCCTTGGTGCCAATCAAGAAGTTCCCCGACATACCCATCTCCACTCGAGAGGAAACACGAGGGTCTCGCCGACATCCAGAGGAGCCCTGTTTCCGCCTCGTAGCTCCAGATGAGGGATCCTTTCCCTGCTTCGTATGGAAAGAGTTTCCGGCGTTCCCGTCGCATCTCAAGAGGAGGCCCTCTCAACAGGAAAGGCGAGAGGAACTCCAGGGTCGTGCCACCATTCCAAGAGTCCCCCAGATGTCTCAGTCCATTCCAGAGGAACCTCTTTTCCCTTCACCGACTCGTCTTTCACGCCGAGGATCGACTCACACCAAGGTGGCACGTGGCACAGCCCTGTGGGAAAGCCTCTTGGGAAAGCCTCGAGGGAAAGCCTCGAGGGAAAGCCACAGATCCCTTGATCCACATGACAGGAAGTGTTCCACTACTGCTGCAGCTCGGGAGGAAAGCGCACGTGCATGCCCCAACTCGAGACGAGGCCTGACTCCCCTGGGGAGACTCAGACGCACCCCAAGATCCATGGCAACACTGGAGAGGAAACGTCAGGTTCCGGCCCCGACTCCACACAAGGTCTTAGGCCCCGGCATCGACGGGAGCGGGATCCCGAGATGGCCCCTAGCAACTCACATGCGGACTGGCCTTTCCTGAGGCCACCAAAGCGGTTCCCTGAGGTCCCCGTCGGAACTCGTGAAGACCTGCCGCAACTCGAGAAAATCCAGGAGGTTGTCCCCTCCAGGCGAGATGAGGCCCATTTCCGCTGAGGCGTCTCGAGGCTGATCACACCTCACCTCTGGAACTTCCAAAGGGATCTTCACACCCTTGGTGCAAATCAAGAAGTTCCCCGACATACCCGTCTCCACTCGAGAGGGAACACGAGGGTCCCGCCCACATGCAGAGGAGCCCCGTTTCCGCCTCGTAGCTCGAGATGAGGGATCCTTTCCCTGCTTCGTCGGGAAAGAGTTCCCAGCGTTCCCGTCGCATCTCAAGAGGAGGCCCTCTCAACAGGAACGGCGAGAGGAACTCCAGGGTCGTGCCACCATTCCAAGAGTCCCCCAGAAGTCTCAGTCCATTCCAGAGGAACCTCTTTTCCCTTCACCGGTTCGTCGTTCACGGCGAGGATCGACTCACACCAAGGTGGCACGTCCCACAGCCCTGTGGGAAAGCCTCGTGTGACAGCCTCGAGGGAAAGCCACAGATCCCTTGATCCACGTGACCGGATGCATGACACTACTGCTGCAGCTCGGGAGGAAAGCGCACGTGCATGCCCCCACTCCAGACGAGGCCTGACTCCCCTGCGGAGACTCAGAAGCACCCCAAGATCCATGGCAACACTGAAGAGGTATCCTCAGGTTCCGGCCCCGACTCCACACAAGGACTGAGGCCCCGGCATGGACGGGAGAGGAATCCCGAGAGGTGCCCTAGCAACTCGAATGAGGACTGGCCTTTCCTGAGGCCACCTGAGCGGGTCCCTGAGGTCCCCGTCGTTACACGAGAAGACCTGCCGCAACTCGAGAAAATCCAGGAGGTTCTCCCCTCCAGGCGAGATGAGGCCCATTTCCGCTGAGGCGTCTCGAGGCTGATCACACCTCACCTCTGGAACTTCGAAAGGGTCCTTCACACCCTTGGTGCAAATCAAGAAGTTCCCCGACATTCCCGTCTCCACTCGAGAGGAAACACGAGGGTCCCGCCGACATCCAGAGGAGCCCCGTTTCCGCCTCGTAGCTCGAGATGAGGGATCCTTTCCCTGCTTCGTCGGGAAAGAGTTCCCGGGGTTCCCGTCGCATCTCAAGAGGAGGCCCTCTCAACAGGAACGGCGAGAGGAACTCCGGGGTCGTGCCACCGTTCCAAGAGTCCCGCAGATGTCTCAGTCCATTCCAGAGGAACCTCTTTTCCCTTCACCGGCTCGTCCTTCACGCCGAGGATCGACTCACACCAAGGTGGCACGTGGCACGGCCGAGTGGGAAAGCCTCGTGGGAAAGCCTCGAGGGAAAGCCTCGAGGGAAAGCCACAGATCCCTTGATCCACGTGCCAGGAAGCGTGACACTACTGCTGCAGCTCGGGAGGAATGCGCACGTGCATGCCCCCACTCGAGACGAGGCCTTACTCCCCTGGGGAGACTCAGAAGCACCCCAAGATCCATGGCAACACTGGAGAGGAAACCTCAGGTTACGGCGCTGAATCCACACAATGTCTTAGGCCCCGGTATGGACGGAGGGGAATGGTCAGAGGGCCCCTAGCAACTCGCATGCGAACTGGCCTTTCCTCAGGCCACCAGAGCGGGTCCCTGAGGTCCCCGTCGTAACTCGAGAAGACCTGCCGCAACTCGAGAAAATACAGGAGGTTCTCCCCTCCAGGCGAGATGAGGCCCATTTCCGCTGAGGCGTCTCGAGGCTGATCACACCTCACCTCTGGAACTTCGAAAGGCAACTTCACACCCTTGGTGCAAATCAAGAAGTTCCCCGACATACCCGTCTCCACTCGAGAGGAAACACGTGGGTCCCGGCCACATCCAGAGAAGCCCCGTTTCCGCCTCGTAGCTCCAGATGAGGGATCCTTTCCCTGCTTCGTCGGGAAAGAGTTCCCGGCGTTCCCGTCGCATCTCAAGAGGAGGCCCTCTCAACATGAACGGAGAGAGGAACTCCAGGGTCGTGCCACCATTCCAAGAGTCCCCCAGATGTCACAGTCCATTCCAGAGGAACCTCTTTTCCCTTCACCGGCTCGTCTTTCAGGCCGAGGATCGACTCACACCAAGGTGGCACGTGGCACGGCCCTGTGGGAAAGCCTCGTGGGAAAGCCTCGAGGGAAAGCCTCGAGGGAAAGCCACAGATCCCTTGATCCACGTGACAGGAAGCGTGACACTACTGCTGCAGCTCGGGAGGAAAGCGCACGTGCATGCCCCCACTCGAGACGAGGCCTGACTCCCCTGGGGAGACTCAGAAGCACCCCAAGATCCATGGCAACAGTGGAGAGGAATCCTCAGGTTCCGGCCCTGACTCCACACAAGGTCTTAGGCCCCGGCATGGATGGGAGAGGAATTCCGAGAGGGCCCCTAGCAACTCGCATAGGGACTGGCGTTTCCTGAGGCCACCAGAGCGGTTCCCTGAGGTCCCCGTCGTAACTCGAGAAGACCTGCCGCAACTCGAGAAAATCCAGGAGATTCTCCCCTCCAGGCGAGATGAGGCCCATTTCCACTGAGGCGTCTCGAGAGAGATCACACCTCACCTCTGGAACTTCGAAAGGGTCCTTCACACCCTTGGTGCCAATCAAGAAGTTCCCCGACATACCCATCTCCACTCGAGAGGAAACACGAGGGTCTCGCCGACATCCAGAGGAGCCCTGTTTCCGCCTCGTAGCTCCAGATGAGGGATCCTTTCCCTGCTTCGTATGGAAAGAGTTTCCGGCGTTCCCGTCGCATCTCAAGAGGAGGCCCTCTCAACAGGAAAGGCGAGAGGAACTCCAGGGTCGTGCCACCATTCCAAGAGTCCCCCAGATGTCTCAGTCCATTCCAGAGGAACCTCTTTTCCCTTCACCGACTCGTCTTTCACGCCGAGGATCGACTCACACCAAGGTGGCACGTGGCACAGCCCTGTGGGAAAGCCTCTTGGGAAAGCCTCGAGGGAAAGCCTCGAGGGAAAGCCACAGATCCCTTGATCCACATGACAGGAAGTGTTCCACTACTGCTGCAGCTCGGGAGGAAAGCGCACGTGCATGCCCCAACTCGAGACGAGGCCTGACTCCCCTGGGGAGACTCAGACGCACCCCAAGATCCATGGCAACACTGGAGAGGAAACGTCAGGTTCCGGCCCCGACTCCACACAAGGTCTTAGGCCCCGGCATCGACGGGAGCGGGATCCCGAGATGGCCCCTAGCAACTCACATGCGGACTGGCCTTTCCTGAGGCCACCAAAGCGGTTCCCTGAGGTCCCCGTCGGAACTCGTGAAGACCTGCCGCAACTCGAGAAAATCCAGGAGGTTGTCCCCTCCAGGCGAGATGAGGCCCATTTCCGCTGAGGCGTCTCGAGGCTGATCACACCTCACCTCTGGAACTTCCAAAGGGATCTTCACACCCTTGGTGCAAATCAAGAAGTTCCCCGACATACCCGTCTCCACTCGAGAGGGAACACGAGGGTCCCGCCCACATGCAGAGGAGCCCCGTTTCCGCCTCGTAGCTCGAGATGAGGGATCCTTTCCCTGCTTCGTCGGGAAAGAGTTCCCAGCGTTCCCGTCGCATCTCAAGAGGAGGCCCTCTCAACAGGAACGGCGAGAGGAACTCCAGGGTCGTACCACCATTCCAAGAGTCCCCCAGAAGTCTCAGTCCATTCCAGAGGAACCTCTTTTCCCTTCACCGGCTCGTCCTTCACGCCGAGGATCGACTCACACCAAGGTGGCACGTCCCACAGCCCTGTGGGAAAGCCTCGTGTGACAGCCTCGAGGGAAAGCCACAGATCCCTTGATCCACGTGACCGGATGCATGACACTACTGCTGCAGCTCGGGAGGAAAGCGCACGTGCATGCCCCCACTCCAGACGAGGCCTGACTCCCCTGCGGAGACTCAGAAGCACCCCAAGATCCATGGCAACACTGAAGAGGTATCCTCAGGTTCCGGCCCCGACTCCACACAAGGACTGAGGCCCCGGCATGGACGGGAGAGGAATCCCGAGAGGTGCCCTAGCAACTCGAATGAGGACTGGCCTTTCCTGAGGCCACCTGAGCGGGTCCCTGAGGTCCCCGTCGTTACACGAGAAGACCTGCCGCAACTCGAGAAAATCCAGGAGGTTCTCCCCTCCAGGCGAGATGAGGCCCATTTCCGCTGAGGCGTCTCGAGGCTGATCACACCTCACCTCTGGAACTTCGAAAGGGTCCTTCACACCCTTGGTGCAAATCAAGAAGTTCCCCGACATTCCCGTCTCCACTCGAGAGGAAACACGAGGGTCCCGCCGACATCCAGAGGAGCCCCGTTTCCGCCTCGTAGCTCGAGATGAGGGATCCTTTCCCTGCTTCGTCGGGAAAGAGTTCCCGGGGTTCCCGTCGCATCTCAAGAGGAGGCCCTCTCAACAGGAACGGCGAGAGGAACTCCGGGGTCGTGCCACCGTTCCAAGAGTCCCGCAGATGTCTCAGTCCATTCCAGAGGAACCTCTTTTCCCTTCACCGGCTCGTCCTTCACGCCGAGGATCGACTCACACCAAGGTGGCACGTGGCACGGCCGAGTGGGAAAGCCTCGTGGGAAAGCCTCGAGGGAAAGCCTCGAGGGAAAGCCACAGATCCCTTGATCCACGTGCCAGGAAGCGTGACACTACTGCTGCAGCTCGGGAGGAATGCGCACGTGCATGCCCCCACTCGAGACGAGGCCTTACTCCCCTGGGGAGACTCAGAAGCACCCCAAGATCCATGGCAACACTGGAGAGGAAACCTCAGGTTACGGCGCTGAATCCACACAATGTCTTAGGCCCCGGTATGGACGGAGGGGAATGGTCAGAGGGCCCCTAGCAACTCGCATGCGAACTGGCCTTTCCTCAGGCCACCAGAGCGGGTCCCTGAGGTCCCCGTCGTAACTCGAGAAGACCTGCCGCAACTCGAGAAAATACAGGAGGTTCTCCCCTCCAGGCGAGATGAGGCCCATTTCCGCTGAGGCGTCTCGAGGCTGATCACACCTCACCTCTGGAACTTCGAAAGGCAACTTCACACCCTTGGTGCAAATCAAGAAGTTCCCCGACATACCCGTCTCCACTCGAGAGGAAACACGTGGGTCCCGGCCACATCCAGAGAAGCCCCGTTTCCGCCTCGTAGCTCCAGATGAGGGATCCTTTCCCTGCTTCGTCGGGAAAGAGTTCCCGGCGTTCCCGTCGCATCTCAAGAGGAGGCCCTCTCAACATGAACGGAGAGAGGAACTCCAGGGTCGTGCCACCATTCCAAGAGTCCCCCAGATGTCACAGTCCATTCCAGAGGAACCTCTTTTCCCTTCACCGGCTCGTCTTTCAGGCCGAGGATCGACTCACACCAAGGTGGCACGTGGCACGGCCCTGTGGGAAAGCCTCGTGGGAAAGCCTCGAGGGAAAGCCTCGAGGGAAAGCCACAGATCCCTTGATCCACGTGACAGGAAGCGTGACACTACTGCTGCAGCTCGGGAGGAAAGCGCACGTGCATGCCCCCACTCGAGACGAGGCCTGACTCCCCTGGGGAGACTCAGAAGCACCCCAAGATCCATGGCAACAGTGGAGAGGAATCCTCAGGTTCCGGCCCTGACTCCACACAAGGTCTTAGGCCCCGGCATGGATGGGAGAGGAATTCCGAGAGGGCCCCTAGCAACTCGCATAGGGACTGGCGTTTCCTGAGGCCACCAGAGCGGGTCCCTGAGGTCCCCGTCGTAACTCGAGAAGACCTGCCGCAACTCGAGAAAATCCAGGAGATTCTCCCCTCCAGGCGAGATGAGGCCCATTTCCACTGAGGCGTCTCGAGAGAGATCACACCTCACCTCTGGAACTTCGAAAGGGTCCTTCACACCCTTGGTGCCAATCAAGAAGTTCCCCGACATACCCATCTCCACTCGAGAGGAAACACGAGGGTCTCGCCGACATCCAGAGGAGCCCTGTTTCCGCCTCGTAGCTCGAGATGAGGGATCCTTTCCCTGCTTCGTATGGAAAGAGTTTCCGGCGTTCCCGTCGCATCTCAAGAGGAGGCCCTCTCAACAGGAAAGGCGAGAGGAACTCCAGGGTCGTGCCACCATTCCAAGAGTCCCCCAGATGTCTCAGTCCATTCCAGAGGAACCTCTTTTCCCTTCACCGACTCGTCTTTCACGCCGAGGATCGACTCACACCAAGGTGGCACGTGGCACAGCCCTGTGGGAAAGCCTCTTGGGAAAGCCTCGAGGGAAAGCCTCGAGGGAAAGCCACAGATCCCTTGATCCACATGACAGGAAGTGTTCCACTACTGCTGCAGCTCGGGAGGAAAGCGCACGTGCATGCCCCAACTCGAGACGAGGCCTGACTCCCCTGGGGAGACTCAGACGCACCCCAAGATCCATGGCAACACTGGAGAGGAAACGTCAGGTTCCGGCCCCGACTCCACACAAGGTCTTAGGCCCCGGCATCGACGGGAGCGGGATCCCGAGATGGCCCCTAGCAACTCACATGCGGACTGGCCTTTCCTGAGGCCACCAAAGCGGTTCCCTGAGGTCCCCGTCGGAACTCGTGAAGACCTGCCGCAACTCGAGAAAATCCAGGAGGTTGTCCCCTCCAGGCGAGATGAGGCCCATTTCCGCTGAGGCGTCTCGAGGCTGATCACACCTCACCTCTGGAACTTCCAAAGGGATCTTCACACCCTTGGTGCAAATCAAGAAGTTCCCCGACATACCCGTCTCCACTCGAGAGGGAACACGAGGGTCCCGCCCACATGCAGAGGAGCCCCGTTTCCGCCTCGTAGCTCGAGATGAGGGATCCTTTCCCTGCTTCGTCGGGAAAGAGTTCCCAGCGTTCCCGTCGCATCTCAAGAGGAGGCCCTCTCAACAGGAACGGCGAGAGGAACTCCAGGGTCGTGCCACCATTCCAAGAGTCCCCCAGAAGTCTCAGTCCATTCCAGAGGAACCTCTTTTCCCTTCACCGGTTCGTCGTTCACGGCGAGGATCGACTCACACCAAGGTGGCACGTCCCACAGCCCTGTGGGAAAGCCTCGTGTGACAGCCTCGAGGGAAAGCCACAGATCCCTTGATCCACGTGACAGGAATCGTTCCACTACTGCTGCAGCTCGGGAGGAAAGCGCACGTGCATGCCCCCACTCCAGACGAGGCCTGACTCCCCTGCGGAGACTCAGAAGCACCCCAAGATCCATGGCAACACTGAAGAGGTATCCTCAGGTTCCGGCCCCGACTCCACACAAGGACTGAGGCCCCGGCATGGACGGGAGAGGAATCCCGAGAGGTCCCCTAGCAACTCGAATGAGGACTGGCCTTTCCTGAGGCCACCTGAGCGGGTCCCTGAGGTCCCCGTCGTTACACGAGAAGACCTGCCGCAACTCGAGAAAATCCAGGAGGTTCTCCCCTCCAGGCGAGATGAGGCCCATTTCCGCTGAGGCGTCTCGAGGCTGATCACACCTCACCTCTGGAACTTCGAAAGGGTCCTTCACACCCTTGGTGCAAATCAAGAAGTTCCCCGACATTCCCGTCTCCACTCGAGAGGAAACACGAGGGTCCCGCCGACATCCAGAGGAGCCCCGTTTCCGCCTCGTAGCTCGAGATGAGGGATCCTTTCCCTGCTTCGTCGGGAAAGAGTTCCCGGGGTTCCCGTCGCATCTCAAGAGGAGGCCCTCTCAACAGGAACGGCGAGAGGAACTCCGGGGTCGTGCCACCGTTCCAAGAGTCCCGCAGATGTCTCAGTCCATTCCAGAGGAACCTCTTTTCCCTTCACCGGCTCGTCCTTCACGCTGAGGATCGACTCACACCAAGGTGGCACGTGGCACGGCCGAGTGGGAAAGCCTCGTGGGAAAGCCTCGAGGGAAAGCCTCGAGGGAAAGCCACAGATCCCTTGATCCACGTGCCAGGAAGCGTGACACTACTGCTGCAGCTCGGGAGGAATGCGCACGTGCATGCCCCCACTCGAGACGAGGCCTGACTCCCCTGGGGAGACTCAGAAGCACCCCAAGATCCATGGCAACACTGGAGAGGAAACCTCAGGTTACGGCGCTGAATCCACACAATGTCTTAGGCCCCGGTATGGACGGAGGGGAATGGTCAGAGGGCCCCTAGCAACTCGCATGCGAACTGGCCTTTCCTCAGGCCACCAGAGCGGGTCCCTGAGGTCCCCGTCGTAACTCGAGAAGACCTGCCGCAACTCGAGAAAATACAGGAGGTTCTCCCCTCCAGGCGAGATGAGGCCCATTTCCGCTGAGGCGTCTCGAGGCTGATCACACCTCACCTCTGGAACTTCGAAAGGCAACTTCACACCCTTGGTGCAAATCAAGAAGTTCCCCGACATACCCGTCTCCACTCGAGAGGAAACACGTGGGTCCCGGCCACATCCAGAGAAGCCCCGTTTCCGCCTCGTAGCTCCAGATGAGGGATCCTTTCCCTGCTTCGTCGGGAAAGAGTTCCCGGCGTTCCCGTCGCATCTCAAGAGGAGGCCCTCTCAACATGAACGGAGAGAGGAACTCCAGGGTCGTGCCACCATTCCAAGAGTCCCCCAGATGTCACAGTCCATTCCAGAGGAACCTCTTTTCCCTTCACCGGCTCGTCTTTCACGCCGAGGATCGACTCACACCAAGGTGGCACGTGGCACGGCCCTGTGGGAAAGCCTCGTGGGAAAGCCTCGAGGGAAAGCCTCGAGGGAAAGCCACAGATCCCTTGATCCACGTGACAGGAAGCGTGACACTACTGCTGCAGCTCGGGAGGAAAGCCCACGTGCATGCCCCCAATCGAGACGCGACCTGACTCCCCTGGGGAGACTCAGAAGCACCCCAAGATCCATGGCAACAGTGGAGAGGAATCCTCAGGTTCCGGCCCCGACTCCACACAAGGTCTTAGGCCCCGGCATGGATGGGAGAGGAATTCCGAGAGGGCCCATAGCAACTCGCATAGGGACTGGCGTTTCCTGAGGCCACCAGAGCGGGTCCCTGAGGTCCCCGTCGTAACTCGAGAAGACCTGCCGCAACTCGAGAAAATCCAGGAGATTCTCCCCTCCAGGCGAGATGAGGCCCATTTCCGCTGAGGCGTCTCGAGAGAGATCACACCTCACCTCTGGAACTTAGAAAGGGTCCTTCACACCCTTGGTGCCAATCAAGAAGTTCCCCGACATACCCATCTCCACTCGAGAGGAAACACGAGGGTCTCGCCGACATCCAGAGGAGCCCTGTTTCCGCCTCGTAGCTCCAGATGAGGGATCCTTTCCCTGCTTCGTCGGGAAAGAGTTTCCGGCGTTCCCGTCGCATCTCAAGAGGAGGCCCTCTCAACAGGAATGGCGAGAGGTACTCCAGGGTCGTGCCACCATTCCAAGAGTCCCCCAGATGTCTCAGTCCATTCCAGAGGAACCTCTTTTCCCTTCACCGACTCGTCTTTCTCGCCGAGTATCGACTCACACCAAGGTGGCACGTGGCACAGCCCTGTGGGAAAGCCTCTTGGGAAAGCCTCGAGGGAAAGCCTCGAGGGAAAGCCACAGATCCCTTGATCCACATGACAGGAAGTGTTCCACTACTGCTGCAGCTCGGGAGGAAAGCGCACGTGCATGCCCCAACTCGAGATGAGGCCTGACTCCCCTGGGGAGACTCAGACGCACCCCAAGATCCATGGCAACACTGGAGAGGAAACCTCAGGTTCCGGCCCCGACTCCACACAAGGTCTTAGGCCCCGGCATCGACGGGAGCGGGATCCCGAGATGGCCCCTAGCAACTCGCATGCGGACTGGCCTTTCCTGAGGCCACCAGAGCGGGTCCCTGAGTTTCCCGTCGTAACTGGAGAAGACCTGCCGCAACTCGAGAAAATCCAGGAGGTTCTCCCCTCCAGGCGAGATGAGGCCCATTTCCGCTGAGGCGTCTCGAGGCTGATCACACCTCACCTCTGGAACTTCGAAAGGGTCCTTCACACCCTTGGTGCAAATCAAGAAGTTCCCCGACATACCCGTCTCCACTCGAGAGGAAACAGGAGTGTCCCGCCCACATCCGGAGGAGCCCAGTTTCCGCCTCGTAGCTCTAGATGAGGAATGCTTTCCCTGCTTCGTCGGGAAAGAGTTCCCGGCCTTCCCGTCACAACTGAAGAGGAGGCCCTCTCAACAGGAACGGCGAGAGGAACTCCAGGGTCGTGCCACCATTCCAAGATTCCCCCGGATGTCTCAGTCCATTCGAGAGGAAACTATTTTCTCTTCACCGGCTCATCTTTCACGCCGAGGATCGACTCACACGAAGGTGGCAGGAGGCACGGCCCTGTGGGAAAGCCTCGTGGGAAATCCTCGAGGGAAAGCCTCAGGGGAAAGCCACAGATCCCTTGATTCAGGTGACAGGAAGCGTGACACTACTGCTGCAGCTCGGGAGGAAAGCGCACGTGCATGCATCCACTCGAGACGAGGCCTTACTCCCCTGGGGAGACACAGAAGCACCCCAAGATCCATTGCAACACTGGAGAGGAATCCTCAGGTTCCGGCCCCGACTCCACACAAGGTCTTAGGCCCCGGCATGAACGGGAGAGGAATCCCGAGAGGGCCCCTAGCAACTCGCATGGGGACTGGCCTTTCCTGAGGCCACGAGAGCGGGTCCCTGAGGTCCCCGTCGTAACTCGAGAAGACCTGCCGCAACTCGAGAAAATCCAGGAGGTTCTCCCCTCCAGGCGAGATGAGGCCCATTTCCGCTGAGGCGTCTCGAGGCTGATCACACCTCACCTCTGGAACTGCGAAAGGGTCCTTCACACCCTTGGTTCAAATCAAGAAGTTCCCCGACATACCCGTCTCCACTCGAGAGGAAACACGAGGGTCCCGCCCACAACCAGAGGAGCCCTGTTTCGGCCTCGTAGCTCGAGATGAGGGATCCTTTCCCTGCTTTGTCGGGAAAGAGTTCCCGGCCTTCCCGTCGCATCTCAAGAGGAGGCCCTCTCAACAGGAACGGCGAGAGGAACTCCAGGGTCGTGCCACCATTCCAAGAGTCCCCCAGAGGTCTCAGTCCATTCCAGAGGAACCTCTTTTCCCTTCACCGGCTCGTCGTTCACGCCGAGGATCGACTCACACCAAGGTGGCACGTGGCACAGCCCTGTGGGAAAGCCTCGAGGGAAAGCCTCGAGGGAAAGCCACAGATCCATAGATCCATGTGACAGGAAGCGTGACACTACTGCTGCAGCTCGGGAGGAAAGCGCACGTGCAAGGCCCCACTCGAGACGAGGCCTGACTCCCCTGGGGAGAGTCAGAAGCACCCCAAGATCCATGGCAACACTGGAGAGGAATCCTCAGGTTCCGGCCCCGACTCCACACAAGGTCTTAGGCCCCGGCATCGACGGGAGCGGGATCCCGAGATGGCCCCTAGCAACTCGCATGCGGACTGGCCTTTCCTGAGGCCACCAAAGCGGTTCCCTGAGGTCCCCGTCGGAACTCGTGAAGACCTGCCGCAACTCGAGAAAATCCAGGAGGTTGTCCCCTCCAGGCGAGATGAGGCCCATTTCCGCTGAGGCGTCTCCAGGCTGATCACACCTCACCTCTGGAACTTCGAAAGGGTCCTTCACACCCTTGGTGCAAATCAAGAAGTTCCCCGACATTCCCGTCTCCACTCGAGAGGAAACACGAGGGTCCCGCCGACATCCAGAGGAGCCCCGTTTCCGCCTCGTAGCTCGAGATGAGGGATCCTTTCCCTGCTTCGTCGGGAAAGAGTTCCCGGGGTTCCCGTCGCATCTCAAGAGGAGGCCCTCTCAACAGGAACGGCGAGAGGAACTCCGGGGTCGTGCCACCGTTCCAAGAGTCCCGCAGATGTCTCAGTCCATTCCAGAGGATCCTCTTTTCCCTTCACCGGCTCGTCCTTCACGCCGAGGATCGACTCACACCAAGGTGGCACGTGGCACGGCCGAGTGGGAAAGCCTCGTGGGAAAGCCTCGAGGGAAAGCCTCGAGGGAAAGCCACAGATCCCTTGATCCACGTGCCAGGAAGCGTGACACTACTGCTGCAGCTCGGGAGGAATGCGCACGTGCATGCCCCCACTCGAGACGAGGCCTGACTCCCCTGGGGAGACTCAGAAGCACCCCAAGATCCATGGCAACACTGGAGAGGAAACCTCAGGTTACGGCGCTGAATCCACACAATGTCTTAGGCTCCGGTATGGACGGAGGGGAATGGTCAGAGGGCCCCTAGCAACTCGCATGCGAACTGGCCTTTCCTCAGGCCACCAGAGCGGGTCCCTGAGGTCCCCGTCGTAACTCGAGAAGACCTGCCGCAACTCGAGAAAATACAGGAGGTTCTCCCCTCCAGGCGAGATGAGGCCCATTTCCGCTGAGGCGTCTCGAGGCTGATCACACCTCACCTCTGGAACTTCGAAAGGCAACTTCACACCCTTGGTGCAAATCAAGAAGTTCCCCGACATACCCGTCTCCACTCGAGAGGAAACACGTGGGTCCCGGCCACATCCAGAGAAGCCCCGTTTCCGCCTCGTAGCTCCAGATGAGGGATCCTTTCCCTGCTTCGTCGGGAAAGAGTTCCCGGCGTTCCCGTCGCATCTCAAGAGGAGGCCCTCTCAACATGAACGGAGAGAGGAACTCCAGGGTCGTGCCACCATTCCAAGAGTCCCCCAGATGTCACAGTCCATTCCAGAGGAACCTCTTTTCCCTTCACCGGCTCGTCTTTCAGGCCGAGGATCGACTCACACCAAGGTGGCACGTGGCACGGCCCTGTGGGAAAGCCTCGTGGGAAAGCCTCGAGGGAAAGCCTCGAGGGAAAGCCACAGATCCCTTGATCCACGTGACAGGAAGCGTGACACTACTGCTGCGGCTCGGGAGGAAAGCGCACGTGCATGCCCCCACTCGAGACGAGGCCTGACTCCCCTGGGGAGACTCAGAAGCACCCCAAGATCCATGGCAACACTGGAGAGGAAACCTCAGGTTACGGCGCTGAATCCACACAATGTCTTAGGCCCCGGTATGGACGGAGGGGAATGGTCAGAGGGCCCCTAGCAACTCGCATGCGAACTGGCCTTTCCTCAGGCCACCAGAGCGGGTCCCTGAGGTCCCCGTCGTAACTCGAGAAGACCTGCCGCAACTCGAGAAAATACAGGAGGTTCTCCCCTCCAGGCGAGATGAGGCCCATTTCCGCTGAGGCGTCTCGAGGCTGATCACACCTCACCTCTGGAACTTCGAAAGGCAACTTCACACCCTTGGTGCAAATCAAGAAGTTCCCCGACATACCCGTCTCCACTCGAGAGGAAACACGTGGGTGCCGGCCACATCCAGAGAAGCCCCGTTTCCGCCTCGTAGCTCCAGATGAGGGATCCTTTCCCTGCTTCGTCGGGAAAGAGTTCCCGGCGTTCCCGTCGCATCTCAAGAGGAGGCCCTCTCAACATGAACGGAGAGAGGAACTCCAGGGTCGTGCCACCATTCCAAGAGTCCCCCAGATGTCACAGTCCATTCCAGAGGAACCTCTTTTCCCTTCACCGGCTCGTCTTTCAGGCCGAGGATCGACTCACACCAAGGTGGCACGTGGCACGGCCCTGTGGGAAAGCCTCGTGGGAAAGCCTCGAGGGAAAGCCTCGAGGGAAAGCCACAGATCCCTTGATCCACGTGACAGGAAGCGTGACACTACTGCTGCGGCTCGGGAGGAAAGCGCACGTGCATGCCCCCACTCGAGACGCGACCTGACTCCCCTGGGGAGACTCAGAAGCACCCCAAGATCCATGGCAACAGTGGAGAGGAATCCTCAGGTTCCGGCCCCGACTCCACACAAGGTCTTAGGCCCCGGCATGGATGGGAGAGGAATTCCGAGAGGGCCCATAGCAACTCGCATAGGGACTGGCGTTTCCTGAGGCCACCAGAGCGGGTCCCTGAGATCCCCGTCGTAACTCGAGAAGACCTGCCGCAACTCGAGAAAATCCAGGAGATTCTCCCCTCCAGGCGAGATGAGGCCCATTTCCGCTGAGGCGTCTCGAGAGAGATCACACCTCACCTCTGGAACTTAGAAAGGGTCCTTCACACCCTTGGTGCCAATCAAGAAGTTCCCCGACATACCCATCTCCACTCGAGAGGAAACACGAGGGTCCCGCCGACATCCAGAGGAGCCCCGTTTCCGCCTCGTAGCTCGAGATGAGGGATCCTTTCCCTGCTTCGTCGGGAAAGAGTTCCCGGGGTTCCCGTCGCATCTCAAGAGGAGGCCCTCTCAACAGGAACGGCGAGAGGAACTCCGGGGTCGTGCCACCGTTCCAAGAGTCCCGCAGATGTCTCAGTCCATTCCAGAGGAACCTCTTTTCCCTTCACCGGCTCGTCCTTCACGCCGAGGATCGACTCACACCAAGGTGGCACGTGGCACGGCCGAGTGGGAAAGCCTCGTGGGAAAGCCTCGAGGGAAAGCCTCGAGGGAAAGCCACAGATCCCTTGATCCACGTGCCAGGAAGCGTGACACTACTGCTGCAGCTCGGGAGGAATGCGCACGTGCATGCCCCCACTCGAGACGAGGCCTGACTCCCCTGGGGAGACTCAGAAGCACCCCAAGATCCATGGCAACACTGGAGAGGAAACCTCAGGTTACGGCGCTGAATCCACACAATGTCTTAGGCCCCGGTATGGACGGAGGGGAATGGTCAGAGGGCCCCTAGCAACTCGCATGCGAACTGGCCTTTGCTCAGGCCACCAGAGCGGGTCCCTGAGGTCCCCGTCGTAACTCGAGAAGACCTGCCGCAACTCGAGAAAATACAGGAGGTTCTCCCCTCCAGGCGAGATGAGGCCCATTTCCGCTGAGGCGTCTCGAGGCTGATCACACCTCACCTCTGGAACTTCGAAAGGCAACTTCACACCCTTGGTGCAAATCAAGAAGTTCCCCGACATACCCGTCTCCACTCGAGAGGAAACACGTGGGTCCCGGCCACATCCAGAGAAGCCCCGTTTCCGCCTCGTAGCTCCAGATGAGGGATCCTTTCCCTGCTTCGTCGGGAAAGAGTTCCCGGCGTTCCCGTCGCATCTCAAGAGGAGGCCCTCTCAACATGAACGGAGAGAGGAACTCCAGGGTCGTGCCACCATTCCAAGAGTCCCCCAGATGTCTCAGTCCATTCCAGAGGAACCTCTTTTCCCTTCACCGGCTCGTCTTTCACGCCGAGGATCGACTCACACCAAGGTGGCACGTGGCACGGCCCTGTGGGAAAGCCTCGTGGGAAAGCCTCGAGGGAAAGCCTCGAGGGAAAGCCACAGATCCCTTGATCCACGTGACAGGAAGCGTGACACTACTGCTGCGGCTCGGGAGGAAAGCGCACGTGCATGCCCCCACTCGAGACGCGACCTGACTCCCCTGGGGAGACTCAGAAGCACCCCAAGATCCATGGCAACAGTGGAGAGGAATCCTCAGGTTCCGGCCCCGACTCCACACAAGGTCTTAGGCCCCGGCATGGATGGGAGAGGAATTCCGAGAGGGCCCATAGCAACTCGCATAGGGACTGGCGTTTCCTGAGGCCACCAGAGCGGGTCCCTGAGGTCCCCGTCGTAACTCGAGAAGACCTGCCGCAACTCGAGAAAATCCAGGAGATTCTCCCCTCCAGGCGAGATGAGGCCCATTTCCGCTGAGGCGTCTCGAGAGAGATCACACCTCACCTCTGGAACTTAGAAAGGGTCCTTCACACCCTTGGTGCCAATCAAGAAGTTCCCCGACATACCCATCTCCACTCGAGAGGAAACACGAGGGTCTCGCCGACATCCAGAGGAGCCCCGTTTCCGCCTCGTAGCTCGAGATGAGGGATCCTTTCCCTGCTTCGTCGGGAAAGAGTTTCCGGCGTTCCCGTCGCATCTCAAGAGGAGGCCCTCTCAACAGGAACGGCGAGAGGTACTCCAGGGTCGTGCCACCATTCCAAGAGTCCCCCAGATGTCTCAGTCCATTCCAGAGGAACCTCTTTTCCCTTCACCGACTCGTCTTTCTCGCCGAGTATCGACTCACACCAAGGTGGCACGTGGCACAGCCCTGTGGGAAAGCCTCTTGGGAAAGCCTCGAGGGAAAGCCTCGAGGGAAAGCCACAGATCCCTTGATCCACATGACAGGAAGTGTTCCACTACTGCTGCAGCTCGGGAGGAAAGCGCACGTGCATGCCCCAACTCGAGATGAGGCCTGACTCCCCTGGGGAGACTCAGACGCACCCCAAGATCCATGGCAACACTGGAGAGGAAACCTCAGGTTCCAGCCCCGACTCCACACAAGGTCTTAGGCCCCGGCATCGACGGGAGCGGGATCCCGAGATGGCCCCTAGCAACTCGCATGCGGACTGGCCTTTCCTGAGGCCACCAGAGCGGGTCCCTGAGTTTCCCGTCGTAACTGGAGAAGACCTGCCGCAACTCGAGAAAATCCAGGAGGTTCTCCCCTCCAGGCGAGATGAGGCCCATTTCCGCTGAGGCGTCTCGAGGCTGATCACACCTCACCTCTGGAACTTCGAAAGGGTCCTTCACACCCTTGGTGCAAATCAAGAAGTTCCCCGACATACCCGTCTCCACTCGAGAGGAAACAGGAGTGTCCCGCCCACATCCGGAGGAGCCCAGTTTCCGCCTCGTAGCTCTAGATGAGGAATGCTTTCCCTGCTTCGTCGGGAAAGAGTTCCCGGCCTTCCCGTCACAACTGAAGAGGAGGCCCTCTCAACAGGAACGGCGAGAGGAACTCCAGGGTCGTGCCACCATTCCAAGATTCCCCCGGATGTCTCAGTCCATTCGAGAGGAAACTATTTTCTCTTCACCGGCTCGTCTTTCACGCCGAGGATCGACTCACACGAAGGTGGCAGGAGGCACGGCCCTGTGGGAAAGCCTCGTGGGAAATCCTCGAGGGAAAGCCTCAGGGGAAAGCCACAGATTCCTTGATTCAGGTGACAGGAAGCGTGACACTACTGCTGCAGCTCGGGAGGAAAGCGCACGTGCATGCATCCACTCGAGACGAGGCCTTACTCCCCTGGGGAGACACAGAAGCACCCCAAGATCCATTGCAACACTGGAGAGGAATCCTCAGGTTCCGGCCCCGACTCCACACAAGGTCTTAGGCCCCGGCATGAACGGGAGAGGAATCCCGAGAGGGCCCCTAGCAACTCGCATGGGGACTGGCCTTTCCTGAGGCCACGAGAGCGGGTCCCTGAGGTCCCCGTCGTAACTCGAGAAGACCTGCCGCAACTCGAGAAAATCCAGGAGGTTCTCCCCTCCAGGCGAGATGAGGCCCATTTCCGCTGAGGCGTCTCGAGGCTGATCACACCTCACCTCTGGAACTGCGAAAGGGTCCTTCACACCCTTGGTTCAAATCAAGAAGTTCCCCGACATACCCGTCTCCACTCGAGAGGAAACACGAGGGTCCCGCCCACAACCAGAGGAGCCCTGTTTCGGCCTCGTAGCTCGAGATGAGGGATCCTTTCCCTGCTTCGTCGGGAAAGAGTTCCCGGCCTTCCCGTCGCATCTCAAGAGGAGGCCCTCTCAACAGGAACGGCGAGAGGAACTCCAGGGTCGTGCCACCATTCCAAGAGTCCCCCAGAGGTCTCAGTCCATTCCAGAGGAACCTCTTTTCCCTTCACCGGCTCGTCGTTCACGCCGAGGATCGACTCACACCAAGGTGGCACGTGGCACAGCCCTGTGGGAAAGCCTCGAGGGAAAGCCTCGAGGGAAAGCCACAGATCCATAGATCCATGTGACAGGAAGCGTGACACTACTGCTGCAGCTCGGGAGGAAAGCGCACGTGCAAGGCCCCACTCGAGACGAGGCCTGACTCCCCTGGGGAGAGTCAGAAGCACCCCAAGATCCATGGCAACACTGGAGAGGAATCCTCAGGTTCCGGCCCCGACTCCACACAAGGTCTTAGGCCCCGGCATCGACGGGAGCGGGATCCCGAGATGGCCCCTAGCAACTCGCATGCGGACTGGCCTTTCCTGAGGCCACCAAAGCGGTTCCCTGAGGTCCCCGTCGTAACTCGAGAAGACCTGCCGCAACTCGAGAAAATCCAGGAGGTTGTCCCCTCCAGGCGAGATGAGGCCCATTTCCGCTGAGGCGTCTCCAGGCTGATCACACCTCACCTCTGGAACTTCGAAAGGGTCCTTCACACCCTTGGTGCCAATCAAGAAGTTCCCCGACATACCCATCTCCACTCGAGAGGAAACACGAGGGTCCCGCCGACATCCAGAGGAGCCCCGTTTCCGCCTCGTAGCTCGAGATGAGGGATCCTTTCCCTGCTTCGTCGGGAAAGAGTTCCCGGGGTTCCCGTCGCATCTCAAGAGGAGGCCCTCTCAACAGGAACGGCGAGAGGAACTCCGGGGTCGTGCCACCGTTCCAAGAGTCCCGCAGATGTCTCAGTCCATTCCAGAGGAACCTCTTTTCCCTTCACCGGCTCGTCCTTCACGCCGAGGATCGACTCACACCAAGGTGGCACGTGGCACGGCCGAGTGGGAAAGCCTCGTGGGAAAGCCTCGAGGGAAAGCCTCGAGGGAAAGCCACAGATCCCTTGATCCACGTGCCAGGAAGCGTGACACTACTGCTGCAGCTCGGGAGGAATGCGCACGTGCATGCCCCCACTCGAGACGAGGCCTGACTCCCCTGGGGAGACTCAGAAGCACCCCAAGATCCATGGCAACACTGGAGAGGAAACCTCAGGTTACGGCGCTGAATCCACACAATGTCTTAGGCCCCGGTATGGACGGAGGGGAATGGTCAGAGGGCCCCTAGCAACTCGCATGCGAACTGGCCTTTGCTCAGGCCACCAGAGCGGGTCCCTGAGGTCCCCGTCGTAACTCGAGAAGACCTGCCGCAACTCGAGAAAATACAGGAGGTTCTCCCCTCCAGGCGAGATGAGGCCCATTTCCGCTGAGGCGTCTCGAGGCTGATCACACCTCACCTCTGGAACTTCGAAAGGCAACTTCACACCCTTGGTGCAAATCAAGAAGTTCCCCGACATACCCGTCTCCACTCGAGAGGAAACACGTGGGTCCCGGCCACATCCAGAGAAGCCCCGTTTCCGCCTCGTAGCTCCAGATGAGGGATCCTTTCCCTGCTTCGTCGGGAAAGAGTTCCCGGCGTTCCCGTCGCATCTCAAGAGGAGGCCCTCTCAACATGAACGGAGAGAGGAACTCCAGGGTCGTGCCACCATTCCAAGAGTCCCCCAGATGTCACAGTCCATTCCAGAGGAACCTCTTTTCCCTTCACCGGCTCGTCTTTCAGGCCGAGGATCGACTCACACCAAGGTGGCACGTGGCACGGCCCTGTGGGAAAGCCTCGTGGGAAAGCCTCGAGGGAAAGCCTCGAGGGAAAGCCACAGATCCCTTGATCCACGTGACAGGAAGCGTGACACTACTGCTGCGGCTCGGGAGGAAAGCGCACGTGCATGCCCCCACTCGAGACGCGACCTGACTCCCCTGGGGAGACTCAGAAGCACCCCAAGATCCATGGCAACAGTGGAGAGGAATCCTCAGGTTCCGGCCCCGACTCCACACAAGGTCTTAGGCCCCGGCATGGATGGGAGAGGAATTCCGAGAGGGCCCATAGCAACTCGCATAGGGACTGGCGTTTCCTGAGGCCACCAGAGCGGGTCCCTGAGGTCCCCGTCGTAACTCGAGAAGACCTGCCGCAACTCGAGAAAATCCAGGAGATTCTCCCCTCCAGGCGAGATGAGGCCCATTTCCGCTGAGGCGTCTCGAGAGAGATCACACCTCACCTCTGGATCTTAGAAAGGGTCCTTCACACCCTTGGTGCCAATCAAGAAGTTCCCCGACATACCCATCTCCACTCGAGAGGAAACACGAGGGTCTCGCCGACATCCAGAGGAGCCCCGTTTCCGCCTCGTAGCTCGAGATGAGGGATCCTTTCCCTGCTTCGTCGGGAAAGAGTTTCCGGCGTTCCCGTCGCATCTCAAGAGGAGGCCCTCTCAACAGGAACGGCGAGAGGTACTCCAGGGTCGTGCCACCATTCCAAGAGTCCCCCAGATGTCTCAGTCCATTCCAGAGGAACCTCTTTTCCCTTCACCGACTCGTCTTTCTCGCCGAGTATCGACTCACACCAAGGTGGCACGTGGCACAGCCCTGTGGGAAAGCCTCTTGGGAAAGCCTCGAGGGAAAGCCTCGAGGGAAAGCCACAGATCCCTTGATCCACATGACAGGAAGTGTTCCACTACTGCTGCAGCTCGGGAGGAAAGCGCACGTGCATGCCCCAACTCGAGATGAGGCCTGACTCCCCTGGGGAGACTCAGACGCACCCCAAGATCCATGGCAACACTGGAGAGGAAACCTCAGGTTCCAGCCCCGACTTCACACAAGGTCTTAGGCCCCGGCATCGACGGGAGCGGGATCCCGAGATGGCCCCTAGCAACTCGCATGCGGACTGGCCTTTCCTGAGGCCACCAGAGCGGGTCCCTGAGTTTCCCGTCGTAACTGGAGAAGACCTGCCGCAACTCGAGAAAATCCAGGAGGTTCTCCCCTCCAGGCGAGATGAGGCCCATTTCCGCTGAGGCGTCTCGAGGCTGATCACACCTCACCTCTGGAACTTCGAAAGGGTCCTTCACACCCTTGGTGCAAATCAAGAAGTTCCCCGACATACCCGTCTCCACTCGAGAGGAAACAGGAGTGTCCCGCCCACATCCGGAGGAGCCCAGTTTCCGCCTCGTAGCTCTAGATGAGGAATGCTTTCCCTGCTTCGTCGGGAAAGAGTTCCCGGCCTTCCCGTCACAACTGAAGAGGAGGCCCTCTCAACAGGAACGGCGAGAGGAACTCCAGGGTCGTGCCACCATTCCAAGATTCCCCCGGATGTCTCAGTCCATTCGAGAGGAAACTATTTTCTCTTCACCGGCTCATCTTTCACGCCGAGGATCGACTCACACGAAGGTGGCAGGAGGCACGGCCCTGTGGGAAAGCCTCGTGGGAAATCCTCGAGGGAAAGCCTCAGGGGAAAGCCACAGATCCCTTGATTCAGGTGACAGGAAGCGTGACACTACTGCTGCAGCTCGGGAGGAAAGCGCACGTGCATGCATCCACTCGAGACGAGGCCTTACTCCCCTGGGGAGACACAGAAGCACCCCAAGATCCATTGCAACACTGGAGAGGAATCCTCAGGTTCCGGCCCCGACTCCACACAAGGTCTTAGGCCCCGGCATGAACGGGAGAGGAATCCCGAGAGGGCCCCTAGCAACTCGCATGGGGACTGGCCTTTCCTGAGGCCACGAGAGCGGGTCCCTGAGGTCCCCGTCGTAACTCGAGAAGACCTGCCGCAACTCGAGAAAATCCAGGAGGTTCTCCCCTCCAGGCGAGATGAGGCCCATTTCCGCTGAGGCGTCTCGAGGCTGATCACACCTCACCTCTGGAACTGCGAAAGGGTCCTTCACACCCTTGGTTCAAATCAAGAAGTTCCCCGACATACCCGTCTCCACTCGAGAGGAAACACGAGGGTCCCGCCCACAACCAGAGGAGCCCTGTTTCGGCCTCGTAGCTCGAGATGAGGGATCCTTTCCCTGCTTCGTCGGGAAAGAGTTCCCGGCCTTCCCGTCGCATCTCAAGAGGAGGCCCTCTCAACAGGAACGGCGAGAGGAACTCCAGGGTCGTGCCACCATTCCAAGAGTCCCCCAGAGGTCTCAGTCCATTCCAGAGGAACCTCTTTTCCCTTCACCGGCTCGTCGTTCACGCCGAGGATCGACTCACACCAAGGTGGCACGTGGCACAGCCCTGTGGGAAAGCCTCGAGGGAAAGCCTCGAGGGAAAGCCACAGATCCATAGATCCATGTGACAGGAAGCGTGACACTACTGCTGCAGCTCGGGAGGAAAGCGCACGTGCAAGGCCCCACTCGAGACGAGGCCTGACTCCCCTGGGGAGAGTCAGAAGCACCCCAAGATCCATGGCAACACTGGAGAGGAATCCTCAGGTTCCGGCCCCGACTCCACACAAGGTCTTAGGCCCCGGCATCGACGGGAGCGGGATCCCGAGATGGCCCCTAGCAACTCGCATGCGGACTGGCCTTTCCTGAGGCCACCAAAGCGGTTCCCTGAGGTCCCCGTCGGAACTCGTGAAGACCTGCCGCAACTCGAGAAAATCCAGGAGGTTGTCCCCTCCAGGCGAGATGAGGCCCATTTCCGCTGAGGCGTCTCCAGGCTGATCACACCTCACCTCTGGAACTTCGAAAGGGTCCTTCACACCCTTGGTGCAAATCAAGAAGTTCCCCGACATTCCCGTCTCCACTCGAGAGGAAACACGAGGGTCCCGCCGACATCCAGAGGAGCCCCGTTTCCGCCTCGTAGCTCGAGATGAGGGATCCTTTCCCTGCTTCGTCGGGAAAGAGTTCCCGGGGTTCCCGTCGCATCTCAAGAGGAGGCCCTCTCAACAGGAACGGCGAGAGGAACTCCGGGGTCGTGCCACCATTCCAAGAGTCCCACAGATGTCTCAGTCCATTCCAGAGGAACCTCTTTTCCCTTCACCGGCTCGTCCTTCATGCCGAGGATCGACTCACACCAAGGTGGCACGTGGCACAGCCCTGTGGGAAAGCCTCGTGGGAAAGCCTCGTGGGAAAGCCTCGAGGGAAAGCCACAGATCCCTTGATCCACGTGCCAGGAAGCGTGACACTACTGCTGCAGCTCGGGAGGAATGCGCACGTGCATGCCCCCACTCGAGACGAGGCCTGACTCCCCTGGGGAGACTCAGAAGCACCCCAAGATCCATGGCAACACTGGAGAGGAAACCTCAGGTTACGGCGCTGAATCCACACAATGTCTTAGGCCCCGGTATGGACGGAGGGGAATGGTCAGAGGGCCCCTAGCAACTCGCATGCGAACTGGCCTTTCCTCAGGCCACCAGAGCGGGTCCCTGAGGTCCCCGTCGTAACTCGAGAAGACCTGCCGCAACTCGAGAAAATACAGGAGGTTCTCCCCTCCAGGCGAGATGAGGCCCATTTCCGCTGAGGCGTCTCGAGGCTGATCACACCTCACCTCTGGAACGTCGAAAGGGATCTTCACACCCTTGGTGCAAATCAAGAAGTTCCCCGACATACCCGTCTCCACTCGAGAGGGAACACGAGGGTCCCGCCCACATGCAGAGGAGCCCCGTTTCCGCCTCGTAGCTCGAGATGAGGCATCCTTTCCCTGCTTCGTCGGGAAAGAGTTTCTGGGGTTCCCGTCGCATCTCAAGAGGAGGCCCTCTCAAAAGGAACGGCGAGAGGAACTCCGGGGTCGTGCCACCGTTCCAAGAGTCCCGCAGATGTCTCAGTCCATTCCAGAGGAACCTCTTTTCCCTTCACCGGCTCGTCCTTCACGCCGAGGATCGACTCACACCAAGGTGGCTCGTGGCACAGCCCCGTGGGAAAGCCTCGTGGGAAAGCCTCGAGGGAAAGCCTCGAGGGAAAGCCACAGATCCCTTGATCCACGTGACAGGAAGCGTGACAGTACTGCTGCAGCTCGGGAGGAAAGCGCACGTGCATGCCCCCACTCGAGACGAGGCCTGACTCCCCTGGGGAGACTCAGAAGGACCCCAAGATCCATGGCAACAGTGGAGAGGAATCCTCAGGTTCCGGCCCTGACTCCACACAAGGTCTTAGGCACCGGCATGGATGGGAGAGGAATTCCGAGAGGGCCCCTAGCAACTCGCATAGGGACTGGCGTTTCCTGAGGCCACCAGAGCGGTTCCCTGAGGTCCCCGTCGTAACTCGAGAAGACCTGCCGCAACTCGAGAAAATCCAGGAGATTCTCCCCTGCAGGCGAGGTGAGGCCCATTTCCGCTGAGGCGTCTCGAGAGAGATCACACCTCACCTCTGGAACTTCGAAAGGGTCCTTCACACCCTTGGTGCCAATCAAGAAGTTTCCCGACATACCCATCTCCACTCGAGAGGAAATACGAGGGTCTCGCCGACATCCAGAGGAGCCCTGTTTCCGCCTCGTAGCTCGAGATGAGGGATCCTTTCCCTGCTTCGTATGGAAAGAGTTTCCGGCGTTCCCGTCGCATCTCAAGAGGAGGCCCTCTCAACAGGAAAGGCGAGAGGAACTCCAGGGTCGTGCCACCATTCCAAGAGTCCCCCAGATGTCTCAGTCCATTCCAGAGGAACCTCTTTTCCCTTCACCGACTCGTCTTTCACGCCGAGGATCGACTCACACCAAGGTGGCACGTGGCACAGCCCTGTGGGAAAGCCTCTTGGGAAAGCCTCGAGGGAAAGCCTCGAGGGAAAGCCACAGATCCCTTGATCCACATGACAGGAAGTGTTCCACTACTGCTGCAGCTCGGGAGGAAAGCGCACATGCATGCCCCAACTCGAGACGAGGCCTGACTCCCCTGGGGAGACTCAGACGCACCCCAAGATCCATGGCAACACTGGAGAGGAAACGTCAGGTTCCGGCCCCGACTCCACACAAGGTCTTAGGCCCCGGCATCGACGGGAGCGGGATCCCGAGATGGCCCCTAGCAACTCGCATGCAGACTGGCCTTTCCTGAGGCCACCAAAGCGGTTCCCTGAGGTCCCCGTCGGAACTCGTGAAGACCTGCCGCAACTCGAGAAAATCCAGGAGGTTGTCCCCTCCAGGCGAGATGAGGCCCATTTCCGCTGAGGCGTCTCGAGGCTGATCACACCTCACCTCTGGAACTTCGAAAGGGATCTTCACACCCTTGGTGCAAATCAAGAAGTTCCCCGACATACCCGTCTCCACTCGAGAGGGAACACGAGGGTCCCGCCCACATGCAGAGGAGCCCCGTTTCCGCCTCGTAGCTCGAGATGAGGGACCCTTTCCCTGCTTCGTCGGGAAAGAGTTCCCAGCGTTCCCGTCGCATCTCAAGAGGAGGCCCTCTCAACAGGAACGGCGAGAGGAACTCCAGGGTCGTGCCACCATTCCAAGAGTCCCCCAGAGGTCTCAGTCCATTCCAGAGGAACCTCTTTTCCCTTCACCGGTTCGTCGTTCACGGCGAGGATCGACTCACACCAAGGTGGCACGTCCCACAGCCCTGTGGGAAAGCCTCGTGTGACAGCCTCGAGGGAAAGCCACAGATCCCTTGATCCACATGACAGGAATCGTTCCACTACTGCTGCAGCTCGGGAGGAAAGCGCACGTGCATGCCCCCACTCGAGACGAGGCCTGACTTCCCTGCGGAGACTCAGAAGCACCCCAAGATCCATGGCAACACTGGAGAGGTATCCTCAGGTTCCGGCCCCGACTCCACACAAGGACTGAGGCCCCGGCATGGACGGGAGAGGAATCCCGAGAGGTCCCCTAGCAACTCACATGGGGACTGGCCTTTCCTGAGGCCACCTGAGCGGGTCCCTGAGGTCCCCGTCGTTACACGAGAAGACCTGCCGCAACTCGAGAAAATCCAGGAGGTTCTCCCCTCCAGGCGAGATGAGGCCCATTTCCGCTGAGGCGTCTCGAGGCTGATCACACCTCACCTCTGGAACTTCGAAAGGGTCCTTCACACCCTTGGTGCAAATCAAGAAGTTCCCCGACATTCCCGTCTCCACTCGAGAGGAAACACGAGGGTCCCGCCGACATCCAGAGGAGCCCCGTTTCCGCCTCGTAGCTCGAGATGAGGGATCCTTTCCCTGCTTCGTCGGGAAAGAGTTCCTGGGGTTCCCGTCGCATCTCAAGAGGAGGCCCTCTCAACAGGAACGGCGAGAGGAACTCCGGGGTAGTGCCACCGTTCCAAGAGTCCCGCAGATGTCTCAGTCCATTCCAGAGGAACCTCTTTTCCCTTCACCGGCTCGTCCTTCACGCCGAGGATCGACTCACACCAAGGTGGCACGTGGCACAGCCCTGTGGGAAAGCCTCGAGGGAAAGCCTCGAGGGAAAGCCACAGATCCCTTGATCCACATGACAGGAAGTGTTCCACTACTGCTGCAGCTCGGGAGGAAAGCGCACGTGCATGCCCCAACTCGAGATGAGGCCTGAGTCCCCTGGGGAGACTCAGACGCACCCCAAGATCCATGGCAACACTGGAGAGGAAACCTCAGGTTCCGGCCCCGACTCCACACAAGGTCTTAGGCCCCGGCATCGACGGGAGCAGGATCCCGAGATGGCCCCTAGCAACTCGCATGCGGACTGGCCTTTCCTGAGGCCACCAAAGCGGTTCCCTGAGGTCCCCGTCGGAACTCGTAAAGACCTGCCGCAACTCGAGAAAATCCAGGAGGTTGTCCCCTCCAGGCGAGATGAGGCCCATTTCCGCTGAGGCGTCTCGAGGCTGATCACACCTCACCTCTGGAACTTCGAAAGGGATCTTCACACCCTTGGTGCAAATCAAGAAGTTCCCCGACATACCCGTCTCCACTCGAGAGGGAACACGAGGGTCCCGCCCACATGCAGAGAAGCCCCGTTTCCGCCTCGTAGCTCGAGATGAGGGATCCTTTCCCTGCTTCGTCGGGAAAGAGTTCCCGGCGTTCCCGTCGCATCTCAAGAGGAGGCCCTCTCAACATGAACGGAGAGAGGAACTCCAGGGTCGTGCCACCATTCCAAGAGTCCCCCAGATGTCACAGTCCATTCCAGAGGAACCTCTTTTCCCTTCACCGGCTCGTCTTTCACGCCGAGGATCGACTCACACCAAGGTGGCACGTGGCACGGCCCTGTGGGAAAGCCTCGTGGGAAAGCCTCGAGGGAAAGCCTCGAGGGAAAGCCACAGATCCCTTGATCCACGTGACAGGAAGCGTGACACTACTGCTGCAGCTCGGGAGGAAAGCGCACGTGCATGCCCCCACTCGAGACGAGGCCTGACTCCCCTGGGGAGACTCAGAAGCACCCCAAGATCCATGGCAACAGTGGAGAGGAATCCTCAGGTTCCGGCCCTGACTCCACACAAGGTCTTAGGCCCCGGCATGGATGGGAGAGGAATTCCGAGAGGGCCCCTAGCAACTCGCATAGGGACTGGCGTTTCCTGAGGCCACCAGAGCGGTTCCCTGAGGTCCCCGTCGTAACTCGAGAAGACCTGCCACAACTCGAGAAAATCCAGGAGATTCTCCCCTCCAGGCGAGATGAGGCCCATTTCCACTGAGGCGTCTCGAGAGAGATCACACCTCACCTCTGGAACTTCGAAAGGGTCCTTCACACCCTTGGTGCCAATCAAGAAGTTCCCCGACATACCCATCTCCACTCGAGAGGAAACACGAGGGTCTCGCCGACATCCAGAGGAGCCCTGTTTCCGCCTCGTAGCTCGAGATGAGGGATCCTTTCCCTGCTTCGTATGGAAAGAGTTTCCGGCGTTCCCGTCGCATCTCAAGAGGAGGCCCTCTCAACAGGAAAGGCGAGAGGAACTCCAGGGTCGTGCCACCATTCCAAGAGTCCCCTAGATGTCTCAGTCCATTCCAGAGGAACCTCTTTTCCCTTCACCGACTCGTCTTTCACGCCGAGGATCGACTCACACCAAGGTGGCACGTGCTACAGCCCTGTGGGAAAGCCTCTTGGGAAAGCCTCGAGGGAAAGCCTCGAGGGAAAGCCACAGATCCCTTGATCCACATGACAGGAAGTGTTCCACTACTGCTGCAGCTCGGGAGGAAAGCGCACGTGCATGCCCCAACTCGAGACGAGGCCTGACTCCCCTGGGGAGACTCAGACGCACCCCAAGATCCATGGCAACACTGGAGAGGAAACGTCAGGTTCCGGCCCCGACTCCACACAAGGTCTTAGGCCCCGGCATCGACGGGAGCGGGATCCCGAGATGGCCCCTAGCAACTCGCATAGGGACTGGCCTTTCCTGAGGCCACCAAAGCGGTTCCCTGAGGTCCCCGTCGGAACTCGTGAAGACCTGCCGCAACTCGAGAAAATCCAGGAGGTTGTCCCCTCCAGGCGAGATGAGGCCCATTTCCGCTGAGGCGTCTCGAGGCTGATCACACCTCACCTCTGGAACTTCGAAAGGGATCTTCACACCCTTGGTGCAAATCAAGAAGTTCCCCGACATACCCGTCTCCACTCGAGAGGGAACACGAGGGTCCCGCCCACATGCAGAGGAGCCCCGTTTCCGCCTCGTAGCTCGAGATGAGGGATCCTTTCCCTGCTTCGTCGGGAAAGAGTTCCCAGCGTTCCCGTCGCATCTCAAGAGGAGGCCCTCTCAACAGGAACGGCGAGAGGAACTCCAGGGTCGTGCCACCATTCCAAGAGTCCCCCAGAGGTCTCAGTCCATTCCAGAGGAACCTCTTTTCCCTTCACCGGTTCGTCGTTCACGGCGAGGATCGACTCACACCAAGGTGGCACGTCCCACAGCCCTGTGGGAAAGCCTCGTGTGACAGCCTCGAGGGAAAGCCACAGATCCCTTGATCCACGTGACAGGAATCGTTCCACTACTGCTGCAGCTCGGGAGGAAAGCGCACGTGCATGCCCCCACTCCAGACGAGGCCTGACTCCCCTGCGGAGACTCAGAAGCACCCCAAGATCCATGGCAACACTGGAGAGGTATCCTCAGGTTCCGGCCCCGACTCCACACAAGGACTGAGGCCCCGGCATGGACGGGAGAGGAATCCCGAGAGGTCCCCTAGCAACTCGAATGAGGACTGGCCTTTCCTGAGGCCACCTGAGCGGGTCCCTGAGGTTCCTGTCGTTACACGAGAAGACCTGCCGCAACTCGAGAAAATCCAGGAGGTTCTCCCCTCCAGGCGAGATGAGGCCCATTTCCGCTGAGGCGTCTCGAGAGAGATCACACCTCACCTCTGGAACTTCGAAAGGGTCCTTCACACCCTTGGTGCCAATCAAGAAGTTCCCCGACATACCCATCTCCACTCGAGAGGAAACACGAGGGTCTCGCCGACATCCAGAGGAGCCCCGTTTCCGCCTCGTAGCTCGAGATGAGGGATCCTTTCCCTTCTTCGTCGGGAAAGAGTTCCCGGGGTTCCCGTCGCATCTCAAGAGGAGGCCCTCTCAACAGGAACGGCGAGAGGAACTCCGGGGTCGTGCCACCATTCCAAGAGTCCCGCAGATGTCTCAGTCCATTCCAGAGGAACCTCTTTTCCCTTCACCGGCTCGTCCTTCACGCCGAGGATCGACTCACACCAAGGTGGCACGTGGCACGGCCCTGTGGGAAAGCCTCGTGGGAAAGCCTCGAGGGAAAGCCTCGAGGGAAAGCCACAGATCCCTTGATCCACATGACAGGAAGCGTGACACTACTGCTGCAGCTCGGGAGGAATGCGCACGTGCATGCCCCCACTCGAGACGAGGCCTGACTCCCCTGGGGAGACTCAGAAGCACCCCAAGATCCATGGCAACACTGGAGAGGAAACCTCAGGTTACGGCGCTGAATCCACACAAGGTCTTAGGCCCCGGTATGGACGGAGGGGAATGGTCAGAGGGCCCCTAGCAACTCGCATGCGAACTGGCCTTTCCTCAGGCCACCAGAGCGGTTCCCTGAGGTCCCCGTCGGAACTCGTGAAGACCTGCCGCAACTCGAGAAAATCCAGGAGGTTGTCCCCTCCAGGCGAGATGAGGCCCATTTCCACTGAGGCGTCTCGAGGCTGATCACACCTCACCTCTGGAACTTCGAAAGGGATCTTCACACCCTTGGTGCAAATCAAGAAGTTCCCCGACATACCCGTCTCCACTCGAGAGGGAACACGAGGGTCCCGCCCACATGCAGAGGAGCCCCGTTTCCGCCTCGTAGCTCGAGATGAGGGACCCTTTCCCTGCTTCGTCGGGAAAGAGTTCCCAGCGTTCCCGTCGCATCTCAAGAGGAGGCCCTCTCAACAGGAACGGCGAGAGGAACTCCAGGGTCGTGCCACCATTCCAAGAGTCCCCCAGAGGTCTCAGTCCATTCCAGAGGAACCTCTTTTCCCTTCACCGGTTCGTCGTTCACGGCGAGGATCGACTCACACCAAGGTGGCACGTCCCACAGCCCTGTGGGAAAGCCTCGTGTGACAGCCTCGAGGGAAAGCCACAGATCCCTTGATCCACGTGACAGGAATCGTTCCACTACTGCTGCAGCTCGGGAGGAAAGCGCACGTGCATGCCCCCACTCGAGACGAGGCCTGACTTCCCTGCGGAGACTCAGAAGCACCCCAAGATCCATGGCAACACTGGAGAGGTATCCTCAGGTTCCGGCCCCGACTCCACACAAGGACTGAGGCCCCGGCATGGACGGGAGAGGAATCCCGAGAGGTCCCCTAGCAACTCGCATGGGGACTGGCCTTTCCTGAGGCCACCTGAGCGGGTCCCTGAGGTCCCCGTCGTTACACGAGAAGACCTGCCGCAACTCGAGAAAATCCAGGAGGTTCTCCCCTCCAGGCGAGATGAGGCCCATTTCCGCTGAGGCGTCTCGAGGCTGATCACACCTCACCTCTGGAACTTCGAAAGGGTCCTTCACACCCTTGGTGCAAATCAAGAAGTTCCCCGACATTCCCGTCTCCACTCGAGAGGAAACACGAGGGTCCCGCCGACATCCAGAGGAGCCCCGTTTCCGCCTCGTAGCTCGAGATGAGGGATCCTTTCCCTGCTTCGTCGGGAAAGAGTTCCTGGGGTTCCCGTCGCATCTCAAGAGGAGGCCCTCTCAACAGGAACGGCGAGAGGAACTCCGGGGTAGTGCCACCGTTCCAAGAGTCCCGCAGATGTCTCAGTCCATTCCAGAGGAACCTCTTTTCCCTTCACCGGCTCGTCCTTCACGCCGAGGATCGACTCACACCAAGGTGGCACGTGGCACAGCCCTGTGGGAAAGCCTCGTGGGAAAGCCTCGAGGGAAATCCACAGATCCCTTGATCCACGTGACAGGAAGCGAGACACTACTGCTGCAGCTCGGGAGGAATGCGCACGTGCATGCCCCCACTCGAGACGAGGCCTGACTCCCCTGGGGAGACTCAGAAGCACCCCAAGATCCATGGCAACAGTGGAGAGGAATCCTCAGGTTCCGGCCCCGACTCCACACAAGGTCTTAGGCCCCGGCATGGATGGGAGAGGAATTCCGAGAGGGCCCCTAGCAACTCGCATAGGGACTGGCGTTTCCTGAGGCCACCAGAGCGGGTCCCTGAGGTCCCCGTCGTAACTCGAGAAGACCTGCCGCAACTCGAGAAAATCCAGGAGATTCTCCCTCCAGGCGAGATGAGGCCCATTTCCGCTGAGGCGTCTCGAGAGAGATCACACCTCACCTCTGGAACTTCGAAAGGGTCCTTCACACCCTTGGTGCCAATCAAGAAGTTCCCCGACATACCCATCTCCACTCGAGAGGAAACACGAGGGTCTCGCCGACATCCAGAGGAGCCCCGTTTCTGCCTCGTAGCTCGAGATGAGGGATCCTTTCCCTGCTTCGTCGGGAAAGAGTTTCCGGCGTTCCCGTCGCATCTCAAGAGGAGGCCCTCTCAACAGGAACGACGAGAGGAACTCCAGGGTCGTGTCACCATTCCAAGAGTCCCCCAGATGTCTCAGTCCATTCCAGAGGAACCTCTTTTCCCTTCACCGACTCGTCTTTCACGCCGAGGATCGACTCACACCAAGGTGGCACGTGGCACAGCCCTGTGGGAAAGCCTCTTGGGAAAGCCTCGAGGGAAAGCCTCGAGGGAAAGCCACAGATCCCTTGATCCACATGACAGGAAGTGTTCCACTACTGCTGCAGCTCGGGAGGAAAGCGCACGTGCATGCCCCAACTCGAGATGAGGCCTCAGTCCCCTGGGGAGACTCAGACGCACCCCAAGATCCATGGCAACACTGGAGAGGAAACCTCAGGTTCCGGCCCCGACTCCACACAAGGTCTTAGGCCCCGGCATCGACGGGAGCAGGATCCCGAGATGGCCCCTAGCAACTCGCATGCGGACTGGCCTTTCCTGAGGCCACCAAAGCGGTTCCCTGAGGTCCCCGTCGGAACTCGTGAAGACCTGCCGCAACTCGAGAAAATCCAGGAGGTTGTCCCCTCCAGGCGAGATGAGGCCCATTTCCGCTGAGGCGTCTCGAGGCTGATCACACCTCACCTCTGGAACTTCGAAAGGGATCTTCACACCCTTGGTGCAAATCAAGAAGTTCCCCGACATACCCGTCTCCACTCGAGAGGGAACACGAGGGTCCCGCCCACATGCAGAGAAGCCCCGTTTCCGCCTCGTAGCTCGAGATGAGGGATCCTTTCCCTGCTTCGTCGGGAAAGAGTTCCCGGCGTTCCCGTCGCATCTCAAGAGGAGGCCCTCTCAACATGAACGGAGAGAGGAACTCCAGGGTCGTGCCACCATTCCAAGAGTCCCCCAGATGTCACAGTCCATTCCAGAGGAACCTCTTTTCCCTTCACCGGCTCGTCTTTCACGCCGAGGATCGACTCACACCAAGGTGGCACGTGGCACGGCCCTGTGGGAAAGCCTCGTGGGAAAGCCTCGAGGGAAAGCCTCGAGGGAAAGCCACAGATCCCTTGATCCACGTGACAGGAAGCGTGACACTACTGCTGCAGCTCGGGAGGAAAGCGCACGTGCATGCCCCCACTCGAGACGAGGCCTGACTCCCCTGGGGAGACTCAGAAGCACCCCAAGATCCATGGCAACAGTGGAGAGGAATCCTCAGGTTCCGGCCCTGACTCCACACAAGGTCTTAGGCCCCGGCATGGATGGGAGAGGAATTCCGAGAGGGCCCCTAGCAACTCGCATAGGGACTGGCGTTTCCTGAGGCCACCAGAGCGGTTCCCTGAGGTCCCCGTCGTAACTCGAGAAGACCTGCCACAACTCGAGAAAATCCAGGAGATTCTCCCCTCCAGGCGAGATGAGGCCCATTTCCACTGAGGCGTCTCGAGAGAGATCACACCTCACCTCTGGAACTTCGAAAGGGTCCTTCACACCCTTGGTGCCAATCAAGAAGTTCCCCGACATACCCATCTCCACTCGAGAGGAAACACGAGGGTCTCGCCGACATCCAGAGGAGCCCTGTTTCCGCCTCGTAGCTCGAGATGAGGGATCCTTTCCCTGCTTCGTATGGAAAGAGTTTCCGGCGTTCCCGTCGCATCTCAAGAGGAGGCCCTCTCAACAGGAAAGGCGAGAGGAACTCCAGGGTCGTGCCACCATTCCAAGAGTCCCCTAGATGTCTCAGTCCATTCCAGAGGAACCTCTTTTCCCTTCACCGACTCGTCTTTCACGCCGAGGATCGACTCACACCAAGGTGGCACGTGGCACAGCCCTGTGGGAAAGCCTCTTGGGAAAGCCTCGAGGGAAAGCCTCGAGGGAAAGCCACAGATCCCTTGATCCACATGACAGGAAGTGTTCCACTACTGCTGCAGCTCGGGAGGAAAGCGCACGTGCATGCCCCAACTCGAGACGAGGCCTGACTCCCCTGGGGAGACTCAGACGCACCCCAAGATCCATGGCAACACTGGAGAGGAAACGTCAGGTTCCGGCCCCGACTCCACACAAGGTCTTAGGCCCCGGCATCGACGGGAGCGGGATCCCGAGATGGCCCCTAGCAACTCGCATGCGGACTGGCCTTTCCTGAGGCCACCAAAGCGGTTCCCTGAGGTCCCCGTCGGAACTCGTGAAGACCTGCCGCAACTCGAGAAAATCCAGGAGGTTGTCCCCTCCAGGCGAGATGAGGCCCATTTCCGCTGAGGCGTCTCGAGGCTGATCACACCTCACCTCTGGAACTTCGAAAGGGATCTTCACACCCTTGGTGCAAATCAAGAAGTTCCCCGACATACCCGTCTCCACTCGAGAGGGAACACGAGGGTCCCGCCCACATGCAGAGGAGCCCCGTTTCCGCCTCGTAGCTCGAGATGAGGGATCCTTTCCCTGCTTCGTCGGGAAAGAGTTCCCAGCGTTCCCGTCGCATCTCAAGAGGAGGCCCTCTCAACAGGAACGGCGAGAGGAACTCCAGGGTCGTGCCACCATTCCAAGAGTCCCCCAGAGGTCTCAGTCCATTCCAGAGGAACCTCTTTTCCCTTCACCGGTTCGTCGTTCACGGCGAGGATCGACTCACACCAAGGTGGCACGTCCCACAGCCCTGTGGGAAAGCCTCGTGTGACAGCCTCGAGGGAAAGCCACAGATCCCTTGATCCACGTGACAGGAATCGTTCCACTACTGCTGCAGCTCGGGAGGAAAGCGCACGTGCATGCCCCCACTCCAGACGAGGCCTGACTCCCCTGCGGAGACTCAGAAGCACCCCAAGATCCATGGCAACACTGGAGAGGTATCCTCAGGTTCCGGCCCCGACTCCACACAAGGACTGAGGCCCCGGCATGGACGGGAGAGGAATGCCGAGAGGTCCCCTAGCAACTCGAATGAGGACTGGCCTTTCCTGAGGCCACCTGAGCGGGTCCCTGAGGTTCCTGTCATTACACGAGAAGACCTGCCGCAACTCGAGAAAATCCAGGAGGTTCTCCCCTCCAGGCGAGATGAGGCCCATTTCCGCTGAGGCGTCTCTAGGCTGATCACACCTCACCTCTGGAACTTCGAAAGGGTCCTTCACACCCTTGGTGCAAATCAAGAAGTTCCCCGACATTCCCGTCTCCACTCGAGAGGAAACACGAGGGTCCCGCCGACATCCAGAGGAGCCCCGTTTCCGCCTCGTAGCTCGAGATGAGGGATCCTTTCCCTGCTTCGTCGGGAAAGAGTTCCCGGGGTTCCCGTCGCATCTCAAGAGGAGGCCCTCTCAACAGGAACGGCGAGAGGAACTCCGGGGTCGTGCCACCGTTCCAAGAGTCCCGCAGATGTCTCAGTCCATTCCAGAGGAACCTCTTTTCCCTTCACCGGCTCGTCCTTCACGCCGAGGATCGACTCACACCAAGGTGGCACGTGGCACGGCCCTGTGGGAAAGCCTCGTGGGAAAGCCTCGAGGGAAAGCCTCGAGGGAAAGCCACAGATCCCTTGATCCACGTGCCAGGAAGCGTGACACTACTGCTGCAGCTCGGGAGGAATGCGCACGTGCATGCCCCCACTCGAGACGAGGCCTGACTCCCCTGGGGAGACTCAGAAGCACCCCAAGATCCATGGCAACACTGGAGAGGAAACCTCAGGTTACGGCGCTGAATCCACACAATGTCTTAGGCCCCGGTATGGACGGAGGGGAATGGTCAGAGGGCCCCTAGCAACTCGTATGCGAACTGGCCTTTCCTCAGGCCACCAGAGCGGTTCCCTGAGGTCCCCGTCGGAACTCGTGAAGACCTGCCGCAACTCGAGAAAATCCAGGAGGTTGTCCCCTCCAGGCGAGATGAGGCCCATTTCCGCTGAGGCGTCTCGAGGCTGATCACACCTCACCTCTGGAACTTCGAAAGGGATCTTCACACCCTTGGTGCAAATCAAGAAGTTCCCCGACATACCCGTCTCCACTCGAGAGGGAACACGAGGGTCCCGCCCACATGCAGAGGAGCCCCGTTTCCGCCTCGTAGCTCGAGATGAGGGACCCTTTCCCTGCTTCGTCGGGAAAGAGTTCCCAGCGGTCCCGTCGCATCTCAAGAGGAGGCCCTCTCAACAGGAACGGCGAGAGGAACTCCAGGGTCGTGCCACCATTCCAAGAGTCCCCCAGAGGTCTCAGTCCATTCCAGAGGAACCTCTTTTCCCTTCACCGGTTCGTCGTTCACGGCGAGGATCGACTCACACCAAGGTGGCATGTCCCACAGCCCTGTGGGAAAGCCTCGTGTGACAGCCTCGAGGGAAAGCCACAGATCCCTTGATCCACGTGACAGGAATCGTTCCACTACTGCTGCAGCTCGGGAGGAAAGCGCACGTGCATGCCCCCACTCCAGACGAGGCCTGACTCCCCTGCGGAGACTCAGAAGCACCCCAAGATCCATGGCAACACTGGAGAGGTATCCTCAGGTTCCGGCCCCGACTCCACACAAGGACTGAGGCCCCGGCATGGACGGGAGAGGAATCCCGAGAGGTCCCCTAGCAACTCGCATGGGGACTGGCCTTTCCTGAGGCCACCTGAGCGGGTCCCTGAGGTCCCCGTCGTTACACGAGAAGACCTGCCGCAACTCGAGAAAATCCAGGAGGTTCTCCCCTCCAGGCGAGATGAGGCCCATTTCCGCTGAGGCGTCTCGAGGCTGATCACACCTCACCTCTGGAACTTCGAAAGGGTCCTTCACACCCTTGGTGCAAATCAAGAAGTTCCCCGACATTCCCGTCTCCACTCGAGAGGAAACACGAGGGTCCCGCCGACATCCAGAGGAGCCCCGTTTCCGCCTCGTAGCTCGAGATGAGGGATCCTTTCCCTGCTTCGTCGGGAAAGAGTTCCTGGGGTTCCCGTCGCATCTCAAGAGGAGGCCCTCTCAACAGGAACGGCGAGAGGAACTCCGGGGTAGTGCCACCGTTCCAAGAGTCCCGCAGATATCTCAGTCCATTCCAGAGGAACCTCTTTTCCCTTCACCGGCTCGTCCTTCACGCCGAGGATCGACTCACACCAAGGTGGCACGTGGCACAGCCCTGTGGGAAAGCCTCGTGGGAAAGCCACAGATCCCTTGATCCACGTGACAGGAAGCGTGACACTACTGCTGCAGCTCGGGAGGAATGCGCACGTGCATGCCCCCACTCGAGACAAGGCCTGACTCCCCTGGGGAGACTCAGAAGCACCCCAAGATCCATGGCAACAGTGGAGAGGAATCCTCAGGTTCCGGCCCCGACTCCACACAAGGTCTTAGGCCCCGGCATGGATGGGAGAGGAATTCCGAGAGGGCCCCTAGCAACTCGCATAGGGACTGGCGTTTCCTGAGGCCACCAGAGCGGGTCCCTGAGGTCCCCGTCGTAACTCGAGAAGACCTGCCGCAACTCGAGAAAATCCAGGAGATTTTCCCCTCTAGGCGAGATGAGGCCCATTTCCGCTGAGGCGTCTCGAGAGAGATCACACCTCACCTCTGGAACTTCGAAAGGGTCCTTCACACCCTTGGTGCCAATCAAGAAGTTCCCCGACATACCCATCTCCACTCGAGAGGAAACACGAGGGTCTCGCCGACATCCAGAGGAGCCCCGTTTCCGCCTCGTAGCTCGAGATGAGGGATCCTTTCCCTGCTTCGTCGGGAAAGAGTTTCCGGCGTTCCCGTCGCATCTCAAGAGGAGGCCCTCTCAACAGGAACGACGAGAGGAACTCCAGGGTCGTGCCACCATTCCAAGAGTCCCCCAGATGTCTCAGTCCATTCCAGAGGAACCTCTTTTCCCTTCACCGGCTCGTCCTTCACGCCGAGGATCGACTCACACCAAGGTGGCACGTGGCACAGCCCTGTGGGAAAGCCTCTTGGGAAAGCCTCGAGGGAAAGCCTCGAGGGAAAGCCACAGATCCCTTGATCCACATGACAGGAAGTGTTCCCCTACTGCTGCAGCTCGGGAGGAAAGCGCACGTGCATGCCCCAACTCGAGATGAGGCCTGACTCCCCTGGGGAGACTCAGACGCACCCCAAGATCCATGGCAACACTGGAGAGGAAACCTCAGGTTCCGGCCCCGACTCCACACAAGGTCTTAGGCCCCGGCATCGACGGGAGTGGGATCCCGAGATGGCCCCTAGCAACTCGCATGCGGACTGGCCTTTCCTGAGGCCACCAAAGCGGTTCCCTGAGGTCCCCGTCGGAACTCGTGAAGACCTGCCGCAACTCGAGAAAATCCAGGAGGTTGTCCCCTCCAGGCGAGATGAGGCCCATTTCCGCTGAGGCGTCTCGAGGCTGATCACACCTCACCTCTGGAACTTCGAAAGGGATCTTCACACCCTTGGTGCAAATCAAGAAGTTCCCCGACATACCCGTCTCCACTCGAGAGGGAACACGAGGGTCCCGCCCACATGCAGAGAAGCCCCGTTTCCGCCTCGTAGCTCGAGATGAGGGATCCTTTCCCTGCTTCGTCGGGAAAGAGTTCCCGGCGTTCCCGTCGCATCTCAAGAGGAGGCCCTCTCAACATGAACGGAGAGAGGAACTCCAGGGTCGTGCCACCATTCCAAGAGTCCCCCAGATGTCACAGTCCATTCCAGAGGAACCTCTTTTCCCTTCACCGGCTCGTCTTTCACGCCGAGGATCGACTCACACCAAGGTGGCACGTGGCACGGCCCTGTGGGAAAGCCTCGTGGGAAAGCCTCGAGGGAAAGCCTCGAGGGAAAGCCACAGATCCCTTGATCCACGTAACAGGAAGCGTGACACTACTGCTGCAGCTCGGGAGGAAAGCGCACGTGCATGCCCCCACTCGAGACGAGGCCTGACTCCCCTGGGGAGACTCAGAAGCACCCCAAGATCCATGGCAACAGTGGAGAGGAATCCTCATGTTCCGGCCCTGACTCCACACAAGGTCTTAGGCCCCGGCATGGATGGGAGAGGAATTCCGAGAGGGCCCCTAGCAACTCGCATAGGGACTGGCGTTTCCTGAGGCCACCAGAGCGGTTCCCTGAGGTCCCCGTCGTAACTCGAGAAGACCTGCCGCAACTCGAGAAAATCCAGGAGATTCTCCCCTCCAGGCGAGATGAGGCCCATTTCCACTGAGGCGTCTCGAGAGAGATCACACCTCACCTCTGGAACTTCGAAAGGGTCCTTCACACCCTTGGTGCCAATCAAGAAGTTCCCCGACATACCCATCTCCACTCGAGAGGAAACACGAGGGTCTCGCCGACATCCAGAGGAGCCCTGTTTCCGCCTCGTAGCTCGAGATGAGGGATCCTTTCCCTGCTTCGTATGGAAAGAGTTTCCGGCGTTCCCGTCGCATCTCAAGAGGAGGCCCTCTCAACAGGAAAGGCAAGAGGAACTCCAGGGTCGTGCCACCATTCCAAGAGTCCCCCAGATGTCTCAGTCCATTCCAGAGGAACCTCTTTTCCCTTCACCGACTCGTCTTTCACGCCGAGGATCGACTCACACCAAGGTGGCACGTGGCACAGCCCTGTGGGAAAGCCTCTTGGGAAAGCCTCGAGGGAAAGCCTCGAGGGAAAGCCACAGATCCCTTGATCCACATGACAGGAAGTGTTCCACTACTGCTGCAGCTCGGGAGGAAAGCGCACGTGCATGCCCCAACTCGAGACGAGGCCTGACTCCCCTGGGGAGACTCAGACGCACCCCAAGATCCATGGCAACACTGGAGAGGAAACGTCAGGTTCCGGCCCCGACTCCACAAAAGGTCTTAGGCCCCGGCATCGACGGGAGCGGGATCCCGAGATGGCCCCTAGCAACTCGCATGCGGACTGGCCTTTCCTGAGGCCACCAAAGCGGTTCCCTGAGGTCCCCGTCGGAACTCGTGAAGACCTGCCGCAACTCGAGAAAATCCAGGAGGTTGTCCCCTCCAGGCGAGATGAGGCCCATTTCCGCTGAGGCGTCTCGAGGCTGATCACACCTCACCTCTGGAACTTCGAAAGGGATCTTCACACCCTTGGTGCAAATCAAGAAGTTCCCCGACATACCCGTCTCCACTCAAGAGGGAGCACGAGGGTCCCGCCCACATGCAGAGGAGCCCCGTTTCCGCCTCGTAGCTCGAGATGAGGGATCCTTTCCCTGCTTCGTCGGGAAAGAGTTCCCAGCGTTCCCGTCGCATCTCAAGAGGAGGCCCTCTCAACAGGAACGGCGAGAGGAACTCCAGGGTCGTGCCACCATTCCAAGAGTCCCCCAGAGGTCTCAGTCCATTCCAGAGGAACCTCTTTTCCCTTCACCGGTTCGTCGTTCACGGCGAGGATCGACTCACACCAAGGTGGCACGTCCCACAGCCCTGTGGGAAAGCCTCGTGTGACAGCCTCGAGGGAAAGCCACAGATCCCTTGATCCACGTGACAGGAATCGTTCCACTACTGCTGCAGCTCGGGAGGAAAGCGCACGTGCATGCCCCCACTCCAGACGAGGCCTGACTCCCCTGCGGAGACTCAGAAGCACCCCAAGATCCATGGCAACACTGGAGAGGTATCCTCAGGTTCCGGCCCCGACTCCACACAAGGACTGAGGCCCCGGCATGGACGGGAGAGGAATGCCGAGAGGTCCCCTAGCAACTCGAATGAGGACTGGCCTTTCCTGAGGCCACCTGAGCGGGTCCCTGAGGTCCCCGTCGTTACACGAGAAGACCTGCCGCAACTCGAGAAAATCCAGGAGGTTCTCCCCTCCAGGCGAGATGAGGCCCATTTCCGCTGAGGCGTCTCGAGGCTGATCACACCTCACCTCTGGAACTTCGAAAGGGTCCTTCACACCCTTGGTGCAAATCAAGAAGTTCCCCGACATTCCCGTCTCCACTCGAGAGGAAACACGAGGGTCCCGCCGACATCCAGAGGAGCCCCGTTTCCGCCTCGTAGCTCGAGATGAGGGATCCTTTCCCTGCTTCGTCGGGAAAGAGTTCCCGGGGTTCCCGTCGCATCTCAAGAGGAGGCCCTCTCAACAGGAACGGCGAGAGGAACTCCGGGGTCGTGCCACCGTTCCAAGAGTCCCGCAGATGTCTCAGTCCATTCCAGAGGAACCTCTTTTCCCTTCACCGGCTCGTCCTTCACGCCGAGGATCGACTCACATCAAGGTGGCACGTGGCACGGCCCTGTGGGAAAGCCTCGTGGGAAAGCCTCGAGGGAAAGCCTCGAGGGAAAGCCACAGATCCCTTGATCCACGTGCCAGGAAGCGTGACACTACTGCTGCAGCTCGGGAGGAATGCGCACGTGCATGCCCCCACTCGAGACGAGGCCTGACTCCCCTGGGGAGACTCAGAAGCACCCCAAGATCCATGGCAACACTGGAGAGGAAACCTCAGGTTACGGCGCTGAATCCACACAATGTCTTAGGCCCCGGTATGGCCGGAGGGGAATGGTCAGAGGGCCCCTAGCAACTCGCATGCGAACTGGCCTTTCCTCAGGCCACCAGAGCGGGTCCCTGAGGTCCCCGTCGTAACTCGAGAAGACCTGCCGCAACTCGAGAAAATACAGGAGGTTCTCCCCTCCAGGCGAGATGAGGCCCATTTCCGCTGAGGCGTCTCGAGGCTGATCACACCTCACCTCTGGAACTTCGAAAGGGAACTTCACACCCTTGGTGCAAATCAAGAAGTTCCCTGACATACCCGTCTCCACTCGAGAGGAAACACGTGGGTCCCGCCCACATCCAGAGAAGCCCCGTTTCCGCCTCGTAGCTCCAGATGAGGGATCCTTTCCCTGCTTCGTCGGGAAAGAGTTCCCGGCGTTCCCGTCGCATCTCAAGAGGAGGCCCTCTCAACATGAACGGAGAGAGGAACTCCAGGGTCGTGCCACCATTCCAAGAGTCCCCCAGATGTCACAGTCCATTCCAGAGGAACCTCTTTTCCCTTCACCGGCTCGTCTTTCACGCCGAGGATCGACTCACACCAAGGTGGCACGTGGCACGGCCCTGTGGGAAAGCCTCGTGGGAAAGCCTCGAGGGAAAGCCTCGAGGGAAAGCCACAGATCCCTTGATCCACGTGACAGGAAGCGTGACACTACTGCTGCCGCTCGGGAGGAAAGCGCACGTGCATGCCCCCACTCGAGACGCGACCTGACTCCCCTGGGGAGACTCAGAAGCACCCCAAGATCCATGGCAACAGTGGAGAGGAATCCTCAGGTTCCGGCCCCGACTCCACACAAGGTCTTAGGCCCCGGCATGGATGGGAGAGGAATTCCGAGAGGGCCCATAGCAACTCGCATAGGGACTGGCGTTTCCTGAGGCCACCAGAGCGGGTCCCTGAGGTCCCCGTCGTAACTCGAGAAGACCTGCCGCAACTCGAGAAAATCCAGGAGATTCTCCCCTCCAGGCGAGATGAGGCCCATTTCCGCTGAGGCGTCTCGAGAGAGATCACACCTCACCTCTGGAACTTCGAAAGGGTCCTTCACACCCTTGGTGCCAATCAAGAAGTTCCCCGACATACCCATCTCCACTCGAGAGGAAACACGAGGGTCTCGCCGACATCCAGAGGAGCCCCGTTTCCGCCTCGTAGCTCGAGATGAGGGATCCTTTCCCTGCTTCGTCGGGAAAGAGTTTCCGGCGTTCCCGTCGCATCTCAAGAGGAGGCCCTCTCAACAGGAAAGGCGAGAGGAACTCCAGGGTCGTGCCACCATTCCAAGAGTCCCCTAGATGTCTCAGTCCATTCCAGAGGAACCTCTTTTCCCTTCACCGACTCGTCTTTCACGCCGAGGATCGACTCACACCAAGGTGGCACGTGGCACAGCCCTGTGGGAAAGCCTCTTGGGAAAGCCTCGAGGGAAAGCCTCGAGGGAAAGCCACAGATCCCTTGATCCACATGACAGGAAGTGTTCCACTACTGCTGCAGCTCGGGAGGAAAGCGCACGTGCATGCCCCAACTCGAGACGAGGCCTGACTCCCCTGGGGAGACTCAGACGCACCCCAAGATCCATGGCAACACTGGAGAGGAAACGTCAGGTTCCGGCCCCGACTCCACACAAGGTCTTAGGCCCCGGCATCGACGGGAGCGGGATCCCGAGATGGCCCCTAGCAACTCGCATGCGGACTGGCCTTTCCTGAGGCCACCAAAGCGGTTCCCTGAGGTCCCCGTCGGAACTCGTGAAGACCTGCCGCAACTCGAGAAAATCCAGGAGGTTGTCCCCTCCAGGCGAGATGAGGCCCATTTCCGCTGAGGCGTCTCGAGGCTGATCACACCTCACCTCTGGAACTTCGAAAGGGATCTTCACACCCTTGGTGCAAATCAAGAAGTTCCCCGACATACCCGTCTCCACTCGAGAGGGAACACGAGGGTCCCGCCCACATGCAGAGGAGCCCCGTTTCCGCCTCGTAGCTCGAGATGAGGGATCCTTTCCCTGCTTCGTCGGGAAAGAGTTCCCAGCGTTCCCGTCGCATCTCAAGAGGAGGCCCTCTCAACAGGAACGGCGAGAGGAACTCCAGGGTCGTGCCACCATTCCAAGAGTCCCCCAGAGGTCTCAGTCCATTCCAGAGGAACCTCTTTTCCCTTCACCGGTTCGTCGTTCACGGCGAGGATCGACTCACACCAAGGTGGCACGTCCCACAGCCCTGTGGGAAAGCCTCGTGTGACAGCCTCGAGGGAAAGCCACAGATCCCTTGATCCACGTGACAGGAATCGTTCCACTACTGCTGCAGCTCGGGAGGAAAGCGCACGTGCATGCCCCCACTCCAGACGAGGCCTGACTCCCCTGCGGAGACTCAGAAGCACCCCAAGATCCATGGCAACACTGGAGAGGTATCCTCAGGTTCCGGCCCCGACTCCACACAAGGACTGAGGCCCCGGCATGGACGGGAGAGGAATGCCGAGAGGTCCCCTAGCAACTTGAATGAGGACTGGCCTTTCCTGAGGCCACCTGAGCGGGTCCCTGAGGTTCCTGTCATTACACGAGAAGACCTGCCGCAACTCGAGAAAATCCAGGAGGTTCTCCCCTCCAGGCGAGATGAGGCCCATTTCCGCTGAGGCGTCTCGAGGCTGATCACACCTCACCTCTGGAACTTCGAAAGGGTCCTTCACACCCTTGGTGCAAATCAAGAAGTTCCCCGACATTCCCGTCTCCACTCGAGAGGAAACACGAGGGTCCCGCCGACATCCAGAGGAGCCCCGTTTCCGCCTCGTAGCTCGAGATGAGGGATCCTTTCCCTGCTTCGTCGGGAAAGAGTTCCCGGGGTTCCCGTCGCATCTCAAGAGGAGGCCCTCTCAACAGGAACGGCGAGAGGAACTCCGGGGTCGTGCCACCGTTCCAAGAGTCCCGCAGATGTCTCAGTCCATTCCAGAGGAACCTCTTTTCCCTTCACCGGCTCGTCCTTCACGCCGAGGATCGACTCACACCAAGGTGGCACGTGGCACGGCCCTGTGGGAAAGCCTCGTGGGAAAGCCTCGAGGGAAAGCCTCGAGGGAAAGCCACAGATCCCTTGATCCACGTGCCAGGAAGCGTGACACTACTGCTGCAGCTCGGGAGGAATGCGCACGTGCATGCCCCCACTCGAGACGAGGCCTGACTCCCCTGGGGAGACTCAGAAGCACCCCAAGATCCATGGCAACACTGGAGAGGAAACCTCAGGTTACGGCGCTGAATCCACACAATGTCTTAGGCCCCGGTATGGACGGAGGGGAATGGTCAGAGGGCCCCTAGCAACTCGCATGCGAACTGGCCTTTCCTCAGGCCACCAGAGCGGTTCCCTGAGGTCCCCGTCGGAACTCGTGAAGACCTGCCGCAACTCGAGAAAATCCAGGAGGTTGTCCCCTCCAGGCGAGATGAGGCCCATTTCCGCTGAGGCGTCTCGAGGCTGATCACACCTCACCTCTGGAACTTCGAAAGGGATCTTCACACCCTTGGTGCAAATCAAGAAGTTCCCCGACATACCCGTCTCCACTCGAGAGGGAACACGAGGGTCCCGCCCACATGCAGAGGAGCCCCGTTTCCGCCTCGTAGCTCGAGATGAGGGACCCTTTCCCTGCTTCGTCGGGAAAGAGTTCCCAGCGTTCCCGTCGCATCTCAAGAGGAGGCCCTCTCAACAGGAACGGCGAGAGGAACTCCAGGGTCGTGCCACCATTCCAAGAGTCCCCCAGAGGTCTCAGTCCATTCCAGAGGAACCTCTTTTCCCTTCACCGGTTCGTCGTTCACGGCGAGGATCGACTCACACCAAGGTGGCATGTCCCACAGCCCTGTGGGAAAGCCTCGTGTGACAGCCTCGAGGGAAAGCCACAGATCCCTTGATCCACGTGACAGGAATCGTTCCACTACTGCTGCAGCTCGGGAGGAAAGCGCACGTGCATGCCCCCACTCCAGACGAGGCCTGACTCCCCTGCGGAGACTCAGAAGCACCCCAAGATCCATGGCAACACTGGAGAGGTATCCTCAGGTTCCGGCCCCGACTCCACACAAGGACTGAGGCCCCGGCATGGACGGGAGAGGAATCCCGAGAGGTCCCCTAGCAACTCGCATGGGGACTGGCCTTTCCTGAGGCCACCTGAGCGGGTCCCTGAGGTCCCCGTCGTTACACGAGAAGACCTGCCGCAACTCGAGAAAATCCAGGAGGTTCTCCCCTCCAGGCGAGATGAGGCCCATTTCCGCTGAGGCGTCTCGAGGCTGATCACACCTCACCTCTGGAACTTCGAAAGGGTCCTTCACACCCTTGGTGCAAATCAAGAAGTTCCCCGACATTCCCGTCTCCACTCGAGAGGAAACACGAGGGTCCCGCCGACATCCAGAGGAGCCCCGTTTCCGCCTCGTAGCTCGAGATGAGGGATCCTTTCCCTGCTTCGTCGGGAAAGAGTTCCTGGGGTTCCCGTCGCATCTCAAGAGGAGGCCCTCTCAACAGGAACGGCGAGAGGAACTCCGGGGTAGTGCCACCGTTCCAAGAGTCCCGCAGATATCTCAGTCCATTCCAGAGGAACCTCTTTTCCCTTCACCGGCTCGTCCTTCACGCCGAGGATCGACTCACACCAAGGTGGCACGTGGCACAGCCCTGTGGGAAAGCCTCGTGGGAAAGCCACAGATCCCTTGATCCACGTGACAGGAAGCGTGACACTACTGCTGCAGCTCGGGAGGAATGCGCACGTGCATGCCCCCACTCGAGACAAGGCCTGACTCCCCTGGGGAGACTCAGAAGCACCCCAAGATCCATGGCAACAGTGGAGAGGAATCCTCAGGTTCCGGCCCCGACTCCACACAAGGTCTTAGGCCCCGGCATGGATGGGAGAGGAATTCCGAGAGGGCCCCTAGTAACTCGCATAGGGACTGGCGTTTCCTGAGGCCACCAGAGCGGGTCCCTGAGGTCCCCGTCGTAACTCGAGAAGACCTGCCGCAACTCGAGAAAATCCAGGAGATTTTCCCCTCTAGGCGAGATGAGGCCCATTTCCGCTGAGGCGTCTCGAGAGAGATCACACCTCACCTCTGGAACTTCGAAAGGGTCCTTCACACCCTTGGTGCCAATCAAGAAGTTCCCCGACATACCCATCTCCACTCGAGAGGAAACACGAGGGTCTCGCCGACATCCAGAGGAGCCCCGTTTCCGCCTCGTAGCTCGAGATGAGGGATCCTTTCCCTGCTTCGTCGGGAAAGAGTTTCCGGCGTTCCCGTCGCATCTCAAGAGGAGGCCCTCTCAACAGGAACGACGAGAGGAACTCCAGGGTCGTGCCACCATTCCAAGAGTCCCCCAGATGTCTCAGTCCATTCCAGAGGAACCTCTTTTCCCTTCACCGGCTCGTCCTTCACGCCGAGGATCGACTCACACCAAGGTGGCACGTGGCACAGCCCTGTGGGAAAGCCTCTTGGGAAAGCCTCGAGGGAAAGCCTCGAGGGAAAGCCACAGATCCCTTGATCCACATGACAGGAAGTGTTCCCCTACTGCTGCAGCTCGGGAGGAAAGCGCACGTGCATGCCCCAACTCGAGATGAGGCCTGACTCCCCTGGGGAGACTCAGACGCACCCCAAGATCCATGGCAACACTGGAGAGGAAACCTCAGGTTCCGGCCCCGACTCCACACAAGGTCTTAGGCCCCGGCATCGACGGGAGTGGGATCCCGAGATGGCCCCTAGCAACTCGCATGTGGACTGGCCTTTCCTGAGGCCACCAAAGCGGTTCCCTGAGGTCCCCGTCGGAACTCGTGAAGACCTGCCGCAACTCGAGAAAATCCAGGAGGTTGTCCCCTCCAGGCGAGATGAGGCCCATTTCCGCTGAGGCGTCTCGAGGCTGATCACACCTCACCTCTGGAACTTCGAAAGGGATCTTCACACCCTTGGTGCAAATCAAGAAGTTCCCCGACATACCCGTCTCCACTCGAGAGGGAACACGAGGGTCCCGCCCACATGCAGAGAAGCCCCGTTTCCGCCTCGTAGCTCGAGATGAGGGATCCTTTCCCTGCTTCGTCGGGAAAGAGTTCCCGGCGTTCCCGTCGCATCTCAAGAGGAGGCCCTCTCAACATGAACGGAGAGAGGAACTCCAGGGTCGTGCCACCATTCCAAGAGTCCCCCAGATGTCACAGTCCATTCCAGAGGAACCTCTTTTCCCTTCACCGGCTCGTCTTTCACGCCGAGGATCGACTCACACCAAGGTGGCACGTGGCACGGCCCTGTGGGAAAGCCTCGTGGGAAAGCCTCGAGGGAAAGCCTCGAGGGAAAGCCACAGATCCCTTGATCCACGTAACAGGAAGCGTGACACTACTGTTGCAGCTCGGGAGGAAAGCGCACGTGCATGCCCCCACTCGAGACGAGGCCTGACTCCCCTGGGGAGACTCAGAAGCACCCCAAGATCCATGGCAACAGTGGAGAGGAATCCTCATGTTCCGGCCCTGACTCCACACAAGGACTGAGGCCCCGGCATGGACGGGAGAGGAATGCCGAGAGGTCCCCTAGCAACTCGAATGAGGACTGGCCTTTCCTGAGGCCACCTGAGCGGGTCCCTGAGGTCCCCGTCGTTACACGAGAAGACCTGCCGCAACTCGAGAAAATCCAGGAGGTTCTCCCCTCCAGGCGAGATGAGGCCCATTTCCGCTGAGGCGTCTCGAGGCTGATCACACCTCACCTCTGGAACTTCGAAAGGGTCCTTCACACCCTTGGTGCAAATCAAGAAGTTCCCCGACATTCCCGTCTCCACTCGAGAGGAAACACGAGGGTCCCGCCGACATCCAGAGGAGCCCCGTTTCCGCCTCGTAGCTCGAGATGAGGGATCCTTTCCCTGCTTCGTCGGGAAAGAGTTCCCGGGGTTCCCGTCGCATCTCAAGAGGAGGCCCTCTCAACAGGAACGGCGAGAGGAACTCCGGGGTCGTGCCACCGTTCCAAGAGTCCCGCAGATGTCTCAGTCCATTCCAGAGGAACCTCTTTTCCCTTCACCGGCTCGTCCTTCACGCCGAGGATCGACTCACACCAAGGTGGCACGTGGCACGGCCCTGTGGGAAAGCCTCGTGGGAAAGCCTCGAGGGAAAGCCTCGAGGGAAAGCCACAGATCCCTTGATCCACGTGCCAGGAAGCGTGACACTACTGCTGCAGCTCGGGAGGAATGCGCACGTGCATGCCCCCACTCGAGACGAGGCCTGACTCCCCTGGGGAGACTCAGAAGCACCCCAAGATCCATGGCAACACTGGAGAGGAAACCTCAGGTTACGGCGCTGAATCCACACAATGTCTTAGGCCCCGGTATGGACGGAGGGGAATGGTCAGAGGGCCCCTAGCAACTCGCATGCGAACTGGCCTTTCCTCAGGCCACCAGAGCGGGTCCCTGAGGTCCCCGTCGTAACTCGAGAAGACCTGCCGCAACTCGAGAAAATACAGGAGGTTCTCCCCTCCAGGCGAGATGAGGCCCATTTCCGCTGAGGCGTCTCGAGGCTGATCACACCTCACCTCTGGAACTTCGAAAGGGAACTTCACACCCTTGGTGCAAATCAAGAAGTTCCCTGACATACCCGTCTCCACTCGAGAGGAAACACGTGGGTCCCGCCCACATCCAGAGAAGCCCCGTTTCCGCCTCGTAGCTCCAGATGAGGGATCCTTTCCCTGCTTCGTCGGGAAAGAGTTCCCGGCGTTCCCGTCGCATCTCAAGAGGAGGCCCTCTCAACATGAACGGAGAGAGGAACTCCAGGGTCGTGCCACCATTCCAAGAGTCCCCCAGATGTCACAGTCCATTCCAGAGGAACCTCTTTTCCCTTCACCGGCTCGTCTTTCACGCCGAGGATCGACTCACACCAAGGTGGCACGTGGCACGGCCCTGTGGGAAAGCCTCGTGGGAAAGCCTCGAGGGAAAGCCTCGAGGGAAAGCCACAGATCCCTTGATCCACGTGACAGGAAGCGTGACACTACTGCTGCCGCTCGGGAGGAAAGCGCACGTGCATGCCCCCACTCGAGACGCGACCTGACTCCCCTGGGGAGACTCAGAAGCACCCCAAGATCCATGGCAACAGTGGAGAGGAATCCTCAGGTTCCGGCCCCGACTCCACACAAGGTCTTAGGCCCCGGCATGGATGGGAGAGGAATTCCGAGAGGGCCCATAGCAACTCGCATAGGGACTGGCGTTTCCTGAGGCCACCAGAGCGGGTCCCTGAGGTCCCCGTCGTAACTCGAGAAGACCTGCCGCAACTCGAGAAAATCCAGGAGATTCTCCCCTCCAGGCGAGATGAGGCCCATTTCCGCTGAGGCGTCTCGAGAGAGATCACACCTCACCTCTGGAACTTCGAAAGGGTCCTTCACACCCTTGGTGCCAATCAAGAAGTTCCCCGACATACCCATCTCCACTCGAGAGGAAACACGAGGGTCTCGCCGACATCCAGAGGAGCCCCGTTTCCGCCTCGTAGCTCGAGATGAGGGATCCTTTCCCTGCTTCGTCGGGAAAGAGTTTCCGGCGTTCCCGTCGCATCTCAAGAGGAGGCCCTCTCAACAGGAACGGCGAGAGGTACTCCAGGGTCGTGCCACCATTCCAAGAGTCCCCCAGATGTCTCAGTCCATTCCAGAGGAACCTCTTTTCCCTTCACCGACTCGTCTTTCACGCCGAGGATCGACTCACACCAAGGTGGCACGTGGCACAGCCCTGTGGGAAAGCCTCTTGGGAAAGCCTCGAGGGAAAGCCTCGAGGGAAAGCCACAGATCCCTTGATCCACATGACAGGAAGTGTTCCACTACTGCTGCAGCTCGGGAGGAAAGCGCACGTGCATGCCCCAACTCGAGATGAGGCCTGACTCCCCTGGGGAGACTCAGACGCACCCCAAGATCCATGGCAATACTGCAGAGGAAACCTCAGGTTCCGGCCCCGACTCCACACAAGGTCTTAGGCCCCGGCATCGACGGGAGCGCGATCCCGAGATGGCCCCTAGCAACTCGCATGCGGACTGGCCTTTCCTGAGGCCACCAAAGCGGTTCCCTGAGGTCCCCGTCGGAACTCGTGAAGACCTGCCGCAACTCGAGAAAATCCAGGAGGTTCTCCCCTCCAGGCGAGATGAGGCCCATTTCCGCTGAGGCGTCTCGAGGCTGATCACACCTCACCTCTGGAACTTCGAAAGGGATCTTCACAACCTTGGTGCAAATCAAGAAGTTCCCCGACATACCCGTCTCCACTCGAGAGGGAACACGAGGGTCCCGCCCACATGCAGAGAAGCCCCGTTTCCGCCTCGTAGCTCCAGATGAGGGATCCTTTCCCTGCTTCGTCGGGAAAGAGTTCCCGGCGTTCCCGTCGCATCTCAAGAGGAGGCCCTCTCAACATGAACGGAGAGAGGAACTCCAGGGTCGTGCCACCATTCCAAGAGTCCCCCAGATGTCACAGTCCATTCCAGAGGAACCTCTTTTCCCTTCACCGACTCGTCTTTCACGCCGAGGATCGACTCACACCAAGGTGGCACGTGGCACGGCCCTGTGGGAAAGCCTCGTGGGAAAGCCTCGAGGGAAAGCCTCGAGGGAAAGCCACAGATCCCTTGATCCACGAGACAGGAAGCGTGACACTACTGCTGCAGCTCGGGAGGAAAGCGCACGTGCATGCCCCCACTCGAGACGAGGCCTGACTCCCCTGGGGAGACTCAGAAGCACCCCAAGATCCATGGCAACAGTGGAGAGGAATCCTCAGGTTCCGGCCCTGACTCCACACAAGGTCTTAGGCCCCGGCATGGATGGGAGAGGAATTCCGAGAGGGCCCCTAGCAACTCGCATAGGGACTGGCGTTTCCTGAGGCCACCAGAGCGGTTCCCTGAGGTCCCCGTCGTAACTCGAGAAGACCTGCCGCAACTCGAGAAAATCCAGGAGATTCTCCCCTCCAGGCGAGATGAGGCCCATTTCCGCTGAGGCGTCTCGAGGCTGATCACACCTCACCTCTGGAACTTCGAAAGGGATCTTCACACCCTTGGTGCAAATCAAGAAGGTCCCCGACATACCCGTCTCCACTCGAGAGGGAACACGAGGGTCCTGCCCACATGCAGAGGAGCCCCGTTTCCGCCTCGTAGCTCGAGATGAGGGATCCTTTCCCTGCTTCGTCGGGAAAGAGTTCCCAGCGTTCCCGTCGCATCTCAAGAGGAGGCCCTCTCAACAGGAACGGCGAGAGGAACTCCAGGGTCGTGCCACCATTCCAAGAGTCCCCCAGAGGTCTCAGTCCATTCCAGAGGAACCTCTTTTCCCTTCACCGGTTCGTCGTTCACGGCGAGGATCGACTCACACCAAGGTGGCACGTCCCACAGCCCTGTGGGAAAGCCTCGTGTGACAGCCTCGAGGGAAAGCCACAGATCCCTTGATCCACGTGACAGGAATCGTTCCACTACTCCTGCAGCTCGGGAGGAAAGCGCACGTGCATGCCCCCACTCCAGACGAGGCCTGACTCCCCTGCGGAGACTCAGAAGCACCCCAAGATCCATGGCAACACTGGGGAGGTATCCTCAGGTTCCGGCCCCGACTCCACACAAGGACTGAGGCCCCGGCATGGACGGGAGAGGAATCCCGAGAGGTCCCCTAGCAACTCGCATGAGGACTGGCCTTTCCTGAGGCCACCTGAGCGGGTCCCTGAGGTCCCCGTCGTTACACGAGAAGACCTGCCGCAACTCGAGAAAATCCAGGAGGTTCTCCCCTCCAGGCGAGATGAGGCCCATTTCCGCTGAGGCGTCTCGAGGCTGATCACACCTCACCTCTGGAACTTCGAAAGGGTCCTTCACACCCTTGGTGCAAATCAAGAAGTTCCCCGACATTCCCGTCTCCACTCGAGAGGAAACACGAGGGTCCCGCCGACATCCAGAGGAGCCCCGTTTCCGCCTCGTAGCTCGAGATGAGGGATCCTTTCCCTGCTTCGTCGGGAAAGAGTTCCCGGGGTTCCCGTCGCATCTCAAGAGGAGGCCCTCTCAACAGGAACGGCGAGAGGAACTCCGGGGTCGTGCCACCGTTCCAAGAGTCCCGCAGATGTCTCAGTCCATTCCAGAGGAACCTCTTTTCCCTTCACCGGCTCGTCCTTCACGCCGAGGATCGATCACACCAAGGTGGCACGTGGCACGGCCCTGTGGGAAAGCCTCGTGGGAAAGCCTCGAGGGAAAGCCTCGAGGGAAAGCCACAGATCCCTTGATCCACGTGCCAGGAAGCGTGACACTACTGCTGCAGCTCGGGAGGAATGCGCACGTGCATGCCCCCACTCGAGACGAGGCCTGACTCCCCTGGGGAGACTCAGAAGCACCCCAAGATCCATGGCAACACTGGAGAGGAAACCTCAGGTTACGGCGCTGAATCCACACAATGTCTTAGGCCCCGGTATGGACGGAGGGGAATGGTCAGAGGGCCCCTAGCAACTCGCAGGCGAACTGGCCTTTCCTCAGGCCACCAGAGCGGGTCCCTGAGGTCCCCGTCGTAACTCGAGAAGACCTGCCGCAACTCGAGAAAATACAGGAGGTTCTCCCCTCCAGGCGAGATGAGGCCCATTTCCGCTGAGGCGTCTCGATAGAGATCACACCTCACCTCTGGAACTTCGAAAGGGTCCTTCACACCCTTGGTGCCAATCAAGAAGTTCCCCGACATACCCATCTCCACTCGAGAGGAAACACGAGGGTCTCGCCGACATCCAGAGGAGCCCTGTTTCCGCCTCGTAGCTCGAGATGAGGGATCCTTTCCCTGCTTCGTATGGAAAGAGTTTCCGGCGTTCCCGTCGCATCTCAAGAGGAGGCCCTCTCAACAGGAAAGGCGAGAGGAACTCCAGGGTCGTGCCACCATTCCAAGAGTCCCCCAGATGTCTCAGTCCATTCCAGAGGAACCTCTTTTCCCTTCACCGACTCGTCTTTCACGCCGAGGATCGACTCACACCAAGGTGGCACGTGGCACAGCCCTCTGGGAAAGCCTCTTGGGAAAGCCTCGAGGGAAAGCCTCGAGGGAAAGCCACAGATCCCTTGATCCACATGACAGGAAGTGTTCCACTACTGCTGCAGCTCGGGAGGAAAGCGCACGTGCATGCCCCAACTCGAGACGAGGCCTGACTCCCCTGGGGAGACTCAGACGCACCCCAAGATCCATGGCAACACTGGAGAGGAAACGTCAGGTTCCGGCCCCGACTCCACACAAGGTCTTAGGCCCCGGCATCGACGGGAGCGGGATCCCGAGATGGCCCCTAGCAACTCACATGCGGACTGGCCTTTCCTGAGGCCACCAAAGCGGTTCCCTGAGGTCCCCGTCGGAACTCGTGAAGACCTGCCGCAACTCGAGAAAATCCAGGAGGTTGTCCCCTCCAGGCGAGATGAGGCCCATTTCCGCTGAGGCGTCTCGAGGCTGATCACACCTCACCTCTGGAACTTCGAAAGGGTCCTTCACACCCTTGGTGCGAGTCAAGAAATTATCCGACATACCCGTCTCCACTGGAGAGGATACACGAGGGTCCCGCCCACATCCAGAGGAGCCCCGTTTCCGCCTCGTAGCTGGAGATGAGGGATCCTTTCCCTGCTTCGTCGGCAAAGAGTTTCCGGCGTTCCCGTCGCATCTCAAGAGGAGGCCCTCTCAACAGGAACGGCAAGAGGAACTCCAGGGTCGTGCCACCATTCCAAGAGTCCCCCAGATGTCTCAGTCCATTCCAGAGGAACCTCTTTTCCCTTCACCGGCTCGTCTTTCACGCCGAGGATCGACTCACACCAAGGTGGCACTTGGCACGGCCCTGTGGGAAAGCCTCGTGGGAAAGCCTCGAGAGAAAGCCACAGATCCCTTGATCCACGTGACCGGATGCGTGACACTACTGCTGCAGCTCGGAAGGAAAGCGCACGTGCATGCCCCCACTCGAGACGAGGCCTGACTCCCCTCGGGAGACTCAGAAGCACCCCAAGATCCATGGCAACACTGGCGAGGAATCCTCAGGTTCCGGCCCCGACTCCACACAAGGTCATAGGCCCCGGCTTGGACGGAGAGGAATCCCGAGAGCGCCCCTAGAAACTATCATGGGGACTGGCCTTTCCTGAGGCCACCAGAGCGGGTCCCTGAGGTCCCCGTCTTAACTCGAGAAGACCTGCCGCAACTCGAGAAAATCCAGGAGGTTCTCCCCTCCAGGCGAGATGAGACCCATTTCCGCTGAGGCGTCTCGAGGCTGATGACACCTCACCTCTGGAACTTCGAAAGGGTCCTTCACACCCTTGCTGCAAATCAAGAAGCTGCCCGACATACCCGTCTCCACTCGAGAGGAGACACGAGGGTCCCGCCCACATCCAGAGGAGCCCCGTTTCCGCCTCGTAGCTCGAGATGAGGCATGCTTTACTGCTTCGTAGGGAAAGAGTTACTGGCGTTCCCGGCGCATCTCAAGAGGAGGCCCTCTCAACAGGAACGGCGAGAGGAACTCCAGGGTCGTGCCACCATTCCCAGAGTCCCCCAGATGTCTCAGTCCATTCCAGAGAAACCTCTTTTCCCTTCACCAGCTCGTCTTTCACGCCGAGGATCGACTCACACCAAGGTGGCACGTGGCACGGCCCTGTGGGAAAGCCTCGTGGGAAAGCCTCGAGGGAAAGCCTCGAGGGAAAGCCACAGATCCCTTGATCCACGTGACAGGAAGCGTGACACTACTGCTGCAGCACGGGAGGAAAGCGCACGTGCATGCCCCCACTTGAGACGAGGCCTGACTCCCCTGGGGAGACTCCGAAGCACCCCGAGATCCATGGCAACACTGGCGAGGAATCCTCAGTTTCCGGCCCCGACTCCACAAGGTCTTAGGCCCCGGCTTGGACGGAGAGGAATCCCGAGAGGCCGCCTAGCAACTCGCATGGGAACTGGCCTTTCCTGAGGCCACCAGAGCGGGTCCTTGAGATCCCCGTCGTTACTCGAGAAGACCTGCCGCAACTCGAGAAAATCCAGGAGGTTCTCCCCTCCAGGCGAGATGAGGCCCATTTCCGCTGAGGCATCTCGTGGCTAACCACACCTAACCTCGGGAACTTCGAAAGGGTCCCTCACACCCTTGCTGCAACTCAAGAAGTTCCCCGACATACCCGTGTCCACTCGAGAGGTAGCACGAGGGGCCCGCACACATCCAGAGGAGCCCCGTTTCCGCCTCGGAGCTCGAGATGAGGGATCCTTTCCCTGCTTCGTCGGGAAAGATTTCCCGGGGTTCCAGTCGCACCTCAACAGGAGGCGCTCTCAACAGGTAAGGCGAGAGGAACTCCAGGGTCGTGCCACCATTCCAAGAGTCCCCCAGACGTCAGTCCTTTGCAGAGGAACCAGTTTTCCCTGCACTGCCTCGACTTTCACGCCGAGGATCGACTCACACCGCGCTGGCACGGGGGACAGCCCTGTGGGAAAGCCACGTGGGAAAGCCTGGAGGGAAAGCCACGGATCCCTTGATCCACGCGACGGGAAGGGTGACACTGCTGCTACAGCTCGGGAGGAAAACGCACGTGCACGCCCCCAGTCGAGACGAGGACTGACTCCCCTGGGGAGACTCAAGAAGTACCCCAAGATCCATGTCAGTCCTGCAGAGGAATCCGCAGGTTCCGGACCCCACTCCACACAAGGTCTTAGGCCCCGGCATGGACGGGAGAGGAATCCTGAGAGGCCCCCTAGCAACTGACATGGGGACTGGCCTTTCCTGAGGCCACCAGAGCCGGGCCCTGAGGTCCCCGTCGTAACTCGAGAACACATGCCGCAACTCGAGAAAATCCAGTAGGTTCTCCCTTCCAGGCGAGATGAGGCTCATTTCCGCTGAGGCGTCTAGAGGCTAATCACACGTAACCTCGGGAAGTTCGAAAGGGTCCTTCACACCGTTGCTGCAACTCAAGAAGTTCCCCGACATACCCGTCTCCACTCGAGAGGAAGCACGAGGGTCCCGCCCACATCTAGAGGAGCCCCGTTAGCGCCTCGTAGCTCGAGATGAGAGATCCTTTCCCTGCATCGTCGGGAAAGATTTCTCGGGGTTCCCGTCGCACCTCAAGGGGAGGCGCTCTCAACAGGTAAGGCGAGAGGAACTCCAGGGTCGTGCCACCATTCCAAGAGTCCCCCAGTCGTCTCAGTCCTTTGCAGAGGAACCTGTTTTCCCTGCACTGCCTCGACTTTCATGCTGAGGATCGACTCACACTGCGCTGGCACGGGGGACAGCCCTGTGGGTAGGCCTCGTGGGAAAGCCTGGAGGGAAAGCCACGGATCCCTTGATCCACGCGATGGTAAGACTGACACTTCTGCTACAGCTCGGGAGGAAAGTGCACGTGCACGCCTCCAGTCGAGACATGGACTCACTCCCCTGGGCAGACCCAAGAAGTACCCCAAGATCCATGTCATTACTGTAGAGGAATCCTCAGGTTCCGAACCCCACTCCACACAAGGTCTTAGGCTCCGGCATCGACGGGAGAGGAATCCCGAGAGGCCCCCTAGCAACTCACATGGGGACTGGACTTTCCTGAGGCCACCAGAGCGGGTCCCTGAGGTCCCCGTCGTAACTCGAGAACACCTGCCGCAACTCGAGAAAATCCAGCAGGTTCTCCCCTCCAGGCGAGATGAGGCCCATTTCCGCTGAGGCGTCTCGAGGCTAATCACACCTAACCTCGGGAACGTCGAAAGGGTCCTTCACACCCTTGCTGCAACTCAAGAAGTTCCCCGACATACCCGTCTCCACTCGAGAGGAACCACGAGGGTCCCGCCCACATCCAGAGGAGCCCCTTTTCCGCCTCGTAGCTCGAGATGAAGGATCCTTTCCCTGCTTCGTTGGGAAAGAATTCCCGGGTTTCCCGTCGCACCTCAAGAGCAGGCGCTCTCCACAGGAAAGGCGAGAGGAACTCCAGGGCTGTGCCACAATTCCAAGAGTCCCCCAGAGTTCTCCGTCCTTTGCAGAGGAACCTGTTTTCCCTGCACTGCCTGGAGTTTCACGCCGAGAATCGACTCACACCGCGGTGGCACGGGGGACAGCCCTGTGGGTAACCCTGTGGGAAAGCCTGGAGGGAAAGTCACGGATCCCTTGATCCACGCGACGGGAAGCGTGACACTACTGCTGCAGCTCGGTAGGAAAGCGCACGTGCATGCCCCCACTCGAGACGAGGCGTGACTCCCCTGGGGAGACTCAGAAGAATCCCAAGATCCATAGCAACACTGGAGAGGAATCCTCAGGTTCCGGCCCCGATTCCACACAAGGTCTTAGGCCCCGGCATGGACCGGAGAGGAATCCCGAGATGGCCCCTAGCAACTCGCATGGGAACTGGCCTTTCCTGAGGCCACCAGAGCGGTTCCCTGAGGTCCCCGTCGTAACACGAGAAGACCTGCCGCAACTCGAGAAAATCCAGGAGATTCTCCCCTCCAGGCGAGATGAGGCCCATTTCCGCTGAGGCGTCTCGAGGCTGATCACACCTCACCTCTGGAACTTCGAAAGGGTCCTTCATACCCTTGGTCCGAGTCAAGAAGTTCCCCGACATACCCGTCTCCACTCGAGAGGAAACAAGTGGGTCCCGCCCACATCCAGAGGAGCCCCGTTTCCGCCTCGTAGCTCGAGATGAGGGATCCTTTCCCTGCTTCGTCGGGAAAGAGTTCCCGGCATTCCCGTCGCATCTCAAGAGGAGGCCCTCTCAACAGGAACGGCGAGAGGAACTCCAGGGTCGTGCCACCATTCCAAGAGTCCCCCAGATGTCTCAGTCCATTCCAGAGGAACCTCTTTTCCCTTCACCGGCTCGTCCTTCACGCCGAGGATCGACTCACACCGCGCTGGCACGGGGGACAGCCCTGTGGGAAAGCCTCGTGGGAAAGCCTGGAGGGAAAGCCACGGATCCCTTGATCCACGCGACGGGAAGGGTGACACTGCTGCTACCGCTCGGGAGGAAAACGCACGTGCACGCCCCCAGTCGAGACGAGGACTGACTCCCCTGGGGAGACTCAAGAAGTACCCCAAGATCCATGTCAGTCCTGCAGAGGAATCCGCAGGTTCCGGACCCCACTCCACACAAGGTCTTAGGCCCCGGCATGGACGGGAGAGGAATCCTGAGAGGCCCCCTAGCAACTGACATGGGGACTGGCCTTTCCTGAGGCCACCAGAGCCGGTCCCTGAGGTCCTCGTCGTAACTCGAGAACACATGCCGCAACTCGAGAAAATCCAGGAGGTTCTCCCTTCCAGGCGAGATGAGGCTCATTTCCGCTGAGGCGTCTAGAGGCTAATCACACGTAACCTCGGGAAGTTCGAAAGGGTCCTTCACACCGTTGCTGCAACTCAAGAAGTTCCCCGACATACCCGTCTCCACTCGAGAGGAAGCACGAGGGTCCCGCCCACATCTAGAGGAGCCCCGTTAGCGCCTCGTAGCTCGAGATGAGAGATCCTTTCCCTGCATCGTCGGGAAAGATTTCTCGGGGTTCCCGTCGCACCTCAAGGGGAGGCGCTCTCAACAGGTAAGGCGAGAGGAACTCCAGGGTCGTGCCACCATTCCAAGAGTCCCCCAGTCGTCTCAGTCCTTTGCAGAGGAACCTGTTTTCCCTGCACTGCCTCGACTTTCATGCTGAGGATCGACTCACACTGCGCTGGCACGGGGGACAGCCCTGTGGGTAGGCCTCGTGGGAATGCCTGGAGGGAAAGCCACGGATCCCTTGATCCACGCGATGGTAAGACTGACACTGCTGCTACAGCTCGGGAGGAAAGTGCACGTGCACGCCTCCAGTCGAGACATGGACTCACTCCCCTGGGCAGACCCAAGAAGTACCCCAAGATCCATGTCATTACTGTAGAGGAATCCTCAGGTTCCGAACCCCACTCCACACAAGGTCTTAGGCTCCGGCATCGACGGGAGAGGAATCCCGAGAGGCACCCTAGCAACTCACATGGGGACTGGACTTTCCTGAGGCCACCAGAGCGGGTCCCTGAGGTCCCCGTCGTAACTCGAGAACACCTGCCGCAACTCGAGAAAATCCAGCAGGTTCTCCCCTCCAGGCGAGATGAGGTCCATTTCCGCTGAGGCGTCTCGAGGCTAATCACACCTAACCTCGGGAACGTCGAAAGGGTCCTTCACACCCTTGCTGCAAATCAAGAAGTTCCCCGACATACCCGTCTCCACTCGAGAGGAACCACGAGGGTCCCGCCCACATCCAGAGGAGCCCCTTTTCCGCCTCGTAGCTCGAGATGAAGGATCCTTTCCCTGCTTCGTTGGGAAAGAATTCCCGGGTCTCCCGTCGCACCTCAAGAGCAGGCGCTCTCCACAGGAAAGGCGAGAGGAACTCCAGGGCTGTGCCACAATTCCAAGAGTCCCCCAGAGTTCTCCGTCCTTTGCAGAGGAACCTGTTTTCCCTGCACTGCCTCGAGTTTCACGCCGAGGATCGACTCACACCGCGGTGGCACGGGGGACAGCCCTGTGGGTAACCCTGTGGGAAAGCCTGGAGGGAAAGTCACGGATCCCTTGATCCACGCGACGGGAAGCGTGACACTACTGCTGCAGCTCGGTAGGAAAGCGCACGTGCATGCCCCCACTCGAGACGAGGCGTGACTCCCCTGGGGAGACTCAGAAGAATCCCAAGATCCATAGCAACACTGGAGAGGAATCCTCAGGTTCCGGCCCCGATTCCACACAAGGTCTTAGGCCCCGGCATGGACCGGAGAGGAATCCCGAGATGGCCCCTAGCAACTCGCATGGGAACTGGCCTTTCCTGAGGCCACCAGAGCGGTTCCCTGAGGTCCCCGTCGTAACACGAGAAGACCTGCCGCAACTCGAGAAAATCCAGGAGGTTCTCCCCTCCAGGCGAGATGAGGCCCATTTCCGCTGAGGCGTCTCGAGGCTGATCACACCTCACCTCTGGAACTTCGAAAGGGTCCTTCACACCCTTGGTGCAAATCAAGAAGTTCCCCGACATACCCGTCTCCACTCGAGAGGAAACACGAGGGTCCTGCCCACATCCAGAGGAGCCCCGTTTCCGCCTCGGAGCTCGAGATGAGGGATCCTTTCCCTGCTTCGTCGGGAAAGAGTTCCCGGCCTTCCCGTCGCATCTCAAGAGGGGGCCCTCTCAACAGGAACGGCGAGAGGAACTCCAGGGTCGTGCCACCATTCCAAGAGTCCCCCAGATGTCTCAGTCCATTCCAGAGGAACCTCTTTTCCCTTCTCCGGCTCGTCTTTCACGCCGAGGATCGACTCACACCAAGGTGGCACGTGGCACGGCCCTGTGGGAAAGCCTCGTGGGAAAGCCTCGAGGGAAAGCCTCGAGGGAAAGCCACAGATCCCTTGATCCACGTGACAGGAAGCGTGACACTACTGCTGCAACTCGGGAGGAAAGCCCACGTACATGCCCCCACTCGAGACGAGGCCTGACTCCCCTGGGGAGACTCAGAAGCACCCCAAGATCCATGGCAACATTGGAGAGGAATCCTCAGGTTCCGGCCCTGACTCCACACAAGGTCTCAGGCCCCAGCATGGACGGGAGAGGAATCCCGAGAGGGCCCCTAGCAACTCGCATGGGGACTGGCCTTTCCTGAGGCCACGACAGCGGGTCTCTGAGGTCCCCGTCGTAACTCGAGAAGACCTGCCGCCACTCGAGAAAATCCAGGAGGTTCTCCCCTCCAGGCGAGATGAGGCCCATTTCCGCTGAGGCGTCTCGAGGCTGATCACACCTCACCTCTGGAACTTCGAAAGGGTCCTTCACACCCTTGGTGCAAATCAAGAAGTTCCCCGACATACCCGTCTCCACTCGATAGGAAACACGAGGGTCCCGCCCACATCCAGAGGAGCCCCGTTTCCGCCTCGTAGCTCGAGATGAGGCATCCTTTCCCTGCTTCGTCTGGAAAGAGTTCCCGGCGTTCCCGTCGCATCTCAAGAGGAGGCCCTTTCCACAGGATCGGCGAGAGGAACTCCAGGGTCGTGCCACCATTCCAAGAGTCCCCCAGATGTCTCAGTCCATTCCAGAGGAACCTCTTTTCCCTTCACCGGCTCGTCTTTCACGCCGAGGATCGACTCACACCAAGGTGGCACGTGGCACGGCCCTGTGGGAAAGCCTCGTGGGAAAGCCTCAAAGGAAAGCCTCGAGGGAAAGCCACAGATCCCTTGTTCCACGTGATAGGAAGCGTGACACTACTGCTGCAGCTCGGGAGGAAACCGCACGTGGAAGCCCCCACTCGAGACGAGGCCTGACTCCCCTGGGGAGACTCAGAAGCACCCCAAGATCCATGGCAACACTGGAGAGGAATCCTCAGGTTCCGGCCCCGACTCCACACAAGGTCTTAGGCCCCGGCATGGACGGGAGAGGAATCCCGAGAGGGCCCCTAGCAACTCGCATGGGGACTGGCCTTTCCTGAGGCCACCAGAGCGAGTCTCTGAGGTCCCCGTCGTAACTCGAGAAGACCTGCCGCAACTCGAGAAAATCCAGGAGGTTCTCCCCTCCAGGCGAGATGAGGCCCATTTCCGCTGAGGCGTCTCGAGGCTGATCACACCTCACCTCTGGAACTTCGAAAGGGTCCTTCACACCCTTGGTGCGAGTCAAGAAATTATCCGACATACCCGTCTCCACTGGAGAGGATACACGAGGGTCCCGCCCACATCCAGAGGAGCCCCGTTTCCGCCTCGTAGCTCGAGATGAGGGATCCTTTCCCTGCTTCGTCGGCAAAGAGTTCCCGGCGTTCCCGTCGCATCTCAAGAGGAGGCCCTCTCAACAGGAACGGCGAGAGGAACTCCAGGGTCGTGCCACCATTCCAAGAGTCCCCCAGATGTCTCAGTCCATTCCAGAGGAACCTCTTTTCCCTTCACCGGCTCGTCTTTCACGCCGAGGATCGACTCACACCAAGGTGGCACTTGGCACGGCCCTGTGGGAAAGCCTCGTGGGAAAGCCTCGAGAGAAAGCCACAGATCCCTTGATCCACGTGACCGGATGCGTGACACTACTGCTGCAGCTCGGGAGGAAAGCGCACGTGCATGCCCCCACTCGAGACGAGGCCTGACTCCCCTCGGGAGACTCAGAAGCACCCCAAGATCCATGGCAACACTGGCGAGGAATCCTCAGGTTCCGGCCCCGACTCCACACAAGGTCATAGGCCCCGACTTGGACGGAGAGGAATCCCGAGAGCGCCCCTAGAAACTATCATGGGGACTGGCCTTTCCTGAGGCCACCAGAGCGGGTCCCTGAGGTCCCCGTCGTAACTCGAGAAGACCTGCCGCAACTCGAGAAAATCCAGGAGGTTCTCCCCTCCAGGCGAGATGAGACCCATTTCCGCTGAGGCGTCTCGAGGCTGATGACACCTCACCTCTGGAACTTCGAAAGGGTCCTTCACACCCTTGCTGCAAATCAAGAAGCTGCCCGACATACCCGTCTCCACTCGAGAGGAGACACGAGGGTCCCGCCCACATCCAGAGGAGCCCCGTTTCCGCCTCGTAGCTCGAGATGAGGCATGCTTTACTGCTTCGTAGGGAAAGAGTTACTGGCGTTCCCGGTGCATCTCAAGAGGAGGCCCTCTCAACAGGAACGGCGAGAGGAACTCCAGGGTCGTGCCACCATTCCAAGAGTCCCCCAGATGTCTCAGTCCATTCCAGAGGAAACTCTTTTCTCTTCACCGGCTCGTCTTTCACGCCGAGGATCGACTCACACCAAGGTGGCACGTGGCACGGCCCTGTGGGAAAGGCTCGTGGGAAAGCCTCGAGGGAAAGCCTCGAGGGAAAGCCACAGATCGCTTGATCCACGTGACAGGAAGCGTGACACTACTGCTGCAGCTCGGGAGGACAGCGCACGTGCATGCCCCCACTCGAGACGAGGCCTTACTACCCTGGGGAGACTCAGAAGCACCCCAAGATCCATGGCAGCACTGGAGAGGAATCCTCAGGTCCGGCCCCGACTCCACACAAGGTCTTAGGCCCCGGCTTGGACGGAGAGGAATCCCGAGAGGGCCCTAGCAACTCGCATCGGGATTGGCCTATCCTGAGGCCACCACAGCGGGTCCCTGAGGTCCCCGTCGTAACTCGAGAACACCTGCCCCAACTCGAGAAAATCCAGGAGGTTCTCCCCTCCAGGCGAGATGAGGCCCATTTCCGCTGAGGCATCTCGTGGCTGATCACACCTCACCTCTGGAACTTCGAAAGGGTCCTTCACACCCTTGGTGCGAGTCAAGAAGTTCCCCGACATACCCGTCTCCACTCGAGAGGAAACACGAGGGTCCCGCCCACATCCAGAGGAGCACCGTTTCCGCCTGGTAGCTCGAGATGAGGGATCCTTTCCCTGCTTCATCGGGAAAGAGTTCCCGGCGTTACCGTCGCATCTCAAGAGGAGGCCCTCTCCACAGGAACGGCGAGAGGAACTCCAGGGTCGTGCCACCATTCCAAGAGTCCCCCAGATGTCTCAGTCCATTCCAGAGGAACCTCTTTTCCCTTCACCGGCTCGTCTTTCACGCCGAGGATCGACTCACACCAAGGTGGCACGTGGCACAGCCCTGTGGGAAAGCGTCGTGGGAAAGCCTCGAGGGAAAGCCTCGAGTGAGAGCCACAGATCCCTTGATCCCGTGACAGGAAGCGTGACACTACTGCTCCAGCTCGGGAGGAAAGCGCACGTGCAAGTCCCCACTTGAGACGAGGCCTGACTCCCCTGGGGAGACTCAGAAGCACCCCGAGATCCATGGCAACACTGGAGAGGAATCCTCAGGTTCCGTCCCCAACTCCACAGAAGGACTGAGGCCCCGGCATGGACGGGAGAGGAATCCTGAGAGGTCCCCTAGCAACTCGCATGGGGACTGGCCTTTCCTGAGACCACCAGAGCGGTTCCCTGAGGTCCCCGTCGAAACTCGAGAAGACCTGCCACAACTCGAGAAAATCCAGGAGGTTCTCCCCTCCAGGCGAGATGAGGCCCATTTCCGCTGAGGCGTCTCGAGGCTGATAACACCTCACCTCTGGAACTTCGAAAGGGTCCTTCACACCCGTGGTGCGAGTCAAGAAGTTCCCCGACATACCCGTCTCCACTCGAGAGGAAACACGAGGGTTCCGCCCACATCCAGCGGAGCCCCGTTTCCCCCTCGGAGCTCGAGATGAGGGATCCTTTCCCTACTTCTTCGGGAAAGAGTTCCCGGCGTTCCCGTCGCATCTCAAGAAGAGGCCCTCTCAACAGGTACGGTTAGAGGAACTCCAGGGTCGTGCCAGCATTCCAAGAGTCCCCCAGATGTCTCAGTCCATTCCAGAGGAACCTCTTTTCCCTTCACCGGCTCGTCTTTCACGCCGAGGATCGACTCACACCAAGGTGGCACGTGGCACGGCCCTGTGGGAAAGCCTCGTGAGAAAGCCTCCATGGAAAGCCTCGAGGGAAAGCCACAGATCCCTTGATCCACGTGACAGGAAGCGTGAGACTACTGCTGCAGCTCGGGAGGAAAGCGCACTTGCATGCCCCCACTCGAGACGAGGCCTGCCTCCCCTGGGGAGACTCAGAAGTACCCCACGATCCATGGCAACACTGGAGAGGAATCCTCAGGTTCTGGCGCCGACTCCACACAAGGTCTCAGGCCCCGGCATGGACGGGAGAGGAATCACGAGAGGGACCCTAGGAACTCGCATGGGGTCTGGCCTTTCCTGAGGCCAACACAGCGGGTCCCTGAGGTCCCCGTCGTAACTCGAGAAGACCTGCCGCAACTCGAGAAAATCCAGGAGGTTCTCCCCTCCAGGCGAGATGAGGCCCATTTCCGCTGAGGCGTCTCGAGGCTAATCACACGTAACCTCGGGAAGTTCGAAAGGGTCCTTCACACCGTTGCTGCAACTCAAGAAGTTCCCCGACATACCCGTCTCCACTCGAGAGGAAGCACGAGGGTCCCGCCCACATCTAGAGGAGCCCCGTTAGCGCCTCGTAGCTCGAGATGAGAGATCCTTTCCCTGCATCGTCGGGAAAGATTTCTCGGGGTTCCCGTCGCACCTCAAGGGGAGGCGCTCTCAACAGGTAAGGCGAGAGGAACTCCAGGGTCGTGCCACCATTCCAAGAGTCCCCCAGTCGTCTCAGTCCTTTGCAGAGGAACCTGTTTTCCCTGCACTGCCTCGACTTTCATGCTGAGGATCGACTCACACTGCGCTGGCACGGGGGACAGCCCTGTGGGTAGGCCTCGTGGGAATGCCTGGAGGGAAAGCCACGGATCCCTTGATCCACGCGATGGTAAGACTGACACTGCTGCTACAGCTCGGGAGGAAAGTGCACGTGCACGCCTCCAGTCGAGACATGGACTCACTCCCCTGGGCAGACCCAAGAAGTACCCCAAGATCCATGTCATTACTGTAGAGGAATCCTCAGGTTCCGAACCCCACTCCACACAAGGTCTTAGGCTCCGGCATCGACGGGAGAGGAATCCCGAGAGGCCCCCTAGCAACTCACATGGGGACTGGACTTTCCTGAGGCCACCAGAGCGGGTCCCTGAGGTCCCCGTCGTAACTCGAGAACACCTGCCGCAACTCGAGAAAATCCAGCAGGTTCTCCCCTCCAGGCGAGATGAGGCCCATTTCCGCTGAGGCGTCTCGAGGCTAATCACACCTAACCTCGGGAACGTCGAAAGGGTCCTTCACACCCTTGCTGCAACTCAAGAAGTTCCCCGACATACCCGTCTCCACTCGAGAGGAACCACGAGGGTCCCGCCCACATCCAGAGGAGCCCCTTTTCCGCCTCGTAGCTCGAGATGAAGGATCCTTTCCCTGCTTCGTTGGGAAAGAATTCCCGGGTTTCCCGTCGCACCTCAAGAGCAGGCGCTCTCCACAGGAAAGGCGAGAGGAACTCCAGGGCTGTGCCACAATTCCAAGAGTCCCCCAGAGTTCTCCGTCCTTTGCAGAGGAACCTGTTTTCCCTGCACTGCCTGGAGTTTCACGCCGAGGATCGACTCACACCGCGGTGGCACGGGGGACAGCCCTGTGGGTAACCCTGTGGGAAAGCCTGGAGGGAAAGTCACGGATCCCTTGATCCACGCGACGGGAAGCGTGACACTACTGCTGCAGCTCGGGAGGAAAGCGCACGTGCATGCCCCCACTCGAGACGAGGCGTGACTCCCCTGGGGAGACTCAGAAGAATCCCAAGATCCATAGCAACACTGGAGAGGAATCCTCAGGTTCCGGCCCCGATTCCACACAAGGTCTTAGGCCCCGGCATGGACCAGAGAGGAATCCCGAGATGGCCCCTAGCAACTCGCATGGGAACTGGCCTTTCCTGAGGCCACCAGAGCGGTTCCCTGAGGTCCCCGTCGTAACACGAGAAGACCTGCCGCAACTCGAGAAAATCCAGGAGGTTCTCCCCTCCAGGCGAGATGAGGCCCATTTCCGCTGAGGTGTCTCGAGGCTGATCACACCTCACCTCTGGAACTTCGAAAGGGTCCTTCACACCCTTGGTCCGAGTCAAGAAGTTCCCCGACATACCCGTCTCCACTCGAGAGGAAACAAGTGGGTCCCGCCCACATCTAGAGGAGCCCCGTTAGCGCCTCGTAGCTCGAGATGAGAGATCCTTTCCCTGCATCGTCGGGAAAGATTTCTCGGGGTTCCCGTCGCACCTCAAGGGGAGGCGCTCTCAACAGGTAAGGCGAGAGGAACTCCAGGGTCGTGCCACCATTCCAAGAGTCCCCCAGTCGTCTCAGTCCTTTGCAGAGGAACCTGTTTTCCCTGCACTGCCTCGACTTTCATGCTGAGGATCGACTCACACTGCGCTGGCACGGGGGACAGCCCTGTGGGTAGGCCTCGTGGGAATGCCTGGAGGGAAAGCCACGGATCCCTTGATCCACGCGATGGTAAGACTGACACTGCTGCTACAGCTCGGGAGGAAAGTGCACGTGCACGCCTCCAGTCGAGACATGGACTCACTCCCCTGGGCAGACCCAAGAAGTACCCCAAGATCCATGTCATTACTGTAGAGGAATCCTCAGGTTCCGAACCCCACTCCACACAAGGTCTTAGGCTCCGGCATCGACGGGAGAGGAATCCCGAGAGGCCCCCTAGCAACTCACATGGGGACTGGACTTTCCTGAGGCCACCAGAGCGGGTCCCTGAGGTCCCCGTCGTAACTCGAGAACACCTGCCGCAACTCGAGAAAATCCAGCAGGTTCTCCCCTCCAGGCGAGATGAGGCCCATTTCCGCTGAGGCGTCTCGAGGCTAATCACACCTAACCTCGGGAACGTCGAAAGGGTCCTTCACACCCTTGCTGCAACTCAAGAAGTTCCCCGACATACCCGTCTCCACTCGAGAGGAACCACGAGGGTCCCGCCCACATCCAGAGGAGCCCCTTTTCCGCCTCGTAGCTCGAGATGAAGGATCCTTTCCCTGCTTCGTTGGGAAAGAATTCCCGGGTTTCCCGTCGCACCTCAAGAGCAGGCGCTCTCCACAGGAAAGGCGAGAGGAACTCCAGGGCTGTGCCACAATTCCAAGAGTCCCCCAGAGTTCTCCGTCCTTTGCAGAGGAACCTGTTTTCCCTGCACTGCCTGGAGTTTCACGCCGAGGATCGACTCACACCGCGGTGGCACGGGGGACAGCCCTGTGGGTAACCCTGTGGGAAAGCCTGGAGGGAAAGTCACGGATCCCTTGATCCACGCGACGGGAAGCGTGACACTACTGCTGCAGCTCGGGAGGAAAGCGCACGTGCATGCCCCCACTCGAGACGAGGCGTGACTCCCCTGGGGAGACTCAGAAGAATCCCAAGATCCATAGCAACACTGGAGAGGAATCCTCAGGTTCCGGCCCCGATTCCACACAAGGTCTTAGGCCCCGGCATGGACCAGAGAGGAATCCCGAGATGGCCCCTAGCAACTCGCATGGGAACTGGCCTTTCCTGAGGCCACCAGAGCGGTTCCCTGAGGTCCCCGTCGTAACACGAGAAGACCTGCCGCAACTCGAGAAAATCCAGGAGGTTCTCCCCTCCAGGCGAGATGAGGCCCATTTCCGCTGAGGTGTCTCGAGGCTGATCACACCTCACCTCTGGAACTTCGAAAGGGTCCTTCACACCCTTGGTCCGAGTCAAGAAGTTCCCCGACATACCCGTCTCCACTCGAGAGGAAACAAGTGGGTCCCGCCCACATCCAGAGGAGCCCCGTTTCCGCCTCGTAGCTCGAGATGAGGGATCCTTTCCCTGCTTCGTCGGGAAAGAGTTCCCGGCATTCCCGTCGCATCTCAAGAGGAGGCCCTCTCAACAGGAACGGCGAGAGGAACTCCAGGGTCGTGCCACCATTCCAAGAGTCCCCCAGATGTCTCAGTCCATTCCAGAGGAACCTCTTTTCCCTTCACCGGCTCGTCCTTCACGCCGAGGATCGACTCACACCGCGCTGGCACGGGGGACAGCCCTGTGGGAAAGCCTCGTGGGAAAGCCTGGAGGGAAAGCCACGGATCCCTTGATCCACGCGACGGGAAGGGTGACACTGCTGCTACCGTTCGGGAGGAAAACGCACGTGCACGCCCCCAGTCGAGACGAGGACTGACTCCCCTGGGGAGACTCAAGAAGTACCCCAAGATCCATGTCAGTCCTGCAGAGGAATCCGCAGGTTCCGGACCCCACTCCACACAAGGTCTTAGGCCCCGGCATGGACGGGAGAGGAATCCTGAGAGGCCCCCTAGCAACTGACATGGGGACTGGCCTTTCCTGAGGCCACCAGAGCCGGTCCCTGAGGTCCCCGTCGTAACTCGAGAACACATGCCGCAACTCGAGAAAATCCAGGAGGTTCTCCCTTCCAGGCGAGATGAGGCTCATTTCCGCTGAGGCGTCTAGAGGCTAATCACACGTAACCTCGGGAAGTTCGAAAGGGTCCTTCACACCGTTGCTGCAACTCAAGAAGTTCCCCGACATACCCGTCTCCACTCGAGAGGAAGCACGAGGGTCCCGCCCACATCTAGAGGAGCCCCGTTAGCGCCTCGTAGCTCGAGATGAGAGATCCTTTCCCTGCATCGTCGGGAAAGATTTCTCGGGGTTCCCGTCGCACCTCAAGGGGAGGCGCTCTCAACAGGTAAGGCGAGAGGAACTCCAGGGTCGTGCCACCATTCCAAGAGTCCCCCAGTCGTCTCAGTCCTTTGCAGAGGAACCTGTTTTCCCTGCACTGCCTCGACTTTCATGCTGAGGATCGACTCACACTGCGCTGGCACGGAGGACAGCCCTGTGGGTAGGCCTCGTGGGAATGCCTGGAGGGAAAGCCACGGATCCCTTGATCCACGCGATGGTAAGACTGACACTGCTGCTACAGCTCGGGAGGAAAGTGCACGTGCACGCCTCCAGTCGAGACATGGACTCACTCCCCTGGGCAGACCCAAGAAGTACCCCAAGATCCATGTCATTACTGTAGAGGAATCCTCAGGTTCCGAACCCCACTCCACACAAGGTCTTAGGCTCCGGCATCGACGGGAGAGGAATCCCGAGAGGCCCCCTAGCAACTCACATGGGGACTGGACTTTCCTGAGGCCACCAGAGCGGGTCCCTGAGGTCCCCGTCGTAACTCGAGAACACCTGCCGCAACTCGAGAAAATCCAGCAGGTTCTCCCCTCCAGGCGAGATGAGGCCCATTTCCGCTGAGGCGTCTCGAGGCTAATCACACCTAACCTCGGGAACGTCGAAAGGGTCCTTCACACCCTTGCTGCAACTCAAGAAGTTCCCCGACATACCCGTCTCCACTCGAGAGGAACCACGAGGGTCCCGCCCACATCCAGAGGAGCCCCTTTTCCGCCTCGTAGCTCGAGATGAAGGATCCTTTCCCTGCTTCGTTGGGAAAGAATTCCCGGGTTTCCCGTCGCACCTCAAGAGCAGGCGCTCTCCACAGGAAAGGCGAGAGGAACTCCAGGGTCGTGCCACCATTCCAAGAGTCCCCCAGATGTCTCAGTCCATTCCAGAGGAACCTCTTTTCCCTTCTCCGGCTCGTCTTTCACGCCGAGGATCGACTCACACCAAGGTGGCACGTGGCACGGCCCTGTGGGAAAGCCTCGTGGGAAAGCATCGAGGGAAAGCCTCGAGGGAAAGCCACAGATCCCTTGATCCACGTGACAGGAAGCGTGACACTACTGCTGCAACTCGGGAGGAAAGCCCACGTACATGCCCCCACTCGAGACGAGGCCTGACTCCCCTGGGGAGACTCAGAAGCACCCCAAGATCCATGGCAACATTGGAGAGGAATCCTCAGGTTCCGGCCCTGACTCCACACAAGGTCTCAGGCCCCAGCATGGACGGGAGAGGAATCCCGAGAGGGCCCCTAGCAACTCGCATGGGGACTGGCCTTTCCTGAGGCCACGACAGCGGGTCTCTGAGGTCCCCGTCGTAACTCGAGAAGACCTGCCGCCACTCGAGAAAATCCAGGAGGTTCTCCCCTCCAGGCGAGATGAGGCCCATTTCCGCTGAGGCGTCTCGAGGCTGATCACACCTCACCTCTGGAACTTCGAAAGGGTCCTTCACACCCTTGGTGCGAGTCAAGAAATTATCCGACATACCCGTCTCCACTGGAGAGGATACACGAGGGTCCCGCCCACATCCAGAGGAGCCCCGTTTCCGCCTCGTAGCTCGAGATGAGGGATCCTTTCCCTGCTTCGTCGGCAAAGAGTTCCCGGCGTTCCCATCGCATCTCAAGAGGAGGCCCTCTCAACAGGAACGGCGAGAGGAACTCCAGGGTCGTGCCACCATTCCAAGAGTCCCCCAGATGTCTCAGTCCATTCCAGAGGAACCTCTTTTCCCTTCACCGGCTCGTCTTTCACGCCGAGGATCGACTCACACCAAGGTGGCACTTGGCACGGCCCTGTGGGAAAGCCTCGTGGGAAAGCCTCGAGAGAAAGCCACAGATCCCTTGATCCACGTGACCGGATGCGTGACACTACTGCTGCAGCTCGGGAGGAAAGCGCACGTGCATGCCCCCACTCGAGACGAGGCCTGACTCCCCTCGGGAGACTCAGAAGCACCCCAAGATCCATGGCAACACTGGCGAGGAATCCTCAGGTTCCGGCCCCGACGCCACACAAGGTCATAGGCCCCGGCTTGGACGGAGAGGAATCCCGAGAGCGCCCCTAGAAACTATCATGGGGACTGGCCTTTCCTGAGGCCACCAGAGCGGGTCCCTGAGGTCCCCGTCGTAACTCGAGAAGACCTGCCGCAACTCGAGAAAATCCAGGAGGTTCTCCCCTCCAGGCGAGATGAGACCCATTTCCGCTGAGGCGTCTCGAGGCTGATGACACCTCACCTCTGGAACTTCGAAAGGGTCCTTCACACCCTTGCTGCAAATCAAGAAGCTGCCCGACATACCCGTCTCCACTCGAGAGGAGATACGAGGGTCCCGCCCACATCCAGAGGAGCCCCGTTTCCGCCTCGTAGCTCGAGATGAGGCATGCTTTACTGCTTCGTAGGGAAAGAGTTACTGGCGTTCCCGGCGCATCTCAAGAGGAGGCCCTCTCAACAGGAACGGCGAGAGGAACTCCAGGGTCGTGCCACCATTCCAAGAGTCCCCCAGATGTCTCAGTCCATTCCAGAGAAACCTCTTTTCCCTTCACCGGCTCGTCTTTCACGCCGAGGATCGACTCACACCAAGGTGGCACGTGGCACGGCCCTGTGGGAAAGCCTCGTGGGAAAGCCTCGAGGGAAAGCCTCGAGGGAAAGCCACAGATCCCTTGATCCACGTGACAGGAAGCGTGACACTACTGCTGCAGCACGGGAGGAAAGCGCACGTGCATGCCCCCACTCGAGACGAGGCCTGACTCCCCTGGGGAGACTCAGAAGCACCCCGAGATCCATGGCAACACTGGAGAGGAATCCTCAGGTTCCCGCCCCGACTCCACACAAGGTCTTAGGCCCCGGCTTGGATGGAGAGGAATCCCGAGAGGGCCCCTAGCAACTCGCATGGGGTCTGGCCTTTCCTGAGGCCACCAGAGCGGGTCCCTGAGGTCCCCGTCGTAACTCGAGAAGACCTGCCGCAACTCGAGAAAATCCAGGAGGTTCTCCCCTCCAGGCGAGATGAGGCCCATTTCCGCTGAGGGGTCTCGAGGCTGATGACACCTCACCTCTGGAACTTCAAAAGGGTCCTTCACACCCTTGGTGCGAGTCAAGAAGTTCCCCGACATACCCGTCTCCACTCGAGAGGAAACACGAGGGTCCCGCCCACATCCAGAGGAGCCCCGTTTCCGCCTCGGAGCTCGAGATGAGGGATCCTTTCCCTGCTTCGTCGGGAAAGAGTTCCCGGCGTTACCGTCGCATCTCAAGAGGAGGCCCTCTCCACAGGAACGGCGAGAGGAACTCCAGGGTCGTGCCACCATTCCAAGAGTCCCCCAGATGTCTCAGTCCATTCCAGAGGAACCTCTTTTCCCTTCACCGGCTCGTCTTTCACGCCGAGGATCGACTCACACCAAGGTGGCACGTGGCACAGCCCTGTGGGAAAGCGTCGTGGGAAAGCCTCGAGGGAAAGCCTCGAGGGAGAGCCACAGATCCCTTGATCCCGTGACAGGAAGCGTGACACTACTGCTCCAGCTCGGGAGGAAAGCGCACCTGCAAGTCCCCACTTGAGACGAGGCCTGACTCCCCTGGGGAGACTCAGAAGCACCCCGAGATCCATGGCAACACTGGAGAGGAATCCTCAGGTTCCGTCCCCAACTCCACAGAAGGACTGAGGCCCCGGCATGGACGGGAGAGGAATCCTGAGAGGTCCCCTAGCAACTCGCATGGGGACTGGCCTTTCCTGAGGCCACCAGAGCGGTTCCCTGAGGTCCCCGTCGAAACTCGAGAAGACCTGCCGCAACTCGAGATTATCCAGGAGGTTCTCCCCTCCAGGCGAGATGAGGCCCATTTCCGCTGAGGCGTCTCGAGGCTGATAACACCTCACCTCTGGAACTTCGAAAGGGTCCTTCACACCCGTGGTGCGAGTCAAGAAGTTCCCCGACATACCCGTCTCCACTCGAGAGGAAACACGAGGGTCCCGCCCACATCCAGCGGAGCCCCGTTTCCCCCTCGGAGCTCGAGATGAGGGATCCTTTCCCTACTTCGTCGGGAAAGAGTTCCCGGCGTTCCCGTCGCATCTCAAGAAGAGGCCCTCTCAACAGGTACGGTTAGAGGAACTCCAGGGTCGTGCCACCATTCCAAGAGTCCCCCAGATGTCTCAGTCCATTCCAGAGGAACCTCTTTTCCCTTCACCGGCTCGTCTTTCACGCCGAGGATCGACTCACACCAAGGTGGCACGTGGCACGGCCCTGTGGGAAAGCCTCGTGAGAAAGCCTCGATGGAAAGCCTCGAGGGAAAGCCACAGATCCCTTGATCCACGTGACAGGAAGCGTGAGACTACTGCTGCAGCTCGGGAGGAAAGCGCACTTGCATGCCCCCACTCGAGACGAGGCCTGCCTCCCCTGGGGAGACTCAGAAGCACCCCACGATCCATGGCAACACTGGAGAGGAATCCTCAGGTTCTGGCGCCGACTCCACACAAGGTCTCAGGCCCCGGCATGGACGGGAGAGGAATCCCGAGAGGGACCCTAGGAACTCGCATGGGGTCTGGCCTTTCCTGAGGCCAACACAGCGGGTCCCTGAGGTCCCCGTCGTAACTCGAGAAGACCTGCCGCAACTCGAGAAAATCCAGGAGGTTCTCCCCTCCTGGCGAGATGAGGCCCATTTCCGCTGAGGCGTCTCGAGGCTGGTCACACCTCACCTCTGGAACTTCGAAAGGGTCCTTCACACCCTTGCTGCAAATCAAGAAGCTGCCCGACATACCCGTCTCCACTCGAGAGGAAACACGAGGGTCCCGCCCACATCCAGAGGAGCCCCATTTCCGCCTCGTAGCTCAAGATGAGGCATGCTTTACTGCTTCGTAGGGGAAACAGTTCCTGGCGTTCCCGTCGCATCTCAAGAGGAGGCCCTCTCAACAGGAACGGCGAGAGGAACTCCAGGGTCGTGCCACCATTCCAAGAGTCCCCCAGATGTCTCAGTCCATTCCAGAGGAACCTCTTTTCCCTTCACCGGCTCGTCTTTCACGCCGAGGATCGACTCACACCAAGGTGGCACGTGGCACGGCCCTGTGGGAAAGGCTCGTGGGAAAGCCTAGAGGGAAAGCCACGAGGGAAAGCCACAGATCCCTTGATCCCGTGACAGGAAGCGTGACACTACTGCTGCAGCTCGGGAGGAAAGCGCACGTGCATGCCCCCCACTCGAGACGAGGCCTGACTCCCCTGGGGAGACTCAGAAGCACCCCAAGATCCATGGCAACACTGCAGAGGAATCCTCAGGTTCCGGCACCGACTCCACACAAGGTCTTAGGCCCCGGCATGGACGGGAGAGGAATCCCGAGATGGCCCCTCGCAACTCGCATGGGGACTGGCCTTTCCTGAGGCCACCAGAGCGGGTCCCTGAGGTCCCCATGGTAACTCGAGAAGACCTGCCGCAACTCGAGAAAATCCAGGAGGTTCTCCCCTCCAGGCGAGATGAGGCCCATTTCCGCTGAGGCGTCTCGAGGCTGATCACACCTCAACTCTGGAACTTCGAAAGGGTCCTTCACACCCTTGGTGCCAATCAAGAAGCTGCCCGACATACCCGTCTCCACTCGAGAGGAAACACGAGGGTCCCGCCCACATCCAGACGAGCCCCGTTTCCGCCTCGTAGCTCGAGATGAGGGATCCTTTCCCTGCTTCATAGGGAAAGAGTTCCCGGCGTTCCCGTCGCATCTCAAGAGGAGGCCCTCTCAACAGGAACGGTGAGAGGATCTCCAGGGTCGTGCCACCATTCCAAGTGTCCCCCAGATGTCTCAGTCCATTCCAGAGGAACCTCTTTTCATTTCACCGGCTCGTCTTTCACGACGAGGATCGACTCACACAAAGGTGGCACGTGGCACGGCCCTCTGGGAAAGCCTCGTGGGAAAGCCTCGAGGGAAAGCCTCGAGGGAAAGCCACAGATCCCTTGATCCACGTGACAGGAAGCGTGACACTACTGCTGCAGCTCGGGAGGAAAGCGCACGTGCATGCCCCCACTCGAGACGCGGCCTGACTCCCCTGGGGAGACTCAGAATCACCCCAAGATCCATGGCAACACTGGAGAGGAATCCTCAGGTTCCGGCACCGACTCCACACAAGGTCTTAGGCCCCGGCATGGACGGGAGAGGAATCCCGAGAGGGCCCCTAGCAACTCGCATGCGGACTGGCCTTTCCTGAGGCCACCAGAGCGTGTCCCTGAGGTCCCCGTCGTTACTCGAGAAGACCTGCCGCAACTCGAGAAAATCCAGGAGGTTCTCCCCTCCAGGCGAGATGAGGCCCATTTCCGCTGAGGCGTCTCGAGGCTGATGACACCTCACCTCTGGAACTTCGATAGGGTCCTTCACACCCTTGGTGCGAGTCAAGAAGTTCCCCGACATACCCGTCTCCACTCGAGAGGAAACACGAGGGTCAAGCCCACATCCAGAGGAGCCCCGTTTCCGCCTCATAGCTCGAGATGAGGGATCCTTTCCCTGCTTCGTCGGGAAAGAGTTCCCGGCGTTCCCGTCGCATCTCAAGAGGAGGCCCTCTCAACAGGAACGGCGAGAGGAACTCCAGGGTCGTGCCACCATTCCAAGAGTCCCCCAGATGTCTCAGTCCATTCCAGAGGAACCTCTTTTCCCTTCTCCGGCTCGTCTTTCACGCCGAGGATCGACTCACACCAAGGTGGCACGTGGCACGGCCCTGTGGGAAAGCCTCGTGGGAAAGCATCGAGGGAAAGCCTCGAGGGAAAGCCACAGATCCCTTGATCCACGTGACAGGAAGCGTGACACTACTGCTGCAACTCGGGAGGAAAGCCCACGTACATGCCCCCACTCGAGACGAGGCCTGACTCCCCTGGGGAGACTCAGAAGCACCCCAAGATCCATGGCAACATTGGAGAGGAATCCTCAGGTTCCGGCCCTGACTCCACACAAGGTCTCAGGCCCCAGCATGGACGGGAGAGGAATCCCGAGAGGGCCCCTAGCAACTCGCATGGGGACTGGCCTTTCCTGAGGCCACGACAGCGGGTCTCTGAGGTCCCCGTCGTAACTCGAGAAGACCTGCCGCCACTCGAGAAAATCCAGGAGGTTCTCCCCTCCAGGCGAGATGAGGCCCATTTCCGCTGAGGCGTCTCGAGGCTGATCACACCTCACCTCTGGAACTTCGAAAGGGTCCTTCACACCCTTGGTGCGAGTCAAGAAATTATCCGACATACCCGTCTCCACTGGAGAGGATACACGAGGGTCCCGCCCACATCCAGAGGAGCCCCGTTTCCGCCTCGTAGCTCGAGATGAGGGATCCTTTCCCTGCTTCGTCGGCAAAGAGTTCCCGGCGTTCCCATCGCATCTCAAGAGGAGGCCCTCTCAACAGGAACGGCGAGAGGAACTCCAGGGTCGTGCCACCATTCCAAGAGTCCCCCAGATGTCTCAGTCCATTCCAGAGGAACCTCTTTTCCCTTCACCGGCTCGTCTTTCACGCCGAGGATCGACTCACACCAAGGTGGCACTTGGCACGGCCCTGTGGGAAAGCCTCGTGGGAAAGCCTCGAGAGAAAGCCACAGATCCCTTGATCCACGTGACCGGATGCGTGACACTACTGCTGCAGCTCGGGAGGAAAGCGCACGTGCATGCCCCCACTCGAGACGAGGCCTGACTCCCCTCGGGAGACTCAGAAGCACCCCAAGATCCATGGCAACACTGGCGAGGAATCCTCAGGTTCCGGCCCCGACGCCACACAAGGTCATAGGCCCCGGCTTGGACGGAGAGGAATCCCGAGAGCGCCCCTAGAAACTATCATGGGGACTGGCCTTTCCTGAGGCCACCAGAGCGGGTCCCTGAGGTCCCCGTCGTAACTCGAGAAGACCTGCCGCAACTCGAGAAAATCCAGGAGGTTCTCCCCTCCAGGCGAGATGAGGCCCATTTCCGCTGAGGGGTCTCGAGGCTGATGACACCTCACCTCTGGAACTTCAAAAGGGTCCTTCACACCCTTGGTGCGAGTCAAGAAGTTCCCCGACATACCCGTCTCCACTCGAGAGGAAACACGAGGGTCCCGCCCACATCCAGAGGAGCCCCGTTTCCGCCTCGGAGCTCGAGATGAGGGATCCTTTCCCTGCTTCGTCGGGAAAGAGTTCCCGGCGTTACCGTCGCATCTCAAGAGGAGGCCCTCTCCACAGGAACGGCGAGAGGAACTCCAGGGTCGTGCCACCATTCCAAGAGTCCCCCAGATGTCTCAGTCCATTCCAGAGGAACCTCTTTTCCCTTCACCGGCTCGTCTTTCACGCCGAGGATCGACTCACACCAAGGTGGCACGTGGCACAGCCCTGTGGGAAAGCGTCGTGGGAAAGCCTCGAGGGAAAGCCTCGAGGGAGAGCCACAGATCCCTTGATCCCGTGACAGGAAGCGTGACACTACTGCTCCAGCTCGGGAGGAAAGCGCACCTGCAAGTCCCCACTTGAGACGAGGCCTGACTCCCCTGGGGAGACTCAGAAGCACCCCGAGATCCATGGCAACACTGGAGAGGAATCCTCAGGTTCCGTCCCCAACTCCACAGAAGGACTGAGGCCCCGGCATGGACGGGAGAGGAATCCTGAGAGGTCCCCTAGCAACTCGCATGGGGACTGGCCTTTCCTGAGGCCACCAGAGCGGTTCCCTGAGGTCCCCGTCGAAACTCGAGAAGACCTGCCGCAACTCGAGATTATCCAGGAGGTTCTCCCCTCCAGGCGAGATGAGGCCCATTTCCGCTGAGGCGTCTCGAGGCTGATAACACCTCACCTCTGGAACTTCGAAAGGGTCCTTCACACCCGTGGTGCGAGTCAAGAAGTTCCCCGACATACCCGTCTCCACTCGAGAGGAAACACGAGGGTCCCGCCCACATCCAGCGGAGCCCCGTTTCCCCCTCGGAGCTCGAGATGAGGGATCCTTTCCCTACTTCGTCGGGAAAGAGTTCCCGGCGTTCCCGTCGCATCTCAAGAAGAGGCCCTCTCAACAGGTACGGTTAGAGGAACTCCAGGGTCGTGCCACCATTCCAAGAGTCCCCCAGATGTCTCAGTCCATTCCAGAGGAACCTCTTTTCCCTTCACCGGCTCGTCTTTCACGCCGAGGATCGACTCACACCAAGGTGGCACGTGGCACGGCCCTGTGGGAAAGCCTCGTGAGAAAGCCTCGATGGAAAGCCTCGAGGGAAAGCCACAGATCCCTTGATCCACGTGACAGGAAGCGTGAGACTACTGCTGCAGCTCGGGAGGAAAGCGCACTTGCATGCCCCCACTCGAGACGAGGCCTGCCTCCCCTGGGGAGACTCAGAAGCACCCCACGATCCATGGCAACACTGGAGAGGAATCCTCAGGTTCTGGCGCCGACTCCACACAAGGTCTCAGGCCCCGGCATGGACGGGAGAGGAATCCCGAGAGGGACCCTAGGAACTCGCATGGGGTCTGGCCTTTCCTGAGGCCAACACAGCGGGTCCCTGAGGTCCCCGTCGTAACTCGAGAAGACCTGCCGCAACTCGAGAAAATCCAGGAGGTTCTCCCCTCCTGGCGAGATGAGGCCCATTTCCGCTGAGGCGTCTCGAGGCTGGTCACACCTCACCTCTGGAACTTCGAAAGGGTCCTTCACACCCTTGCTGCAAATCAAGAAGCTGCCCGACATACCCGTCTCCACTCGAGAGGAAACACGAGGGTCCCGCCCACATCCAGAGGAGCCCCATTTCCGCCTCGTAGCTCAAGATGAGGCATGCTTTACTGCTTCGTAGGGAAACAGTTCCTGGCGTTCCCGTCGCATCTCAAGAGGAGGCCCTCTCAACAGGAACGGCGAGAGGAACTCCAGGGTCGTGCCACCATTCCAAGAGTCCCCCAGATGTCTCAGTCCATTCCAGAGGAACCTCTTTTCCCTTCACCGGCTCGTCTTTCACGCCGAGGATCGACTCACACCAAGGTGGCACGTGGCACGGCCCTGTGGGAAAGGCTCGTGGGAAAGCCTAGAGGGAAAGCCACGAGGGAAAGCCACAGATCCCTTGATCCCGTGACAGGAAGCGTGACACTACTGCTGCAGCTCGGGAGGAAAGCGCACGTGCATGCCCCCACTCGAGACGAGGCCTGACTCCCCTGGGGAGACTCAGAAGCACCCCAAGATCCATGGCAACACTGCAGAGGAATCCTCAGGTTCCGGCACCGACTCCACACAAGGTCTTAGGCCCCGGCATGGACGGGAGAGGAATCCCGAGATGGCCCCTCGCAACTCGCATGGGGACTGGCCTTTCCTGAGGCCACCAGAGCGGGTCCCTGAGGTCCCCATGGTAACTCGAGAAGACCTGCCGCAACTCGAGAAAATCCAGGAGGTTCTCCCCTCCAGGCGAGATGAGGCCCATTTCCGCTGAGGCGTCTCGAGGCTGATCACACCTCAACTCTGGAACTTCGAAAGGGTCCTTCACACCCTTGGTGCCAATCAAGAAGCTGCCCGACATACCCGTCTCCACTCGAGAGGAAACACGAGGGTCCCGCCCACATCCAGACGAGCCCCGTTTCCGCCTCGTAGCTCGAGATGAGGGATCCTTTCCCTGCTTCATAGGGAAAGAGTTCCCGGCGTTCCCGTCGCATCTCAAGAGGAGGCCCTCTCAACAGGAACGGTGAGAGGATCTCCAGGGTCGTGCCACCATTCCAAGTGTCCCCCAGATGTCTCAGTCCATTCCAGAGGAACCTCTTTTCATTTCACCGGCTCGTCTTTCACGACGAGGATCGACTCACACAAAGGTGGCACGTGGCACGGCCCTCTGGGAAAGCCTCGTGGGAAAGCCTCGAGGGAAAGCCTCGAGGGAAAGCCACAGATCCCTTGATCCACGTGACAGGAAGCGTGACACTACTGCTGCAGCTCGGGAGGAAAGCGCACGTGCATGCCCCCACTCGAGACGCGGCCTGACTCCCCTGGGGAGACTCAGAATCACCCCAAGATCCATGGCAACACTGGAGAGGAATCCTCAGGTTCCGGCACCGACTCCACACAAGGTCTTAGGCCCCGGCATGGACGGGAGAGGAATCCCGAGAGGGCCCCTAGCAACTCGCATGCGGACTGGCCTTTCCTGAGGCCACCAGAGCGTGTCCCTGAGGTCCCCGTCGTTACTCGAGAAGACCTGCCGCAACTCGAGAAAATCCAGGAGGTTCTCCCCTCCAGGCGAGATGAGGCCCATTTCCGCTGAGGCGTCTCGAGGCTGATGACACCTCACCTCTGGAACTTCGATAGGGTCCTTCACACCCTTGGTGCGAGTCAAGAAGTTCCCCGACATACCCGTCTCCACTCGAGAGGAAACACGAGGGTCAAGCCCACATCCAGAGGAGCCCCGTTTCCGCCTCATAGCTCGAGATGAGGGATCCTTTCCCTGCTTCGTCGGCAAAGATTTCCCGGCGTTCCCGTCGCATCTCAAGAGGAGGCCCTCTCAACAGGAACGGCGAGAGGAACTCCAGGGTCGTGCCACCATTCCAAGAGTCCCCCAGATGTCTCAGTCCATTCCAGAGGAACCTCTTTTCCCTTCACCGGCTCGTCTTTCACGCCGAGGATCGACTCACACCAAGGTGACACGTGGCACGGCCCTGTGGGAAAGCCTCGTGGGAAAGCATCGAGGGAAAGACTCGAGGGAAAGCCACAGATCCCTTGATCCACGTGGCAGGAAGCTTGACACTACTGCTGCAGCTCGGGAGGAAAGCGCACATGCATACCCCCACACGAGACTAGGCCGGACTCCCCTGGGGAGACTCAGAAGCACCCCAAGATCCATGGCAACACTGGAGAGGAATCCTCAGGTTCCGGCCCCGACTCCACACAAGGTCTTAGGCCCCGGCATGGACGGGAGAGGAATCCCGAGAGGGCCCCTAGCAACTCGCATGGGGACTGGCCTCTCCTGAGGCCACCAGAGCGGGTCCCTGAGGTCCCCGTCGTAACTCGAGAACACCTGCCGCAACTCGAGAAAATCCAGGAGGTTCTCCCCTCCAGGCGAGATGAGGCCCATTTCCGCTGAGGCGTCTCGAGGCTGATCACACCTCACCTGTGGAACTTCGAAAGGGTCCTTCACACCCTTGGTGCAAATCAAGAAGTTCCCCGACATACCCGTCTCCACTCGAGAGGAAACACGAGGGTCCCGCCCACATCCAGAGGAGCCCCGTTTCCAAATCGTAGGTTGAGATGAGGGATCCTTTCCCTGCTTCGTCGGGAAAGAGTTCCCGGCGTTCCCGTCGCATCTCAAGAGGAGGCCCTCTCAACAGGAACGGCGAGAGGAACTCCAGGGTCGTGCCACCATTCCAAGAGTCCCCCAGATGTCTCAGTCCATTCCAGAGGAACCTCTTTTCCCTTCTCCGGCTCGTCTTTCACGCCGAGGATCGACTCACACCAAGGTGGCACGTGGCACGGCCCTGTGGGAAAGCGTCGTGGGAAAGCCTCGAGGGAAAGCCTCGAGGGAGAGCCACAGATCCCTTGATCCCGTGACAGGAAGCGTGACACTACGGCTCCAGCTCGGGAGGAAAGCGCACGTGCATGTTCCCACTTGAGACGAGGCCTGACTCCCCTGGGGAGAGTCAGAAGCACCCCAAGATCCATGGCAACACTGGAGAGGAATCCTCAGGTCCCGTCCCCGACTCCACAGAAGGACTGAGGCCCCGGCATGGACGGGAGAGGAATCCCGAGATGGCCCCTCGCAACTCGCATGGGGACTGGCCTTTCCTGAGGCCACCAGAGCGGGTCCCTGAGGTCCCCATGGTAACTCGAGAAGACCTGCCGCAACTCGAGAAAATCCAGGAGGTTCTCCCCTCCAGGCGAGATGAGGCCCTTTTCCGCTGAGGCGTCTCGAGGCTGATCACACCTCAACTCTGGAACTTCGAAAGGGTCCTTCACACCCTTGGTGCCAATCAAGAAGCTGCCCGACATACCCGTCTCCACTCGAGAGGAAACACGAGGGTCCCGCCCACATCCAGACGAGCCCCGTTTCCGCCTCGTAGCTCGAGATGAGGGATCCTTTCCCTGCTTCATAGGGAAAGAGTTCCCGGCGTTCCCGTCGCATCTCAAGAGGAGGCCCTCTCAACAGGAACGGTGAGAGGATCTCCAGGGTCGTGCCACCATTCCAAGTGTCCCCCAGATGTCTCAGTCCATTCCAGAGGAACCTCTTTTCACTTCACCGGCTCGTCTTTCACGACGAGGATCGACTCACACAAAGGTGGCACGTGGCACGGCCCTCTGGGAAAGCCTCGTGGGAACGCCTCGAGGGAAAGCCTCGAGGGAAAGCCACAGATCCCTTGATCCACGTGACAGGAAGCGTGACACTACTGCTGCAGCTCGGGAGGAAAGCGCACGTGCATGCCCCCACTCGAGACGCGGCCTGACTCCCCTGGGGAGACTCAGAATCACCCCAAGATCCATGGCAACACTGGAGAGGAATCCTCAGGTTCCGGCACCGACTCCACACAAGGTCTTAGGCCCCGGCATGGACGGGAGAGGAATCCCGAGAGGGCCCCTAGCAACTCGCATGGGGACTGGCCTTTCCTGAGGCCACCAGAGCGTGTCCCTGAGGTCCCCGTCGTTACTCGAGAAGACCTGCCGCAACTCGAGAAAATCCAGGAGGTTCTCCCCTCCAGGCGAGATGAGGCCCATTTCCGCTGAGGCGTCTCGAGGCTGATGACACCTCACCTCTGGAACTTCGATAGGGTCCTTCACACCCTTGGTGCGAGTCAAGAAGTTCCCCGACATACCCGTCTCCACTCGAGAGGAAACACGAGGGTCAAGCCCACATCCAGAGGAGCCCCGTTTCCGCCTCGTAGCTCGAGATGAGGGATCCTTTCCCTGCTTCGTCGGCAAAGATTTCCCGGCATTCCCGTCGCATCTCAAGAGGAGGCCCTCTCAACAGGAACGGCGAGAGGAACTCCAGGGTCGTGCCACCATTCCAAGAGTCCCCCAGATGTCTCAGTCCATTCCAGAGGAACCTCTTTTCCCTTCACCGGCTCGTCTTTCACGCCGAGGATCGACTCACACCAAGGTGGCACGTGGCACGGCCCTGTGGGAAAGCCTCGTGGGAAAGCCTCGAGAGAAAGCCACAGATCCCTTGATCCACGTGACCGGATGCGTGACACTACTGCTGCAGCTCGGGAGGAAAGCGCACGTGCATGCCCCCACTCGAGACGAGGCCTGACTCCCCTCGGGAGACTCAGAAGCACCCCAAGATCCATGGCAACACTGGCGAGGAATCCTCAGGTTCCGGCCCCGACGCCACACAAGGTCATAGGCCCCGGCTTGGACGGAGAGGAATCCCGAGAGCGCCCCTAGAAACTATCATGGGGACTGGCCTTTCCTGAGGCCACCAGAGCGGGTCCCTGAGGTCCCCGTCGTAACTCGAGAAGACCTGCCGCAACTCGAGAAAATCCAGGAGGTTCTCCCCTCCAGGCGAGATGAGACCCATTTCCGCTGAGGCGTCTCGAGGCTGATGACACCTCACCTCTGGAACTTCGAAAGGGTCCTTCACACCCTTGCTGCAAATCAAGAAGCTGCCCGACATACCCGTCTCCACTCGAGAGGAGATACGAGGGTCCCGCCCACATCCAGAGGAGCCCCGTTTCCGCCTCGTAGCTCGAGATGAGGCATGCTTTACTGCTTCGTAGGGAAAGAGTTACTGGCGTTCCCGGCGCATCTCAAGAGGAGGCCCTCTCAACAGGAACGGCGAGAGGAACTCCAGGGTCGTGCCACCATTCCAAGAGTCCCCCAGATGTCTCAGTCCATTCCAGAGAAACCTCTTTTCCCTTCACCGGCTCGTCTTTCACGCCGAGGATCGACTCACACCAAGGTGGCACGTGGCACGGCCCTGTGGGAAAGCCTCGTGGGAAAGCCTCGAGGGAAAGCCTCGAGGGAAAGCCACAGATCCCTTGATCCACGTGACAGGAAGCGTGACACTACTGCTGCAGCACGGGAGGAAAGCGCACGTGCATGCCCCCACTCGAGACGAGGCCTGACTCCCCTGGGGAGACTCAGAAGCACCCCGAGATCCATGGCAACACTGGAGAGGAATCCTCAGGTTCCCGCCCCGACTCCACACAAGGTCTTAGGCCCCGGCATGGACGGGAGAGGAATCCCGAGAGGGCCCCTAGCAACTCGCATGGGGTCTGGCCTTTCCTGAGGCCACCAGAGCGGGTCCCTGAGGTCCCCGTCGTAACTCGAGAAGACCTGCCGCAACTCGAGAAAATCCAGGAGGTTCTCCCCTCCAGGCGAGATGAGGCCCATTTCCGCTGAGGCGTCTCGAGGCTGATGACACCTCACCTCTGGAACTTCAAAAGGGTCCTTCACACCCTTGGTGCGAGTCAAGAAGTTCCCCGACATACCCGTCTCCACTCGAGAGGAAACACGAGGGTCCCGCCCACATCCAGAGGAGCCCCGTTTCCGCCTCGGAGCTCGAGATGAGGGATCCTTTCCCTGCTTCGTCGGGAAAGAGTTCCCGGCGTTACCGTCGCATCTCAAGAGGAGGCCCTCTCCACAGGAACGGCGAGAGGAACTCCAGGGTCGTGCCACCATTCCAAGAGTCCCCCAGATGTCTCAGTCCATTCCAGAGGAACCTCTTTTCCCTTCACCGGCTCGTCTTTCACGCCGAGGATCGACTCACACCAAGGTGGCACGTGGCACGGCCCTGTGGGAAAGCGTCGTGGGAAAGCCTCGAGGGAAAGCCTCGAGGGAGAGCCACAGATCCCTTGATCCCGTGACAGGAAGCGTGACACTACTGCTCCAGCTCGGGAGGAAAGCGCACGTGCAAGTCCCCACTTGAGACAAGGCCTGACTCCCCTGGGGAGACTCAGAAGCACCCCGAGATCCATGGCAACACTGGAGAGGAATCCTCAGGTTCCGTCCCCAACTCCACAGAAGGACTGAGGCCCCGGCATGGACGGGAGAGGAATCCTGAGAGGTCCCCTAGCAACTCGCATGGGGACTGGCCTTTCCTGAGGCCACCAGAGCGGTTCCCTGAGGTCCCCGTCGAAACTCGAGAAGACCTGCAGCAACTCGAGAAAATCCAGGAGGTTCTCCCCTCCAGGCGAGATGAGGCCCATTTCCGCTGAGGCGTCTCGAGGCTGATAACACCTCACCTCTGGAACTTCGAAAGGGTCCTTCACACCCGTGGTGCGAGTCAAGAAGTTCCCCGACATACCCGTCTCCACTCGAGAGGAAACACGAGGGTCCCGCCCACATCCAGCGGAGCCCCGTTTCCCCCTCGGAGCTCGAGATGAGGGATCCTTTCCCTACTTCGTCGGGAAAGAGTTCCCGGCGTTCCCGTCGCATCTCAAGAAGAGGCCCTCTCAACAGGTACGGTTAGAGGAACTCCAGGGTCGTGCCACCATCCCAAGAGTCCCCCAGATGTCTCAGTCCATTCCAGAGGAACCTCTTTTCCCTTCACCGGCTCGTCTTTCACGCCGAGGATCGACTCACACCAAGGTGGCACGTGGCACGGCCCTGTGGGAAAGCCTCGTGAGAAAGCCTCGATGGAAAGCCTCGAGGGAAAGCCACAGATCCCTTGATCCACGTGACAGGAAGCGTGAGACTACTGCTGCAGCTCGGGAGGAAAGCGCACTTGCATGCCCCCACTCGAGACGAGGCCTGCCTCCCCTGGGGAGACTCAGAAGCACCCCACGATCCATGGCAACACTGGAGAGGAATCCTCAGGTTCTGGCGCCGACTCCACACAAGGTCTCAGGCCCCGGCATGGACGGGAGAGGAATCCCGAGAGGGACCCTAGGAACTCGCATGGGGTCTGGCCTTTCCTGAGGCCAACACAGCGGGTCCCTGAGGTCCCCGTCGTAACTCGAGAAGACCTGCCGCAACTCGAGAAAATCCAGGAGGTTCTCCCCTCCTGGCGAGATGAGGCCCATTTCCGCTGAGGCGTCTCGAGGCTGGTCACACCTCACCTCTGGAACTTCGAAAGGGTCCTTCACACCCTTGCTGCAAATCAAGAAGCTGCCCGACATACCCGTCTCCACTCGAGAGGAAACACGAGGGTCCCGCCCACATCCAGAGGAGCCCCGTTTCCGCCTCGTAGCTCAAGATGAGGCATGCTTTACTGCTTCGTAGGGAAACAGTTCCTGGCGTTCCCGTCGCATCTCAAGAGGAGGCCCTCTCAACAGGAACGGCGAGAGGAACTCCAGGGTCGTGCCACCATTCCAAGAGTCCCCCAGATGTCTCAGTCCATTCCAGAGGAACCTCTTTTCCCTTCACCGGCTCGTCTTTCACGCCGAGGATCGACTCACACCAAGGTGGCACGTGGCACGGCCCTGTGGGAAAGGCTCGTGGGAAAGCCTAGAGGGAAAGCCACGAGGGAAAGCCACAGATCCCTTGATCCCGTGACAGGAAGCGTGACACTACTGCTGCAGCTCGGGAGGAAAGTGCACGTGCATGCCCCCACTCGAGACGAGGCCTGACTCCCCTGGGGAGACTCAGAAGCACACCAAGATCCATGGCAACACTGCAGAGGAATCCTCAGGTTTTGGCACCGACTCCACACAAGGTCTTAGGCCCCGGATTGGACGGGAGAGGAATCCCGAGAGGGCCCCTAGCAACTCGCATGGGGACTGGCCTTTCCTGAGGCCACCAGAGCGGGTCCCTGAGGTCCCCATCGTAACTCGAGAACACCTGCCCCAACTCGAGAAAATCCAGGAGGTTCTCCCCTCCAGGCGAGATGAGGCCCATTTCCGCTGAGGTGTCTCGAGGCTGATAACACCTCACCTCTGGAACTTCGAAAGGGTCCTTCACACCCTTGGTGCGAGTCAAGAAGTTCCCCGACATACCCGTCTCCACTCGAGAGGAAACACGAGGGTCCCGCCCACATCCAGAGGAGCCCCGTTTCTGCCTCGGAGCTCGAGATGAGGGATCCTTTCCCTGCTTCGTCGGGAAAGAGTTCCCGGCGTTCCCGTCGCATCTCAAGAGGAGGCCCTCTCAACAGGAACGGCGAGAGGATCTCCAGGGTCGTACCACCATTCCAAGAGTCCCCCAGATGTCTCAGTCCATTGCAGGGGAAACTCTTTTCTCTTAACCGGCTCGTCTTTCACGCCGAGGGTCGACTCACACCAAGGTGGCACGTGGCTCAGCCCTGTGGGAAAGCCTCGTGAGAAAGCCTCGATGGAAAGCCTCGAGGGAAAGCCACAGATCCCTTGATCCACGTGACCGGAAGCGTGACACTACTGCTGCAGCTCGGGAGTAAAGCGCACGTGCATGCCCCCACTCGAGACGAGGCCTGACTCCCCTCGGAGACTCAGAAGCACCCCAAGATCCATGGCAACACTGGCGAGGAATCCTCAGGTTCCGGCCCCGACTCCACACAAAGTCATAGGCCCCGGCTTGGACGGAGAGGAATCCTGAGAGCGCCCCTAGAAACTATCATGGGGACTGGCCTTTCCTGAGGCCACAAGAGCGTGTCCCTGAGGTCCCCGTCGTAACTCGAGAAGACCTGCCGCAACTCGAGAAAATCCAGGAGGTTCTCTCCTCCAGGCGAGATGAGACCCATTTCCGCTGAGGCGTCTCGAGGCTGATGACACCTCACCTGTGGAACTTCGAAAGGGTCCTTCACACCCTTGGTGCGAGTCAAGAAGTTCCCCGACATACCCGTCTCCACTCGAGAGGAAACACGAGGGTCAAGCCCACATCCAGAGGAGCCCCGTTTCCGCCTCGTAGCTCGAGATGAGGGATCCTTTCCCTGCTTCGTCGGCAAAGAGTTCCCGGCGTTCCCGTCGCATCTCAAGAGGAGGCCCTCTCAACAGGAACGGCGAGAGGAACTCCAGGGTCGTGCCACCATTCCAAGAGTCCCCCAGATGTCTCAGTCCATTCCAGAGGAACCTCTTTTCCCTTCACCGGCTCGTCTTTCACGCCGAGGATCGACTCACACCAAGGTGGCACGTGGCACGGCCCTGTGGGAAAGCCTCGTGGGAAAGCATCGAGGGAAAGACTCGAGGGAAAGCCACAGATCCCTTGATCCACGTGGCAGGAAGCTTGACACTACTGCTGCAGCTCGGGAGGAAAGCGCACGTGCATACCCCCACACGAGACTAGGCCGGACTCCCCTGGGGAGACTCAGAAGCACCCCAAGATCCATGGCAACCCTGGAGAGGAATCCTCAGGTTCCGGCCCCGACTCCACACAAGGTCTTAGGCCCCGGCATGGACGGGAGAGGAATCCCGAGAGGGCCCCTAGCAACTCGCATGGGGACTGGCCTCTCCTGAGGCCACCAGAGCGGGTCCCTGAGGTCCCCGTCGTAACTCGAGAACACCTGCCGCAACTCGAGAAAATCCAGGAGGTTCTCCCCTCCAGGCGAGATGAGGCCCATTTCCGCTGAGGCGTCTCGTGGCTGATCACACCTCACCTCTGGAACTTCGAAAGGGTCCTTCACACCCTTGGTGCAAATCAAGAAGTTCCCCGACATACCCGTCTCCACTCGAGAGGAAACACGAGGGTCCCGCCCACATCCAGAGGAGCCCCGTTTCCAAATCGTAGGTTGAGATGAGGGATCCTTTCCCTGCTTCGTCGGGAAAGAGTTCCCGGCGTTCCCGTCGCATCTCAAGAGGAGGCCCTCTCAACAGGAACGGCGAGAGGAACTCCAGGGTCGTGCCACCATTCCAAGAGTCCCCCAGATGTCTCAGTCCATTCCAGAGGAACCTCTTTTCCCTTCACCGGCTCGTCTTTCACGCCGAGGATCGACTCACACCAAGGTGGCATGTGGCACGGCCCTGTGGGAAAGCGTCGTGGGAAAGCCTCGAGGGAAAGCCTCGAGGGAGAGCCACAGATCCCTTGATCCCGTGACAGGAAGCGTGACACTACGGCTCCAGCTCGGGAGGAAAGCGCACGTGCATGTTCCCACTTGAGACGAGGCCTGACTCCCCTGGGGAGAGTCAGAAGCACCCCAAGATCCATGGCAACACTGGAGAGGAATCCTCAGGTTCCGTCCCCGACTCCACAGAAGGACTGAGGCCCTGGCATGGACGGGAGAGGAATCCTGAGAGGTCCCCTAGCAACTCGCATGGGGACTGGCCTTTCGTGAGGCCACCAGAGCGGTTCCCTGAGGTCCCCGTCGAAACTCCAGAAGACCTGCCGCAACTCGAGAAAATCCAGGAGGTTCTCCCCTCCAGGCGAGATGAGGCCCATTTCCGCTGAGGCGTCTCGAGGCTGGTCACACCTCACCTCTGAAACTTCGAAAGGGTCCTTCACACCCTTGGTGCAAATCAAGAAGCTGCCCGACATACCCGTCTCCACTCGAGAGGAAACAAGAGGGTCCCGCCCACATCCAGAGGAGCCCCGTTTCCGCCTCGTAGCTCGAGATGAGGCATGCTTTACTGCTTCGTAGGGAAAGAGTTCCTGGCGTTCCCGTCGCATCTCAAGAGGAGGCCCTCTCAACAGGAACGGCGAGAGGAACTCCAGGGTCGTGCCAACATTCCAAGAGTCCCCCAGATGTCTCAGTCCATTCCAGAGGAACCTCTTTTCCCTTCACCGGCTCGTCTTTCACGCCGAGGATCGACTCACACAAAGGTGGCACGTGGCACGGCCCTGTGGGAAAGGCTCGTGGGAAAGCCTCGAGGGAAAGCCACGAGGGAAAGCCACAGATCCCTTGATCCCGTGACAGGAAGGGTGACACTACTGCTGCAGCTCGGGAGGAAAGCGCACGTGCATGCCCCCACTCGAGACGAGGCCTGACTCCCCTGGGGAGACTCAGAAGCACCCCAAGATCCATGGCAACACTGCAGAGGAATCCTCAGGTTTCGGCACCGACTCCACACAAGGTCTTAGGCCCCGGCATGGACGGGAGAGGAATCCCGAGATGGCCCCTCGCAACTCGCATGGGGACTGGCCTTTCCTGAGGCCACCAGAGCGGGTCCCTGAGGTCCCCATGGTAACTCGAGAAGACCTGCTGCAACTCGAGAAAATCCAGGAGGTTCTCCCCTCCAGGCGAGATGAGGCCCATTTCCGCTGAGGCGTCTCGAGGCTGATCACACCTCAACTCTGGAACTTCGAAAGGGTCCTTCACACCCTTGGTGCCAATCAAGAAGCTGCCCGACATACCCGTCTCCACTCGAGAGGAAACACGAGGGTCCCGCCCACATCCAGACGAGCCCCGTTTCCGCCTCGTAGCTCGAGATGAGGGATCCTTTCCCTGCTTCATAGGGAAAGAGTTCCCGGCGTTCCCGTCGCATCTCAAGAGGAGGCCCTCTCAACAGGAACAGTGAGAGGATCTCCAGGGTCGTGCCACCATTCCATGTGTCCCCCAGATGTCTCAGTCCATTCCAGAGGAACCTCTTTTCACTTCACCGGCTCGTCTTTCACGACGAGGATCAACTCACACAAAGGTGGCACGTGGCACGGCCCTCTGGGAAAGCCTCGTGGGAAAGCCTCGAGGGAAAGCCTCGAGGGAAAGCCACAGATCCCTTGATCCACGTGACAGGAAGCGTGACACTACTGCTGCAGCTCGGGAGGAAAGCGCACGTGCATGCCCCCACTCGAGACGCGGCCTGACTCCCCTGGGGAGACTCAGAATCACCCCAAGATCCATGGCAACACTGGAGAGGAATCCTCAGGTTCCGGCACCGACTCCACACAAGGTCTTAGGCCCCGGCATGGACGGGAGAGGAATCCCGAGAGGGCCCCTAGCAACTCGCATGGGGACTGGCCTTTCCTGAGGCCACCAGAGCGTGTCCCTGAGGTCCCCGTCGTTACTCGAGAAGACCTGCCGCAACTCGAGAAAATCCAGGAGGTTCTGCCCTCCAGGCGAGATGAGGCCCATTTCCGCTGAGGCGTCTCGAGGCTGATGACACCTCACCTCTGGAACTTCGATAGGGTCCTTCACACCCTTGGTGTGAGTCAAGAAGTTCCCCGACATACCCGTCTCCACTCGAGAGGAAACACGAGGGTCAAGCCCACATCCAGAGGAGCCCCGTTTCCGCCTCGTAGCTCGAGATGAGGGATCCTTTCCCTGCTTCGTCGGCAAAGAGTTCCCGGCATTCCCGTCGCATCTCAAGAGGAGGCCCTCTCCACAGGAACGGCGAGAGGAACTCCAGGGTCGTGCCACCATTCCAAGAGTCCCCCAGATGTCTCAGTCCATTCCAGAGGAACCTCTTTTCCCTTCACCGGCTCGTCTTTCACGCCGAGGATCGACTCACACCAAGGTGGCACGTGGCACGGCCCTGTGGGAAAGCCTCGTGGGAAAGCATCGAGGGAAAGACTCGAGGGAAAGCCACAGATCCCTTGATCCACGTGGCAGGAAGCTTGACACTACTGCTGCAGCTCGGGAGGAAAGCGCACGTGCATACCCCCACACGAGACTAGGCCGGACTCCCCTGGGGAGACTCAGAAGCACCCCAAGATCCATGGCAACACTGGAGAGGAATCCTCAGGTTCCGGCCCCGACTCCACACAAGGTCTTAGGCCCCGGCATGGACGGGAGAGGAATCCCGAGAGGGCCCCTAGCAACTCGCATGGGGACTGGCCTCTCCTGAGGCCACCAGAGCGGGTCCCTGAGGTCCCCGTTGTAACTCGAGATCACCTGCCGCAACTCGAGAAAATCCAGGAGGTTCTCCCCTCCAGGCGAGATGAGGCCCATTTCCGCTGAGGCGTCTCGAGGCTGATCACACCTCACCTCTGGAACTTCGAAGGATCCTTCACACCCTTGGTGCGAGTCAAGAAGTTCCCCGACATACCCGTCTCCACTCGAGAGGAAACACGAGGGTCCCGCCCACATCGAGAGGAGCCCCGTTTCCGCCTCGTAGCTCGAGATGAGGGATCCTTTCCCTGCTTCGTCAGGAAAGAGTTCCCGGTGTTCCCGTCGCATCTCAAGATGAGGCCCTCTCAACAGGAACTGCGAGAGGAACTCCAGGGTTGTGCCACCATTCCAAGAGTCCCCCAGATGTCTCAGTCCATTCCAGAGGAACCTCTTTTCCCTTCACCGGCTCGTCTTTCACGCCGAGGATCGACTCACACCAAGGTGGCACGTGGCACGGCACTGTGGGAAAGCCTCGTGGGAATGCCTCGAGGGAAAGCCTCGAGGGAAAGCCACAGATCCCTTGATCCCGTGACAGGAAGCGTGACACTACTGCTGCAGCTTGGGAGGAAAGCACACGTGCATGCCCCCACTCGACACGAGGCCTGACTCCCCTGGGGAGACTCAGAATCACCCCAAGATCCATGGCAACACTGGAGAGGAATCCTCAGGTTCCGGCACCGACTACACACAAGGTCTTAGGCCCGGGCATGGACGGGAGAGGAATCCCGAGAGGGACCCTAGCAACTCGCATGGGGACTGGCCTTTCCTGAGGCCACCAGAGCCGGTCCCTGAGGTCCCCGTCGTAACTCGAGAAGACCTGACGCAACTCGAGAAAATCCAGGAGGTTCTCCCCTCCAGGCGAGATGAGGCCCATTTCCGCTGAGGCGTCTTGAGGCTGATCACACCTCACCTCTGGATCTTCGAAAGGATCTTTCACACCCTTGGTGCGAGTCAAGAAGTTCCCCGACATACCCGTCTCCACTCGAGAGGAAACACGAGGGTCCCGCCCACATCGAGAGGAGCCCCGTTTCCGCCTCGTAGCTCGAGATGAGGGATCCTTTCCCTGCTTCGTCGGGAAAGAGTTCCCGGCGTTCCCGTCGCATCTCAAGAGGAGGTCCTCTCAACAGGAACGGCGCGAGGATCTCCAGGGTCGTGCCACCATTCCAAGAGTCCCCCAGATGTCTCAGTCCATTCCAGAGGAACCTCTTTTCCCTTCACCGGCTCGTCTTTCACGCCGAGGATCGACTCACACCAAGGTGGCACGTGGCACGGCCCTGTGGGAAAGCCTCGTGGGAAAGCATCGAGGGAAAGACTCGAGGGAAAGCCACAGATCCCTTGATCCACGTGGCAGGAAGCTTGACACTACTGCTGCAGCTCGGGAGGAAAGCGCACGTGCATACCCCCACACGAGACTAGGCCGGACTCCCCTGGGGAGACTCAGAAGCACCCCAAGATCCATGGCAACACTGGAGAGGAATCCTCAGGTTCCGGCCCCGACTCCACACAAGGTCTTAGGCCCCGGCATGGACGGGAGAGGAATCCCGAGAGGGCCCCTAGCAACTCGCATGGGGACTGGCCTCTCCTGAGGCCACCAGAGCGGGTCCCTGAGGTCCCCGTTGTAACTCGAGAACACCTGCCGCAACTCGAGAAAATCCAGGAGGTTCTCCCCTCCAGGCGAGATGAGGCCCATTTCCGCTGAGGCGTCTCGAGGCTGATCACACCTCACCTGTGGAACTTCGAAAGGGTCCTTCACACCCTTGGTGCAAATCAAGAAGTTCCCCGACATACCCGTCTCCACTCGAGAGGAATCACGAGGGTCCCGCCCACATCCAGAGGAGCCCCGTTTCCAAATCGTAGGTTGAGATGAGGGATCCTTTCCCTGCTTCGTCGGGAAAGAGTTCCCGGCGTTCCCGTCGCATCTCAAGAGGAGGCCCTCTCAACAGGAACGGCGAGAGGAACTCCAGGGTCGTGCCACCATTCCAAGAGTCCCCCAGATGTCTCAGTCCATTCCAGAGGAACCTCTTTTCCCTTCACCGGCTCGTCTTTCACGCCGAGGATCGACTCACACCAAGGTGGCACGTGGCACGGCCCTGTGGGAAAGCGTCGTGGGAAAGCCTCGAGGGAAAGCCTCGAGGGAGAGCCACAGATTCCTTGATCCCGTGACAGGAAGCGTGACACTACGGCTCCAGCTCGGGAGGAAAGCGCACGTGCATGTCCCCACTTGAGACGAGGCCTGACTCCCCTGGGGAGAGTCAGAAGCACCCCAAGATCCATGGCAACACTGGAGAGGAAACCTCAGGTTCCGTCCCCGACTCCACAGAAGGACTGAGGCCCCGGCATGGACGGGAGAGGAATCCTGAGAGGTCCCCTAGCAACTCGCATGGGGACTGGCCTTTCGTGAGGCCACCAGAGCGGTTCCCTGAGGTCCCCGTCGAAACTCCAGAAGACCTGCCGCAACTCGAGAAAATCCAGGAGGTTCTCCCCTCCAGGCGAGATGAGGCCCATTTCCGCTGAGGCGTCTCGAGGCTGGTCACACCTCACCTCTGAAACTTCGAAAGGGTCCTTCACACCCTTGGTGCAAATCAAGAAGCTGCCCGACATACCCGTCTCCACTCGACAGGAAACAAGAGGGTCCCGCCCACATCCAGAGGAGCCCCGTTTCCGCCTCGTAGCTCGAGATGAGGCATGCTTTACTGCTTCGTAGGGAAAGAGTTCCTGGCGTTCCCGTCGCATCTCAAGAGGAGGCCCTCTCAACAGGAACGGCGAGAGGAACTCCAGGGTCGTGCCAACATTCCAAGAGTCCCCCAGATGTCTCAGTCCATTCCAGAGGAACCTCTTTTCCCTTCACCGGCTCGTCTTTCACGCCGAGGATCGACTCACACCAAGGTGGCACGTGGCACGGCCCTGTGGGAAAGCCTCGTGGGAAAGCCTCGAGGGAAAGCCTCGAGGGAAAGCCACAGATCCCTTGATCCCGTGACAGGAAGCGTGACACTACTGCTGCAGCTCGGGAGGAAAGCGCACGTGCATGCCCCCACTCGAGACGAGGCCTGACTCCCCTGGGGAGACTCAGAAGCACCCCAAGATCCATGGCAACACTGCAGAGGAATCCTCAGGTTCCGGCACCGACTCCACACAAGGTCTTAGGCCCCGGCATGGACGGGAGAGGAATCCCGAGAGGGACCCTAGCAACTCGCATGGGGACTGGCCTTTCCTGAGGCCACCAGAGCCGGTCCCTGAGGTCCCCGTCGTAACTCGAGAAGACCTGACGCAACTCGAGAAAATCCAGGAGGTTCTCCCCTCCAGGCGAGATGAGGCCCATTTCCGCTGAGGCGTCTTGAGGCTGATCACACCTCACCTCTGGATCTTCGAAAGGATCTTTCACACCCTTGGTGCGAGTCAAGAAGTTCCCCGACATACCCGTCTCCACTCGAGAGGAAACACGAGGGTCCCGCCCACATCGAGAGGAGCCCCGTTTCCGCCTCGTAGCTCGAGATGAGGGATCCTTTCCCTGCTTCGTCGGGAAAGAGTTCCCGGCGTTTCCGTCGCATCTCAAGAGGAGGTCCTCTCAACAGGAACGGCGCGAGGATCTCCAGGGTCGTGCCACCATTCCAAGAGTCCCCCAGATGTCTCAGTCCATTCCAGAGGAACCTCTTTTCCCTTCACTGGCTCGTCTTTCACGCCGAGGATCGACTCACACCAAGGTGGCACGTGGCACGGCCCTGTGGGAAAGCCTCGTGGGAAAGCATCGAGGGAAAGACTCGAGGGAAAGCCACAGATCCCTTGATCCACGTGGCAGGAAGCTTGACACTACTGCTGCAGCTCGGGAGGAAAGCGCACGTGCATACCCCCACACGAGACTAGGCCGGACTCCCCTGGGGAGACTCAGAAGCACCCCAAGATCCATGGCAACACTGGAGAGGAATCCTCAGGTTCCGGCCCCGACTCCACACAAGGTCTTAGGCCCCGGCATGGACGGGAGAGGAATCCCGAGAGGGCCCCTAGCAACTCGCATGGGGACTGGCCTCTCCTGAGGCCACCAGAGCGGGTCCCTGAGGTCCCCGTTGTAACTCGAGAACACCTGCCGCAACTCGAGAAAATCCAGGAGGTTCTCCCCTCCAGGCGAGATGAGGCCCATTTCCGCTGAGGCGTCTCGAGGCTGATCACACCTCACCTGTGGAACTTCGAAAGGGTCCTTCACACCCTTGGTGCAAATCAAGAAGTTCCCCGACATACCCGTCTCCACTCGAGAGGAATCACGAGGGTCCCGCCCACATCCAGAGGAGCCCCGTTTCCAAATCGTAGGTTGAGATGAGGGATCCTTTCCCTGCTTCGTCGGGAAAGAGTTCCCGGCGTTCCCGTCGCATCTCAAGAGGAGGCCCTCTCAACAGGAACGGCGAGAGGAACTCCAGGGTCGTGCCACCATTCCAAGAGTCCCCCAGATGTCTCAGTCCATTCCAGAGGAACCTCTTTTCCCTTCACCGGCTCGTCTTTCACGCCGAGGATCGACTCACACCAAGGTGGCACGTGGCACGGCCCTGTGGGAAAGCGTCGTGGGAAAGCCTCGAGGGAAAGCCTCGAGGGAGAGCCACAGATCCCTTGATCCCGTGACAGGAAGCGTGACACTACGGCTCCAGCTCGGGAGGAAAGCGCACGTGCATGTCCCCACTTGAGACGAGGCCTGACTCCCCTGGGGAGAGTCAGAAGCACCCCAAGATCCATGGCAACACTGGAGAGGAAACCTCAGGTTCCGTCCCCGACTCCACAGAAGGACTGAGGCCCCGGCATGGACGGGAGAGGAATCCTGAGAGGTCCCCTAGCAACTCGCATGGGGACTGGCCTTTCGTGAGGCCACCAGAGCGGTTCCCTGAGGTCCCCGTCGAAACTCCAGAAGACCTGCCGCAACTCGAGAAAATCCAGGAGGTTCTCCCCTCCAGGCGAGATGAGGCCCATTTCCGCTGAGGCGTCTCGAGGCTGGTCACACCTCACCTCTGAAACTTCGAAAGGGTCCTTCACACCCTTGGTGCAAATCAAGAAGCTGCCCGACATACCCGTCTCCACTCGACAGGAAACAAGAGGGTCCCGCCCACATCCAGAGGAGCCCCGTTTCCGCCTCGTAGCTCGAGATGAGGCATGCTTTACTGCTTCGTAGGGAAAGAGTTCCTGGCGTTCCCGTCGCATCTCAAGAGGAGGCCCTCTCAACAGGAACGGCGAGAGGAACTCCAGGGTCGTGCCAACATTCCAAGAGTCCCCCAGATGTCTCAGTCCATTCCAGAGGAACCTCTTTTCCCTTCACCGGCTCGTCTTTCACGCCGAGGATCGACTCACACCAAGGTGGCACGTGGCACGGCCCTGTGGGAAAGCCTCGTGGGAAAGCCTCGAGGGAAAGCCTCGAGGGAAAGCCACAGATCCCTTGATCCCGTGACAGGAAGCGTGACACTACTGCTGCAGCTCGGGAGGAAAGCGCACGTGCATGCCCCCACTCGAGACGAGGCCTGACTCCCCTGGGGAGACTCAGAAGCACCCCAAGATCCATGGCAACACTGCAGAGGAATCCTCAGGTTCCGGCACCGACTCCACACAAGGTCTTAGGCCCCGGCATGGACGGGAGAGGAATCCCGAGATGGCCCCTCGCAACTCGCATGGGGACTGGCATTTCCTGAGGCCACCAGAGCGGGTCCCTGAGGTCCCCATCGTAAGTCGAGAAGACCTGCCGCAACTCGAGAAAATCCAGGAGGTTCTCCCCTCCAGGCGAGATGAGGCCCACTTCCGCTGAGGCGTCTCGAGGCTGATCACACCTCACCTCTGGAACTTCGAAAGGGTCCTTCACACCCTTGGTGCCAATCAAGAAGCTGCCCGACATACCCGTCTCCACTCGAGAGGAAACACGAGGGTCCCGCCCACATCCAGACGAGCCCCGTTTCCGCCTCGTAGCTCGAGATGAGGGATCCTTTCCCTGCTTCATAGGGAAAGAGTTCCCGGCGTTCCCGTCGCATCTCAAGAGGAGGCCCACTCAACAGGAACGGTGAGAGGATCTCCAGGGTCGTGCCACCATTCCAAGTGTCCCCCAGATGTCTCAGTCCATTCCAGAGGAACCTCTTTTCACTTCACCGGCTCGTCTTTCACGACGAGGATCGACTCACACAAAGGTGGCACGTGGCACGGCCCTCTGGGAAAGCCTCGTGGGAAAGCCTCGAGGGAAAGCCTCGAGGGAAAGCCACAGATCCCTTGATCCACGTGACAGGAAGCGTGACACTACTGCTGCAGCTCGGGAGGAAAGCGCACGTGCATGCCCCCACTCGAGACGCGGCCTGACTCCCCTGGGGAGACTCAGAATCACCCCAAGATCCATGGCAACACTGGAGAGGAATCCTCAGGTTCCGGCACCGACTCCACACAAGGTCTTAGGCCCCGGCATGGACGGGAGAGGAATCCCGAGAGGGCCCCTAGCAACTCGCATGGGGACTGGCCTCTCCTGAGGCCACCAGAGCGTGTCCCTGAGGTCCCCGTCGTTACTCGAGAAGACCTGCCGCAACTCGAGAAAATCCAGGAGGTTCTCCCCTCCAGGCGAGATGAGGCCCATTTCCGCTGAGGCGTCTCGAGGCTGATCACACCTCACCTCTGGAACTTCGAAGGATCCTTCACACCCTTGGTGCGAGTCAAGAAGTTCCCCGACATACCCGTCTCCACTCGAGAGGAAACACGAGGGTCCCGCCCACATCGAGAGGAGCCCCGTTTCCGCCTCGTAGCTCGAGATGAGGGATCCTTTCCCTGCTTCGTCAGGAAAGAGTTCCCGGTGTTCCCGTCGCATCTCAAGATGAGGCCCTCTCAACAGGAACTGCGAGAGGAACTCCAGGGTCGTGCCACCATTCCAAGAGTCCCCCAGATGTCTCAGTCCATTCCAGAGGAACCTCTTTTCCCTTCACCGGCTCGTCTTTCACGCCGAGGATCGACTCACACCAAGGTGGCACGTGGCACGGCACTGTGGGAAAGCCTCGTGGGAATGCCTCGAGGGAAAGCCTCGAGGGAAAGCCACAGATCCCTTGATCCCGTGACAGGAAGCGTGACACTACTGCTGCAGCTTGGGAGGAAAGCACACGTGCATGCCCCCACTCGACACGAGGCCTGACTCCCCTGGGGAGACTCAGAATCACCCCAAGATCCATGGCAACACTGGAGAGGAATCCTCAGGTTCCGGCACCGACTACACACAAGGTCTTAGGCCCGGGCATGGACGGGAGAGGAATCCCGAGAGGGACCCTAGCAACTCGCATGGGGACTGGCCTTTCCTGAGGCCACCAGAGCCGGTCCCTGAGGTCCCCGTCGTAACTCGAGAAGACCTGACGCAACTCGAGAAAATCCAGGAGGTTCTCCCCTCCAGGCGAGATGAGGCCCATTTCCGCTGAGGCGTCTTGAGGCTGATCACACCTCACATCTGGATCTTCGAAAGGATCTTTCACACCCTTGGTGCGAGTCAAGAAGTTCCCCGACATACCCGTCTCCACTCGAGAGGAAACACGAGGGTCCCGCCCACATCGAGAGGAGCCCCGTTTCCGCCTCGGAGATCGAGATGAGGGATCCTTTCCCTGCTTCGTCGGGAAAGAGTTCCCGGCGTTCCCGTCGCATCTCAAGAGGAGGTCCTCTCAACAGGAACGGCGCGAGGATCTCCAGGGTCGTGCCACCATTCCAAGAGTCCCCCAGATGTCTCAGTCCATTCCAGAGGAACCTCTTTTCCCTTCACCGGCTCGTCTTTCACGCCGAGGATCGACTCACACCAAGGTGGCACGTGGCACGGCCCTGTGGGAAAGCCTCGTTTGAAAGCCTCGAGGGAAAGCCACAGATCCCTTGATCCCGTGACAGGGAGCGTGACACTACTGCTGCAGCTCGGGAGGAAAGCGCACGTGCATGCCCCCACTCGAGACGAGGCCTGACTCCCCTAGGGAGACTCTGAAACACCCCAAGATCCATGGCAGCACTGAAGAGGAATCCTCAGGTTCCGGCCCCGACTCCACACAAGGTCTTAGGCCCCGGCATGGACGGCAGAGGAATCCCGAGAGGGCCCCTAGCAACTCGCATGGGGACTGGCCTTTCCTGAGGCCACCAGAGCGGGTCCCTGAGATCCCCGTCATAACTCGAGAAGACCTGCCGCAACTCGAGAAAATCCAGGAGGTTCTCCCCTCCAGGCGAGATGAGGCCCATTTCCGGTGAGGCGTCTCGAGGCTGATCACACCTCACCTATGGAACTTCGAAAGGGTCCTTCACACCCTTGGTGCCAATCAAGAAGCTGCCCGACATACCCGTCTCCACTCGAGAGGAAACACGAGGGTCCCGCCCACATCCAGACGAGCCCCGTTTCCGCCTCGTAGCTCGAGATGAGGGATCCTTTCCCTGCTTCATAGGGAAAGAGTTCCCGGCGTTCCCGTCGCATCTCAAGAGGAGGCCCTCTAAACAGGAACGGCGAGAGGATCTCCAGGGTCGTGCCACCATTCCAAGAGTTCCCCAGATGTCTCAGTCCATTCCAGAGGAACCTCTTTTCCCTTCACCGGCTCGTCTTTCACGCCGAGGATCGACTCACACCAAGGTGGCACGTGGTACGGCCCTCTGGGAAAGCCTCGTGGGAAAGCATCGAGGGAAAGCCTCGAGGGAAAGCCACAGATCCCTTGATCCACGTGACAGGAAGCGTGACACTACTGCTGCAGCTCGGGAGGAAAGCCCACGTGCATGCCCCCAATCGAGACGAGGCCTGACTCCCCTGGGGAGACTCAGAAGCACCCCAAGATCCATGGCAACACTGGAGAGGAATCCTCAGGTTCCGGCACCGACTCCACACAAGGTCTTAGGCCCCGGCATGGACGGGAGAGGAATCCAGAGAGGGACCCTAGCAACTCGCATGGGGACTGGCCTTTCCTGAGGCCACCAGAGCGTGTCCCTGAGGTCCCCGTCGTTACTCGAGAAGACCTGCCACAACTCGAGAAAATCCAGGAGGTTCTCCCCTCCAGGCGAGATGAGGCCCATTTCCGCTGAGGCGTCTCGAGGCTGATCACACCTCACCTCTGGAACTTCGAAGGATCCTTCACACCCTTGGTGCGAGTCAAGAAGTTCCCCGACATACCCGTCTCCACTCGAGAGGAAACACGAGGGTCCCGCCCACATCCAGTGGAGCCCCGTTTCCGCCTCGGAGCTCGAGATGAGGGATCCTTTCCCTGCTTCGTCCGGAAAGAGTTCCCGGCGTTCCCGTCAGATCTCAAGATGAGGTCCTCTCAACAGGAACTGCGAGAGGAACTCCAGGGTCGTGCCACCATTCCAAGAGTCCCCCAGATGTCTCAGTCCATTCCAGAGGAATCTCTTTTCCCTTCACCGGCTCGTCTTTCACGCCGAGGATCGACTCACACCAAGGTGGCACGTGGCACGGCCCTGTGGGAAAGCCTCGTGGGAAAACCTCGAGGGAAAGCCACAGATCCCTTGATCCCGTGACAGGAAGCGTGACACTACTGCTGCAGCTCGGGAGGAAAGCGCACGTGCATGCCCCCACTCGAGATGAGGCCTGACTCCCCTGGGGAGACTCAGAAGCACCCCAAGATCCATGGCAACACTGGAGAGTAATCATCAGGTTCTGGCCCCGACTCCACACAAGGTCTTAGGCCCCGACATGTCTGGGAGAGGAATCCCGAGAGGGCCCCTAGCACCTCGCATGGGGACTGCCCTTTCCTGAGCCACCGGAGCGGGTCCCTGAGGTCCCCGTCGTAACTCGAGAAGACCTGCCGCAACTCGAGAAAATCCAGGAGGTTCTCCCCTCCAGGCGAGATGAGGCCCATTTCCGCTGAGGCGTCTCGAGAGAGATCACACCTCACCTCTGGAACTTCGAAAGGGGCCTTCACACCCTTGGTGCCAATCAAGAAGTTCCCCGACATACCCGTCTCCACTCGAGAGGAAACACGAGGGTCCCGCCCACATCCAGAGGAGCCCCGTTTCCAAATCGTAGGTTGAGATGAGGGATCCTTTCCCTGCTTCGTCGGGAAAGAGTTCCCGGCGTTCCCGTCGCATCTCAAGAGGAGGCCCTCTCAACAGGAACGGCGAGAGGAACTCCAGGGTCGTGCCACCATTCCAAGAGTCCCCCAGATGTCTCAGTCCATTCCAGAGGAACCTCTTTTCCCTTCACCGGCTCGTCTTTCACGCCGAGGATCGACTCACACCAAGGTGGCACGTGGCACGGCCCTGTGGGAAAGCGTCGTGGGAAAGCCTCGAGGGAAAGCCTCGAGGGAGAGCCACAGATCCCTTGATCCCGTGACAGGAAGCGTGACACTACGGCTCCAGCTCGGGAGGAAAGCGCACGTGCATGTCCCCACTTGAGACGAGGCCTGACTCCCCTGGGGAGAGTCAGAAGCACCCCAAGATCCATGGAAACACTGGAGAGGAATCCTCAGGTTCCGTCCCCGACTCCACAGAAGGACTGAGGCCCCGGCATGGACGGGAGAGGAATCCTGAGAGGTCCCCTAGCAACTCGCATGGGGACTGGCCTTTCGTGAGGCCACCAGAGCGGTTCCCTGAGGTCCCCGTCGAAACTCCAGAAGACCTGCCGCAACTCGAGAAAATCCAGGAGGTTCTCCCCTCCAGGAGAGATGAGGCCCATTTCCGCTGAGGCGTCTCGAGGCTGGTCACACCTCACCTCTGAAACTTCGAAAGGGTCCTTCACACCCTTGGTGCAAATCAAGAAGCTGCCCGACATACCCGTCTCCACTCGACAGGAAACAAGAGGGTCCCGCCCACATCCAGAGGAGCCCCGTTTCCGCCTCGTAGCTCGAGATGAGGCATGCTTTACTGCTTCGTAGGGAAAGAGTTCCTGGCGTTCCCGTCGCATCTCAAGAGGAGGCCCTCTCAACAGGAACGGCGAGAGGAACTCCAGGGTCGTGCCAACATTCCAAGAGTCCCCCAGATGTCTCAGTCCATTCCAGAGGAACCTCTTTTCCCTTCACCGGCTCGTCTTTCACGCCGAGGATCGACTCACACAAAGGTGGCACGTGGCACGGCCCTGTGGGAAAGGCTCGTGGGAAAGCCTCGAGGGAAAGCCACGAGGGAAAGCCACAGATCCCTTGATCCCGTGACAGGAAGCGTGACACTACTGCTGCAGCTCGGGAGGAAAGCGCACGTGCATGCCCCAACTCGAGACGAGGCCTGACTCCCCTGGGGAGACTCAGAAGCACCCCAAGATCCATGGCAACACTGCAGAGGAATCCTCAGGTTCCAGCACCGACTCCACACAAGGTCTTAGGCCCCGGCATGGACGGGAGAGGAATCCCGAGATGGCCCCTCGCAACTCGCATGGGGACTGGCCTTTCCTGAGGCCACCAGAGCGGGTCCCTGAGGTCCCCATCGTAACTCGAGAAGACCTGCCGCAACTCGAGAAAATCCAGGAGGTTCTCCCCTCCAGGCGAGAAGAGGCCCATTTCCGCTGAGGCGTCTCGAGGCTGATCACACCTCAACTCTGGAACTTCGAAAGGGTCCTTCACACCCTTGGTGCCAATCAAGAAGCTGCCCGACATACCCGTCTCCACTCGAGAGGAAACACGAGGGTCCCGCCCACATCCAGACGAGCCCCGTTTCCGCCTCGTAGCTCGAGATGAGGGATCCTTTCCCTGCTTCGTCGGCAAAGAGTTCCCGGCGTTCCCGTCGCATCTCAAGAGGAGGCCCTCTCAACAGGAACGGCGAGAGGAACTCCAGGGTCGTGCCACCATTCCAAGAGTCCCCCAGATGTCTCAGTCCATTCCAGAGGAACCTCTTTTCCCTTCACCGGCTCGTCTTTCACGCCGAGGATCGACTCACACCAAGGTGGCACGTGGCACGGCCCTGTGGGAAAGCGTCGTGGGAAAGCCTCGAGGGAAAGCCTCGAGGGAGAGCCACAGATCCCCTGATCCCGTGACAGGAAGCGTGACACTACGGCTCCAGCTCGGGAGGAAAGCGCACGTGCATGTCCCCACTTGAGACGAGGCCTGACTCCCCTGGGGAGAGTCAGAAGCACCCCAAGATCCATGGCAACACTGGAGAGGAATCCTCAGGTTCCGTCCCCGACTCCACAGAAGGACTGAGGCCCCGGCATGGACGGGAGAGGAATCCTGAGAGGTCCCCTAGCAACTCGCATGGGGACTGGCCTTTCGTGAGGCCACCAGAGCGGTTCCCTGAGGTCCCCGTCGAAACTCCAGAAGACCTGCCGCAACTCGAGAAAATCCAGGAGGTTCTCCCCTCCAGGCGAGATGAGGCCCATTTCCGCTGAGGCGTCTCGAGGCTGGTCACACCTCACCTCTGAAACTTCGAAAGGGTCCTTCACACCCTTGGTGCAAATCAAGAAGCTGCCCGACATACCCGTCTCCACTCGACAGGAAACAAGAGGGTCCCGCCCACATCCAGAGGAGCCCCGTTTCCGCCTCGTAGCTCGAGATGAGGCATGCTTTACTGCTTCGTAGGGAAAGAGTTCCTGGCGTTCCCGTCGCATCTCAAGAGGAGGCCCTCTCAACAGGAACGGCGAGAGGAACTCCAGGGTCGTGCCAACATTCCAAGAGTCCCCCAGATGTCTCAGTCCATTCCAGAGGAACCTCTTTTCCCTTCACCGGCTCGTCTTTCACGCCGAGGATCGACTCACACAAAGGTGGCACGTGGCACGGCCCTGTGGGAAAGGCTCGTGGGAAAGCCTCGAGGGAAAGCCACGAGGGAAAGCCACAGATCCCTTGATCCCGTGACAGGAAGCGTGACACTACTGCTGCAGCTCGGGAGGAAAGCGCACGTGCATGCCCCCACTCGAGACGAGGCCTGACTCCCCTGGGGAGACTCAGAAGCACCCCAAGATCCATGGCAACACTGCAGAGGAATCCTCAGGTTCCGGCACCGACTCCACACAAGGTCTTAGGCCCCGGCATGGACGGGAGAGGAATCCCGAGATGGCCCCTCGCAACTCGCATGGGGACTGGCCTTTCCTGAGGCCACCAGAGCGGGTCCCTGAGGTCCCCATCGTAACTCGAGAAGACCTGCCGCAACTCGAGAAAATCCAGGAGGTTCTCCCCTCCAGGCGAGATGAGGCCCATTTCCGCTGAGGCGTCTCGAGGCTGATCACACCTCACCTCTGGAACTTCGAAAGGGTCCTTCACACCCTTGGTGCCAATCAAGAAGCTGCCCGACATACCCGTCTCCACTCGAGAGGAAACACGAGGGTCCCGCCCACATCCAGACGAGCCCCGTTTCCGCCTCGTAGCTCGAGATGAGGGATCCTTTCCCTGCTTCATAGGGAAAGAGTTCCCGGCGTTCCCGTCGCATCTCAAGAGGAGGCCCTCTCAACAGGAACGGTGAGAGGATCTCCAGGGTCGTGCCACCATTCCAAGTGTCCCCCAGATGTCTCAGTCCATTCCAGAGGAACCTCATTTCACTTCACCGGCTCGTCTTTCACGACGAGGACCGACTCACACAAAGGTGGCACGTGGCACGGCCCTCTGGGAAAGCCTCGTGGGAAAGCCTCGAGGGAAAGCCTCGAGGGAAAGACACAGATCCCTTGATCCACGTGACAGGAAGCGTGACACTACTGCTGCAGCTCGGGAGGAAAGCGCACGTGCATGCCCCCACTCGAGACGCAGCCTGACTCCCCTGGGGAGACTCAGAATCACCCCAAGATCCATGGCAACACTGGAGAGGAATCCTCAGGTTCCGGCACCGACTCCACACAAGGTCTTAGGCCCCGGCATGGACGGGAGAGGAATCCCGAGAGGGCCCCTAGCAACTCGCATGGGGACTGGCCTCTCCTGAGGCCACCAGAGCGTGTCCCTGAGGTCCCCGTCGTTACTCGAGAAGACCTGCCGCAACTCGAGAAAATCCAGGAGGTTCTCCCCTCCAGGCGAGATGAGGCCCATTTCCGCTGAGGCGTCTCGAGGCTGATCACACCTCACCTCTGGAACTTCGAAGGATCCTTCACACCCTTGGTGCGAGTCAAGAAGTTCCCCGACATACCCGTCTCCACTCGAGAGGAAACACGAGGGTCCCGCCCACATCGAGAGGAGCCCCGTTTCCGCCTCGTAGCTCGAGATGAGGGATCCTTTCCCTGCTTCGTCAGGAAAGAGTTCCCGGTGTTTCCGTCAGAACTCAAGATGAGGCCCTCTCAACAGGAACTGCGAGAGGAACTCCAGGGTCGTGCCACCATTCCAAGAGTCCCCCAGATGTCTCAGTCCATTCCAGAGGAACCTCTTTTCCCTTCACCGGCTCGTCTTTCACGCCGAGGATCGACTCACACCAAGGTGGCACGTGGCACGGCACTGTGGGAAAGCCTCGTGGGAAAGCCTCCAGGGAAAGCCTCGAGGGAAAGCCACAGATCCCTTGATCCCGTGACAGGAAGCGTGACACTACTGCTGCAGCTTGGGAGGAAAGCACACGTGCATGCCCCCACTCGACACGAGGCCTGACTCCCCTGGGGAGACTCAGAATCACCCCAAGATCCATGGCAACACTGGAGAGGAATCCTCAGGTTCCGGCACCGACTACACACAAGGTCTTAGGCCCGGGCATGGACGGGAGAGGAATCCCGAGAGGGACCCTAGCAACTCGCATGGGGACTGGCCTTTCCTGAGGCCACCAGAGCCGGTCCCTGAGGTCCCCGTCGTAACTCGAGAAGACCTGACGCAACTCGAGAAAATCCAGGAGGTTCTCCCCTCCAGGCGAGATGAGGCCCATTTCCGCTGAGGCGTCTTGAGGCTGATCACACCTCACCTCTGGATCTTTGAAAGGATCTTTCACACCCTTGGTGCGAGTCAAGAAGTTCCCCGACATACCCGTCTCCACTCGAGAGGAAACACGAGGGTCCCGCCCACATCGAGAGGAGCCCCGTTTCCGCCTCGTAGCTCGAGATGAGGGATCCTTTCCCTGCTTCGTCGGGAAAGAGTTCCCGGCGTTCCCGTCGCATCTCAAGAGGAGGTCCTCTCAACAGGAACGGCGCGAGGATCTCCAGGGTCGTGCCACCATTCCAAGAGTCCCCCAGATGTCTCAGTCCATTCCAGAGGAACCTCTTTTCCCTTCACCGGCTCGTCTTTCACGCCGAGGATCGACTCACACCAAGGTGGCACGTGGCACGGCCCTGTGGGAAAGCCTCGTTTGAAAGCCTCGAGGGAAAGCCACAGATCCCTTGATCCCGTGACAGGGAGCGTGACACTACTGCTGCAGCTCGGGAGGAAAGCGCACGTGCATGCCCCCACTCGAGACGAGGCCTGACTCCCCTAGGGAGACTCTGAAACACCCCAAGATCCATGGCAGCACTGAAGAGGAGTCCTCAGGTTCCGGCCCCGACTCCACACAAGGTCTTAGGCCCCGGCATGGACGGCAGAGGAATCCCGAGAGGGCCCCTAGCAACTCGCATGGGGACTGGCCTTTCCTGAGGCCACCAGAGCGGGTCCCTGAGATCCCCGTCATAACTCGAGAAGACCTGCCGCAACTCGAGAAATCCAGGAGGTTCTCCCCTCCAGGCGAGATGAGGCCCATTTCCGGTGAGGCGTCTCGAGGCTGATCACACCTCACCTCTGGAGCTTCGAAAGGGTCCTTCACACCCTTGGTGCAAATCAAGAAGTTCCCCGACATACCCGTCTCCACTCGAGAGGAAACACGAGGGTCCCGCCCACATCCAGAGGAGCCCCGTTTACGCCTCGTAGCTCGAGATGAGGGATCCTTCCCTGCTTCGTCGGGAAAGAGTCCCGGCGTTCCCGTCGCAACTCAAGAGGAGGCCCTCTCAACAGGAACGGCGAGAGGAACTCCAGGGTCGTGCCACCATTCCAAGAGTCCCCCAGATGTCTCAGTCCATTCCAGAGGAACCTCTTTTCCCTTCACCGGCTCGTCTTTCACGCCGAGGATCGACTCACACCAAGGTGGCACGTGGCACGGCCCTGTGGGAAAGGCTCGTGGGAAAGCCTCGAGGGAAAGCCTCGAGGGAAAGCCACAGATCCCTTGATCCCGTGACAGGAAGCGTGACACTACTGCTGCAGCTCGGGAGGAAAGCGCACGTGCATGCCCCCACTCGACACGAGTCTGACTCCCCTGGGGAGACTCAGAAGCACCCCAAGATCCATGGCAACACTGGAGAGGAATCCTCAGGTTCCGGTACCGACTCAACACAAGGTCTTAGGCCCCGGCCTGGACGGGAGAGGAATCCAGAGAGGGACCCTAGCAACTCGCATGGGGACTGGCCTTTCCTGAGGCCACCAGAGCGTGTCCCTGAGGTCCCCGTCGTTACTCGAGAAGACCTGCCACAACTCGAGAAAATCCAGGAGGTTCTCCCCTCCAGGCGAGATGAGGCCCATTTCCGCTGAGGCGTCTCGAGGCTGATCACACCTCACCTCTGGAACTTCGAAAGGGTCCTTCACACCCTTGGTGCCAATCAAGAAGCTGCCCGACATACCCGTCTCCACTCTAGAGGAAACACGAGGGTCCCGCCCACATCCAGACGTGCCCCGTTTCCGCCTCGTAGCTCGAGATGAGGGATCCTTTCCCTGCTTCATAGGGAAAGAGTTCCCGGCGTTCCCGTCGCATCTCAAGAGGAGGCCCTCTCAACAGGAACGGCGAGAGGATCTCCAGGGTCGTGCCACCATTCCAAGAGTTCCCCAGATGTCTCAGTCCATTCCAGAGGAACCTCTTTTCCCTTCACCGGCTCGTCTTTCACGCCGAGGATCGACTCACACAAAGGTGGCACGTGGTACGGCCCTCTGGGAAAGCCTCGTGGGAAAGCATCGAGGGAAAGCCTCGAGGGAAAGCCACAGATCCCTTGATCCACGTGACAGGAAGCGTGACACTACTGCTGCAGCTCGGGAGGAAAGCCCACGTGCATGCCCCCACTCGAGACGAGGCCTGACTCCCCTGGGGAGACTCAGAAGCACCCCAAGATCCATGGCAACACTGGAGAGGAATCCTCAGGTTCCGGCACCGACTCCACACAAGGTCTTAGGCCCCGGCATGGACGGGAGAGGAATCCCGATAGGGCCCCTAGCAACTCGCATGGGGACTGGCCTTTCCTGAGGCCACCAGAGCGTGTCCCTGAGGTCCCCGTCGTTACTCGAGAAGACCTGCCACAACTCGAGAAAATCCAGGAGGTTCTCCCCTCCAGGCGAGATGAGGCCCATTTCCGCTGAGGCGTCTCGAGGCTGATCACACCTCACCTCTGGAACTTCGAAGGATCCTTCACACCCTTGGTGCGAGTCAAGAAGTTCCCCGACATACCCGTCTCCACTCGAGAGGGAACACGAGGGTCCCGGCCACATCCAGAGGAGCCCCGTTTCCGCCTCGGAGCTCGAGATGAGGGATCCTTTCCCTGCTTCGTCGGGAAAGAGTTCCCGGCGTTCCCGTCAGATCTCAAGATGAGGTCCTCTCAACAGGAACTGCGAGAGGAACTCCAGGGTCGTGCCACCATTCCAAGAGTCCCCCAGATGTCTCAGTCCATTCCAGAGGAATCTCTTTTCCCTTCACCGGCTCGTCTTTCACGCCGAGGATCGACTCACACCAAGGTGGCACGTGGCACGGCCCTGTGGGAAAGCCTCGTGGGAAAACCTCGAGGGAAAGCCACAGATCCCTTGATCCCGTGACAGGAAGCGTGACACTACTGCTGCAGCTCGGGAGGAAAGCGCACGTGCATGCCCCCACTCGAGACGAGGCCTGACTCCCCTGGGGAGACTCAGAAGCACCCCAAGATCCATGGCAACACTGGAGAGGAATCATCAGGTTCTGGCCCCGACTCCACACAAGGTCTTAGGCCCCGACATGTCTGGGAGAGGAATCCCGAGAGGGCCCCTAGCACCTCGCATGGGGACTGCCCTTTCCTGAGGCACCGGAGCGGGTCCCTGAGGTCCCCGTCGTAACTCGAGAAGACCTGCCGCAACTCGAGAAAATCCAGGAGGTTCTCCCCTCCAGGCGAGATGAGGCCCATTTCCGCTGAGGCGTCTCGAGAGAGATCACACCTCACCTCTGGAACTTCGAAAGGGGCCTTCACACCCTTGGTGCAAATCAAGAAGTTCCCCGACATACCCGTCTCCACTCGAGAGGAAACACGAGGGTCCCGCCGACATCCAGAGGAGCCCCGTTTCCGCCTCGTTGCCCGAGATGAGGCATCCTGTCCCTGCTTCGTCGGGAAAGAGTTCCCGGCGTTCCCGTCCCTTCTCAAGAGGAGGCCCTCTCAACAGGAACGGCGAGAGGAACTCCAGGGTCGTGCCACCATTCCAAGAGTCCCCCAGAGGTCTCAGTCCATTCCAGAGGAACCTCTTTTCCCTTCACCGGCTCGTCTTTCACTCCGAGGATCGACTCACACCAAGGTGGCACGTGGCACAGCCCTGTGGGAAAACCTCGTCCGAAAGCCTCGAGGGAAAGCCTCGAGGGAAGGCGACAGATCCCTTGATCCACGTGACAGGAAGCGTGACACCACTGCTGCAGCTCGGGAGAAAAGCGCACGTGCATGCCCCCACTCGAGACGAGGCCTGACTTCCCTGGGGAGACTCAGAAGCACCCCAAGATCCATGGCAACACTGGAGCGGAATCCTCAGGATCCGGCCCCGACTCCACACAAGGTCTTAGGCCCCGGCATGTCTGGGAGAGGAATCCCGAGAGGTACCCTAGCAACTCCAATGGGGACTGGCCTTTCCTGAGGCCACCAGAGCGGGTCCCTGAGGTCCCCGTCGTAACTCGAGAAGACCTGCCGCAACTCGAGAAAATCCAGGAGGTTCTCCCCTCCAGGCGAGATGAGGCCCATTTCCACTGAGGCGTCTCGAGGCTGGTCACACCTCACCTCTGGAACTTCGAAAGGGTCCTTCACACCCTTGGTGCAAATCAAGAAGCTGCCCGACATACCCGTCTCCACTCGAGAGGAAACACGAGGGTCCCGCCCACATCCAGACGAGCCCCGTTTCCGCCTCGTAGCTCGAGATGAGGGATCCTTTCCCTGCTTCATAGGGAAAGAGTTCCCGGCGTTCCCGTCGCATCTCAAGAGGAGGCCCTCTCAACAGGAACGGCGAGAGGATCTCCAGGGTCGTGCCACCATTCCAAGAGTTCCCCAGATGTCTCAGTCCATTCCAGAGGAACCTCTTTTCCCTTCACCGGCTCGTCTTTCACGCCGAGGATCGACTCACACAAAGGTGGCACGTGGTACGGCCCTCTGGGAAAGCCTCGTGGGAAAGCATCGAGGGAAAGCCTCGAGGGAAAGCCACAGATCCCTTGATCCACGTGACAGGAAGCGTGACACTACTGCTGCAGCTCGGGAGGAAAGCCCACGTGCATGCCCCCAATCGAGACGAGGCCTGACTCCCCTGGGGAGACTCAGAAGCACCCCAAGATCCATGGCAACACTGGAGAGGAATCCTCAGGTTCCGGCACCGACTCCACACAAGGTCTTAGGCCCCGGCATGGACGGGAGAGGAATCCCGATAGGGCCCCTTGCAACTCGCATGGGGACTGGCCTTTCCTGAGGCCACCAGAGCGTGTCCCTGAGGTCCCCGTCGTTACTCGAGAAGACCTGCCACAACTCGAGAAAATCCAGGAGGTTCTCCCCTCCAGGCGAGATGAGGCCCATTTCCGCTGAGGCGTCTCGAGGCTGATCACACCTCACCTCTGGAACTTCGTAGGATCCTTCACACCCTTGGTGCGAGTCAAGAAGTTCCCCGACATACCCGTCTCCACTCGAGAGGAAACACGAGGGTCCCGCCCACATCCAGAGGAGCCCCGTTTCCGCCTCGGAGCTCGAGATGAGGGATCCTTTCCCTGCTTCGTCGGGAAAGAGTTCCCGGCGTTCCCGTCAGATCTCAAGATGAGGTCCTCTCAACAGGAACTGCGAGAGGAACTCCAGGGTCGTGCCACCATTCCAAGAGTCCCCCAGATGTCTCAGTCCATTCCAGAGGAATCTCTTTTCCCTTCACCGGCTCGTCTTTCACGCCGAGGATCGACTCACACCAAGGTGGCACGTGGCACGGCCCTGTGGGAAAGCCTCGTGGGAAAACCTCGAGGGAAAGCCACAGATCCCTTGATCCCGTGACAGGAAGCGTGACACTACTGCTGCAGCTCGGGAGGAAAGCGCACGTGCATGCCCCCACTCGAGACGAGGCCTGACTCCCCTGGGGAGACTCAGAAGCACCCCAAGATCCATGGCAACACTGGAGAGGAATCATCAGGTTCTGGCCCCGACTCCACACAAGGTCTTAGGCCCCGACATGTCTGGGAGAGGAATCCCGAGAGGGCCCCTAGCACCTCGCATGGGGACTGCCCTTTCCTGAGGCACCGGAGCGGGTCCCTGAGGTCCCCGTCGTAACTCGAGAAGACCTGCCGCAACTCGAGAAAATCCAGGAGGTTCTCCCTCCAGGCGAGATGAGGCCCATTTCCGCTGAGGCGTCTCGAGAGAGATCACACCTCACCTCTGGAACTTCGAAAGGGGCCTTCACACCCTTGGTGCAAATCAAGAAGTTCCCCGACATACCCGTCTCCACTCGAGAGGAAACACGAGGGTCCCGCCGACATCCAGAGGAGCCCCGTTTCCGCCTCGTTGCCCGAGATGAGGCATCCTGTCCCTGCTTCGTCGGGAAAGAGTTCCCGGCGTTCCCGTCCCGTCTCAAGAGGAGGCCCTCTCAACAGGAACGGCGAGAGGAACTCCAGGGTCGTGCCACCATTCCAAGAGTCCCCCAGAGGTCTCAGTCCATTCCAGAGGAACCTCTTTTCCCTTCACCGGCTCGTCTTTCACGCCGAGGATCGACTCACACCAAGGTGGCACGTGGCACAGCCCTGTGGAAAACCTCGTCCGAAAGCCTCGAGGGAAAGCCTCGAGGGAAGGCGACAGATCCCTTGATCCACGTGACAGGAAGCGTGACACCACTGCTGCAGCTCGGGAGAAAAGCGCACGTGCATGCCCCCACTCGAGACGAGGCCTGACTTCCCTGGGGAGACTCAGAAGCACCCCAAGATCCATGGCAACACTGGAGCGGAATCCTCAGGATCCGGCCCCGACTCCACACAAGGTCTTAGGCCCCGGCATGTCTGGAGAGGAATCCCGAGAGGTACCCTAGCAACTCCAACGGGGACTGGCCTTTCCTGAGGCCACCAGAGCGGGTCCCTGAGGTCCCCGTCGTAACTCGAGAAGACCTGCCGCAACTCGAGAAAATCCAGGAGGTTCTCCCCTCCAGGCGAGATGAGGCCCATTTCTGCTGAGGCGTCTCGAGGCTGGTCACACCTCACCTCTGGAACTTCGAAAGGGTCCTTCACACCCTTGGTGCAAATCAAGAAGCTGCCCGACATACCCGTCTCCACTCGAGAGGAAACACGAGGGTCCCGCCCACATCCAGAGGAGCCCCGTTTCCGCCTCGTAGCTCGAGATGAGGCATGCTTTACTGCTTCGTAGGGAAAGAGTTCCTGGCGTTCCCGTCGCATCTCAAGAGGAGGCCCTCTCAACAGGAACGGCGAGAGGAACTCCAGGGTCGTGCCAACATTCCAAGAGTCCCCCAGATGTCTCAGTCCATTCCAGAGGAACCTCTTTTCCCTTCACCGGCTCGTCTTTCATGCTGAGGATCGACTCACACAAAGGTGGCACGTGGCACGGCCCTGTGGGAAAGGCTCGTGGGAAAGCCTCGAGGGAAAGCCACGAGGGAAAGCCACAGATCCCTTGATCCCGTGACAGGAATCGTGACACTACTGCTGCAGCTCGGGAGGAAAGCGCACGTGCATGCCCCCACTCGAGACGAGGCCTGACTCCCCTGGGGAGACTCAGAAGCACCCCAAGATCCATGGCAACACTGCAGAGGAATCCTCAGGTTCTGGCACCGACTCCACACAAGGTCTTAGGCCCCGGCATGGACGGGAGAGGAATCCCGAGAGGGACCCTAGCAACTCGCATGGGGACTGGTATTTCCTGAGGCCACCAGAGCGGGTCCCTGAGGTCCCCATCGTAAATCGAGAAGACGTGCCGCAACTCGAGAAAATCCAGGAGGTTCTCCCCTCCAGGCGAGATGAGGCCCATTTCCACTGAGGCGTCTCGAGGCTGATCACACCTCACCTGTGGAACTTAGAACGGGTCCTTCACACCCTTGGTGCAAATCAAGAAGTTCCCCGACATACCCGTCTCCACTCGAGTGGACACACGAGGGTCCCGCCCACATCCAGAGGAGCCCCGTTTCCGCCTCGTAGCTCGAGATGAGGGATCCTTTCCCTGCTTCGTCGGGAAAGAGTTCCCGGCGTTCCCGTCGCATCTCAAGAGGAGGCCCTCCCAACAGGAACGGCGAGAGGAACTCCAGGGTCTTGCCACCATTCCAAGAGTCCCCCAGATGTCTCAGTCCATTCCAGAGGAACCTCTTTTCCCTTCACCGTCTCGTCTTTCACGCCGAGGATCAACTCACACCAAGGTGACACGTGGCACGGCCCTGTGGGAAAGGCTCGTGGGAAAGCCTCGAGGGAAAGCCTCGAGGGAAAGCCACAGATCCCTTGATCCTGTGACAGGAAGCGTGACACTACTGCTGCAGCTCGGGAGGAAAGCGCACGTGCATGCCCCCACTCGACACGAGGCCTGACTCCCCTGGGGAGACTCAGAAGCACCCCAAGATCCATGGCAACACTGGAGAGGAATCCTCAGGTTCCGGCACCGACTCCACACAAGGTCTTAGGCCCCGGCATGGACGGGAGAGGAATCCCGAGAGGGCCCCTAACAACTCGCATGGGGACTGGCCTTTCCTGACGCCACCAGAGCGGGTCCCTGAGGTCCCCGTCGTAACTCGAGAAGACCTGCCGCAACTCGAGAAAATCCAGGGGGTTCTCCCCTCCAGGCGAGATGAGGCCCATTTCCGCTGAGGCTTCTCGAGGCTGATCACACCTCACCTCTGGAACATCGAAAGGGTCCTTCCACCCTTGGTGCAAATCAAGAAGCTTCCCGACATACCCGTCTCCACTCGAGAGGAAACAGAAGGGTCCCGCCCACATCCAGAGGAGCCCCGTTTCCGCCTCGTAGCTCGAGATGAGGGATCCTTTCCCTGCTTCGTCGGGAAAGAGTTCCCGGCGTTCCCGTCGCATCTCAAGTGGAGGCCCTCTCAAGAGGAACGGCGAGAGGAACTCCAGGGTCGTGCCACCATTCCAAGAGTCCCCCAGATGTCTCAGTCCATTCCACAGGAACGTCTTTTCCCTTCACCGGCTCGTCTTTCACGCCGAGGATCGACTCACACAAAGGTGGCACGTGGCACGGCCCTGTGGGAAAGCCTCGTGGGAAAGCCTCGAGGGAAAGCCTTGAGGGAAAGCCTCGAGGGAAAGTGACAGATCCCTTGATCCACGTGACAGGAAGCGTTATACTACTGCTGCAGCTCGGGAGGAAAGCGTACGTGCATGCCCCCACTCGAGAAGAGGCCTTACTCCCCTGGGGAGACTCAGAAGCACCCCAAGATCCATGGCAACACTGGAGAGGAATCCTCAGGTTCCGGCCCCGACTCTAAACAAGGTCTTAGGCCCCGGCATGGACCGGAGAGGAATCCCGAGAGGGCCCCTAGCAACTCTCATGGGGACTGGCCTTTCCTGAGGCCACCAGAGCGGGTCCCTGAGGTCCCCGTCGTAACTCGAGAAGACCTGCCGCAACTCGAGAAAATCCAGGAGATTCTCCCCTCCAGGCGAGATGAGGCCCATTTCCGCTGAGGCGTCTCGAGGCTGGTCACACCTCACCTCTGGAACTTCGAAAGGGGCCTTCACACCCCTGGTGCAAATCAAGAAGTTCCCCGACATACCCGTCTCCACTCGAGAGGAAACGCGAGGTTCCCGCCCACATCCAGAGGAGCCCCGTTTCCGCCTCGTAGCTCGAGATGAGGCATCCTTTACTGCTTCGTCGGGAAAGAGTTCCCGGCGTTCCCGTCGCATCTCAAGAGGAGGCCCTCTCAACAGGAACGGCGAGAGGAACTCCAGGGTCGTGCCACCATTCCAAGAGTCCCCCAGATGTCTCAGTCCATTCCAGAGGAACCTCTTTTCCCTTCACCGGCTCGTCTTTCACGCCGAGGATCGACTCACACCAAGGTGGCACGTGGCACGGCCCTGTGGGAAAGCCTCGTGGGAAAGCCTCGAGGGAAAGCCTCGAGGGAAAGCCACAGATCCCTTGATCCACTTGACAGGAAGCGTGACACTACTGCTGCAGCTCGGGAGGAAAGCGCACGTGCATGCCCCCACTCGAGACGAGGCCTGACTCCCCTGGGGAGACTCAGAAGCACCCCAAGATCCATGGCAACACGGAAGAGGAATCCTCAGGTTCCGGCACCGACTCCACACAAGGTCTTAGGCCCCGGCATGGACGGGAGAGGAATCCCGAGAGGGCCCCTAGCAACTCGCATGGGGACTGGCCTTTCCTGAGGCCACCAGAGCTGGTCCCTGAGGTCCCCGTCGTAACTCGAGAAGACCTGCCGCAACTCGAGAAAATCCAGGAGGTTCTCCCCTCCAGGCGAGATGAGGCCCATTTCCGCTGAGGCGTCTCGAGGCTGATCACACCTCAACTCTGGAACTTCGAAAGGGGCCTTCACACCCCTGGTGCAAATCAAGAAGCTCCCCGACATACCCGTCTCCACTCGAGAGGAAACACGAGGGTCCCGCCCACATCCAGAGGAGCCCCGTTTCCGCGTCGTAGCTCGAGATGAGGGATCCTTTCCCTGCTTCGTCGGGAAAGAGTTCCCGGCGTTCCCGTCGCATCTCAAGAGGAGGCCCTCTCAAGAGGAACGGCGAGAGGAACTCCAGGGTCGTGCCACCATTCCAAGAGTCCCCCAGATGTCTCAGTCCATTCCAGAGGAACCTCTTTTCCCTTCACCGGCTCGTTGTTCACGCCGAGGATCGACTCACAACAAGGTGGCACGTGGCACGGCCCTGTGGGAAAGCCTCGTGGGAAAGCCTCGAGGGAAAGCCTCGAGGGAAAGCCACAGATCCCTTGATCCACGTGACAGGAAGCGTGACACTACTGCTGCAGCTCGGGAGGAAAGCGCACGTGCATGCCCCCACTCGAGACGAGGCCTGACTCCCCTGGGGAGACTCAGAAGCACCCCAAGATCCATGGCAACATTGGAGAGGAATCCTCAGGTTCCGGCCCCGACTCCACACAAGGTCTTAGGCCCCGGCATGGACGGGAGAGGAATCCCGAGAGGGCCCCTAGCAACTTGCATGGGGACTGGCCTTTCCTGAGGCCACCAGAGCCGGTCCCTGAGGTCCCCGTCGTAACTCGAGAAGACCTGCCGCAACTCGAGAAAATCCAGGAGGTTCTCCCCTCCAGGCGAGATGAGGCCCATTTCCGCTGAGGCGTCTCGAGGCTGATCACACCTCACCTCTGGAACTTCGAAAGTTTCCTTCACACCCTTGGTGCAAATCAAGAAGTTCCCCGACATACCCGTCTCCTCTCGAGAGGAAACACGAGGGTCCCGCCCACATCCAGAGGAGCCCCGTTTCCGCCTCGTAGCTCGAGATGAGGGATCCTTTCCCTGCTTCGTCGGGAAAGAGTTCCCGGCGTTCCCGTCGCAACTCAAGAGGAGGCCCTCTCAAGAGGAACGGCGAGAGGAACTCCAGGGTCGTGCCACCATTCCAAGAGTCCCCCAGATGTCTCAGTCCATTCCAGAGGAACCTCTTTTCCCTTCACCGGCTCGTCTTTCACGCCGAGGATCGACTCACACCAAGGTGGCACGTGGCCCGGCCCTGTGGGAAAGCCTCGAGGGAAAGCCTCGAGGGAAAGCAACAGATCCCTTGATCCCGTGACAGGAAGCGTGACATTACTGCTGCAGCTCGGGAGAAAAGCGCACGTGCATGCCCCCACTCTAGACGAGACCTGACTCCCCTGGGGAGACTCAGAAGCACCCCAAGATCCATGGCAACACTGGAGAGGAATCCTCAGTTTCCGGCCCCAACTCCACAGATGTTCTTAGGCACCGGCATGGATGGGAGAGGAATCCCGAGAGGGCCCCTAGCAACTCACATGGGGACTGGCCTTTCCTGAGGCCACCAGAGCGGGTCCCTGAGGTCCCCGTCGTAACTCGAGAAGACCTGTCGCAACTGCAGAAAATCCAGGAGGTTCTCACCTCCAGGCGAGATGAAGCCCATTTCCGCTGAGGCGTCTCGAGGCTGATCACACCTCACCTCTGGAACTTCGAAAGGGTCCTTCACACGCTTGGTGCAAATCAAGAAATTCCCCGACATACCGGTCTCCACTCGAGAGGAAACACGAGGGTCCCGCCCACATCCAGAGGAGTCCCGTTTCCGCCTCATAGCTCGAGATGAGGAATCCTTTCCCTGCTTCGTCGGGAAAGAGTTCCCGGCGTTCCCGTCGCATCTCAAGAGGAGGCCCTCTCAACAGGAACGGCGAGAGGAACTCCAGGGACTTGCCACCATTCCAAGAGTCACCCAGATGTCTCAGTCCTTTCCAGAGGAACCTCTTTGCCCTTCACCGGCTCGTCTTTCACGCCGAGGATCAACTCACACCAAGGTGACACGTGGCACGGCCCTGTGGGAAAGGCTCGTGGGAAAGCCTCGAGGGAAAGCCTCGAGGGAAAGCCACAGATCCCTTGATCCCGTGACAGGAAGCATGACACTACTGCTGCAGCTCGGGAGGAAAGCGCACGTGCATGCCCCAACTCGACACGAGGCCTGACTCCCCTGGGGAGACTCAGAAGCACCCCAAGATCCATGGCAACACTGGAGAGGAATCCTCAGGTTCCGGCACCGAATCCACACAAGGTCTTAGGCCCCGGCATGGACGGGAGAGGAATCCCGAGAGGGCCCCTAGCAACTCGCATGGGGACTGGCCTTTCCTGAGGCCACCTGAGCCGGTCCCTGAGGTCCCCGTCGTAACTCGAGAAGACGTGCCGCAACTCGAGAAAATCCAGGAGGTTCTCCCCTCCAGGCGAGATGAGGCCCATTTCCGCTGAGGCGTCTCGAGGCTGATCACACCTCACCTCTGGAACTTCGAAAGGGTCTTTCACACCCTTGGTGCAAATCAAGAAGCTGCCCGACATACCCGTCTCCACTCGAGAGGAAACACGAGGGTCCCGCCCACATCCAGAGGAGCCCCGTTTCCGCCTCGTAGCTCGAGATGAGGGATCCTTTCCCTGCTTCGTCGGGAAAGAGTTCCCGGCGTTCCCGTCGCATCTCAAGAGGAGGCCCTCTCCACAGGAACGGCGAGAGGAACTCCAGGGTCGTGCCACCATTCCAAGAGTCCCCCAGATGTCTCAGTCCATTCCAGAGGAACCTCTTTTCCCTTCACCGGCTCATCTTTCACGCCGAGGATCGACTCACACCAAGGTGGCACGTGGCACGGCCCTGTGGGAAAGCCTCGAGGGAAAGCCTCGAGGGAAAGCCACAGATCCCTTGATCCACGTGACAGGAAGCGTGACACCACTGCTGCAGCTCGGGAGGAAAGCGCACGTTCATGCCCCCACTCGAGACGAGGCCTGACTCCCCTGGGGAGACTCTGAAGCACCCCAAGATCCATGGCAACACTGGAGAGGAATCCGCAAGTTCCGGCCCCGAATCCACAAAAGGTCTTAGGCCCCGGCATGGATTGAAGAGGCATCCCGAAAGGGACCCTAGCAACTCGAATGGGGACTGGCCTTTCCTGAGGCCACCAGAGCCGGTCCCTGAGATCCCCGTCGTAACTCGAGAAGAACTGCTGCAACTCGAGAAAATCCAGGAGGTTCTCCCCTCCAGGCGAGATGAGGCCCATTTCCGCTGAGGCGTCTCGAGGCTGATCACACCTCACCTCTGGAACTTCGAAAGGGTCCTTCACACCCTTGGTGCAAATCAAGAAGCTCCCCGACATACCCATCTCCACTCGAGAGGAAACACGAGGGTCCCGCCCACATCCAGAGGAGCCCCGTTTCCGCCTCGTATCTCGAGATGAGGCATCCTTTACTGCTTCGTCGGGAAAGATTTCCCGGCGTTCCCGTCGCATCTCAAGAGGAGGCCCTCTCAACAGGAACGACGAGAGGAACTCCAGGGTCGTGCCACCATTCCAAGAGTCCCCCAGATGTCTCAGTCCATTCCACAGGAACCTCTTTTCCCTTCACCGGCTCGTCTTTCACGCCGAGGATCGACTCACACCAAGGTGGCACGTGGCACGGCCCTGTGGGATAGCCTCTTGGTAAAGCCTCGAGGGAAATCCTCGAGGGAAAGCCACAGATCCCTTGATCCCGTGACAGGAAGCGTGACCCTACTGCTGCAGCTCGGGAGGAAAGCGCACGTGCATGCCCCCACTCGAGACGAGGCCTGACTCCGCTGGGGAGACTCAGAAGCACCCCAAGATACATGACAACACTGGAGGGGAATCCTCATGTTGCGGCCCCGAGTCCACACAAGGTCTTAGGCCCCGGCATGGACGGGAGAGGAATCCTGAGAGGCCCCCTAGCAACTCGCATGGGGACTGGCCTTTCCTGAGGCCACCAGAGCGGGTCCCTGAGGTCCCGGTCGTAACTCGAGAAGACCTGCCGCAACTCCAGAAAATCCAGGAGGTTCTCCCCTCCAGGCTAGATGAGGCCCATTTCCGCTGAGGCGGCTCGAGGCTGATCACACCTCACCTCTGGAACTTCGAAAGGGTCCTTCACACCCTTGGTGCAAATCAAGAAGCTGCCCGACATACCCGTCTCCACTCGAGAGGAAACAAGAGGGTCCCGCCCACATCCAGAGGAGCCCCGTTTCCGCCTCGTAGCTCGAGATGAGGCATCCTTTACTGCTTCGTCGGGAAAGAGTTCCCGGCGTTCCCGTCGCATCACAAGAGGAGGCCCTCTCAAGAGGAACGGCGAGAGGAACTCCAGGGTCGTGCCACCATTCCAAGAGTCCCCCAGATGTCTCAGTCCATTCCAGAGGAACCTCTTTTCCCTTCACCGGCTCGTCTTTCACGCCGAGGATCGACTCACACCAAGGTGGCACGTGGCACGGCCCTGTGGGAAAGCCTCGTGGGAAAGCCTCGAGGGACAGCCTCGAGGGAAAGCCACAGATCCCTTGATCCACGTGACAGGAAGCGTGACACTACTGCTGCAGCTCTGGAGGAAAGAGCACTTGCATGCCCCCACTCGAGACGAGGCCTGACTCCCCTGGGGAGACTCAGAAGCACCCCAAGATCCATGGCAACACTGGAGAGGAATCCTCAGGTTCCGTCCCCGACTCCACACAAGGTCTTAGGCCCCGGCATGGATGGGAGAGGAATCCCGAGAGGGCTCCTCGGAACTCGCATGGGGACTGGCCTTTCCTGAGGCCACCAGAGCAGGTCCCTGAGGTCCCCGTCGTAACTCGAGAAGACCTGCCGCAACTCGAGGAAATCCAGGGGGTTCTCCCCTCCAGGCGAGATGAGGCCCACTTCCGCTGAGGATTCTCGAGGTTGATCACACCTCACCTCTGGAACTTGGAAAGGGTCCTTCACACCCTTGGTGCAAAACAAGAAGCTCCCCGACATACCCGTCTCCACTCGAGAGGAAACACAAGGGTCCCGCCCACATCCAGAGGAGCCGCGTTTCCGCCTCGTAGCTCGAGTTAAGGGATGCTTTCCCTTCTTCATCGGGAAAGAGTTCCCGGCGTTCCCGTCGCATCTCAAGAGGAGGCCCTCTCAACAGGAACGGCGAGAGGAACTCCAGGGTCGTGCCACCATTCCAAGAGTCCCCCAGATGTCTCAGTCCATTCCCGAGGAACTTCTTTTCCCTTCACCAGCTCGTCTTTCACGCCGAGGATTGACTCACACCAAGGTGGCACGTGGCACGGCACTGTGGGAAAGCCTCGTGGGAAAGCCTCGAGGGACAGACTCGAGGGAAAGCCACAGATCCCTTTATCCACGTGACAGGAAGCGTGACACTACTGCTGCAGCTCGGGAGGAAAGCGCACGTGCATGCCCCCACTCGAGACGAGGCCTGACTCCCCTGGGGAGACTTAGAAGCACCCCAAGATCCATGGCAACAGTGGAGAGGAATCCTCAGGTTCCGTCCCCGACTCCACACAAGGTCTTAGGCCCCGGCATGGAGGGAGAGGAATTCCGAGAGGGCCCCTAGCAACTCGCATGAGGACTGGCCTTTCCTGAGGCCACCAGAGCGGGTCCCTGAGGTCCCCGTTGTAACTCGAGAAGACCTGCCGCAACTCGAGAAAATCCAGGAGGTTCCCCCCTCCAGGCGAGATGAGGCCCATTTCCGCTGAGGTGTCTCGAGGCTGATAACACCTCACCTCTGGAACTTCGAAAGGGTCCTTCACACCCTTGGTGCAAATCAAGAAGCTCCCCGACATACCCGTCTCCACTCGAGAGGAAATACGATGGTCCCGCTCACATCCAGAGGAGCCCCGTTTCCGCCTAGTAGCTCGAGATGAGGCATCCTTTACTGCTTCGTCGGGAAAGAGTTCCCGGCGTTCCCGTCGCATCTCAAGAGGAGGCCCTCTCAACAGGAACGGCGAGAGGAACTCCAGGGTCGTGCCACCATTCCAAGAGTCCCCCAGATGTCTCAGTCCATTCCAGAGGAACCTCTTTTCCCTTCACCGGCTCGTCTTTCACGCCGAGGATCGACTCACACCAAGGTGGCACGTGGCACGGCCCTGTGGGAAAGCCTCGTGGGAAAGCCTTGAGGGAATGCCTCGAGGGAAAGCGACAGATCCCTTGATCCACGTGACAGGAAGCGTTACACTACTGCTGCAGCTCGGGAGGTAAGCGTACGTGCATGCCCCCACTCGAGACGAGGCCTGACTCCCCTGGGGAGACTCAGAAGCACCCCAAGATCCATGGCAACACTGGAGAGGAATCCTCAGGTTCCGGCCCCGAATCCACAAAAGGTCTTAGGCCCCGGCATGGATGGGAGAGGCATCCCGAGAGGGACCCTAGCAACTCGCATGGGGACTGGCCTTTCCTGAGGCCACCAGAGCGGGTCCCTGAGTTCCCCATCGTAACTCGAGAAGACCTGCCGCAACTCGAGAAAATCCAGGAGGTTCTCCCCTCCAGGCGAGATGAGGCCCATTTCCGCTGAGGCGTCTCGAGGCTGATCACACCCCACCTCTGAAACTTCAAAAGGGTCCTTCACACCCATGGGGCAAATCAAGAAGCTGCCCGACATACCCGTCTCCACTCGAGAGATAACACGAGGGTCCCGCCCACATCCAAAGGAGCCCCGTTTCCGCCTCGTAGCTCGAGATGAGGCTTCCTTTACTGCTTCGTAGGGAAAGAGTTCCCGGCGTTCCCGTCGCATCTCAAGTGGAGGCCCTCTCAACAGGAAAGGCGAGAGGATCTCCAGGGTCGTGCCACCATTCCAAGAGTCCCCCAGATGTCTCAGTCCATTCCAGAGGAACCTCTTTTCCCTTCACCCGCTCGTCTTTCACGCCGAGGATCGACTCACACCAAGGTGGCACGTGGCACGGCCCTGTGGGAAAGCCTCGTGGGAAAGCCTCGAGGGAAAGCCTCGAGGGAAAGCCACAGATCCCTTGATCCACGTGACAGGAAGCGTGACACTGCTGCTGCAGCTCGGGAGGTAAGCGCACGTGCATGCCCCCACTCGAGACGAGGCCTGAATCCCTGGGGAGACTCAGAAGCACTCCAAGATCCATGGCAACACAGGAGACGAATCCTCAGGTTCCGGCCCCGACACCACACAGGTCTTAGGCCCCGGCATGGACGGGATAGGAATCCCGAGAGGGCCCCTAGCAACTCGTATGGGGACTGGCCTTTCCTGAGGCCACCAGAGCGGGTCCCTGAGGTCCCCGTCTTAACTCGAGAAGACCTGCCGCAACTCGAGAAAATCCAGGAGGTTCTCCCCTCCTGGCGAGATGAGGCCCAATTCCGCTGAGGCGTCTCGAGGCTGATCACACCTCACCTCTGGAACTTCGAAAGGGTCTTTCACAACCTTGGTGCAAATCAAGAAGTTCCCCGACATACCTGTCACCACTCGAGAGGAAACACGAGGGTCCCGCCCACATCTAGAGGATCCCGGTTTCCGACTCTTAGCTCGAGATGAGGGATCCTTTCCCTGCTTCGTCGGCAAAGAGTTCCCGGCGTTCCCGTCGCATCTCAAGAGGAGGCCCTCTCAACAGGAACGGCGAGAGGAACTCCAGGGTCGTGCCACCATTCCAAGAGTCCCCCAGATGTCTCAGTCCATTCCAGAGGAACCTCTTTTCCCTTCACCGGCTCGTCTTTCACCCCGAGGATCGACTCACACCAACGTGGCACGTGGCACGGCCCTGTGGGAAAGATTCGTGGGAAAGCCTCGAGGGAAAGCCTTGAGGGAAAGCCACAGATCCCTTGATCCACGTGACAGGAATGGTGACACTACTTTTGCAGCTCGGGAGGAATTGCACGTGCATGCCCCCACTCGAGACGAGGCCTGACTCCCCTCGGGAGACTCAGAAGCACCCCAAGATCCATGGCAACACTGGAGAGGAATCCTCAGGTTCCAGCCCCGACTCCACACAAGGTCTTAGGCCCCGGCATGGATGGGAGAGGAATCCAGAGAGGGACCCTAGCAACTCGAATGGGGACGGGCCTTTCCTGAGGCCACTAGAGCGGGTCCCTGAGGTCCCCGTAGTAACTCGAGAGGACCTGCCGCAACTCCAGAAAATCCGGGAGGTTCTCCCCTCCAGGCGAGATGAGGCCCATTTTCGCTGAGGCGTCTCGATTCTGATCACATCTCACCTCTGGAACTTCGAAAGGGTCCTTCACACCCTTGGTGCAAATCAAGAAGTTCCCCGGCATACCTGTCTCCACTCGAGAGAAAGCACGAGGTCCCGCTCACATCCAGAGGAGTCCGGTTTCTGCCTCGTAGCTCGAGATGAGGGATCCTTTCCCTGCTTCGTCGGGAAAGAGTTCCCGACGTTCCCGTCGCATCTCAAGAGGAGGCCCTCTCAACAGGAACGGCGAGAGGAACTCCAGGGTCGTGCCACCATTCCAAGAGTCCCCCAGATGTCTCAGTCCATTCCAGAGGAACCTCTTTTCCCTTCACCGGCTCGTCTTTCACGCCGAGGATCGACTCACACCAAGGTGGCACGTGGCACGGCCCTGTGGGAAAGCCTCGTGGGAAAGCCTTGAGGGAATGCCTCGAGGGAAAGCGACAGATCCCTTGATCCACGTGACAGGAAGCGTTACACTACTGCTGCAGCTCGGGAGGTAAGCGTACGTGCATGCCCCCACTCGAGACGAGGCCTGACTCCCCTGGGGAGACTCAGAAGCACCCCAAGATCCATGGCAACACTGGAGAGGAATCCTCAGGTTCCGGCCCCGAATCCACAAAAGGTCTTAGGCCCCGGCATGGATGGGAGAGGCATCCCGAGAGGGACCCTAGCAACTCGCATGGGGACTGGCCTTTCCTGAGGCCACCAGAGCGGGTCCCTGAGGTCCCCATCGTAACTCGAGAAGACCTGCCGCAACTCGAGAAAATCCAGGAGGTTCTCCCCTCCAGGCGAGATGAGGCCCATTTCCGCTGAGGCGTCTCGAGGCTGATCACACCCCACCTCTGAAACTTCGAAAGGGTCCTTCACACCCATGGGGCAAATCAAGAAGCTGCCCGACATACCCGTCTCCACTCGAGAGATAACACGAGGGTCCCGCCCACATCCAAAGGAGCCCCGTTTCCGCCTCGTAGCTCGAGATGAGGCTTCCTTTACTGCTTCGTAGGGAAAGAGTTCCCGGCGTTCCCGTCGCATCTCAAGTGGAGGCCCTCTCAACAGGAAAGGCGAGAGGATCTCCAGGGTCGTGCCACCATTCCAAGAGTCCCCCAGATGTCTCAGTCCATTCCAGAGGAACCTCTTTTCCCTTCACCCGCTCGTCTTTCACGCCGAGGATCGACTCACACCAAGGTGGCACGTGGCACGGCCCTGTGGGAAAGCCTCGTGGGAAAGCCTCGAGGGAAAGCCTCGAGGGAAAGCCACAGATCCCTTGATCCACGTGACAGGAAGCGTGACACTGCTGCTGCAGCTCGGGAGGTAAGCGCACGTGCATGCCCCCACTCGAGACGAGGCCTGAATCCCTGGGGAGACTCAGAAGCACTCCAAGATCCATGGCAACACAGGAGACGAATCCTCAGGTTCCGGCCCCGACACCACACAGGTCTTAGGCCCCGGCATGGACGGGATAGGAATCCCGAGAGGGCCCCTAGCAACTCGCATGGGGACTGGCCTTTCCTGAGGCCACCAGAGCGGGTCCCTGAGGTCCCCGTCTTAACTCGAGAAGACGTGCCGCAACTCGAGAAAATCCAGGAGGTTCTCCCCTCCTGGCGAGATGAGGCCCAATTCCGCTGAGGCGTCTCGAGGCTGATCACACCTCACCTCTGGAACTTCGAAAGGGTCTTTCACAACCTTGGTGCAAATCAAGAAGTTCCCCGACATACCTGTCACCACTCGAGAGGAAACACGAGGGTCCCGCCCACATCTAGAGGATCCCGGTTTCCGACTCTTAGCTCGAGATGAGGGATCCTTTCCCTGCTTCGTCGGCAAAGAGTTCCCGGCGTTCCCGTCGCATCTCAAGAGGAGGCCCTCTCAACAGGAACGGCGAGAGGAACTCCAGGGTCGTGCCACCATTCCAAGAGTCCCCCAGATGTCTCAGTCCATTCCAGAGGAACCTCTTTTCCCTTCACCGGCTCGTCTTTCACCCCGAGGATCGACTCACACCAACGTGGCACGTGGCACGGCCCTGTGGGAAAGATTCGTGGGAAAGCCTCGAGGGAAAGCCTTGAGGGAAAGCCACAGATCCCTTGATCCACGTGACAGGAATGGTGACACTACTTTTGCAGCTCGGGAGGAATTGCACGTGCATGCCCCCACTCGAGACGAGGCCTGACTCCCCTCGGGAGACTCAGAAGCACCCCAAGATCCATGGCAACACTGGAGAGGAATCCTCAGGTTCCAGCCCCGACTCCACACAAGGTCTTAGGCCCCGGCATGGATGGGAGAGGAATCCAGAGAGGGACCCTAGCAACTCGAATGGGGACGGGCCTTTCCTGAGGCCACTAGAGCGGGTCCCTGAGGTCCCCGTAGTAACTCGAGAGGACCTGCCGCAACTCCAGAAAATCCGGGAGGTTCTCCCCTCCAGGCGAGATGAGGCCCATTTTCGCTGAGGCGTCTCGATTCTGATCACATCTCACCTCTGGAACTTCGAAAGGGTCCTTCACACCCTTGGTGCAAATCAAGAAGTTCCCCGGCATACCTGTCTCCACTCGAGAGAAAGCACGAGGTCCCGCTCACATCCAGAGGAGTCCGGTTTCTGCCTCGTAGCTCGAGATGAGGGATCCTTTCCCTGCTTCGTCGGGAAAGAGTTCCCGACGTTCCCGTCGCATCTCAAGAGGAGGCCCTCTCAACAGGAACGGCGAGAGGAACTCCAGGGTCGTGCCACCATTCCAAGAGTCCCCCAGATGTCTCAGTCCATTCCAGAGGAACCTCTTTTCCCTTCACCGGCTCGTCTTTCACGCCGAGGATCGACTCACACCAAGGTGGCACGTGGCACGGCCCTGTGGGAAAGCCTCGTGGGAAAGCCTTGAGGGAATGCCTCGAGGGAAAGCGACAGATCCCTTGATCCACGTGACAGGAAGCGTTACACTACTGCTGCAGCTCGGGAGGTAAGCGTACGTGCATGCCCCCACTCGAGACGAGGCCTGACTCCCCTGGGGAGACTCAGAAGCACCCCAAGATCCATGGCAACACTGGAGAGGAATCCTCAGGTTCCGGCCCCGAATCCACAAAAGGTCTTAGGCCCCGGCATGGATGGGAGAGGCATCCCGAGAGGGACCCTAGCAACTCGCATGGGGACTGGCCTTTCCTGAGGCCACCAGAGCGGGTCCCTGAGGTCCCCATCTTAACTCGAGAAGACCTGCCGCAACTCGAGAAAATCCAGGAGGTTCTCCCCTCCAGGCGAGATGAGGCCCATTTCCGCTGAGGCGTCTCGAGGCTGATCACACCCCACCTCTGAAACTTCAAAAGGGTCCTTCACACCCATGGGGCAAATCAAGAAGCTGCCCGACATACCCGTCTCCACTCGAGAGATAACACGAGGGTCCCGCCCACATCCAAAGGAGCCCCGTTTCCGCCTCGTAGCTCGAGATGAGGCTTCCTTTACTGCTTCGTAGGGAAAGAGTTCCCGGCGTTCCCGTCGCATCTCAAGTGGAGGCCCTCTCAACAGGAAAGGCGAGAGGATCTCCAGGGTCGTGCCACCATTCCAAGAGTCCCCCAGATGTCTCAGTCCATTCCAGAGGAACCTCTTTTCCCTTCACCCGCTCGTCTTTCACGCCGAGGATCGACTCACACCAAGGTGGCACGTGGCACGGCCCTGTGGGAAAGCCTCGTGGGAAAGCCTCGAGGGAAAGCCTCGAGGGAAAGCCACAGATCCCTTGATCCACGTGACAGGAAGCGTGACACTGCTGCTGCAGCTCGGGAGGTAAGCGCACGTGCATGCCCCCACTCGAGACGAGGCCTGAATCCCTGGGGAGACTCAGAAGCACTCCAAGATCCATGGCAACACAGGAGACGAATCCTCAGGTTCCGGCCCCGACACCACACAGGTCTTAGGCCCCGGCATGGACGGGATAGGAATCCCGAGAGGGCCCCTAGCAACTCGCATGGGGACTGGCCTTTCCTGAGGCCACCAGAGCGGGTCCCTGAGGTCCCCGTCTTAACTCGAGAAGACCTGCCGCAACTCGAGAAAATCCAGGAGGTTCTCCCCTCCTGGCGAGATGAGGCCCAATTCCGCTGAGGCGTCTCGAGGCTGATCACACCTCACCTCTGGAACTTCGAAAGGGTCTTTCACAACCTTGGTGCAAATCAAGAAGTTCCCCGACATACCTGTCACCACTCGAGAGGAAACACGAGGGTCCCGCCCACATCTAGAGGATCCCGGTTTCCGACTCTTAGCTCGAGATGAGGGATCCTTTCCCTGCTTCGTCGGCAAAGAGTTCCCGGCGTTCCCGTCGCATCTCAAGAGGAGGCCCTCTCAACAGGAACGGCGAGAGGAACTCCAGGGTCGTGCCACCATTCCAAGAGTCCCCCAGATGTCTCAGTCCATTCCAGAGGAACCTCTTTTCCCTTCACCGGCTCGTCTTTCACCCCGAGGATCGACTCACACCAACGTGGCACGTGGCACGGCCCTGTGGGAAAGATTCGTGGGAAAGCCTCGAGGGAAAGCCTTGAGGGAAAGCCACAGATCCCTTGATCCACGTGACAGGAATGGTGACACTACTTTTGCAGCTCGGGAGGAATTGCACGTGCATGCCCCCACTCGAGACGAGGCCTGACTCCCCTCGGGAGACTCAGAAGCACCCCAAGATCCATGGCAACACTGGAGAGGAATCCTCAGGTTCCAGCCCCGACTCCACACAAGGTCTTAGGCCCCGGCATGGATGGGAGAGGAATCCAGAGAGGGACCCTAGCAACTCGAATGGGGACGGGATTTCCTGAGGCCACTAGAGCGGGTCCCTGAGGTCCCCGTAGTAACTCGAGAGGACCTGCCGCAACTCCAGAAAATCCAGGAGGTTCTCCCCTCCAGGCGAGATGAGGCCCATTTTCGCTGAGGCGTCTCGATTCTGATCACATCTCACCTCTGGAACTTCGAAAGGGTCCTTCACACCCTTGGTGCAAATCAAGAAGTTCCCCGGCATACCTGTCTCCACTCGAGAGAAAGCACGAGGTCCCGCTCACATCCAGAGGAGTCCGGTTTCTGCCTCGTAGCTCGAGATGAGGGATCCTTTCCCTGCTTCGTCGGGAAAGAGTTCCCGACGTTCCCGTCGCATCTCAAGAGGAGGCCCTCTCAACAGGAACGGCGAGAGGAACTCCAGGGTCGTGCCACCATTCCAAGAGTCCCCCAGATGTCTCAGTCCATTCCTGAGGAAACTCTTTTCGCTTCACCGGCTCGTCTTTCACGCCGAGGATCGACTCACACCAAGGTGGCACGTGGCACGGCCCTGTGGGAAAGCCTCTTGGGAAAGCCTCGAGGGAAAGCCTCGAGGGAAAGGCACAGATCCCTTGATCCACGTGACAGGAAGCGTGACACTACTGCTGCAGCTCGGGAGGAAAGCGCACGTGCATGCCCCCACTCGAGACGAGGCCTGACTCCCCTGGGGAGACTCAGAAGCACCCCAAAATCCGTGGCAACACAGGAGACGAATCCTCAGGTTCCGGCCCCGAATCCACAAAAGGTCTTAGGCCCCGGCATGGATGGGAGAGGCATCCCGAGAGGGACCCTAGCAACTCGCATGGGGACTGGCCTTTCCTGAGGCCACCAGAGCGGGTCCCTGAGGTCCCCATCTTAACTCGAGAAGACCTGCCGCAACTCGAGAAAATCCAGGAGGTTCTCCCCTCCAGGCGAGATGAGGCCCATTTCCGCTGAGGCGTCTCGAGGCTGATCACACCCCACCTCTGAAACTTCAAAAGGGTCCTTCACACCCATGGGGCAAATCAAGAAGCTGCCCGACATACCCGTCTCCACTCGAGAGATAACACGAGGGTCCCGCCCACATCCAAAGGAGCCCCGTTTCCGCCTCGTAGCTCGAGATGAGGCTTCCTTTACTGCTTCGTAGGGAAAGAGTTCCCGGCGTTCCCGTCGCATCTCAAGTGGAGGCCCTCTCAACAGGAAAGGCGAGAGGATCTCCAGGGTCGTGCCACCATTCCAAGAGTCCCCCAGATGTCTCAGTCCATTCCAGAGGAACCTCTTTTCCCTTCACCCGCTCGTCTTTCACGCCGAGGATCGACTCACACCAAGGTGGCACGTGGCACGGCCCTGTGGGAAAGCCTCGTGGGAAAGCCTCGAGGGAAAGCCTCGAGGGAAAGCCACAGATCCCTTGATCCACGTGACAGGAAGCGTGACACTGCTGCTGCAGCTCGGGAGGTAAGCGCACGTGCATGCCCCCACTCGAGACGAGGCCTGAATCCCTGGGGAGACTCAGAAGCACTCCAAGATCCATGGCAACACAGGAGACGAATCCTCAGGTTCCGGCCCCGACACCACACAGGTCTTAGGCCCCGGCATGGACGGGATAGGAATCCCGAGAGGGCCCCTAGCAACTCGCATGGGGACTGGCCTTTCCTGAGGCCACCAGAGCGGGTCCCTGAGGTCCCCGTCTTAACTCGAGAAGACCTGCCGCAACTCGAGAAAATCCAGGAGGTTCTCCCCTCCTGGCGAGATGAGGCCCAATTCCGCTGAGGCGTCTCGAGGCTGATCACACCTCACCTCTGGAACTTCGAAAGGGTCTTTCACAACCTTGGTGCAAATCAAGAAGTTCCCCGACATACCTGTCACCACTCGAGAGGAAACACGAGGGTCCCGCCCACATCTAGAGGATCCCGGTTTCCGACTCTTAGCTCGAGATGAGGGATCCTTTCCCTGCTTCGTCGGCAAAGAGTTCCCGGCGTTCCCGTCGCATCTCAAGAGGAGGCCCTCTCAACAGGAACGGCGAGAGGAACTCCAGGGTCGTGCCACCATTCCAAGAGTCCCCCAGATGTCTCAGTCCATTCCAGAGGAACCTCTTTTCCCTTCACCGGCTCGTCTTTCACCCCGAGGATCGACTCACACCAACGTGGCACGTGGCACGGCCCTGTGGGAAAGATTCGTGGGAAAGCCTCGAGGGAAAGCCTTGAGGGAAAGCCACAGATCCCTTGATCCACGTGACAGGAATGGTGACACTACTTTTGCAGCTCGGGAGGAATTGCACGTGCATGCCCCCACTCGAGACGAGGCCTGACTCCCCTCGGGAGACTCAGAAGCACCCCAAGATCCATGGCAACACTGGAGAGGAATCCTCAGGTTCCAGCCCCGACTCCACACAAGGTCTTAGGCCCCGGCATGGATGGGAGAGGAATCCAGAGAGGGACCCTAGCAACTCGAATGGGGACGGGATTTCCTGAGGCCACTAGAGCGGGTCCCTGAGGTCCCCGTAGTAACTCGAGAGGACCTGCCGCAACTCCAGAAAATCCAGGAGGTTCTCCCCTCCAGGCGAGATGAGGCCCATTTTCGCTGAGGCGTCTCGATTCTGATCACATCTCACCTCTGGAACTTCGAAAGGGTCCTTCACACCCTTGGTGCAAATCAAGAAGTTCCCCGGCATACCTGTCTCCACTCGAGAGAAAGCACGAGGTCCCGCTCACATCCAGAGGAGTCCGGTTTCTGCCTCGTAGCTCGAGATGAGGGATCCTTTCCCTGCTTCGTCGGGAAAGAGTTCCCGACGTTCCCGTCGCATCTCAAGAGGAGGCCCTCTCAACAGGAACGGCGAGAGGAACTCCAGGGTCGTGCCACCATTCCAAGAGTCCCCCAGATGTCTCAGTCCATTCCTGAGGAAACTCTTTTCGCTTCACCGGCTCGTCTTTCACGCCGAGGATCGACTCACACCAAGGTGGCACGTGGCACGGCCCTGTGGGAAAGCCTCTTGGGAAAGCCTCGAGGGAAAGCCTCGAGGGAAAGGCACAGATCCCTTGATCCACGTGACAGGAAGCGTGACACTACTGCTGCAGCTCGGGAGGAAAGCGCACGTGCATGCCCCCACTCGAGACGAGGCCTGACTCCCCTGGGGAGACTCAGAAGCACCCCAAAATCCGTGGCAACACAGGAGACGAATCCTCAGGTTCTGGCACTGACTCCACACAAGGTCTTAGGCCCCCGCATCGACGGGAGAGGAATCCCGAGAGGGCCCCTAGCAACTCGCATGGGGACTGACCTTTCCTGAGGCCACCAGAGCGGGTCCCTGAGGTCCCCGTCGTAACTCGAGAAGAACTGCCGCAACTCGAGAAAATCCAGGAGGTTCTCCCCTCCAGGCGACATGAGGCCCAATTCCGCTGAGGCGTCTCGAGGCTGATTACACCTCACCTCTGGAACTTCGAAAGGGTCTTTCACAACCTTGGTGCAAACCAAGAAGTTCCCCGGCATACCTGTCTCCACTCGAGAGGAAACACGAGGTCCTGCTCACATCCAGAGGAGCCCAGTTTCTGCCTCGTAGCTCGAGATGAAGGATCCTTTCCCTGCTTCGTCGGGAAAGAGTTCCCGGCATTCCCGTCCATTCTCAAGAGGAGGCCCTCTCAACAGGAACGGCGAGAGGAGCTCCAGGGTCGTTCCACCATTCCAAGAGTCCCCCAGATGTCCCAGTCCATTCCAGAGGAACCTCTTTTCCCTTCACCGGCTCGTCTTTCACGCCGAGGATCGACTCACACCAAGGTGGCACGTGGCACGGCCCTGTGGGAAAGCCTCGTGGGAAAGCCTCGAGGGAAAGCCTCGAGGGAAAGCCACAGATCCATTGATCCACGTGACAGGAAGCGTGACACTACTGCTGCAGCTCGGGAGGAAAGCGCACGTGCATGCCCCCACTCGAGACGGGGCCTGACTCCCCTGCGGAGACTCAGAAGCACCCCAAGATCCATGGCAACACTGGAGAGGAATCCTCAGGTTCCGGCACCGACTCCACACAAGGTCTTAGGCCCCGGCATGGACGGGAGAAGTATCCCGAGAGGGCCCCTAGCAACTCGCATGGGGACTGGCCTTTCCTGAGGCCACCAGAGCGGGTCCCTGAGGTCCCCGTCTCAACTCGAGAAGAACTGCCGCAACTCGAGAAAATCCAGGAGGTTGTCCCCTCCTGGCGAGATGAGGCCCAATTCCGCTGAGGCGTCTCGAGGCTGATCACACCTCACCTCTGGAACTTCGAAAGGGTCTTTCACAACCTTGGTGCAAATCAAGAAGTTCCCCGACATACCTGTCACCACTCGAGAGGAAACACGAGGGTCCCGCCCACATCTAGAGGATCCCGGTTTCCGACTCTTAGCTTGAGATTAGGGATCCTTTCCCTGCTTCGTCGGCAAAGAGTTCCCGGCGTTCCCGTCGCATCTCAAGAGGAGGCCCTCTCAACAGGAACGGCGAGAGGAACTCCAGGGTCGTGCCACCATTCCAAGAGTCCCCCAGATGTCCCAGTCCATTCCAGAGGAACCTCTTTTCCCTTCACCGGCTCGTCTTTCACCCCGAGGATCGACTCACACCAACGTGGCACGTGGCACGGCCCTGTGGGAAAGATTCGTGGGAAAGCCTCGAGGGAAAGCCTTGAGGGAAAGCCACAGATCCCTTGATCCACGTGACAGGAATGGTGACACTACTTTTGCAGCTCGGGAGGAATTGCACGTGCATGCCCCCACTCGAGACGAGGCCTGACTCCCCTCGGGAGACTCAGAAGCACCCCAAGATCCATGGCAACACTGGAGAGGAATCCTCAGGTTCCGGCCCCGACTCCACACAAGGTCTTAGGCCCCGGCATGGACGGGAGAGGAATCCCGAGAGGGCCCCTAGCAACTCGAATGGGGACGGGCCTTTCCTGAGGCCACTAGAGCGGGTCCCTGAGGTCCCCATAGTAACTCGAGAGGACCTGCCGCAACTCCAGAAAATCCAGGAGGTTCTCCCCTCCAGGCGAGATGAGGCCCATTTTCGCTGAGGCGTCTCGATTCTGATCACATCTCACCTCTGGAACTTCGAAAGGGTCCTTCACACCCTTGGTGCAAATCAAGAAGTTCCCCGGCATACCTGTCTCCACTCGAGAGAAAGCACGAGGTCCCGCTCACATCCAGAGGAGTCCGGTTTCTGCCTCGTAGCTCGAGATGAGGGATCCTTTCCCTGCTTCGTCGGGAAAGAGTTCCCGACGTTCCCGTCGCATCTCAAGAGGAGGCCCTCTCAACAGGAACGGCGAGAGGAACTCCAGGGTCGTGCCACCATTCCAAGAGTCCCCCAGATGTCCCAGTCCATTCCAGAGGAACCTCTTTTCCCTTCACCGGCTCGTCTTTCACGTCGAGGATCGACTCACACCAAGGTGGCACGTGGCACGGCCCTGTGGGAAAGCCTCGTGGGAAAGCCTCGAGGGAAAGCCTCGAGGGAAAGCCACAGATCCATTGATCCACGTGACAGGAAGCGTGACACTACTGCTGCAGCTCGGGAGGAAAGCGCACGTGCATGCCCCCACTCGAGACGGGGCCTGACTCCCCTGCGGAGACTCAGAAGCACCCCAAGATCCGTGGCAACACTGGAGAGGAATCCTCAGGTTCCGGCACCGACTCCACACAAGGTCTTAGGCCCCGGCATGGACGGGAGAAGAATCCCGAGAGGGCCCCTAGCAACTCGCATGGGGACTGGCCTTTCCTGAGGCCACCAGAGCGGGTCCCTGAGGTCCCCGTTGTAACTCGAGAAGACCTGCCGCAACTCGAGAAAATCCAGGAGGTTCCCCCCTCCAGGCGAGATGAGGCCCATTTCCGCTGAGGTGTCTCGAGGCTGATAACACCTCACCTCTGGAACTTCGAAAGGGTCCTTCACACCCTTGGTGCAAATCAAGAAGCTCCCCGACATACCCGTCTCCACTCGAGAGAAAACACGTGGGTCCCGCCCACATCCAGTGGAGCCCCGTTTCCGCCTCGTAGCTCGAGATGAGGGATCCTTTCCCTGCTTCGTCGGGAAACAGTTCCCGGCGTTCCCGTCGCATGTCCAGAGGAGGCCCTCTCAAGAGGAACGGCGAGAGGAACTCCAGGGTCGTTCCACCATTCCAAGAGTCCCCCAGATGTCTCAGTCCATTCCAGAGGAACCTCTTTTCCCTTCACCGGCTCGTCTTTCACGCCGAGGATTGACTCACACCAAGGTGGCACGTGGCACGGCCCTGTGGGAAAGCCTCGTGGGAAAGCCTCGAGGGACAGACTCGAGGGAAAGCCACAGATCCCTTTATCCACGTGACAGGAAGCGTGACACTACTGCTGCAGCTCGGGAGGAAAGCGCACGTGCATGCCCCCACTCGAGACGAGGCCTGACTCCCCTGGGGAGACTCAGAAGCACCCCAAGATCCATGGCAACACTGGAGAGGAATCCTCAGGTTCCGGCCCCGACTCCACACAAGGTCTTAGGCCCCGGCATGGACGGGAGAGGAATCCCGAGAGGGCCCCTAGCAACTCGCATGGGGACGGGCCTTTCCTGAGGCCACCAGAGCGGGTCCCTGAGGTCCCCGTCGTAACTCGAGAAGACCTGCCGCAACTCCAGAAAATCCAGGAGGTTCTCCCCTCCAGGCTAGATGAGGCCCATTTCCGCTGAGGCGTCTCGAGGCTGATCACACCTCACCTCTGGAACTTCGAAAGGGTCCTTCACACCCTTGGTGCAAATCAAGAAGTTCCCCGACATACCCGTCTCCACTCGAGAGGAAACACGATGGTCCCGCTCACATCCAGAGGAGCCCCGTTTCCGCCTAGTAGCTCGAGATGAGGCATCCTTTACTGCTTCGTCGGGAAAGAGTTCCCGGCGTTCCCGTCGCATCTCAAGAGGAGGCCCTCTCAACAGGAACGGCGAGAGGAACTCCAGGGTCGTGCCACCATTCCAAGAGTCCCCCAGATGTCTCAGTCCATTCCAGAGGAACCTCTTTTCCCTTCACCGGCTCGTCTTTCACGCCGAGGATCGACTCACACCAAGGTGGCACGTGGCACGGCCCTGTGGGAAAGCCTCGTGGGAAAGCCTTGAGGGAATGCCTCGAGGGAAAGCGACAGATCCCTTGATCCACGTGACAGGAAGCGTTACACTACTGCTGCAGCTCGGGAGGTAAGCGTACGTGCATGCCCCCACTCGAGACGAGGCCTGACTCCCCTGGGGAGACTCAGAAGCACCCCAAGATACATGGCAACACTGGAGAGGAATCCTCAGGTTCCGGCCCCGAATCCACAAAAGGTCTTAGGCCCCGGCATGGATGGGAGAGGCATCCCGAGAGGGACCCTAGCAACTCGCATGGGGACTGGCCTTTCCTGAGGCCACCAGAGCGGGTCCCTGAGGTCCCCATCGTAACTCGAGAAGACCTGCCGCAACTCGAGAAAATCCAGGAGGTTCTCCCCTCCAGGCGAGATGAGGCCCATTTCCGCTGAGGCGTCTCGAGGCTGATCACACCCCACCTCTGAAACTTCGAAAGGGTCCTTCTCACCCATGGGGCAAATCAAGAAGCTGCCCGACATACCCGTCTCCACTCGAGAGATAACACGAGGGTCCCGCCCACATCCAAAGGAGCCCCGTTTCCGCCTCGTAGCTCGAGATGAGGCTTCCTTTACTGCTTCGTAGGGAAAGAGTTCCCGGCGTTCCCGTCGCATCTCAAGTGGAGGCCCTCTCAACAGGAAAGGCGAGAGAATCTCCAGCGTCGTGCCACCATTCCAAGAGTCCCTCAGATGTCTCAGTCCATTCCAGAGGAACCTCTTTTCCCTTCACCCGCTCGTTTTCACGCCGAGGATAGACTCACACCAAGGTGGCACGTGGCACGGCCCTGTGGGAAAGCCTCGTGGGAAAGCCTCGAGGGAAAGCCTCGAGGGAAAGCCACAGATCCCTTGATCCACGTGACAGGAAGCGTGACACTGCTGCTGCAGCTCGGGAGGTAAGCGCACGTGCATGCCCCCACTCGAGACGAGGCCTGAATCCCTGGGGAGACTCAGAAGCACTCCAAGATCCATGGCAACACAGGAGACGAATCCTCAGGTTCCGGCCCCGACACCACACAGGTCTTAGGCCCCGGCATGGACGGGATAGGAATCCCGAGAGGGCCCCTAGCAACTCGCATGGGGACTGGCCTTTCCTGAGGCCACCAGAGCGGGTCCCTGAGGTCCCCGTCTTAACTCGAGAAGAACTGCCGCAACTCGAGAAAATCCAGGAGGTTCTCCCCTCCTGTCGAGATGAGGCCCAATTCCGCTGAGGCGTCTCGAGGCTGATCACACCTCACCTCTGGAACTTCGAAAGGGTCTTTCACAACCTTGGTGCAAATCAAGAAGTTCCCCGACATACCTGTCACCACTCGAGAGGAAACACGAGGGTCCCGCCCACATCTAGAGGATCCCGGTTTCCGACTCTTAGCTTGAGATGAGGGATCCTTTCCCTGCTTCGTCGGCAAAGAGTTCCCGGCGTTCCCGTCGCATCTCAAGAGGAGGCCCTCTCAACAGGAACGGCGAGAGGAACTCCAGGGTCGTGCCACCATTCCAAGAGTCCCCCAGATGTCTCAGTCCATTCCAGAGGAACCTCTTTTCCCTTCACCGGCTCGTCTTTCACCCCGAGGATCGACTCACACCAACGTGGCACGTGGCACGGCCCTGTGGGAAAGATTCGTGGGAAAGCCTCGAGGGAAAGCCTTGAGGGAAAGCCACAGATCCCTTGATCCACGTGACAGGAATGGTGACACTACTTTTGCAGCTCGGGAGGAATTGCACGTGCATGCCCCCACTCGAGACGAGGCCTGACTCCCCTCGGGAGACTCAGAAGCACCCCAAGATCCATGGCAACACTGGAGAGGAATCCTCAGGTTCCAGCCCCGACTCCACACAAGGTCTTAGGCCCCGGCATGGATGGGAGAGGAATCCAGAGAGGGACCCTAGCAACTCGCATGGGGACGGGCCTTTCCTGAGGCCACTAGAGCGGGTCCCTGAGGTCCCCGTAGTAACTCGAGAGGACCTGCCGCAACTCCAGAAAATCCAGGAGGTTCTCCCCTCCAGGCGAGATGAGGCCCATTTCCGCTGAGGCGTCTCGATTCTGATCACATCTCACCTCTGGAACTTCGAAAGGGTCCTTCACACCCTTGGTGCAAATCAAGAAGTTCCCCGGCACACCTGTCTCCACTCGAGAGGAAACACGAGGTCCTGCTCACATCCAGAGGAGTCCGGTTTCTGCCTCGTAGCTCGAGATGAGGGATCCTTTCCCTGCTTCTTCGGGAAAGAGTTCCCGGCATTCCCGTCCATTCTCAAGAGGAGGCCCTCTCAACAGGAACGGCGAGAGGAACTCCAGGGTCGTGCCACCATTCCAAGAGTCCCCCAGATGTCTCAGTCCATTCCAGAGGAACCTCTTTTCCCTTCACCGGCTCGTCTTTCACGCCGAGGATCGACTCACACCAAGGTGGCACGTGGCACGGCCCTGTGGGAAAGCCTCGTGGGAAAGCCTCGAGGGAAAGCCTCAAGGGAAAGCCACAGATCCCTTGATCCACGTGACAGGAAGCGTGACACTACTGCTGCAGCTCGGGAGGAAATCGCACGTGCATGCCCCCACTCGAGACGGGGCCTGACTCCCCTGCGGAGACTCAGAAGCACCCCAAGATCCATGGCAACACTGGAGAGGAATCCTCAGGTTCCGGCACCGACTCCACACAAGGTCTTAGGCCACGGCATGGACGGGAGAGGAATCCCGAGAGGGCCCCTAGCAACTCGCATGGGGACTGGCCTTTCCTGAGGCCACCAGAGCGGCTCCCTGAGGTCCCCGTCGTAACTCGAGAAGACCTGCCGCAACTTGAGAAAATCCAGGAGGTTCTCCCCTCCAGGCGAGATGAGGCCCATTTCCGCTGAGGCGTCTCGAGGCTGATCACACCTCAACTCTGGAACTTCGAAAGGGTCCTTCACACCCTTGGTGCAAATCAAGAAGTTCCCCGACATACCCGTCTCCACTCGAGAGGAAACACGAGGGTCCCGCCCACATCCAGAGCAGCCCTGTTTCGGCCTCGTAGCTCGAGATGAGGCATCCTTTCCCTGCTTCGTCGGGAAAGAGTTCCCGGCGTTCCCGTCGCATCTCAAGAGGAGGCCCTCTCAACAGGAACGGCGAGAGGAACTCCAGGGTCGTGCCACCATTCCAAGAGTCCCCCAGATGTCTCAGTCCATTCCAGAGGAAACTCTTTTCCCTTCACCGGCTCGTCTTTCACGCCGAGGATCGACTCACACCAAGGTGGCACGTGGCACGGCCCTGTGGGAAAGCCTCGTGGGAAAGCCTCGAGGGAAAGCCTCGAGGGAAAGCCACAGATCCCTTGATCCACGTGACAGGAAGCGTGACACTGCTGCTGCAGCTCGGGAGGTAAGCGCACGTGCATGCCCCCACTCGAGATGAGGCCTGATTCCCTGGGGAGACTCAGAAGCACTCCAAGATCCATGGCAACACAGGAGACGAATCCTCAGGTTCCGGCCCCGACACACACAGGTCTTAGGCCCCGGCATGGACGGGATAGGAATCCCGAGAGGGCCCCTAGCAACTCGCATGGGGACTGGCCTTTCTGAGGCCACCAGAGCGGGTCCCTGAGGTCCCCGTCGTAACTCGAGAAGAACTGCCGCAACTCGAGAAAATCCAGGAGGTTCTCCCCTCCTGGCGAGATGAGGCCCAATTCCGCTGAGGCGTCTCGAGGCTGATCACACCTCACCTCTGGAACTTCGAAAGGGTCTTTCACAACCTTGGTGCAAATCAAGAAGTTCCCCGACATACCTGTCACCACTCGAGAGGAAACACGAGGGTCCCGCCCACATCTAGAGGATCCCGGTTTCCGACTCTTAGCTCGAGATGAGGGATCCTTTCCCTGCTTCGTCGGGAAAGAGTTTCCGGCGTTCCCGTGGCATCTCAAGAGGAGGCCCTCTCAACAGGAAAGGCGAGAGGAACTCCAGGGTCGTGCCACCATTCCAAGAGTCCCCCAGATGTCTCAGTCCATTCCAGAGGAACCTCTTTTCCCTTCACTGACTCGTCTTTCACGCCGAGGATCGACTCACACCAAGGTGGCACGTGGCACAGCCCTGTGGGAAAGCCTCTTGGGAAAGCCTCGAGGGAAAGCCTCGAGGGAAAGCCACAGATCCCTTGATCCACGTGACAAGAAGTTTTCCACTACTGCTGCAGCTCGGGAGGAAATCGCACGTGCATGCCCCAACACGAGACGAGGCCTGACTCCCCTGGGGAGACTCAGAAGCACCCCAAGATCCAAGGCAGCACTGGAGAGGAATCCTCAGGTCCGTCCCCGACTCCACACAAGGTCTTAGGCCCCGGCATGGACGGGAGAGGAATCCCGAGATGGCCCCTACCAACTCGCATGGGGACTGACCTTTCCTGAGGCCACCAGAGCGGGTCCCTGAGGTCCCGGTCGTAACTCGAGAAGACCTGCCGCAACTCGAGAAAATCCAGGAGGTTCTCCCCTCCAAGCGAGATGAGGCCCATTTCAGCTGAGCCGTCTGGAGGCTGATCACACCACACCTCTGGAACTTCGAAAGGGTCCTTCACACCCTTGGTGCAAATCAAGAAGTTCCCCGACATACCCGTCTCCACTCGAGAGGGAACACGAGGGTCCCGCCCACATGCAGAGGAGCCCCGTTTCCGCCTCGTAGCTCGAGATGAGGGATCCTTTCCCTGCTTCGTCGGGAAAGAGTTCCCGTCGTTCCCGTCGCATCTCAAGAGGAGGCCCTCTCAACAGGAACGGCGAGAGGAACTCCAGGGTCATGCCACCATTCCAAGAGTCCCCCAGAGGTCTCAGTAGATTCCAGAAGAACCGCTTTTCCCTTCACCGGCTCATCGTTCACGCCGAGGATCGAGTCACACCAAGGTGGCACGTGGCACAGCCCTGTGGGAAAGCCTCTTGGGAAAGCCTCGAGGGAAAGCCTCGAGGGAAAGCCACAGATCCCTTGATCCACGTGACAAGAAGTTTTCCACTACTGCTGCAGCTCGGGAGGAAATCGCACGTGCATGCCCCAACTCGAGACGAGGCCTGACTCCCCTGGGGAGACTCAGAAGCACCCCAAGATCCAAGGCAGCACTGGAGAGGAATCCTCAGGTCCGTCCCCGACTCCACACAAGGTCTTAGGCCCCGGCATGGACGGGAGAGGAATCCCGAGATGGCCCCTAGCAACTCGCATGGGGACTGGCCTTTCCTGAGGCCACGAGAGCGGGTCTCTGAGGTCCCGGTCGTAACTCGAGAAGACCTGCCGCAACTCGAGAAAATCCAGGAGGTTCTCCCCTCCAGGCGAGATGAGGCCCATTTCCGCTGAGGCGTCTCGAGGCTGATCACACCTCACCTCTGGAACTTCCAAAGGGTCCTTCACACCCTTCGTGCAAATCAAGAAGTTCCCCGACATACCCGTCTCCACTCGAGAGGAATCACGAGGGTCCCGCCCACATGCAGAGGAGCCCCGTTTCCGCCTCGTAGCTCGAGATGAGGGATCCTTTCTCTGCTTCGTCGGGAAAGAGTTCCCAGAGTTCCCGTCGCATCTCAAGAGGAGGCCCTCTCAACAGGAACGGCGAGAGGAACTCCAGGGTCGTGCCACCATTCCAAGAGTCCCCCAGATGTCTCAGTCCATTCCAGAGGAACCTCTTTTCCCTTCACCAGCTCGTCTTTCACGCCGAGGATCGACTCTCCCCAAGGTGGCACGTGGCACAGCCCTGTGGGAAAGCCTCGTGGGAAAGCCTTGAGAGAAAGCCGCAGATCCCTTGATCCACGTGACAGGAAGCGTGACACTACTGCTGCAGCTCGGGAGGAAAGCGCACGTGCATGCCCCCACTCGAGACGAGGCCTGATTCCCCTGGGGAGACTCAGAAGCACCCCAAGATCCATGGCAACACTGGAGAGGAATCCTCAGGTTCCGGCCCCGACTCCACACAAGGATTGAGGCACCGGCATGGACGGGAGAGGAATCCCGAGAGGGCACCTGGCAACTCGCATGGGGACTGGCCTTTCCTTAGGCCACCAGAGCGGGTCCCTGAGGTCCCCGTCGTAACTCGAGAAGACCTGCCGCAACTCGAGAAAATCCAGGAGGTTCTCCCCTCCAGGCGAGATGAGGCCCATTTCCTCTGAGGCGTCTCGAGGATGATCACACCTCACCTCTGAAACTTCGAAAGGGTCCTTCACACCCTTGGTGCAAATCAAGAAGTTCCCCGACATACCCGTCTCCACTCGAGAGGAAACACGACGGTCCCGCCCACATCCAGAGGAGCCCCGTTTCCGCCTCGGAGCTCGAGATGAGGGATCCTTTCCCTGCTTCGTCGGGAAAGAGTTCCTGGGGTTCCCGTCGCATCTCAAGAGGAGGCCCTCTCAACAGGAACGGCGAGAGGAACTCCAGGGTCGTGCCACCATTGCAAGAGTCCCCCAGATGTCTCAGTACATTCCAGAGGAACCTCTTTTCCCTTCACCGGCTCGTCTTTCACGCCGAGGATCGACTCACACCAAGGTGGCATGTGGCACAGCCCTGTGGAAATGCCTCGTGGGAAAGCCTCGAGTTAAAGCCTCGAAGGAAAGCCACAGATCCCTTGATCCACGTGACAGGAAGCGTGACACTACTGCTGCATCTCTGGAGGAAAGCACACGTGCATGCCCCCACTCGAGACGAGGCCTGACTCCCCTGGGGAGACTCAGAAGCCCCCCAAGATCCATGGCAACACTGGAGAGGAATCCTCAGGTTCCGGCCCCGACTCCACACAAGTATTGAGGCCCCGGCATGAACGGGAGAGGAATCCCGAGAGGGACCATAGCAATTCGCATGGGGAGTGGCCTTTCCTGAGGCCAACAGATGGGGTCCCCGAGGTCCCCGTCGTAATTCGTGAAGACCTGCCGCAACTCGAGAAAATCCAGGAGGTTCTCCCCTCCAGGCGAGATGAGGCCCATTTCCACTGAGGCGTCTCGAGGCTGATCACACCTCACCTCTGGAACTTCGAAAGGGTCCTTCACACCCTTGGTGCAAATCAAGAAGTTCCCCGACATACCCGTCTCCACTCGAGAGGAAACACGAGGGTCCCGCCCACATCCAGAGGAGCCCCGTTTCCGCCTCGTAGCTCGAGATGAGGGATCCTTAACCTGCTTCTTCGGGCAAGAGTTCCCGGCGTTCCTGTCCCCTCTCAAGAGGAGGCCCTATCAACAGGAACGGCAAGAGGAACTCCATGGTCGTTCCACCATTCCAAGAGTCCCCGAGATGTCTCAGTCCATTCCAGAGGAACCTCTTTTCCCTTCACCGACTCGTCCTTCACGCCGAGGATCGACTCACACCCAGGTGGCACGTGGCACAGCCCTGTGGGAAAGCCTCGAGGGAAAGCCTTGAGGGAAAGCCTCGAGGGAATGCCACAGATCCCTTGATCCACGTGACAGGAAGTGTTCCACTACTGCTGCAGCTCGGGAGGAAAGCGCACGTGCATGCCCCAACTCGAGACGAGGCCTGACTCCCCTGGGGAGACTCAGACGCACCCCAAGATTCATGGCAACACTGGAGAGGAATCCTCAGGTTCCGGCCCTGACTCCACACAAGGTCTTAGGCCCCGGCATGGACAGGAGAGGAATCCCGAGATGGCCCCTAGCAACTAGCATGGGGACTGGCCTTTACTGAGGCCACGAGAGCGGGTCCCTGAGGTCCCCGTCGTAACACGAGAAGACCTGCCTCAACTCGAGAAAATCCAGGAGATTCTCCCCTCCAGGCGAGATGAGGCCCATTTCCGCTGAGGCGTCTCGAGAGAGATCACACCTCACCTCTGGAACTTCGAAAGGGTCCTTCACACCCTTGGTGCCAATCAAGAAGTTCCCCGACATACCCATCTCCACTCGAGAGGAAACACGAGGGTCTCGCCAACATCCAGAGGAGCCCCGTTTCCGCCTCGTAGCTCGAGATGAGGGATCCTTTCCCTGCTTCGTCGGGAAAGAGTTTCCGGCGTTCCCTTCGCATCTCAAGAGGAGGCCCTCTCAACAGGAACGGCGAGAGGAACTCCAGGGTCGTGCCACCATTCCAAGAGTCCCCCAGATGTCTCAGTCCATTCCAGAGGAACCTCTTTTCCCTTCACCGACTCGTCTTTCACGCCGAGGATCGACTCACACCAAGGTGGCACGTGGCACAGCCCTGTGGGAAAGCCTCTTGGGAAAGCCTCGAGGGAAAGCCTCGAGGGAAAGCCACAGATCCCTTGATCCACGTGACAAGAAGTTTTCCACTACTGCTGCAGCTCGGGAGGAAATCGCACGTGCATGCCCCAACTCGAGACGAGGCCTGACTCCCCTGGGGAGACTCAGAAGCACCCCAAGATCCAAGGCAGCACTGGAGAGGAATCCTCAGGTCCGTCCCCGACTCCACACAAGGTCTTAGGCCCCGGCATGGACGGGAGAGGAATCCCGAGATGGCCCCTAGCAACTCGCATGGGGACTGACCTTTCCTGAGGCCACCAGAGCGGGTCCCTGAGGTCCCGGTCGTAACTCGAGAAGACCTGCCGCAACTCGAGAAAATCCAGGAGGTTCTCCCCTCCAAGCGAGATGAGGCCCATTTCAGCTGAGCCGTCTGAAGGCTGATCACACCACACCTCTGGAACTTCGAAAGGGTCCTTCACACCCTTGGTGCAAATCAAGAAGTTCCCCGACATACCCGTCTCCACTCGAGAGGAATCACGAGGGTCCCGCCCACATGCAGAGGAGCCCCGTTTCCGCCTCGTAGCTCGAGATGAGGGATCCTTTCTCTGCTTCGTCGGGAAAGAGTTCCCAGAGTTCCCGTCGCATCTCAAGAGGAGGCCCTCTCAACAGGAACGGCGAGAGGAACTCCAGGGTCGTGCCACCATTCCAAGAGTCCCCCAGATGTCTCAGTCCATTCCAGAGGAACCTCTTTTCCCTTCACCAGCTCGTCTTTCACGCCGAGGATCGACTCTCCCCAAGGTGGCACGTGGCACAGCCCTGTGGGAAAGCCTCGTGGGAAAGCCTTGAGAGAAAGCCACAGATCCCTTGATCCACGTGACAGGAAGCATGACACTACTGCTGCAGCTCGGGAGGAAAGCGCACGTGCATGCCCCCACTCGAGACGAGGCCTGATTCCCCTGGGGAGACTCAGAAGCACCCCAAGATCCATGGCAACACTGGAGAGGAATCCTCAGGTTCCGGCCCCGACTCCACACAAGGATTGAGGCACCGGCATGGACGGGAGAGGAATCCCGAGAGGGCACCTGGCAACTCGCATGGGGACTGGCCTTTCCTTAGGCCACCAGAGCGGGTCCCTGAGGTCCCCGTGGTAACTCGAGAAGACCTGCCGCAACTCGAGAAAATCCAGGAGGTTCTCCCCTCCAGGCGAGATGAGGCCCATTTCCTCTGAGGCGTCTCGAGGATGATCACACCTCACCTCTGAAACTTCGAAAGGGTCCTTCACACCCTTGGTGCAAATCAAGAAGTTCCCCGACATACCCGTCTCCACTCGAGAGGAAACACGACGGTCCCGCCCACATCCAGAGGAGCCCCGTTTCCGCCTCGGAGCTCGAGATGAGGGATCCTTTCCCTGCTTCGTCGGGAAAGAGTTCCTGGGGTTCCCGTCGCATCTCAAGAGGAGGCCCTCTCAACAGGAACGGCGAGAGGAACTCCAGGGTCGTGCCACCATTGCAAGAGTCCCCCAGATGTCTCAGTACATTCCAGAGGAACCTCTTTTCCCTTCACCGGGTCGTCTTTCACGCCGAGGATCGACTCACACCAAGGTGGCATGTGGCACAGCCCTGTGGAAATGCCTCGTGGGAAAGCCTCGAGTTAAAGCCTCGAAGGAAAGCCACAGATCCCTTGATCCACGTGACAGGAAGCGTGACACTACTGCTGCATCTCTGGAGGAAAGCACACGTGCATGCCCCCACTCGAGACGAGGCCTGACTCCCCTGGGGAGACTCAGAAGCCCCCCAAGATCCATGGCAACACTGGAGAGGAATCCTCAGGTTCCGGCCCCGACTCCACACAAGTATTGAGGCCCCGGCATGAACGGGAGAGGAATCCCGAGAGGGACCATAGCAATTCGCATGGGGAGTGGCCTTTCCTGAGGCCAACAGATGGGGTCCCCGAGGTCCCCGTCGTAATTCGTGAAGACCTGACGCAACTCGAGAAAATCCAGGAGGTTGTACCCTCCAGGCGAGATGAGGCCCATTTCCGCTGAGGCGTCTCGAGGCTGATCACACCTCACCTCTGGAACTTCGAAAGGGATCTTCACACCCTTGGTGCAAATCAAGAAGTTCCCCGACATACCCGTCTCCACTCGAGAGGGAACACGAGGGTCCCGCCCACATGCAGAGGAGCCCCGTTTCCGCCTCGTAGCTCGAGATGAGGGATCCTTTCCCTGCTTCGTCGGGAAAGAGTTCCCAGCGTTCCCGTCGCATCTCAAGAGGAGGCCCTCTCAACAGGAACGGCGAGAGGAACTCCAGGGTCGTGCCACCATTCCAAGAGTCCCCCAGAGGTCTCAGTCCATTCCAGAGGAACCTCTTTTCCCTTCACCGGTTCGTCGTTCACGGCGAGGATCGACTCACACCAAGGTGGCACGTCCCACAGCCCTGTGGGAAAGCCTCGTGTGACAGCCTCGAGGGAAAGCAACAGATCCCTTGATCCACGTGACAGGAATCGTTCCACTACTGCTGCAGCTCGGGAGGAAAGCGCACGTGCATGTCCCCACTCCAGACGAGGCCTGACTCCCCTGCGGAGACTCAGAAGCACCCCAAGATCCATGGCTACACTGGAGAGGTATCCTCAGCTTCCGGCCCCGACTCCACACAAGGACTGAGGCCCCGGCATGGACGGGAGAGGAATCCCGAGAGGGCACCTAGCAACTCGCATGGGGACTGGCCTTTACTGAGGCCACGAGAGCGGGTCCCTGAGGTCCCCGTCGTTACACGAGAAGACCTGCCGCAACTCGAGAAAATCCAGGAGGTTCTCCCCTCCAGGCGAGATGAGGCCCATTTCCGCTGAGGCGTCTCGAGAGAGATCACACCTCACCTCTGGAACTTCGAAAGGGTCCTTCACACCCTTGGTGCCAATCAAGAAGTTCCCCGACATACCCATCTCCACTCGAGAGGAAACACGAGGGTCTCGCCAACATCCAGAGGAGCCCCGTTTCCGCCTCGTAGCTCGAGATGAGGGATCCTTTCCCTGCTTCGTCGGGAAAGAGTTTCCGGCGTTCCCTTCGCATCTCAAGAGGAGGCCCTCTCAACAGGAAAGGCGAGAGGAACTCCAGGGTCGTGCCACCATTCCAAGAGTCCCCCAGATGTCTCAGTCCATTCCAGAGGAACCTCTTTTCCCTTCACCGACTCGTCTTTCACGCCGAGGATCGACTCACACCAAGGTGGCACGTGGCACAGCCCTGTGGGAAAGCCTCTTGGGAAAGCCTCGAGGGAAAGCCTCGAGGGAAAGCCACAGATCCCTTGATCCACGTGACAAGAAGTTTTCCACTACTGCTGCAGCTCGGGAGGAAATCGCACGTGCATGCCCCAACTCGAGACGAGGCCTGACTCCCCTGGGGAGACTCAGAAGCACCCCAAGATCCAAGGCAGCACTGGAGAGGAATCCTCAGGTCCGTCCCCGACTCCACACAAGGTCTTAGGCCCCGGCATGGACGGGAGAGGAATCCCGAGATGGCCCCTAGCAACTCGCATGGGGACTGACCTTTCCGAGGCCACCAGAGCGGGTCCCTGAGGTCCCGGTCGTAACTCGAGAAGACCTGCCGCAACTCGAGAAAATCCAGGAGGTTCTCCCCTCCAAGCGAGATGAGGCCCATTTCAGCTGAGCCGTCTGAAGGCTGATCACACCACACCTCTGGAACTTCGAAAGGGTCCTTCACACCCTTGGTGCAAAATCAAGAAGTTCCCCGACATACCCGTCTCCACTCGAGAGGAATCACGAGGGTCCCGCCCACATGCAGAGGAGCCCCGTTTCCGCCTCGTAGCTCGAGATGAGGGATCCTTTCTCTGCTTCGTCGGGAAAGAGTTCCCAGAGTTCCCGTCGCATCTCAAGAGGAGGCCCTCTCAACAGGAACGGCGAGAGGAACTCCAGGGTCGTGCCACCATTCCAAGAGTCCCCCAGATGTCTCAGTCCATTCCAGAGGAACCTCTTTTCCCTTCACCAGCTCGTCTTTCACGCCGAGGATCGACTCTCCCCAAGGTGGCACGTGGCACAGCCCTGTGGGAAAGCCTCGTGGGAAAGCCTTGAGAGAAAGCCACAGATCCCTTGATCCACGTGACAGGAAGCGTGACACTACTGCTGCAGCTCGGGAGGAAAGCGCACGTGCATGCCCCCACTCGAGACGGAGGCCTGATTCCCCTGGGGAGACTCAGAAGCACCCCAAGATCCATGGCAACACTGGAGAGGAATCCTCAGGTTCCGGCCCCGACTCCACACAAGGATTGAGGCACCGGCATGGACGGGAGAGGAATCCCGAGAGGGCACCTGGCAACTCGCATGGGGACTGGCCTTTCCTTAGGCCACCAGAGCGGGTCCCTGAGGTCCCCGTGGTAACTCGAGAAGACCTGCCGCAACTCGAGAAATCCAGGAGGTTCTCCCCTCCAGGCGAGATGAGGCCCATTTCCTCTGAGGCGTCTCGAGGATGATCACACCTCACCTCTGAAACTTCGAAAGGGTCCTTCACACCCTTGGTGCAAAATCAAGAAGTTCCCCGACATACCCGTCTCCACTCGAGAGGAAACACGACGGTCCCGCCCACATCCAGAGGAGCCCCGTTTCCGCCTCGGAGCTCGAGATGAGGGATCCTTTCCCTGCTTCGTCGGGAAAGAGTTCCTGGGGTTCCCGTCGCATCTCAAGAGGAGGCCCTCTCAACAGGAACGGCGAGAGGAACTCCAGGGTCGTGCCACCATTGCAAGAGTCCCCCAGATGTCTCAGTACATTCCAGAGGATCCTCTTTTCCCTTCACCGGGTCGTCTTTCACGCCGAGGATCGACTCACACCAAGGTGGCATGTGGCACAGCCCTGTGGAAATGCCTCGTGGGAAAGCCTCGAGTTAAAGCCTCGAAGGAAAGCCACAGATCCCTTGATCCACGTGACAGGAAGCGTGACACTACTGCTGCATCTCTGGAGGAAAGCACACGTGCATGCCCCCACTCGAGACGAGGCCTGACTCCCCTGGGGAGACTCAGAAGCCCCCCAAGATCCATGGCAACACTGGAGAGGAATCCTCAGGTTCCGGCCCCGACTCCACACAAGTATTGAGGCCCCGGCATGAACGGGAGAGGAATCCCGAGAGGGACCATAGCAATTCGCAAGGGGAGTGGCCTTTCCTGAGGCCAACAGATGGGGTCCCCGAGGTCCCCGTCGTAATTCGTGAAGACCTGACGCAACTCGAGAAAATCCAGGAGGTTGTACCCTCCAGGCGAGATGAGGCCCATTTCCGCTGAGGCGTCTCGAGGCTGATCACACCTCACCTCTGGAACTTCGAAAGGGATCTTCACACCCTTGGTGCAAATCAAGAAGTTCCCCGACATACCCGTCTCCACTCGAGAGGGAACACGAGGGTCCCGCCCACATGCAGAGGAGCCCCGTTTCCGCCTCGTAGCTCGAGATGAGGGATCCTTTCCCTGCTTCGTCGGGAAAGAGTTCCCAGCGTTCCCGTCGCATCTCAAGAGGAGGCCCTCTCAACAGGAACGGCGAGAGGAACTCCAGGGTCGTGCCACCATTCCAAGAGTCCCCCAGAGGTCTCAGTCCATTCCAGAGGAACCTCTTTTCCCTTCACCGGTTCGTCGTTCACGGCGAGGATCGACTCACACCAAGGTGGCACGTCCCACAGCCCTGTGGGAAAGCCTCGTGTGACAGCCTCGAGGGAAAGCAACAGATCCCTTGATCCACGTGACAGGAATCGTTCCACTACTGCTGCAGCTCGGGAGGAAAGCGCACGTGCATGTCCCCACTCCAGACGAGGCCTGACTCCCCTGCGGAGACTCAGAAGCACCCCAAGATCCATGGCTACACTGGAGAGGTATCCTCAGCTTCCGGCCCCGACTCCACACAAGGACTGAGGCCCCGGCATGGACGGGAGAGGAATCCCGAGAGGGCACCTAGCAACTCGCATGGGGACTGGCCTTTCCTGAGGCCACCTGAGCGGGTCCCTGAGGTCCCCGTCGTTACACGAGAAGACCTGCCGCAACTCGAGAAAATCCAGGAGGTTCTCCCCTCCAGGCGAGATGAGGCCCATTTCCGCTGAGGCGTCTCGAGGCTGATCACACCTCACCTCTGGAACTTCGAAAGGGTCCTTCACACCCTTGGTGCAAATCAAGAAGTTCCCCGACATTCCCGTCTCCACTCGAGAGGAAACACGAGGGTCCCGCCGACATCCAGAGGAGCCCCGTTTCCGCCTCGTAGCTCGAGATGAGGGATCCTTTCCCTGCTTCGTCGGGAAAGAGTTCCCGGGGTTCCCGTCGCATCTCAAGAGGAGGCCCTCTCAACAGGAACGGCGAGAGGAACTCCGGGGTCGTGCCACCGTTCCAAGAGTCCCACAGATGTCTCAGTCCATTCCAGAGGAACCTCTTTTCCCTTCACCGGCTCGTCCTTCATGCCGAGGATCGATTCACACCAAGGTGGCACGTGGCACAGCCCTGTGGGAAAGCCTCGTGGGAAAGCCTCGAGGGAAAGCCTCGAGGGAAAGCCACAGATCCCTTGATCCACGTGCCAGGAAGCGTGACACTACTGCTGCAGCTCGGGAGGAATGTGCACGTGCATGCCCCCACTCGAGACGAGGCCAGACTCCCCTGGGGAGACTCAGAAGCACCCCAAGATCCATGGCAACACTGGAGAGGAAACCTCAGGTTACGGCGCTGAATCCACACAATGTCTTAGGCCCCGGTATGGACGGAGGGGAATGGTCAGAGGTCCCCTAGCAACTCGCATGGGGACTGGCCTTTCCTGAGGCCACCTGAGCGGGTCCCTGAGGTCCCCGTCGTTACACGAGAAGACCTGCCGCAACTCGAGAAAATCCAGGAGGTTCTCCCGTCCAGGCGAGATGAGGCCCATTTCCGCTGAGGTGTCTCGAGGCTGATCACACCTCACCTCTGGAACTTCGAAAGGGTCCTTCACACCCTTGGTGCAAATCAAGAAGTTCCCTGACATTCCCGTCTCCACTCGAGAGGAAACACGAGGGTCCCGCCGACATCCAGAGGAGCCCCGTTTCCGCCTCGTAGCTCGAGATGAGGGATCCTTTCCCTGCTTCGTCGGGAAAGAGTTCCTGGGGTTCCCGTCGCATCTCAAGAGGAGGCCCTCTCAACAGGAACGGCGAGAGGAACTCCGGGGTCGTGCCACCGTTCCAAGAGTCCCGCAGATGTCTCAGTCCATTCCAGAGGAACCTCTTTTCCCTTCACCGGCTCGTCCTTCACGCCGAGGATCGACTCACACCAAGGTGGCACGTGGCACAGCCCTGTGGGAAAGCCTCGTGGGAAAGCCTCGAGGGAAAGCCTCGAGGGAAAGCCACAGATCCCTTGATTCCCGTGACAGGAAGCGTGACACTACTGCTGCAGCTCGGCAGGAATGCGCACGTGCATGCCCCCACTCGAGACGAGGCCTGACTCCCCTGGGGAGACTCAGAAGCACCCCAAGATCCATGGCAACAGTGGAGAGGAATCCTCAGGTTCCGGCCCCGACTCCACACAAGGTCTTAGGCCCCGGCATGGATGGGAGAGGAATTCCGAGAGGGCCCCTAGCAACTCGCATGGGGACTGGCGTTTCCTGAGGCCACCAGAGCGGGTCCCTGAGGTCCCCGTCGTAACTCGAGAAGACCTGCCGCAACTCGAGAAAATCCAGGAGATTCTCCCCTCCAGGCGAGATGAGGCCCATTTCCGCTGAGGCGTCTCGAGAGAGATCACACCTCACCTCTGGAACTTCGAAAGGGTCCTTCACACCCTTGGTGCCAATCAAGAAGTTCCCCGACATACCCATCTCCACTCGAGAGGAAACACGAGGGTCTCGCCGACATCCAGAGGAGCCGTGTTTCCGCCTCGTAGCTCGAGATGAGGGATCCTTTCCCTGCTTCGTATGGAAAGAGTTTTCGGCGTTCCCGTCGCATCTCAAGAGGAGGCCCTCTCAACAGGAAAGGCGAGAGGAACTCCAGGGTCGTGCCACCATTCCAAGAGTCCCCCAGATGTCTCAGTCCATTCCAGAGGAACCTCTTTTCCCTTCACCGACTCGTCTTTCACGCCGAGGATCGACTCACACCAAGGTGGCACGTGGCACAGCCCTGTGGGTAAGCCTCTTGGGAAAGCCTCGAGGGAAAGCCTCGAGGGAAAGCCACAGATCCCTTGATCCACATGACAGGAAGTGTTCCACTACTGCTGCAGCTCGGGAGGAAAGCGCACGTGCATGCCCCAACTCGAGACGAGGGCTGACTCCCCTGAGGAGACTCAGACGCACCCCAAGATCCATGGCCACACTGGAGAGGAAACGTCACGTTCCGGCCCCGACTCCACACAAGGTCTTAGGCCCCGGCATCGACGGGAGCGGGATCCCGAGATGGCCCCTAGCAACTCACATGCGGACTGGCCTTTCCTGAGGCCACCAAAGCGGTTCCCTGAGGTCCCCGTCGGAACTTGTGAAGACCTGCCGCAACTCGAGAAAATCCAGGAGGTTGTCCCCTCCAGGCGAGATGAGGCCCATTTCCGCTGAGGCGTCTCCAGGCTGATCACACCTCACCTCTGGAACTTCGAAAGGGATCTTCACACCCTTGGTGCAAATCAAGAAGTTCCCCGACATACCCGTCTCCACTCGAGAGGGAACACGAGGGTCCCGCCCACATGCAGAGGAGCCCCGTTTCCGCCTCGTAGCTCGAGATGAGGGATCCTTTCCCTGCTTCGTCGGGAAAGAGTTCCCAGCGTTCCCGTCGCATCTCAAGAGGAGGCCCTCTCAACAGGAACGGCGAGCGGAACTCCAGGGTCGTGCCACCATTCCAAGAGTCCCCCAGAGGTCTCAGTCCATTCCAGAGGAACCTCTTTTCCCTTCACCGGTTCGTCGTTCACGGCGAGGATCGACTCACACCAAGGTGGCACGTCCCACAGCCCTGTGGGAAAGCCTCGTGTGACAGCCTCGAGGGAAAGCCACAGATCCCTTGATCCACGTGACAGGAATCGTTCCACTACTGCTGCAGCTCGGGAGGAAAGCGCACGTGCATGCCCCCACTCCAGACGAGGCCTGACTCCCCTGCGGAGACTCAGAAGCACCCCAAGATCCATGGCAACACTGGAGAGGAAACCTCAGGTTACGGCGCTGAATCCACACAATGTCTTAGGCCCCGGTATGGACGGAGGGGAATGGTCAGAGGTCCCCTAGCAACTCGCATGGGGACTGGCCTTTCCTGAGGCCACCTGAGCGGGTCCCTGAGGTCCCCGTCGTTACACGAGAAGACCTGCCGCAACTCGAGAAAATCCAGGAGGTTCTCCCGTCCAGGCGAGATGAGGCCCATTTCCGCTGAGGCGTCTCGAGGCTGATCACACCTCACCTCTGGAACTTCGAAAGGGTCCTTCACACCCTTGGTGCAAATCAAGAAGTTCCCCGACATTCCCGTCTCCACTCGAGAGGAAACACGAGGGTCCCGCCGACATCCAGAGGAGCCCCGTTTCCGCCTCGTAGCTCGAGATGAGGGATCCTTTCCCTGCTTCGTCGGGAAAGAGTTCCTGGGGTTCCCGTCGCATCTCAAGAGGAGGCCCTCTCAACAGGAACGGCGAGAGGAACTCCGGGGTCGTGCCACCGTTCCAAGAGTCCCGCAGATGTCTCAGTCCATTCCAGAGGAACCTCTTTTCCCTTCACCGGCTCGTCCTTCACGCCGAGGATCGACTCACACCAAGGTGGCACGTGGCACAGCCCTGTGGGAAAGCCTCGTGGGAAAGCCTCGAGGGAAAGCCTCGAGGGAAAGCCACAGATCCCTTGATCCACGTGACAGGAAGCGTGACACTACTGCTGCAGCTCGGGAGGAATGCGCACGTGCATGCCCCCACTCCAGACGAGGCCTGACTCCCCTGGGGAGACTCAGAAGCACCCCAAGATCCATGGAAACAGTGGAGAGGAATCCTCAGGTTCCGGTCCCGACTCCACACAAGGTCTTAGGCCCCGGCATGGATGGGAGAGGAATTCCGAGAGGGCCCCTAGCAACTCGCATGGGGACTGGCGTTTCCTGAGGCCACCAGAGCGGGTCCCTGAGGTCCCCGTCGTAACTCGAGAAGACCTGCCGCAACTCGAGAAAATCCAGGAGATTCTCCGCTCCAGGCGAGATGAGGCCCATTTCCGCTGAGGCGACTCGAGAGAGATCACACCTCACCTCTGGAACTTCGAAAGGGTCCTTCACACCCTTGGTGCCAATCAAGAAGTTCCCCGACATACCCATCTCCACTCGAGAGGAAACACGAGGGTCTCGCCGACATCCAGAGGAGCCCCGTTTCCGCCTCGTAGCTCGAGATGAGGGATCCTTTCCCTGCTTCGTTGGGAAAGAGTTTCCGGCGTTCCCGTCGCATCTCAAGAGGAGGCCCTCTCAACAGGAAAGGCGAGAGGAACTCCAGGGTCGTGCCACCATTCCAAGAGTCCCCCAGATGTCTCAGTCCATTCCAGAGGAACCTCTTTTCCCTTCACCGACTCGTCTTTCACGCCGAGGATCGACTCACACCAAGGTGGCACGTGGCACAGCCCTGTGGGAAAGCCTCTTGGGAAAGCCTCGAGGGAAAGCCACAGATCCCTTGATCCACATGACAGGAAGTGTTCCACTACTGCTGCAGCTCGGGAGGAAAGCGCACGTGCATGCCCCAACTCGAGACGAGGCCTGACTCCCCTGGGGAGACTCAGACGCACCCCAAGATCCATGGCAACATTGGAGAGGAAACCTCAGGTTCCGGCCCCGACTCCACACAAGGTCTTAGGCCCCGGCATCGACGGGAGCGGGATCCCGAGATGGCCCCTAGCAACTCGCATGGGGACTGGCCTTTCCTGAGGCCACCTGAGCGGGTCCCTGAGTTCCCCGTCGTTACACGAGAAGACCTGCCGCAACTCGAGAAAATCCAGGAGGTTCTCCCCTCCAGGCGAGATGAGGCCCATTTCCGCTGAGGCGTCTCGAGGCTGATCACACCTCACCTCTGGAACTTCGAAAGGGTCCTTCACACCCTTGGTGCAAATCAAGAAGTTCCCCGACATTCCCGTCTCCACTCGAGAGGAAACACGAGGGTCTCGCCGACATCCAGAGGAGCCCCGTTTCCGCCTCGTAGCTCGAGATGAGGGATCCTTTCCCTGCTTCGTATGGAAAGAGTTTCCGGCGTTCCCGTCGCATCTCAAGAGGAGGCCCTCTCAACAGGAAAGGCGAGAGGAACTCCAGGGTCGTGCCACCATTCCAAGAGTCCCCCAGATGTCTCAGTCCATTCCAGAGGAACCTCTTTTCCCTTCACCGACTCGTCTTTCACACCGAGGATCGACTCACACCAAGGTGGCACGTGGCACAGCCCTGTGGGAAAGCCTCGTGTGACAGCCTCGAGGGAAAGCCACAGATCCCTTGATCCACGTGACAGGAATCGTTCCACTACTGCTGCAGCTCGGGAGGAAAGCGCACGTGCATGCCCCCACTCCAGACGAGGCCTGACTCCCCTGCGGAGACTCAGAAGCACCCCAAGATCCATGGCAACACTGGAGAGGTATCCTCAGGTTCCGGCCCCGACTCCACACAAGGACTGAGGCCCCGGCATGGACGGGAGAGGAATCCCGAGAGGTCCCCTAGCAACTCGCATGAGGACTGGCCTTTCCTGAGGCCACCTGAGCGGGTCCCTGAGGTCCCCGTCGTTACACGAGAAGACCTGCCGCAACTCGAGAAAATCCAGGAGGTTCTCCCCTCCAGGCGAGATGAGGCCCATTTCCGCTGAGGCGTCTCGAGGCTGATCACACCTCACCTCTGGAACTTCGAACGGGTCCTTCACACCCTTGGTGCAAATCAAGAAGTTTCCCGACATTCCCGTCTCCACTCGAGAGGAAACACGAGGGTCCCGCCGACATCCAGAGGAGCCCCGTTTCCGCCTCGTAGCTCGAGATGAGGGATCCTTTCCCTGCTTCGTCGGGAAAGAGATCCCGGGGTTCCCGTCGCATCTCAAGAGGAGGCCCTCTCAACAGGAACGGCGAGAGGAACTCCGGGGTCGTGCCACCGTTCCAAGAGTCCCCCAGATGTCTCAGTCCATTCCAGAGGAACCTCTTTTCCCTTCACCGGCTCGTCCTTCACGCCGAGGATCGACTCACACCAAGGTGGCACGTGGCACGGCCCTGTGGAAAGCCTCGTGGGAAAGCCTCGAGGGAAAGCCTCGAGGGAAAGCCACAGATCCCTTGATCCACGTGCCAGGAAGCGTGACACTACTGCTGCAGCTCGGGAGGAATGCGCACGTGCATGCCCCCACTCGAGACGAGGCCTGACTCCCCTGTGGAGACTCAGAAGCACCCCAAGATCCATGGCAACACTGGAGAGGAAACCTCAGGTTACGGCGCTGAATCCACACAATGTCTTAGGCCCCGGTATGGACGGAGGGGAATGGTCAGAGGGCCCCTAGCAACTCGCATGCGAACTGGCCTTTCCTCAGGCCACCAGAGCGGGTCCCTGAGGTCCCCGTCGTAACTCGAGAAGACCTGCCGCAACTCGAGAAAATACAGGAGGTTCTCCCCTCCAGGCGAGATGAGGCCCATTTCCGCTGAGGCGTCTCGAGGCTGATCACACCTCACCTCTGGAACTTCGAAAGGGAACTTCACACCCTTGGTGCAAATCAAGAAGTTCCCCGACATACCCGTCTCCACTCGAGAGGAAACACGTGGGTCCCGCCCACATCCAGAGAAGCCCCGTTTCCGCCTCGTAGCTCCAGATGAGGGATCCTTTCCCTGCTTCGTCGGGAAAGAGTTCCCGGCATTCCCGTCGCATCTCAAGAGGAGGCCCTCTCAACATGAACGGAGAGAGGAACTCCAGGGTCGTGCCACCATTCCAAGAGTCCCCCAGATGTCACAGTCCATTCCAGAGGAACCTGTTTTCCCTTCACCGGCTCGTCTTTCACGCCGAGGATCGACTCACACCAAGGTGGCACGTGGCACGGCCCTGTGGGAAAGCCTCGTGGGAAAGCCTCGAGGGAAAGCCTCGAGGGAAAGCCACAGATCCCTTGATCCACGTGACAGGAAGCGTGACACTACTGCTGCAGCTCGGGAGGAAAGCGCACGTGCGTGCGCCCACTCGAGACGAGGCCTGACTCCCCTGGGGAGACTCAGAAGCACCCCAAGATCCATGGCAACAGTGGAGAGGAATCCTCAGGTTCCGGCCCCGACTCCACACAAGGTCTTAGGCCCCGGCATGGATGGGAGAGGAATTCCGAGAGGGCCCCTAGCAACTCGCATAGGGACTGGCGTTTTCTGAGGCCACCAGAGCGGGTCCCTGAGGTCCCCGTCGTAACTCGAGAAGACCTGCCGCAACTCGAGAAAATCCAGGAGATTCTCCCCTCCAGGCGAGATGAGGCCCATTTCCGCTGAGGCGTCTCGAGAGAGATCACACCTCACCTCTGGAACTTCGAAAGGGTCCTTCACACCCTTGGTGCCAATCAAGAAGTTCCCCGACATACCCATCTCCACTCGAGAGGAAATACGAGGGTCTCGCCGACATCCAGAGGAGCCCCGTTTCCGCCTCGTAGCTCGAGATGAGGGATCCTTTCCCTGCTTCGTCGGGAAAGAGTTTCCGTCGTTCCCGTCGCATCTCAAGAGGAGGCCCTCTCAACAGGAAAGGCGAGAGGAACTCCAGGGTCATGCCACCATTCCAAGAGTCCCCCAGATGTCTCAGTCCATTCCAGAGGAACCTCTTTTCCCTTCACCGACTCGTCTTTCACGCCGAGGATCGACTCACACCAATGTGGCACGTGGCACAGCCCTGTGGGAAAGCCTCTTGGGAAAGCCTCGAGGGAAAGCCTCGAGGGAAAGCCACAGATCCCTTGATCCACATGACAGGAAGTGTTCCACTACTGCTGCAGCTCGGGAGGAAAGCGCACGTGCATGCCCCAACTCGAGACGAGGCCTGACTCCCCTGGGGAGACTCAGACGCACCCCAAGATCCATGGCAACACTGGAGAGGAAACCTCAGGTTCCGGCCCCGACTCCACACAAGGTCTTAGGCCCCGGCATCGACGGGAGCGGGATCCCGAGATGGCCCCTAGCAACTCGCATGGGGACTGGCCTTTCCTGAGGCCACCAAAGCGGTTCCCTGAGGTTCCCGTCGGAACTCGTGAAGACCTGCCGCAACTCGAGAAAATCCAGGAGGTTGTCCCCTCCAGGCGAGATGAGGCCCATTTCTGCTGAGGCATCTCGAGGCTGATCACACCTCACCTCTGGAACTTCGAAAGGGATCTTCACACCCTTGGTGCAAATCAAGAAGTTTCCCGACATACCCGTCTCCACTCGAGAGGGAACACGAGGGTCCCGCCCACATGCAGAGGAGCCCCGTTTCCGCCTCGTAGCTCGAGATGAGGGATCCTTTCCCTGCTTCGTCGGGAAAGAGTTCCCAGTGTTCCCGTCGCATCTCAAGAGGAGGCCCTCTCAACAGGAACGGCGAGAGGAACTCCAGGGTCGTGCCACCATTCCAAGAGTCCCCCAGAGGTCTCAGTCCATTCCAGAGGAACCTCTTTTCCCTTCACCGGTTCGTCGTTCACGGCGAGGATCGACTCACACCAAGGTGGCACGTCCCACAGCCCTGTGGGAAAGCCTCATGTGACAGCCTCGACGGAAAGCCACAGATCCCTTGATCCACGTGACAGGAATCGTTCCACTACTGCTGCAGCTCGGGAGGAAAGCGCACGTGCATGCCCCCACTCCAGACGAGGCCTGACTCCCCTGCGGAGACTCAAAAGCACCCCAAGATCCATGGCAACACTGGAGAGGTATCCTCAGGTTCCGGCCCCGACTCCACACAAGGACTGAGGCCCCGGCATGGACGGGAGAGGAATCCCGAGAGGTCCCCTAGCAACTCGCATGGGGACTGGCCTTTCCTGAGGCCAACTGAGCGGGTCCCTGAGGTCCCCGTCGTTACACGAGAAGACCTGCCGCAACTCGAGAAAATCCAGGAGGTTCTCCCCTCCAGGCAAGATGAGGCCCATCTCCGCTGAGGCGTCTCGAGGCTGATCACACCTCACCTCTGGAACTTCGAAAGGGTCCTTCACACCCTTGGTGCAAATCAAGAAGTTCCCCGACATTCCCGTCTCCACTCGAGAGGAAACACGAGGGTCCCGCCGACATCCAGAGGAGCCCCGTTTCCGCCTCGTAGCTCGAGATGAGGGATCCTTTCCCTGCTTCGTCGGGAAAGAGTTCCCGGGGTTCCCGTCGCATCTCAAGAGGAGGCCCTCTCAACAGGAACGGCGAGAGGAACTCCGGGGTCGTGCCACCGTTCCAAGAGTCCCGCAGATGTCTCAGTCCATTCCAGAAGAACCTCTTTTCCCTTCACCGGCTCGTCCTTCACGCCGAGGATCGACTCACACCAAGGTGGCACGTGGCACAGCCCTGTGGGAAAGCCTCGTGGGAAAGCCTCGAGGGAAATCCTCGAGGGAAAGCCACAGATCCCTTGATCCACGTGCCAGGAAGCGTGACACTACTGCTGCAGCTCGGGAGGAATGCGCACGTGCATGCCCCCACTCGAGACGAGGCCTGACTCCCCTGGGGAGACTCAGAAGCACCCCAAGATCCATGGCAACACTGGAGAGGAAACCTCAGGTTACGGCGCTGAATCCACACAATGTCTTAGGCCCCGGTATGGACGGAGGGGAATGGTCAGAGGGCCCCTAGCAACTCGCATGCGAACTGGCCTTTCCTCAGGCCACCAGAGCGGGTCCCTGAGGTCCCCGTCGTAACTCGAGAAGACCTGCCGCAACTCGAGAAAATCCAGGAGATTCTCCCCTCCAGGCGAGATGAGGCCCATTTCCGCTGAGGCGTCTCGAGAGAGATCACACCTCACCTCTGGAACGTCGAAAGGGTCATTCACACCCTTGGTGCCAATCAAGAAGTTCCCCGACATACCCATCTCCACTCGAGAGGAAACACGAGGGTCTCGCCGACATCCAGAGGAGCCCCGTTTCCGCCTCGTAGCTCGAGATGAGGGATCCTTTCCCTGCTTCGTCGGGAAAGAGTTTCCGGCGTTCCCGTCGCATCTCAAGAGGAGGGCCTCTCAACAGGAAAGGCGAGAGGAACTCCAGGGTCGTGCCACCATTCCAAGAGTCCCCCAGATGTCTCAGTCCATTCCAGAGGAACCTCTTTTCCCTTCACCGACTCGTCTTTCACGCCGAGGATCGACTCACACCAAGGTGGCACGTGGCACAGCCCTGTGGGAAAGCCTCTTGGGAAAGCCTCGAGGGAAAGCCTCGAGGGAAAGCCACAGATCCCTTGATCCACATGACAGGAAGTGTTCCACTACTGCTGCAGCTCGGGAGGAAAGCGCACGTGCATGCCCCAACTCGAGACGAGGCCTGACTCCCCTGGGGAGACTCAGACGCACCCCAAGATCCATGGCAACACTGGAGGGGAAATCTCAGGTTCCGGCCCCGACTCCACACAAGGTCTTAGGCCCCGGCATCGACGGGAGCGGGATCCCGAGATGGCCCCTAGCAACTCGCATGCGGACTGGCCTTTCCTGAGGCCACCAAAGCGGTTCCCTGAGGTCCCCGTCGGAACTCGTGAAGACCTGCCGCAACTCGAGAAAATCCAGGAGGTTGTCCCCTCCAGGCGAGATGAGGCCCATTTCTGCTGAGGCGTCTCGAGGCTGATCACACCTCACCTCTGGAACTTCGAAAGGGATCTTCACACCCTTGGTGCCAATCAAGAAGTTCCCCGACATACCCGTCTCCACTCGAGAGGGAACACGAGGGTCCCACCCACATGCAGAGGAGCCCCGTTTCCGCCTCGTAGCTCGAGATGAGGGATCCTTTCCCTGCTTCGTCGGGAAAGAGTTCCCAGCGTTCCCGTCGCATCTCAAGAGGAGGCCCTCTCAACAGGAACGGCGAGAGGAACTCCAGGGTCGTGCCACCATTCCAAGAGTCCCCCAGAGGTCTCAGTCCATTCCAGAGGAACCTCTTTTCCCTTCACCGGTTCGTCGTTCACGGCGAGGATCGACTCACACCAAGGTGGCACGTCCCACAGCCCTGTGGGAAAGCCTCGTGTGACAGCCTCGAGGGAAAGCCACAGATCCCTTGATCCACGTGACAGGAATCGTTCCACTACTGCTGCAGCTCGGGAGGAAAGCGCACGTGCATGCCCCCACTCCAGACGAGGCCTGACTCCCCTGCGGAGACTCAGAAGCACCCCAAGATCCATGGCAACACTGGAGAGGTATCCTCAGGTTCCGGCCCCGACTCCACACAAGGACTGAGGCCCCGGCATGGACGGGAGAGGAATCCCGAGAGGTCCCCTAGCAACTCGCATGGGGACTGGCCTTTCCTGAGGACACCTGAGCGGGTCCCTGAGGTCACCGTCGTTACACGAGAAGACCTGCCGCAACTCGAGAAAATCCAGGAGGTTCTCCCCTCCAGGCGAGATGAGGCCCATTTCCGCTGAGGCTTCTCGAGGCTGATCACACCTCACCTCTGGAACTTCGAAAGGGTCCTTCACACCCTTGGTGCAAATCAAGAAGTTCCCCGACATTCCCGTCTCCACTCGAGAGGAAACACGAGGGTCCCGCCGACATCCAGAGGAGCCCCGTTTCCGCCTCGTAGCTCGAGATGAGGGATCCTTTCCCTGCTTCGTCAGGAAAGAGTTCCCGGGGTTCCCGTCGCATCTCAAGAGGAGGCCCTCTCAACAGGAACGGCGAGAGGAACTCCGGGGTCGTGCCACCGTTCCGAGAGTCCCGCAGATGTCTCAGTCCATTCCAGAGGAACCTCTTTTCCCTTCACCGGCTCGTCCTTCACGCCGAGGATCGACTCACACCAAGGTGGCACGTGGCACAGCCCTGTGGGAAAGCCTCGTGGGAAAGCCTCGAGGGAAAGCCACAGATCCCTTGATCCACGTGCCAGGAAGCGTGACACTACTGCTGCAGCTCGGGAGGAATGCGCACGTGCATGCCCCCACTCGAGACGAGGCCTGACTCCCCTGGGGAGACTCAGAAGCACCCCAAGATCCATGGCAACACTGGAGAGGAAACCTCAGGTTATGGCGCTGAATCCACACAATGTCTTAGGCCCCGGTATGGACGGAGGGGAATGGTCAGAGGGCCCCTAGCAACTCGCATGCGAACTGGCCTTTCCTCAGGCCACCAGAGCGGGTCCCTGAGGTCCCCGTCGTAACTCGAGAAGACCTGCCGCAACTCGAGAAAATACAGGAGGTTCTCCCCTCCAGGCGAGATGAGGCCCATTTCCGCTGAGGCGTCTCGAGGCTGATCACACCTCACCTCTGGAACTTCGAAAGGGATATTCACACCCTTGGTGCAAATCAAGAAGTTCCCCGACATACCCGTCTCCACTCGAGAGGGAACACGAGGGTCCCGCCGACATCCAGAGGAGCCCCGTTTCCGCCTCGTAGCTTGAGATGAGGGATCCTTGCACTGCTTCGTCGGGAAAGAGTTCCCAGTGTTCCCGTCGCATCTCAAGAGGAGGCCCTCTCAACAGGAACTGCGAGAGGAACTCCAGGGTCGTGCCACCATTCCAAGAGTCCCCCAGAGGTCTCAGTCCATTCCAGAGGAACCTCTTTTCCCTTCACCGGTTCGTCGTTCACGGCGAGGATCGACTCACACCAAGGTGGCACGTCCCACAGCCCTGTGGGAAAGCCTCGTGTGACAGCCTCGAGGGAAAGCCACAGATCCCTTGATCCACGTGACAGGAATCGTTCCACTACTGCTGCAGCTCGGGAGGAAAGCGCACGTGCATGCCCCCACTCGAGACGAGGCCTGACTCCCCTGGGGAGACTCAGAAGCACCCCAAGATCCATGGCAACACTGGAGAGGTATCCTCAGGTTCCGGCCCCGACTCCACACAAGGACTGAGGCCCCGGCATGGACGGCAGAGGAATCCCGAGAGGTCCCCTAGCAACTCGCATGGGGACTGGCCTTTCCTGAGGCCACCTGAGCGGGTCCCTGAGGTCCCCGTCGTTACACGAGAAGACCTGCCGCAACTCGAGAAAATCCAGGAGGTTCTCCCCTCCAGGCGAGATGAGGCCCATCTCCGCTGAGGCGTCTCGAGGCTGATCACACCTCACCTCTGGAACTTCGAAAGGGTCCTTCACACCCTTGGTGCAAATCAAGAAGTTCCCCGACATTCCCGTCTCCACTCGAGAGGAAACACGAGGGTCCCGCCGACATCCAGAGGAGCCCCGTTTCCGCCTCGTAGCTCGAGATGAGGGATCCTTTCCCTGCTTCGTCGGGAAAGAGTTCCCGGGGTTCCCGTCGCATCTCAAGAGGAGGCCCTCTCAACAGGAACGGCGAGAGGAACTCCGGGGTCGTGCCACCGTTCCGAGAGTCCCGCAGATGTCTCAGTCCATTCCAGAGGAACCTCTTTTCCCTTCACCGGCTCGTCCTTCACGCCGAGGATCGACTCACACCAAGGTGGCACGTGGCACAGCCCTGTGGGAAAGCCTCGTGGGAAAGCCTCGAGGGAAAGCCTCGAGGGAAAGCCACAGATCCCTTGATCCACGTGCCAGGAAGCGTGAAACTACTGCTGCAGCTCGGGAGGGATGCGCACGTGCATGCCCCCACTCGAGACGAGGCCTGACTCCCCTGGGGAGACTCAGAAGCACCCCAAGATCCATGGCAACACTGGAGAGGAAACCTCAGGTTATGGCGCTGAATCCACACAATGTCTTAGGCCCCGGCATGGACGGAGGGGAATGGTCAGAGGGCCCCTATCGCATGCGAACTGGCCTTTCCTCAGGCCACCAGAGCGGGTCCCTGAGGTCCCCGTCGTAACTCGAGAAGACCTGCCGCAACTCGAGAAAATACAGGAGGTTCTCCCCTCCAGGCGAGATGAGGCCCATTTCCGCTGAGGCGTCTCGAGGCTGATCACACCTCACCTCTGGAACTTCGAAAGGGAACTTCACACCCTTGGTGCAAATCAAGAAGTTCCCCGACATACCCGTCTCCACTCGAGAGGAAATACGTGGGTCCCGCCCACATCCAGAGAAGCCCCGTTTCCGCCTCGTAGCTCCAGATGAGGGATCCTTTCCCTGCTTCGTCGGGAAAGAGTTCCCGGCGTTCCCGTCGCATCTCAAGAGGAGGCCCTCTCAACATGAACGGAGAGAGGAACGCCAGGGTCGTGCCACCATTCCAAGAGTCCCCCAGATGTCACAGTCCATTCCAGAGGAACCTCTTTTCCCTTCACCGGCTCGTCTTTCACGCCGAGGATCGACTCACACCAAGGTGGCACGTGGCACAGCCCTGTGGGTAAGCCTCGTGGGAAAGCCTCGATGGAAAGCCTCGAGGGAAAGCCACAGATCCCTTGATCCACGTGACAGGAAGCGTGACACTACTGCTGCAGCTCGGGAGGAAAGCGCACGTGCATGCCCCCACTCGAGACGAGGCCTGACTCCCCTGGGGAGACTCAGAAGCACCCCAAGATCCATGGCAACAGTGGAGAGGAATCCTCAGGTTCCGGCCCCGACTCCACACAAGGTCTTAGGCCCCGGCATGGATGGGAGAGGAATTCCGAGAGGGCCCCTAGCAACTCGCATAGGGACTGGCGTTTCCTGAGGCCACCAGAGCGGGTCCCTGAGGTCCCCGTCGTAACTCGAGAAGACCTGCCGCAACTCGAGAAAATCCAGGAGATTCTCCCCTCCAGGCGAGATGAGGCCCATTTCCGCTGAGCCGTCTCGAGAGAGATCACACCTCACCTCTGGAACTTCGAAAGGGTCCTTCACACCCTTGGTGCCAATCAAGAAGTTCCCCGACATACCCATCTCCACTCGAGAGGAAACACGAGGGTCTCGCCGACATCCAGAGGAGCCCCGTTTCCACCTCGTAGCTCGAGATGAGGGGTCCTTTCCCTGCTTCGTCGGGAAAGAGTTTCCGGCGTTCCCGTCGCATCTCAAGAGGAGGCCCTCTCAACAGGAAAGGCGAGAGGAACTCCAGGGTCGTGCCACCATTCCAAGAGTCCCCCAGATGTCTCAGTCCATTCCATAGGAACCTCTTTTCCCTTCACCGACTCGTCTTTCACGCCAAGGATCGACTCACACCAAGGTGGCACGTGGCACAGCCCTGTGGGAAAGCCTCTTGGGAAAGCCTCGAGGGAAAGCCTCGAGGGAAAGCCACAGATCCCTTGATCCACATGACAGGAAGTGTTCCACTACTGCTGCAGCTCGGGAGGAAAGCGCACGTGCATGCCCCAACTCGAGACGAGGCCTGACTCCCCTGGGGAGACTCAGACGCCCCCCAAGATCCATGGCAACACTGGAGAGGAAACCTCAGGTTCCGGCCCCGACTCCACACAAGGTCTTAGGCCCCGGCATCGATGGGAGCGGGATCCCGAGATGGCCCCTAGCAACTCTCATGCGGACTGGCCTTTCCTGAGGCCACCAAAGCGGTTCCCTGAGGTCCCCGTCGGAACTCGTGAAGACCTGCCGCAACTCGAGAAAATCCAGGAGGTTGTCCCCTCCAGGCGAGATGAGGCCCATTTCTGCTGAGGCGTCTCGAGGCTGATCACACCTCACCTCTGGAACTTCGAAAGGGATCTTCACACCCTTGGTGCAAATCAAGAAGTTCCCCGACATACCCGTCTCCACTCGAGAGGGAACACGAGGGTCCCGCCGACATCCAGAGGAGCCCCGTTTCCGCCTCGTAGCTCGAGATGAGGGATCCTTGCCCTGCTTCGTCGGGAAAGAGTTCCCAGTGTTCCCGTCGCATCTCAAGAGGAGGCCCTCTCAACAGGAACGGCGAGAGGAACTCCAGGGTCGTGCCACCATTCCAAGAGTCCCCCAGAGGTCTCAGTCCATTCCAGAGGAACCTCTTTTCCCTTCACCGGTTCGTCGTTCACGGCGAGGATCGACTCACACCAAGGTGGCACGTGGCACAGCCCTGTGGGAAAGCCTCGTGTGACAGCCTCGAGGGAAAGCCACAGATCCCTTGATCCACGTGACAGGAATCGTTCCACTACTGCTGCAGCTCGGGAGGAAAGCGCACGTGCATGCCCCCACTCGAGACGAGGCCTGACTCCCCTGGGGAGACTTAGAAGCACCCCAAGATCCATGGCAACAGTGGAGAGGAATCCTCAGGTTCCGGCCCCGACTCCACACAAGGTCTTAGGCCCCGGCATGGAGGGAGAGGAATTCCGAGAGGGCCCCTAGCAACTCGCATAGGGACTGGCGTTTCCTGAGGCCACCAGAGGGGGTCCCTGAGGTCCCCGTCGTAACTCGAGAAGACCTGCCGCAACACGAGAAAATCCAGGAGATTCTCCCCTCCAGGCGAGATGAGGCCCATTTCCGCTGAGGCGTCTCGAGGCTGATCACACCTCACCTCTGGAACTTCGAAAGGGTCCTTCACACCCTTGGTGCCAATCAAGAAGTTCCCCGACATACCCATCTCCACTCGAGAGTAAACACGAGGGTCTCGCCGACATCCAGAGGAGCCCCGTTTCCGCCTCGTAGCTCGAGATGAGGGATCCTTTCCCTGCTTCGTCGGGAAAGAGTTTCCGGCGTTCCTGTCGCATCTCAAGAGGAGGCCCTCTCAACAGGAAAGGCGAGAGGAACTCCAGGGTCGTGCCACCATTCCAAGAGTCCCCCAGATGTCTCAGTCCATTCCAGAGGAACCTCTTTTACCTTCACCGACTCGTCTTTCACGCCGAGGATCGACTCACACCAAGGTGGCACGTGGCACAGCCCTGTGGGAAAGCCTCTTGGGAAAGCCTCGAGGGAAAGCCTCGAGGGAAAGCCACAGATCCCTTGATCCACATGACAGGAAGTGTTCCACTACTGCTGCAGCTCGGGAGGAAAGCGCACGTGCATGCCCCAACTGGAGACGAGGCCTGTCTCCCCTGGGGAGACTCAGACGCACCCCAAGATCCATGGCAACACTGGAGAGGAAACCTCAGGTTCCGGCCCCGACTCCACACAAGGTCTTAGGTCCCGGCATCGACGGGAGCGGGATCCCGAGATGGCCCCTAGCAAATCGCATGCGGACTGGCCTTTCCTGAGGCCACCAAAGCGGTTCCCTGAGGTCCCCGTCGGAACTCGTGAAGACCTGCCGCAACTCGAGAAAATCCAGGAGGTTGTCCCCTCCAGGCGAGATGAGGCCCATTTCCGCTGAGGCGTCTCGAGGCTGATCACACCTCACCTCTGGAACTTCGAAAGGGATCTTCACACCCTTGGTGCAAATCAAGAAGTTCCCCGACATACCCGTCTCCACTCGAGAGGGAACACGAGGGTCCCGTCCACATGCAGAGGAGCCCCGTTTCCGCCTCGTAGCTCGAGATGAGGGATCCTTTCCCTGCTTCGTCGGGAAAGAGTTCCCAGCGTTCCCGTCGCATCTCAAGAGGAGGCCCTCTCAACAGGAACGGCGAGAGGAACTCCAGGGTCGTGCCACCATTCCAAGAGTCCCCCAGAGGTCTCAGTCCATTCCAGAGGAACCTCTTTTCCCTTCACCGGTTCGTCGTTCACGGCGAGGATCGACTCACACCAAGGTGGCACGTCCCACAGCCCTGTGGGAAAGCCTCGTGTGACAGCCTCGAGGGAAAGCCACAGATCCCTTGATCCACGTGACAGGAATCGTTCCACTACTGCTGCAGCTCGGGAGGAAAGCGCACGTGCATGCCCCCACTCCAGACGAGGCCTGACTCCCCTGCGGAGACTCAGAAGCACCCCAAGATCCATGGCAACACTGGAGAGGTATCCTCAGGTTCCGGCCCCGACTCCACACAAGGACTGAGGCCCCGGCATGGACGGGAGAGGAATCCCGAGAGGTCCCCTAGCAACTCGCATGAGGACTGGCCTTTCCTGAGGCCACCTGAGCGGGTCCCTGAGGTCCCCGTCGTTACACGAGAAGACCTGCCGCAACTCGAGAAAATCCAGGAGGTTCTCCCCTCCAGGCGAGATGAGGCCCATTTCCGCTGAGGCGTCTCGAGGCTGATCACACCTCACCTCTGGAACTTCGAAAGGGAACTTCACACCCTTGGTGCAAATCAAGAAGTTCCCCGACATACCCGTCTCCACTCGAGAGGAAACACGAGGGTTCCGCCGACATCTGGAGGAGCCCCGTTTCCGCCTCGTAGCTCGAGATGAGGGATCCTTTCCCTGCTTCGTCCGGAAAGAGTTCCTGGCGTTCCCCTTCGCATCTCAAGAGGAGGCCCTCTCAACAGGAACGGCGAGAGGAACTCCAGGGTCGTGCCACCATTCCAAGAGTCCCCCAGATGTCTCAGTCCATTCCACAGGAACCTCTTTTCAATTCACCGGCTCGTCTTTCACGACGAGGATCGACTCACACCAAGGTAGCACGTGGCACAGCCCTGTGTGAAAGCCTCGTGGGAAAGCCTCGAGGGACAGCCTCTAGGGAAAGCCACAGATCCCTAGATCCACGTGACTGGAAGCGTGACACTACTGCTGCAGCTCGGGAGGAAAGCGCACATGCATGCCCCCACTCGAGACGAGGCCTTACTCCCCTGCGGAGACACAGAAGCACCCCAAGATCCATGGCAACACTGGAGAGGAATCCTCAGGTTCCGGCCCCGACTCCACACAAGGTCTTAGGCCCCGGCATGAACGGGAGACGAATCCCGAGAGGGCCCCTAGCAACTCGCATGGGGACTGGCTTTTCCTGAGGCCACTAGAGCGGGTCCCTGTGGTCCCCGTCGTAACTCGAGAAGACCTGCCGCAACTCGAGAAAATCCAGGAGGTTCTCCCCTCCAGGCGAGAAGAGGCCCATTTCCGCTGAGGCGTCTCGAGGCTGATCACACCTCACCTCTGGAACTTCGAAAGGGAAATTCACACCCTTGGTGCAAATCAAGAAGTTCCCCGACATACCCGTCTCCACTCGAGAGGAAACACGATGGTTCCGCCCACATCTGGAGGAGCCCCGTTTCCGCCTCGTAGCTCCAGATGAGGGATCCTTTCCCTGCTTCGTCGGGAAAGAGTTCCCGGCGTTCCTGTCGCATCTCAAGAGGAGGCCCTCTCAACAGGAACGGCGAGAGTAATTCCAGGGTCGTGCCACCATTCCAAGAGTCCCCCAGATGTCTCAGTCCATTCCAGAGGAACCTCTTTTCAATTCACCGGCTCGTCTTTGACGCCGAGGATCGACTCACACCAAGGTGGCACGTGGCACAGCCCTGTGGGAAAGCCTCGTGGGAAAGCCTCGAGGGACAGCCTCTAGGGAAAGCCACAGATCCCTTGATCCACGTGACTGGAAGCGTGACACTACTGCTGCAGCTCGGGAGGAAAGCGCACGTGCATGCCCCCACTCGAGACGAGGCCTGACTCCCCTGGGGAGTCTCAGAAGCACCCCAAGATCCATGGCAACAGTGGAGAGGAATCCTCAGGTTCCGGCCCCGACTCCACACAAGGTCTTAGGCCCCGGCATCGATGGGAAAGGGATCCCGAGATGGCCCCTAGCAACTCGCATGGGGACTGGCCTTTCCTGAGGCCACCAGAGCGGGTCCCTGAGGTCCCCATCGTAACTCGAGAAGACCTGCCGCTACTCGAGAAAATCCAGGAGGTTCTCCCCTCCAGGCGAGAAGAGGCCCATTTCCGCTGAGGCGTCTCGAGGCTGATCACACCTCACCTCTGGAACTTCGAAAGGGAACTTCACACCCTTGGTGCAAATCAAGAAGTTCCCCGACATACCCGTCTCCACTCGAGAGGAAACACGTGGGTCCCGCCCACATCCAGAGAAGCCCCGTTTCCGCCTCGTAGCTCCAGATGAGGGATCCTTTCCCTGTTTCGTCGGGAAAGAGTTCCCGGCGTTCCCGTCGCATCTCAAGAGGAGGCCCTCTCAACATGAACGGAGAGAGGAACTCCAGGGTCGTGCCACCATTCCAAGAGTCCCCCAGATGTCTCAGTCCATTCCAGAGGAACCTCTTGTCCCTTCACCGGCTCGTCTTTCACGCCGAGGATCGACTCACACCAGGGTGGCACGTGGCACGGCCCTGTGGGAAGCCTCGTGGGAAAGCCTCGATGGAAAGCCTCTAGGGAAAGCCACAGATACCTTGATCAAGTGACAGGAAGCGTGACACTACTCTTGCAGCTCGGGAGGAAAGCGCACGTGCATGCCCCCACTCGAGACGAGGCCTGACTCCCCTGGGGAGACTCAGAAGCACCCCAAGAAACCTGGCAACATTGGACAGGAATCCTCAGGTTCCGGCCCCGACCCCACACAAGGTCTTAGGTCCCCGCATCGACGGGAGAGGAATCCCGAGAGGGCCCCTACCAACTCGCATGTGGACTGGCCTTTCCTGAGGTCACCAGAGCGGGTCCCTGAGGTCCCTGTAGTAACACGAGAAGACCTGCCGCAACTCGAGAAAATCCAGGAGGTTCTCCCCTCCAGGCGAGATGAGGCCCATTTCAGCTGAGGCGTCTCGAGGCTGATCATACCTCAACTCTGGAACTTCGAAAGGGTCCTTCACACCCTTGGTGCAAATCAAGAAGCTCCCCGACATACCCGTCTCCACTCGAGAGGAAACACGTGGGTCCCGCCCACATCCAGAGGAGCCGCGTTTCTGCCTCGTAGCTCGAAATGAGGCACCCTTTCCCTGCTTCGTCGGGAAAGAGTTCCCGGCGTTCCCGTCGCATCTCAAGAGGAGGCCCTCTCAACAGGAACGGCGAGAGGAACTCCAGGGTCGTGCCACCATTCCAAGAGTCCCCCAGATGTCTCAGTCCATTCCAGAGGAACCTCTTTTCCCTTCACCGGCTCGTCTTTCACGCCGAGGATCGACTCACACCAAGGTGGCACATGGCACGGCCCTGTGGGAAAGCCTCGTGGGAAAGCCTCGAGGGAAAGCCTCGAGGGAAAGCCACAGATCCCTTGATCCACGTGACAGGAAGCATGACACTACTGCTGCAGCTCGGGAGGAAAGCGCACATGCATGCCCCCACTCGAGACGAGGCCTGACTCCCCTGGGGAGACTCAGAAGCACCCCAAGAAACATGGCAACACTGGACAGGAATCCTCAGGTTCCAGCCCCTACTCCACACAAGGTCTTAGGCCCCCGCATCGACGGGAGAGGAATCCCGAGAGGGCCACGAGCAACTCGCTTGGGGATTGGCCTTTCCTGAGGCCACCAGAGCGGGTCCCTGAGGTCCCCGTCGTAACTGGAGAAGACCTGCCGCAACTCCAGAAAATCCAGGAGGTTCTCCCCTCCAGGCGAGATGAGGCCCATTTCCGCTGAGGCGTCTCGAGGCTGATCACACCTCACCTCTGGAACTTCGAAAGGGTCCTTCACACCCTTGGTGCAAATCAAGAAGCTCCCCGACATACCCGTCTCCACTCGAGAGGAAACACGAGGGTCCCGCCCACATCCAGAGGAGCCCCGTTTCCGCCTCATAGCTCGAGATGAGGGATCCTTTCCCTGCTTCGTCGGGAAAGAGTTCCCGGCGTTCCCGTCGCACCTCAGGAGGAGGCCCTCTCAACAGGAACGGCGAGAGGAACTCCAGGGTCGTGCCACCATTCCAAGAGTCCACCAGATGTCTCAGTCCATTCCAGAGGAACCTCTTGTCCCTTCACCGGCTCGTCTTTCACGCCGAGGATCGACTCACACCAAGGTGGCACGTGGCACGGCCCTGTGGGAAGCCTCGTGGGAAAGCCTCGATGGAAAGCCTCGAGGGAAAGCCACAGATCCCTTGATCCAAGTGACAGGAAGCGTGACAATACTGCTGCAGCTCGGGAGGAAAGCGCACGTGCATGTCCCAACTTGAGTCGAGGCCTGACTCCCCTGGGGAGACTCAGAAGCACCCCAAGATCCATGGCAACAGTGGAGAGGAATCCTCAGGTTCCGGCCCCGACTCCACACAAGGTCTTAGGCCCCGGCATCGATGGGAGAGGGATCCCGAGAGGGCCCCTAGCAACTCGCATGGGGAGTGGCCTTTCCTCAGGCCCCAAGTGCGGGTCCCTGAGGTCCCCATCGTAACTCGAGAAGACCTGCCGCTACTCGAGAAAATCCAGGAGGTTCTCCCCTCCAGGCGAGATGAGGCCCATTTCCGCTGAGGCGTCAGGAGGCTGATCACACCACACCTCTGGAACTTCCAAAGGGTCCTTCACAGCCTTGGTGCAAATCAAGAAGATACCTGACATACCCGTCTCCACTCGAGAGGAAACACGAGGGTCCTGCCCACATCCAGAGGAGCCCCGTTTCCGCCTCGTAGCTCGAGATGAGGGATCCTTTCCCTGCTTCGTCGGGAAAGAGTTCCCGGCGTTCCCGTCGCATCTCAAGAGGAGGCCCTCTCAATAGGAACAGCGAGAGGAACTCCAGGGTCGTGCCACCATTCCAAGAGTCCCCCAGATGTCTCAGTCCATTCCAGAGGAACCTCTCTACCCTTCACCGGCTCGTCTTTCACGCCGAGGATCGACTCACACCAAGGTGGAACGTGGCACAGCCCTGTGGGAAAGCCTCGTGGGAAAGCCTCGAGGGAAAGCCACAGATCCCTTGATCAACGTACCAGGAAGCGTGACACTACTGCTGCAGCTCGGGAGGAAAGCGCACGTGCATGCCCCCACTCGAGAGGAGGCCTGACTCCCCTGCGGAGACTCAGAAGCACCCCAAGATCCATGGCAACACTGGAGAGGAATCCTCAGGTTCCGGCCCCGACTCCGCACAAGGTCTTAGGCCCCGGCATGGACGGGAGAGGAATCCCGAGAGGGCCCCTAGCAACTGGCATGGGGACTGGCCTTTCCTGAGTCCACCAGAGCGGGTCCCTGAGGTCCCCGTTGTAACTAGAGAAGTCCTGGCGGAACTTGAGAAAATCCAGGAGGTTCTCCCCTCCAGGCGAGATGAGGCCCATTTCCGCTGAGGCGTCTCGAGGCTGATCACACCTCACTTCTGGAACTTCGAAAGGGTCCTTCACACCTTTGGTGCAAATCAAGAAGTTCCCCGACATACCCGTCTCCCCTCGAGAGGAAACACGAGGGTCCCGCTCACATCCAGAGGGGGCCCGTTTCCGCCTCGTAGCTCGAGATGAGGGATCCTTTCCCTGCCTCGTCGGGAAAGAGTTCCCGGGGTTCCCGTCGCATCTCAAGAGGAAGCCCTCTCAACAGGAACGGCGAGAGGAACTCCAGGGTCGTGCCACCATTCCAAGAGTCCCCCAGATGTCTCAGTACATTCCAGAAGAACCTCTTTTCCCTTCACCGGCTCGTCGTTCACGCCGAGGATCGACTCACACCAAGGTGGCACATGGCACAGCCCTGTGGGAAAGCCTCGTGTGACAGCCTCGAGGGAAAGCCACAGATCCCTTGATCCATGTGACAGGAAGCGTGACACTACTGCTGCAGCTCGGGAGGAAAGCACACGTGCATGCCCGCACTCGAGACGAAGCCTGACTCCCCTGGGGAGACTCAGAAGCACCCCAAGATCCATGGCAACACTGGAGAGGAATCCTCAGGTTCCGGCCCCGACTCCACACAAGGTCTTAGGCCCCGGCATGGACGGGAGAGGAATCCCGAGATGGCCCCTAGCAACTCGCATGGGGACTGGCCTTTCCTGAGGCCACCAGAGCGGGTCCCTGAGGTCCCCGTCGTAACTCGAGAAGACCTGCCGCAACTCGAGAAAATCCAGGAGGTTCTCCCCTCCAGGCGAGATGAGGCCCATTTCCGCTGAGGCGTCAGGAGGCTGATCACACCACACCTCTGGAACTTCGAAAGGGTCCTTCACACCCTTGGTGCAAATCAAGAAGTTCCCCGACATACCCGTCTCCACTCGAGAGGAAACACGAGGGTCCCGCCCACATCCAGAGGAGCCCCGTTTCTGCCTCGTAGCTCGAGATGAGGGATCCTTTCCCTGCTTCTTCGGGCAAGAGTTCCCATCATTCCCGTCTCATGTCAAGAGGAGGCCCTCTCAACAGGAACATCGAGAGGAACTCCAAGGTTGTGCCACCATTCCAAGAGTCCCCCAGATGTCTCAGTCCATTCCAGAGGAACCACTTTTCCCTTTACCGGCTCGTCTTTCACGCCGAGGATCAACTCACAGCAAGGTGGCATGTGGCACAGCCCTGTGGGAATGCCTCGTGGGAAAGCCTCGAGGGAAAGCCTCGAAGGAAAGCCACAGATCCCTTGACCAACGTGACAGGAAGCGTAACACTACTGCTGCACCTCGGGAGGAAAGTGCACGTGCATGCCCCCACTCGAGAGGAGGCCTGACTCCCCTGGGGAGACTCAGAAGCACCCCAAGATCCATGGCAACACTGGAGAGGAATCCTCAGGTTCCGGCCCGGAGTCCACACAAGTATTGAGGCCCCGGCATGGACGGGAGAGGAATCCCGAGAGGGACCATAGCAATTCGCATGGGAGTGGCCTTTCCTGAGGCCAACAGACGGGGTCCCCGAGGTCCCCGTCGTAACTCGAGAAGACCTGCCGCAACTCGAAAAAATCCAGGAGGTTCTCCCCTCCAGGCGAGATGAGGCCCATTTCCGATGAGGCGTCTCGAGGCTGATCACACCTCACCTCTGGAACATCGAAAGGGTCCTTCACACCCTTGGTGCAAATCAAGAAGTTCCCCGACATTCCCGTCTCCACTCGAGACGAAACACGAGGGTCCCACCCACATCCAGTGGAGCCCCGTTTCCGCCTCGTAGCTCGAGATGAGGGATCCTATCCCTGCTTCGTCGTGAAAGAGTTCCCGGCGTTCCCGTCGCATCTCAAGTGGAGGCCCTCTCAACAGGAACGGCGAGAGGAACTCCAGGGTCGTGCCACCATTCCAAGAGTCCCCCCGATGTCTCAGTCCATTCCAGAGGAACCTCTTTTCCCTTCACCGGCTCGTCCATCACGCCAAGGATCGACTCACACCTAGGTGGCACGTGGCACAGCCCTGTGGGAAAGCCTCGTGGGAAAGCCTCGAGGGAAAGCCTCGCTGGAAAGCCACAGATCCCTTGATCCACGTGCCAGGAAGCGTGACACTACTGCTGCAGCTCGGGAGGAATGCGCACGTGCATGCCCACACTCGAGACGAGGCCTGACTCCCCTGGGGAGACTCAGAAGCACCCCAAGATCCATGGCAACACTGGAGAGGAAACCTCAGGTTACGGCGTTGAATCCACACAATGTCTTAGGCCCCGGTATGGACGGGAGAGGAATCGTCAGAGGGCCCCTAGCAACACGAATGCGAACTGGCCTTTCCTCAGGCCACCAGAGCGGGTCCCTAAGGTCCCCGTCGTAACTCGAGAAGACCTTCCGCAACTCGAGAATATCCAGGAGGTTGTCCCCTCCAGGCGAGATGAAGCCCATTTCCACTGAGGCGTCTCGAGGCTGATCACACCTCACCTCTGGAACTTCGAAAGGGTCCTTCACACCCTTGGTGCAAATCAAGAAGTTCCCCGACATACCCGTGTCCACTCGAGAGGAAACACGAGGGTCCGCCTACATCCAGAGGAGCCCCGTTTCCGCCTCGTAGCTCCAAATGAGGGATCCTTTCCCTGCTTCGTCGGGAAAGAGTTCCTGGAGTTCCCGTCGCATCTCAAGAGGAGGCCCTCTCAACAGGAACGGCGAGAGGAACTCCAGGGTCGTGCCACCATTCCAAGAGTCCCCCAGAGGTCTCAGTACATTCCAGAAGAACCGCTTTTCCCTTCACCGGCTCGTCGTTCACGCCGAGGATCGACTCACACCAAGGTGGCACTTGGCACAGCCCTGTGGGAAAGCCTCGTGTGACAGCCTCGAGGGAAAGCCACAGATCCCTTGATCCACGTGACAGGAAGCGTTCCACTACTTCTGCAGCTCGGGAAGAAAGCGCACGTGCATGCCCCCACTCCAGAGGAGGCCTGACTACCCTGGGGAGACTCAGAAGCACCCCAAGATCCATGGCAACACTGGAGAGGAATCCTCAGGTTCCGGCCGCGACTCCACACAAGGACTGAGGCCCCGGCATGGACGGGAGAGGAATCCCGAGAGGTCCCCTAGCAACTCGCATGGGGACTGGCCTTTCCTGAGGCCACCTCAGCGGGTCCCTGAGGTCCCCGTCGTTACACGAGAAGACCTGCCGCAACTCGAGAAAATCCAGGAGGTTCTCCCCTCCAGGCGAGATGAGGCCCATTTACGCTGAGGCGTCTCGAGGCTGATCACACCTCACCTCTGGAACTTCGAAAGGGTCCTTCACACCCTTGGTGCAAATCAAGAAGTTCCCCGACATTCCCGTTTCCACTCGAGAGGAAACACGAGGGTCCCGCCGACATCCAGAGGAGCCCCGTTTCCGCCTCGTAGCTCCAGATGAGGGATCCTTTCCCTGCTTCGTCGGGAAAGAGTTCCCGGCATTCCCGTCGCATCTCAAGAGGAGGCCCTCTCAACAGGAACGGCGAGAGGAACTCCAGGGTCGTGCCACCGTTCCAAGAGTCCCGCAGATGTCTCAGTCCATTCCAGAGGAACCTCTTTTCCCTTCACCGGCTCATCTTTCACGCCGAGGAACGACTCACACCAAGGTGGCACGTGGCACAGCCCTGTGGGAAAGCCTCGTGGGAAAGCCTCGAGGGAAAGCCTCGAGGGAAAGCCACAGATCCCTTGATCCACGTGCCAGGAAGCGTGACACTACTGCTGCAGCTCGGGAGGAATGCGCACGTGCATGCCCCCACTCGAGACGAGGCCTGACTCCCCTGGTGAGACTCAGAAGCACCCCAAGATCCATGGCAACACTGGAGAGGAAACCTCAGGTTACGGCGCTGAATCCACACAATGTCTTAGGCCCTGGTATGGACGGGAGAGGAATCGTCAGAGGGCCCCTAACAACTCGCATGCGAACTGGCCTTTCCTCAGGCCACCAGAGCGGGTCCCTGAGGTCCCCGTCGTAACTCGAGAAGACCTGCCGCAACTCGAGAAAATCCAGGAGGTTCTCCCCTCCAGGCGAGATGAGGCCCATTTCCGCTGAGGCGTCTCGAGAGAGATCACACCTCACCTCTGGAACTTCGAAAGGGTCCTTCACACCCTTGGTGCCAATCAAGAAGTTCCCCGACCTACCCGTGTCCACTCGAGAGGAAACACGAGGGTTCTGCCCACATCCAGAAGAGCCCCGTTTCCGCCTCGTAGCTCGAGATGAGGGATCCTGTCCCTGCTTCGTCGGGAAAGAGTTCCCGGCCTTCCTGTCGCATCTCAAGAGGAGGCCCTCTCAACAGGAACGGCGAGAGGAACTCCAGGGTCGTGCCACCGTTCCAAGAGTCCCCCAGATGTCTCAGTCCATTCCAGAGGAACCTCTTTTCCCTTCACCGGCTCGTCCTTCACGCCGAGGATCGACTCACACCAAGGTGGCACGTGGCACAGCCCTGTGGGAAAGCCTCGTGTGACAGCCTCGAGGGAAAGCCACAGATCCCTTGATCCATGTGACAGGAAGCGTGACACTACTGCTGCAGCTCGGGAGGAATGCGCACGTGGATGCCCCCACTCGTGACGAGGCCTGACTCCCCTGGGGAGACTCAGAAGCACCCCAAGATCCATGGCAACACTGGAGAGGAAACCTCAGTTTACGGCGCTGAATCCACACAATGTCTTAGGCCCCGGTATGGACGGGAGAGGAATCGTCAGAGGGCCCCTAGCAACTCGCATGCGAACTGGCCTTTCCTCAGGCCACCAGAGCGGGTCCCTGAGGTCCCCGTCGTAACTCGAGAAGACCTGCCGCAACTCGAGAAAATACAGGAGGTTCTCCCCTCCAGGTGAGATGAGGCCCATTTCCGCTGAGGTGTCTCGAGGCTGATCACACCTCACCTCTGGAACTTCGAAAGGGAACTTCACACCCTTGGTGCAAATCAAGAAGTTCCCCGACATACCCGTCTCCACTCGAGAGGAAACACGTGGGTCCCGCCCACATCCAGAGGAGCCCCGTTTCCGCCTCGTAGCTCCAGATGAGGGATCCTTTCCCTGCTTCGTCGGGAAAGAGTTCCCGGCATTCCCGTCGCATCTCAAGAGGAGGCCCTCTCAACAGGAACGGCGAGAGGAACTCCAGGGTCGTGCCACCGTTCCAAGAGTCCCGCAGATGTCTCAGTCCATTCCAGAGGAACCTCTTTTCCCTTCACCGGCTCATCTTTCACGCCGAGGAACGACTCACACCAAGGTGGCACGTGGCACAGCCCTGTGGGAAAGCCTCGTGGGAAAGCCTCGAGGGAAAGCCTCGAGGGAAAGCCACAGATCCCTTGATCCACGTGCCAGGAAGCGTGACACTACTGCTGCAGCTCGGGAGGAATGCGCACGTGCATGCCCCCACTCGAGACGAGGCCTGACTCCCCTGGTGAGACTCAGAAGCACCCCAAGATCCATGGCAACACTGGAGAGGAAACCTCAGGTTACGGCGCTGAATCCACACAATGTCTTAGGCCCTGGTATGGACGGGAGAGGAATCGTCAGAGGGCCCCTAACAACTCGCATGCGAACTGGCCTTTCCTCAGGCCACCAGAGCGGGTCCCTGAGGTCCCCGTCGTAACTCGAGAAGACCTGCCGCAACTCGAGAAAATCCAGGAGGTTCTCCCCTCCAGGCGAGATGAGGCCCATTTCCGCTGAGGCGTCTCGAGAGAGATCACACCTCACCTCTGGAACTTCGAAAGGGTCCTTCACACCCTTGGTGCCAATCAAGAAGTTCCCCGACCTACCCGTGTCCACTCGAGAGGAAACACGAGGGTTCTGCCCACATCCAGAAGAGCCCCGTTTCCGCCTCGTAGCTCGAGATGAGGGATCCTGTCCCTGCTTCGTCGGGAAAGAGTTCCCGGCCTTCCTGTCGCATCTCAAGAGGAGGCCCTCTCAACAGGAACGGCGAGAGGAACTCCAGGGTCGTGCCACCGTTCCAAGAGTCCCCCAGATGTCTCAGTCCATTCCAGAGGAACCTCTTTTCCCTTCACCGGCTCGTCCTTCACGCCGAGGATCGACTCACACCAAGGTGGCACGTGGCACAGCCCTGTGGGAAAGCCTCGTGTGACAGCCTCGAGGGAAAGCCACAGATCCCTTGATCCATGTGACAGGAAGCGTGACACTACTGCTGCAGCTCGGGAGGAATGCGCACGTGGATGCCCCCACTCGTGACGAGGCCTGACTCCCCTGGGGAGACTCAGAAGCACCCCAAGATCCATGGCAACACTGGAGAGGAAACCTCAGTTTACGGCGCTGAATCCACACAATGTCTTAGGCCCCGGTATGGACGGGAGAGGAATCGTCAGAGGGCCCCTAGCAACTCGCATGCGAACTGGCCTTTCCTCAGGCCACCAGAGCGGGTCCCTGAGGTCCCCGTCGTAACTCGAGAAGACCTGCCGCAACTCGAGAAAATACAGGAGGTTCTCCCCTCCAGGTGAGATGAGGCCCATTTCCGCTGAGGTGTCTCGAGGCTGATCACACCTCACCTCTGGAACTTCGAAAGGGAACTTCACACCCTTGGTGCAAATCAAGAAGTTCCCCGACATACCCGTCTCCACTCGAGAGGAAACACGTGGGTCCCGCCCACATCCAGAGGAGCCCCGTTTCCGCCTCGTAGCTCCAGATGAGGGATCCTTTCCCTGCTTCGTCGGGAAAGAGTTCCCGGCGTTCCTGTGGCATCTCAAGAGGAGGCCCTCTCAACATGAACGGAGAGAGGAACTCCAGGGTCGTGTCACCATTCCAAGAGTCCCCCAGATATCACAGTCCATTCCAGAGGAACCTCTTTTCCCTTCACCGGCTCGTCTTTCACGCCGAGGATCGACTCACACCAAGGTGGCACGTGGCACGGCCCTGTGGGAAAGCCTCGTGGGAAAGCCTCGAGGGAAAGCCTCGAGGGAAAGCCACAGATCCCTTGATCCACGTGACAGGAAGCGTGACACTACTGCTGCAGCTCGGGAGGAAAGCGCACGTGCATGCCCCCACTCGAGACGAGGCCTGACAACCCTGGGGTGACTCAGAAGCACCCCAAGATCCATGGCAACAGTGGAGAGGAATCCTCAGGTTCCGGCCCCGACTCCACACAAGGTCTTAGGCCCCGGCATGGATGGGAGAGGAATTCCAAGAGGGCCCCTAGCAACTCGCATAGGGACTGGCCTTTCCTGAGGCCACCAGAGCGGGTCCCTGAGGTCCCCATCGTAACTCGAGAAGACCTGCCGCAACTCGAGAAAATCCAGGAGGTTCTCCCCTCCAGGCGAGATGAGGCCCATTTCCGCTGAGGCGTCTCGAGAGAGATCACACCTCACCTCTGGAACTTCGAAAGGGTCCTTCACACCCTTGGTGCCAATCAAGAAGTTCCCCGACATACCCATCTCCACTCGAGAGGAAACACGAGGGTCTCGCCGACATCCAGAGGAGCCCCGTTTCCGCCTCGTAGCTCGAAATGAGGGATCCTTTCCCTGCTTCGTCGGGAAAGAGTTTCCGGCGTTCCCGTCGCATCTCAAGAGGAGGCCCTCTCAACAGGAAAGGCGAGAGGAACTCCAGGGTCGTGCCACCATTCCAAGAGTCCCCCAGATGTCTCAGTCCATTCCAGAGGAACCTCTTTTCCCTTCACCGACTCGTCTTTCACGCCGAGGATCGACTCACACCAAGGTGGCACGTGGCACGGCCCTGTGGGAAAGCCTCGTGTGAAAGCCTCGAGGGAAAGCCTCGAGGGAAAGCCACAGATCCCTTGATCCACGTGACAGGAAGCGTGACACTACTGCTGCAGCTCGGGAGGAACGCGCACGTGCATGCCCCCACTCGAGACGAGGCCTGACTCCGCTGGGGAGACTCAGAAGCACCCCAAGATCCTTGGCAACACTGGAGAGGAATCCTCAGGTTCCAGCCCCGACTCCACACAAGGTCTTAGGACCCGGCATGGACGGGAGACGAATCCCGAGAGGGACCCTAGCAACTCGCATGGGGACTGGCCTTTCCTGAGGCCACCAGAGCGGGTCACTGTGGTCCCCGTCGTAACTCGAGAAGACCTGCCGCAACTCGAGAAAATCCAGGAGGTTCTCCCCTCCAGGCGAGATGAGGCCCATTTCCGCTGAGGCATCTAGAGGCTGATCACACCTCACCTCTGGAACTTCGAAAGGGTCCTTCACACCCTTGGTGCAAATCAAAAAGTTCCCCGACATACCCGTCTCCACTCGAGAGGAAACACGAGGGTCCCGCCCACATCCAGAGGAGCCCCGTTTCCGCCTCGTAGCTCGAGATGAGGGATCCTTTCCCTGCCTCGTCGGGAAAGAGTTCCCGGCGTTCCTGTCGCATCTCAAGAGGAGTCCCTCTCAACAGGAACAGCGAGAGGAACTCCAGGGTCGTGCCACCATTCCAAGAGTCCTCCAGATGTCTCAGTCCATTCCAGAGGAACCTCTTTTCCCTTCACCGGCTCGTCGTTCTCGCCGAGGATCGACTCACACCAAGGTGGCACGTGGCACGGCCCTGTGGGAAAGCCTCGTGGGAAAGCCTCGAGGGACAGCCTCGAGGGAAAGCCACAGATCCCTTGATCCACGTGACAGGAAGCGTGACACTACTGCTGCAGCTCGGGAGGAAAGCGCACGTGCATGCCCCCACTCGAGACGAGGCCTGACTCCCCTGGGGAGACTCAGAAGCACCCCAAGATCCATGGCAACAGTGGAGAGGAATCCTCAGGTTCCGGCCCCGACTCCACACAAGGTCTTAGGCCCCGGCATGGATGGGAGAGGAATTCCGAGAGGGCCCCTAGCAACTCGCATAGGGACTGGCCTTTCCTGAGGCCACCAGAGCGTGTCCCTAGGGCCCCGTCGTAACTCGAGAAGACCTGAAGCAACTCGAGAAAATCCAGGAGGTTCTCCCCTCCAGGCGAGATGAGGCGCATTTCCGCTGAGGCGTCTCGAGAGAGATCACACCTCACCGCTGGAACTTCGAAAGGGTCCTTCACACCCTTGGTGCCAATCAAGAAGTTCCCCGACATACCCATCTCCACTCGAGAGGAAACACGAGGGTCTCGCCGACATCCAGAGGAGCCCCGTTTCCGCCTCGTAGCTCGAGATGAGGGATCCTTTCCCTGCTTCGTCGGGAAAGAGTTTCCGGCGTTCCCGTCGTATCTCAAGAGGAGGCCCTCTCAACAGGAAAGGCGAGAGGAACTCCAGGGTCTGCCACCATTCCAAGAGTCCCCCAGATGTCTCAGTCCATTCCAGAGGAACCTCTTTTCCCTTCACCGGCTCGTCTTTCACGCCGAGGATCGACTCACACCAAGGTGGCACGTGGCACGGCACTGTGGGAAAGCCTCGTGGGAAAGCCTCGAGGGAAAGCCTTGAGGGACAGCCTCGAGGGAAAGCCACATATCCCTAGATCCACGTGACTGGAAGCGTGACACTACTGCTGCAGCTCGGGAGGAAAGCGCACGTGCATGCCCCCACTCGAGACGAGGCCTGACTCCCCTGGGGAGTCTCAGAAGCACCCCAAGATCCATGGCAACAGTGGAGAGGAATCCTCAGGTTCCGGCCCCGACTCCACACAAGGTCTTAGGCCCCGGCATCGATGGGAGCGGGATCCCGAGATGGCCCCTAGCAACTCGCATGCGGACTGGCCTTTCCTGAGGCCACCAAAGCGGTTCCCTGAGGTCCCCGTCGTAACTCGAGAAGACCTGACGCAACTCGAGAAAATCCAGGAGGTTCTCCCCTCCAGGCGAGAAGAGGCCCATTTCCGCTGAGGCGTCTCGAGGTTGATCACACCTCACCTCTGGAACTTCGAAAGGGTCCTTCACACCCTTGGTGCAAATAAAGAAGTTCCCCGACATACCCGTCTCCACTCGAGAGGAAACACGAGGGTCCAACCCACATCCAGCGGAGCCCCGTTTCCGCCTCGTAGCTCGGGATGAGGGATCCTTTCCCTGCTTCGTCGAGAAAGAGCTCCCGGTGTTCCCGTCGCATCTCAAGAGGAGGCCCTCTCAACAGGAATGGCGAGAGGAACTCCAGGGTCGTGCCACCATTCCAAGAGTCCCCCAGATGTTTCAGTCCATTCCAGAGGAACCTCTTTTTCCTAACCGGCTCGTCTTTCAGGCCGAGGATCGACTCACACCAAGTTGGCTGTTGGCAAGGACCTGTGGGAAAGCCTCGTGGGAAAGCCTCAGGGGAAAGCCACAGATCCCTTGATCCACGTGACAGGAAGCGTGACACTACTGCTGCAGCTCGGGAGGAACGCGCACGTGCATGCCCCCACTCGAGACGAGGCCTGACTCCGCTGGGGAGACTCAGAAGCACCCCAAGATCCATGGCAACACTGGAGAGGAATCCTCAGGTTCCAGCCCCGACTCCACACAAGGTCTTAGGACCCGGCATGGACGGGAGACGAATCCAGAGAGGGACCCTAGCAACTCGCATGGGGACTGGCCTTTCCTGAGGCCACCAGAGCGGGTCCCTGTGGTCCCCGTCGTAACTCGAGAAGACCTGCCGCAACTCGAGAAAATCCAGGAGGTTCTCCCCTCCAGGCGAGATGAGGCCCATTTCCACTGAGGCATCTAGAGGCTGATCACACCTCACCTCTGGAACTTCGAAAGGGTCCTTCACACCCTTGGTGCAAATCAAAAAGTTCCCCGACATACCCGTCTCCACTCGAGAGGAAACACGAGGGTCCCGCCCACATCCAGAGGAGCCCCGTTTCCGCCTCGTAGCTCGAGATGAGGGATCCTTTCCCTGCCTCGTCGGGAAAGAGTTCCCGGTGTTCCTGTCGCATCTCAAGAGGAGTCCCTCTCAACAGGAACAGCGAGAGGAACTCCAGGGTCGTGCCACCATTCCAAGAGTCCTCCAGATGTCTCAGTCCATTCCAGAGGAACCTCTTTTCCCTTCACCGGCTCGTCGTTCTCGCCGAGGATCGACTCACACTAAGGTGGCACGTGGCACAGCCCTGTGGGAAAGCCTCGTGGGAAAGCCTCGAGGGAAAGCCTCGAGGGAAAGCCACAGATCCGTTGAACCACGTGATAGGAAGCGTTCTACTACTGCTGCAGCACGGGAGGAAAGCGCACGTGCATGCCCCCACTCGAGACGAGGCCTGAATCCCCTGGGGAGACTCAGAAGCACCCCACGTTCCATGACAACACTGGAGAGGTATCCTCAGGTTCCGGCCCCGACTCCACACAAGGTCTTAGGCCCCGGCATTGACGGAAGAGGAATCCCGAGATGGTCCCTAGCAACTTCCATAGGGACTGGCTTTTCCTGAGGCCACCAGAGCGGGTCCCTGAGGTCCCGATCGTAACTCGAGAAGACCTGCCGCAACTCGAGAAAGTCCAGGAGGTTCTCCCCTCCAGGCGAGTTGAGGCCCATTTCCGCTGAGGCGTCTCGAGGCTGATCACACCTCACCTCTGGAACTTCGAAAGGGAACTTCACAACCTTGGTGCAAATCAAGAAGTTCCCCGACATACCCGTCTGCACTCGAGAGGAAACACAAGGGTTCCGCCCACATCCGGAGGACCCCGTTTCCGCCTCGTAGCTCCAGATGAGGGATCCTTTCCCTGCTTCGTCGGGAAAGAGTTCCCGGCGTTCCCGTCGCATCTCAAGAGGAGGCCCTCTCAACAGGAACGGCGAGAGGAACTCCAGGGTCGTGCCACCATTCCAAGAGTCCCCCAGATGTCTCAGTCCATTCGAGAGGAACCTCTTTTCCCTTCACCGGCTCGTCTTTCACGCCGAGGATCGACTCACACCAAGCTGGCACGTGGCACAGCCCTGTGGGAAAGCCTCGTGGGAAAGCCTCGAGGGAAAGCCTCAGGGGAATGCCACAGATCCCTTGATCCACGTGACAGGAAGCGTGACACTACTGCTGCAGCACGGGAAGAAAGCGCACGTGCATGTCCCAACTTGAGTCGAGGCCTGACTCCCCTGGGGAGACTCAGAAGCACCCCAAGATCCATGGCAACAGTGGAGAGGAATCCTCAGGTTCCGGCCCCGACTCCACACAAGGTCTTAGGCCCCGGCATCGATGGGAGAGGGATCCCGAGAGGGCCACTAGCAACTCGCATGGGGAGTGGCCTTTCCGGAGGCCCCAAGAGCGGGTCCCTGAGGTCCCCATCGTAACTCGAGAAGACCTGCCGCTACTCGAGAAAATCCAGGAGGTTCTCCCCTCCAGGCGAGATGAGGCCCATTTCCGCTGAGGTGTCAGGAGGCTGATCACACCACACCTCTGGAACTTCCAAAGGGTCCTTCACAGCCTTGGTGCAAATCAAGAAGATACCTGACATACCCGTCTCCACTCGAGAGGAAACACGAGGGTCCCGCCCACATCCAGAGGAGCCCCGTTTCCGCCTCGTAGCTCGAGATGAGGGATCCTTTCCCTGCTTCGTCGGGAAAGAGTTCCCGGCGTTCCCGTCGCATCTCAAGAGGAGGCCCTCTCAATAGGAACAGCGAGAGGAACTCCAGGGTCGTGCCACCATTCCAAGAGTCCCCCAGATGTCTCAGTCCATTCCAGAGGAACCTCTTTTCCCTTCACCGGCTCGTCTTTCACGCCGAGCATCGACTCACACCAAGCTGGCACGTGGCACAGCCCTGTGGGAAAGCCTCGTGGGAAAGCCTCGGGGAAAGCCACAGATTCCTTGATCTCCGTGATAGGAAGCGTTACACTACTGCTGCAGCTCTGGAGGAAAGCACACGTGCATGCCCCCACTCGAGACGAGGCCTGACTCCCCTGGGGAGACTCAGAAGCACCCCAAGATCCATGGCAACACTGGAGAGGAATCCTCAGGTTCCGGCCCCAACTCCACACAAGGTCTTAGCCCCCGGAATGGACGGGAGAGGAATCCCGAGATGGACCCTAGCAAATCGCATGGGGACTAGACTTTCCTGAGGCCACCAGAGCGGGTCCCGGAGGTCCCCGTCGTAACTCGAGAAGACATGCCGCAACTCGAGAAAATCCAGGAGGTTCTCCCCTCCAGGCGAGATGAGGCGCATTTCCCCTGAGGCCTCTCGAGGCTGATCACACCTCACCTCTGGAACTTCGAAAGGGTCCTTCACACCCTTGGTGCAAATCAAGAAGTTCCCCGACAAACCCGTCTCCACTCGAGAGGAAACACGAGGGTCCCGCCCACATCCAGAGGAGCCCCGTTTCCGCCTCGTAGCTCGAGATGAGGGATCCTTTCCCTGCCTCGTCGGGAAAGAGTTCCCGGCGTTCCCGTCCCATCTCAAGAGGAGTCCCTCTCAACAGGAACGGCGAGAGGAACTCCAGGGTCGTGCCACCATTCCAAGAGTCCTCCAGATGTCTCAGTCCATTCCAGAGGAACCTCTCTACCCTTCACCGGCTCGTCTTTCACGCCGAGGATCGACTCACACCAAGGTGGCACGTGGCACAGCCCTATGGGAAAGCCTCGAGGGAAAGCCTCGCTGGAAAGCCACAGATCCCTTGATCCACGTGCCAGGAAGCGTGACACTACTGCTGCAGCTCGGGAGGAATGCGCACGTGCATGCCCCCACTCGAGACGAGGCCTGACTCCCCTGGGGAGACTCAGAAGCACCCCAAGATCCATGGCAACACTGGAGAGGAAACCTCAGGTTACGGCGCTGAATCCACACAATGTCTTAGGCCCCGGTATGGACGGGAGAGGAATCGTCAGAGGGCCCCTAGCAACACGAATGAGAACTGGCCTTTCCTCAGGCCACCAGAGCGGGTCCCTGAGGTCGCCGTCGTAACTCGAGAAGACCTGCCGCAACTCGAGAATATCCAGGAGGTTGTCCCCTCCAGGCGAGATGAAGCCCATTTCCACTGAGGCGTCTCGAGGCTGATCACACCTCACCTCTGGAACTTCGAAAGGGTCCTTCACACCCTTGGTGCAAATGAAGAAGTTCCCCGACATACCCGTGTCCACTCGAGAGGAAACACGAGGGTCCGGCCCACAACCAGAGGAGTCCCGTCTCCGCCTCGTAGCTCCAAATGAGGGATCCTTTACCTGCTTCATGGGGAAAGGGTTCCCGTCGTTCCCGTCGCATCTCAAGAGGAGGCCCTCTCAAGAGAAACGGTGAGAGGAACTCCAGGGTCGTGCCACCATTCCAAGAGTCCCCCAGATGTCTCAGTCCATTCCAGAGGAACCTCTTTTCCCTTCACCGGCTCGTCTTTCACGCCGAGGATAGACTCACACCAAAGGGGCACGTGGCACAGCCCTCTGGGAAAGCCTCGTGGGAAAGCCTCGAGGGAAAGACTCGAGGGAAAGCCACAGAACCCTTGATCCTCGTAAAAGGCAGCATGACACTACTGCTGCAGCCCGGGAGGAAAGCGCACGCGCATGCCCTCACACGAGACGAGGCCTGACTCCCCTGGGTAGACTCAGAAGCACCCCAAGATCCATGGCAACACTGGAGAGGAATCCTCAGGTTCCAGCCCCGACTCCACACAAGGTCTTAGGCCCCGGCATGGACGGGAGAGGATTCCCGAGATGGCCCCTAGCAACTCGCATGGGGACTGGCCTTTCCTGAGGCCACCAGAGCGGGTCCCTGAGGTCCCCGTCGTAACTCGAGAAGACCTGCCGCAACTCGAGAATATCCAGGAGGTTGTCCCCTCCAGGCGAGATGAGGCCCATTTCCGCTGAGGCGTCTCGAGGCTGATCACACCTCACCTCTGGAACTGCGAAAGGGTCCTTCACACCCTTCGTGCAAATCAAGAAGTTCCCCGACATACCCGTCTCCACTCGAGAGGAAACACGAGGGTCCCGCCCACAACCAGAGGAGCCCCGTCTCCGCCTCGTAGCTCGAGATGAGGGATCCTTTCCCTGGTTCGTCGGGAAAGAGTTCCCGGCGTTCCCGTCGCATCTCAAGAGGAGGCCCTCTCAACAGGAAAGGCGAGAGGAACTCCAGGGTCGTGCCACCATTCCAAGAGTCCCGCGGATGTCTCAGTCCATTCCAGAGGAACTTCTTTTCCCTTCACTGGCTCGTCTTTCACGCCGAGGATCGACTCACACCAAGGTGGTACGTGGCACAGCCCTGTGGGAAAGCTTCGTGGGAAAGCCTGGAGCGAAGGCCTCGAGGGAAACCACAGATCCCTTTATCCACGTGACAGGAAGCGTGACACTACTGCTGCAGTTCGGGAGGAAAGCACACGTGCATGCAACCACTCGAGACGAGGCCTGACTCCCCTGGTGAGACTCAGAAGCACCCCAAGATCCATGGCAACACTGGAGGGGAATCCTCAGGTTCCGGCCCCGACTCCACACAAGGTCTTAGGCCCCGGCATGGACGGGAGAGGAATCCCGAGATGGCCCCTAGCAACTCGCATGGGGACTGGCCTCTCCTGAGGTCACCAGAGCGGGTCCCTGTGGTCCCCGTCGTAACTCGAGAAAACCTGCCGCAACTCGAGAAAATCCAGGAGGTTCTCCCCTCCAGGCGAGATGAGGCCCATTTCCGCTGAGGCGTCTCCAGGCTGATCACACCTCACCACTGGAACTTAGAAAAGGGTCCTTCACACCCTTGGTGCAAATCAAGAAGTTCCCCGACATACCTGTGTCCACTCGAGAGGAAACACGAGGGTCCGCCCACATCCAGAGGAGCCCCGTTTCCGCCTCGTAGCTCGAGATGAGGGATCCTTTCCGTGCTTCGTGTGGAAAGAGTTCCCGGCGTTCCCGTCGCATCTCAAGAGGAGGCCCTCTCAACAGGAACGGCGACAGGAACTCCAGGGTCGTGCCACCATTCCAAGAGTCCCGCAGATGTCTCAGTCCATTCAAGAGGAACCTCTTTTCCCTTCACCGGCTCGTCCTTCATGCCGTGGATCGACTCACACCAAGGTGGTACGTGGCACAGCCCTGTGGGAAAGCCTCGAGGGAAAGACTCGAGGGAAAGCCACAGATCCCTTGATCCACGTGCCAGGAAGCGTGACACTACTGCTGCAGCTAAGGAGGAAAGCGCACGTGCATGCCCCCACTCGAGACGAGGCCTGACTCCGCTGGGGAGACTCAGAAGCACCCCAAGATCCATGGCAAAAGTGGAGAGGAATCCTCAGGTTACGGCCCCGACTCCACACAAGGTCTTAGGCCCCGGCATCGACGGGAGCGGGATCCCGAGATGGCCCCTAGCAACTCGCATGTGGACTGGCCTTTCCTGAGGCCACCAAAGCGGTTCCCTGAGGTCCCCGTCGGAACTCGTGAAGACCTGCCGCAACTCGAGAAAATCCAGGAGGTTCTCCCCTCCAGGCGAGATGAGGCCCATTTCCGCTGAGGCGTCTCGAGGATGATCACACCTCACCTCTGGAACTTCGAAAGGGTCCTTCACACCCTTGGTGCCAATCAAGAAGTTCCCCGACATACCCGTCTCCACTCGAGAGGAAACACGAGGGTCCCGCCCACATCCAGAGGAGCCCCGTTTCCAAATCGTAGGTTGAGATGAGGGATCCTTTCCCTGCTTCGTCGGGAAAGAGTTCCCGGCGTTCCCGTCGCATCTCAAGAGGAGGCCCTCTCAACAGGAACGGCGAGAGGAACTCCAGGGTCGTGCCACCATTCCAAGAGTCCCCCAGATGTCTCAGTCCATTCCAGAGGAACCTCTTTTCCCTTCACCGGCTCGTCTTTCACGCTGAGGATCGACTCACACCAAGGTGGCACGTGGCACGGCCCTGTGGGAAAGCGTCGTGGGAAAGCCTCGAGGGAAAGCCTCGAGGGAGAGCCACAGATCCCTTGATCCCGTGACAGGAAGCGTGACACTACGGCTCCAGCTCGGGAGGAAAGCGCACGTGCATGTCCCCACTTGAGACGAGGCCTGACTCCCCTGGGGAGAGTCAGAAGCACCCCAAGATCCATGGCAACACTGGAGAGGAATCCTCAGGTTCCGTCCCCGACTCCACAGAAGGACTGAGGCCCCGGCATGGACGGGAGAGGAATCCTGAGAGGTCCCCTAGCAACTCGCATGGGGACTGGCCTTTCGTGAGGCCACCAGAGCGGTTCCCTGAGGTCCCCGTCGAAACTCCAGAAGACCTGCCGCAACTCGAGAAAATCCAGGAGGTTCTCCCCTCCAGGAGAGATGAGGCCCATTTCCGCTGAGGCGTCTCGAGGCTGGTCACACCTCACCTCTGAAACTTCGAAAGGGTCCTTCACACCCTTGGTGCAAATCAAGAAGCTGCCCGACATACCCGTCTCCACTCGACAGGAAACAAGAGGGTCCCGCCCACATCCAGAGGAGCCCCGTTTCCGCCTCGTAGCTCGAGATGAGGCATGCTTTACTGCTTCGTAGGGAAAGAGTTCCTGGCGTTCCCGTCGCATCTCAAGAGGAGGCCCTCTCCACAGGAACGGCGAGAGGAACTCCAGGGTCGTGCCAACATTCCAAGAGTCCCCCAGATGTCTCAGTCCATTCCAGAGGAACCTCTTTTCCCTTCACCGGCTCGTCTTTCACGCCGAGGATCGACTCACACAAAGGTGGCACGTGGCACGGCCCTGTGGGAAAGGCTCGTGGGAAAGCCTCGAGGGAAAGCCACGAGGGAAAGCCACAGATCCCTTGATCCCGTGACAGGAAGCGTGACACTACTGCTGCAGCTCGGGAGGAAAGCGCACGTGCATGCCCCAACTCGAGACGAGGCCTGACTCCCCTGGGGAGACTCAGAAGCACCCCAAGATCCATGGCAACACTGCAGAGGAATCCTCAGGTTCCAGCACCGACTCCACACAAGGTCTTAGGCCCCGGCATGGACGGGAGAGGAATCCCGAGATGGCCCCTCGCAACTCGCATGGGGACTGGCCTTTCCTGAGGCCACCAGAGCGGGTCCCTGAGGTCCCCATCGTAACTCGAGAAGACCTGCCGCAACTCGAGAAAATCCAGGAGGTTCTCCCCTCCAGGCGAGATGAGGCCCATTTCCGCTGAGGCGTCTCGAGGCTGATCACACCTCAACTCTGGAACTTCGAAAGGGTCCTTCACACCCTTGGTGCCAATCAAGAAGCTGCCCGACATACCCGTCTCCACTCGAGAGGAAACACGAGGGTCCCGCCCACATCCAGACGAGCCCCGTTTCCGCCTCGTAGCTCGAGATGAGGGATCCTTTCCCTGCTTCGTCGGCAAAGAGTTCCCGGCGTTCCCGTCGCATCTCAAGAGGAGGCCCTCTCAACAGGAACGGCGAGAGGAACTCCAGGGTCGTGCCACCATTCCAAGAGTCCCCCAGATGTCTCAGTCCATTCCAGAGGAACCTCTTTTCCCTTCACCGGCTCGTCTTTCACGCCGAGGATCGACTCACACCAAGGTGGCACGTGGCACGGCCCTGTGGGAAAGCGTCGTGGGAAAGCCTCGAGGGAAAGCCTCGAGGGAGAGCCACAGATCCCCTGATCCCGTGACAGGAAGCGTGACACTACGGCTCCAGCTCGGGAGGAAAGCGCACGTGCATGTCCCCACTTGAGACGAGGCCTGACTCCCCTGGGGAGAGTCAGAAGCACCCCAAGATCCATGGCAACACTGGAGAGGAATCCTCAGGTTCCGTCCCCGACTCCACAGAAGGACTGAGGCCCCGGCATGGACGGGAGAGGAATCCTGAGAGGTCCCCTAGCAACTCGCATGGGGACTGGCCTTTCGTGAGGCCACCAGAGCGGTTCCCTGAGGTCCCCGTCGAAACTCCAGAAGACCTGCCGCAACTCGAGAAAATCCAGGAGGTTCTCCCCTCCAGGCGAGATGAGGCCCATTTCCGCTGAGGCGTCTCGAGGCTGGTCACACCTCACCTCTGAAACTTCGAAAGGGTCCTTCACACCCTTGGTGCAAATCAAGAAGCTGCCCGACATACCCGTCTCCACTCGACAGGAAACAAGAGGGTCCCGCCCACATCCAGAGGAGCCCCGTTTCCGCCTCGTAGCTCGAGATGAGGCATGCTTTACTGCTTCGTAGGGAAAGAGTTCCTGGCGTTCCCGTCGCATCTCAAGAGGAGGCCCTCTCAACAGGAACGGCGAGAGGAACTCCAGGGTCGTGCCAACATTCCAAGAGTCCCCCAGATGTCTCAGTCCATTCCAGAGGAACCTCTTTTCCCTTCACCGGCTCGTCTTTCACGCCGAGGATCGACTCACACAAAGGTGGCACGTGGCACGGCCCTGTGGGAAAGGCTCGTGGGAAAGCCTCGAGGGAAAGCCACGAGGGAAAGCCACAGATCCCTTGATCCCGTGACAGGAAGCGTGACACTACTGCTGCAGCTCGGGAGGAAAGCGCACGTGCATGCCCCCACTCGAGACGAGGCCTGACTCCCCTGGGGAGACTCAGAAGCACCCCAAGATCCATGGCAACACTGCAGAGGAATCCTCAGGTTCCGGCACCGACTCCACACAAGGTCTTAGGCCCCGGCATGGACGGGAGAGGAATCCCGAGATGGCCCCTCGCAACTCGCATGGGGACTGGCCTTTCCTGAGGCCACCAGAGCGGGTCCCTGAGGTCCCCATCGTAACTCGAGAAGACCTGCCGCAACTCGAGAAAATCCAGGAGGTTCTCCCCTCCAGGCGAGATGAGGCCCATTTCCGCTGAGGCGTCTCGAGGCTGATCACACCTCACCTCTGGAACTTCGAAAGGGTCCTTCACACCCTTGGTGCCAATCAAGAAGCTGCCCGACATACCCGTCTCCACTCGAGAGGAAACACGAGGGTCCCGCCCACATCCAGACGAGCCCCGTTTCCGCCTCGTAGCTCGAGATGAGGGATCCTTTCCCTGCTTCATAGGGAAAGAGTTCCCGGCGTTCCCGTCGCATCTCAAGAGGAGGCCCTCTCAACAGGAACGGTGAGAGGATCTCCAGGGTCGTGCCACCATTCCAAGTGTCCCCCAGATGTCTCAGTCCATTCCAGAGGAACCTCATTTCACTTCACCGGCTCGTCTTTCACGACGAGGACCGACTCACACAAAGGTGGCACGTGGCACGGCCCTCTGGGAAAGCCTCGTGGGAAAGCCTCGAGGGAAAGCCTCGAGGGAAAGACACAGATCCCTTGATCCACGTGACAGGAAGC